>NC_042618.1:52022650-52642074 GCF_901001135.1 Rhinatrema bivittatum | reverse complement strand
GCTGCGCTTTATCTGGCTGGGGTGGCTGAAGTCCCCGCTGACGAAACGCCGTTGGGAGCATCGCTGGTGTCTGGGGAAACTGCTCTTAGCCCCCCTGACTTACGGAAGCTGGTGGCTCCGGGACTACTATCTTCTTCGGCAAAAGCAGCATTGGAAACAGAACCAAAGAGTCCTGTGAACAAGCCGGAGGGAGCGAAAGCTGTAAGGAGAGGTCCGGAGACAGCTGAGGATCTGAGAAGTCCGGAACCCTGGGCGCTGCGGCCTCGGTGGAGGTGGTGAGTTACCTTGGATTGAAGTCGGGGGTCTCCCAGCAGAGGAAGATCTTTTAGGCTCGCAGGGGAAACCAGCGGATAAAGGCCTCCCTAAGCTGGACTCGGTAACTCTTGACTCCCTTTGGGAGTTAGTAGCCTCCTATGGCCCTCGATTTCAAGGGCTTACGAGGCAGTTAAATTCTCTTATTTGGAAAGCTGGATAAAGTTTCCCAAGAGCACGATATTAAGATACAAGAAAATACAAATAAGATATCTGAATTGCAAATGGAAGTAAAGTCGACGCAGAATATTTGTCAAGCATTAATCCAAGACAAGCAAGTGACTAATAGAAAAGTGGAACTCATTGAAAATAGACTGAGGAGATTAAATTTAAGAATCTTGATTTTTCCCTAAAATAATAGGGGAACAACCTCGAGTAACATTGAGGAAATATATGTTAGAAGTATTGAGAATACCAACTGAGTATATTCCATCTACGGTATGAATAAAGTCTATTTTCTTTCATATAACAGAAATAGAGAGGGAGACTGATATCTTGGAATCCTCTAGAGAAATCTATGAAAGAGCAACTTTACTTGTTTCTTTCGTTACTGAAACTGATGTAAGTTTTTAATGAAGTATTATTTTCAACACATGGGTGAAAGTTTTATGGGACAACGTGTCCAAATCTTCCCGGATTTATTGAAGATAACACACGAGAGGAGGAAAGCCTTTCTCTCTATGAGACAGGAATTAAATATGATGGGGGCTAAGTTTCTTCTAAGATATCCCTGTAAAGGAGTTGTTACCTATAATAGAGATGTTTATATATTTTATGCCCTGGAACAACTAAGGGTATTTGTAGACTCTAGAAAGAGGGCTTTCCTAACTTCCTCTCTGAATGAGGAACTGGGGTAAAAGTAAGTTTATGATTGAGAGATAAAAAAAATTGTACTACTGGTAGCTGTTAAGTGATTTCAACAGATTCAAGTTTTGTGACTCCCAAAATTATTCACCCCCCTCTCTGAAATAAGATTGTGGTCTAAATAATTGATTGTTAATTTCTGTAAGTATCAAGTATGATAGGTGGAAAATTGATGTTTCTGTTTACTGTTTCTGTTTTCTGAGCAAAGTTTATCTTTGTATTTATCTAAAACGCAATAAAAATAAAATTAAAAAACAAACAAAAAAAAAAAAACCATGAAATGCCACAATATGTGCATAGGACAGTGAGAGGCCTTTCAAAAGGCTGCTAATACTGGGCACAAGGAAAAAATGGAGTGTGAAATCTGGATTTCCCACTACATAGATAGACATATGAGCCATTCCAGTTTTTACTAAGAGTTTAATTATACACACTTCAGTTTGTCAGGAAGGGCTTATTGATTGTTTAGTGTAGCTAATGTTTGTGCACCACTCCATGTGGATTAAAACCCCCCATGCCCCAAAAAATCTATCTGTACATTTTTATATTTAAAAGTTAAGTTGAGCTACTGTTAAAAGCTAAAATGGCCAAAACAATTTTTATAATGAGAGCCTTAAGATTAACTCTCACTTAGCCCATGGGCTAGAAAGTGCACACAATAAGAACCACCTTTCCTTTTAAGTGAGCACATTTTCCTGCTGTTCCTGCTCTTTTGAAATTTTTTTTTTTCAGCCCCGTTATTTTTAATTCTTTGTGGCTGCTGTCATAAACCTGACAAATTTATCAAGCTATTCGGCAACCAATCTTTTTTGAGGACTGCCCAAACGCAGCCTTCTATGCCGTCCTGCACTCTCTATTTTGTCCAATCCATAAATACCGGTAGCAGTAATAGCCATCAAGGCACCATAGAGGATAAATCATATGAACATGCAAAAGCAAGTGGATTGTCAAAATTACTAGAGGTTTTCATGCCGTACGTGTACTCGTTGCCAGTCCAACGCTTCAAGCGTTTTATGTGTTAATCCGCTTTCCTTTACATTTCCAGATAGCTTTGGAGGATTCTGAGCAGAAGCAAAATATTCTGCATGCCATTTACTCTGGGTTGGATGAGCTATCAATAATCTTTGAAACAAACATCACCGCAGAAAAGATAGATGAATTGAATGCTGAAGTCACACTCCTGCAGCAAAAAATAGTGGGGATTCTTCCCCAGCTTCAGAATGTAGCAGATGTAAGTTTGGTTGGATTACGTAGCTATGAAAAATCTGCTTTTCAATTGTTGGGGTTTTTTTTTTGTTAGCCTAGTTTCCTTTAGTTCTTGTGAGAGCATCATGTCTGTGTGTCTGTGTGCTCCCTCCGCCAATAACTTTTGAATTGTTCAATGTCATTTGAATGTTTGCCACGGATAGTAACATGCCTAGTGACAGCTCACAATTTTCACATACCCTTGACACTTCCGATCCCCTGTTCTTTTTATTTCCTATAGGAAAATGGGCCAGTTCATGGAAGTCAGAGCACATTGTGATGTCATCAAATAGTTTTAAAACTACCTGGCCATTGGTTGACTCTGGGTGTTTTTAAAACTGCCTTTCCATTAGTTAATGCCTGGGGTCACTTGCTAACTTCTTTTCTTACTTAGTTTACCATGGGGAAAATGGAGCTGCATTGAGAGTGGAGGAATGGCTTAGTAGTTAGAGCAGTGGGCTGAGAACAAGGAAGCCATGGTGCAAATCCTACTGCCATTCCTGGTGACCTTGAGCAAGTCACGTAACCCTCTATTGCCTCAGGTTCAAACAAGTAGGATGACGATTTAAAAGACCTGTGCGCATGCCCAAGTACATGTGTATATGGCTGCGTGCAGCTACACACCCCTGTATTTTATAACCAGCATGTATCATATGAGCATGGGTTGTAAAATTCATTTAATTCTTCCCTGCAACATTCACGTATATGTACAAAATACACTTGAACAGATATTCTGCTTAGGCTGGATAAGTTCTGACTTATCTGGGTTTAGCTGGATAATTTTAGAAAGCACTGCTTATTCACTAATAGCGTGATTCTTCAAAATGTGTTATGGCTTTATGCCCGGCGACAATGCCATAACACATGCGACATTAATGGTATCACATTGCGTGAATGCAAATTTTTCATGGGGGTGGGATTAATGAAAATGAGGGGTAATATCGCACCATGCGATAGCATAATGCATGCTATTGCACATTTTTAATGCTGGAAATAACTACACCTTTTTCCTGGCATTAAGCTGTGTGATACGCCCGAAATGGCCGTAAACGCAATTTGCGATAAAGATTGCAAATTTCATTTCAGCCATTTCTGGGCTTGGGGACTGGGAGAGGGGAGTGGAGTAGAGAGAGAGCCTCTGGAGAGGCATTCATAGTAGTCAACTATTTATATCACCATAGGAGGTCCAGCTAGTAACTTGGGGTGAGGTTTTGGGTGGTGGTTTAGGATTTTGGGGCCAGTTTGACATGCAGAGCGAGACGTACGAACAGCACAGTACACCTCAGTGAAGATTTCACATCATTTGGAGTGAGGAAAGAATCCATTTCCTCACTCCAAATGATGTGAAATCCATTTCCTCACTCCAAATGATGTGAAATCTTCACTGAGGTGTACTGTGCTGTTCGTACGTCTCGCTCTGCATGTCAAAACTGGCCCCAAAATCCTAAACCACCACCAAAACCTCACTTCGAGTTATTAGCTGGCCCTCCTAACATGATATATATAGTTGAATACTGTGAAGGCCTTATAAACATGCCCCTTTTTCTTATTGTGGGCATTATCCATGCGAAATTATAGCATTTACTGCCTAACTCACAGGTAGTCACTTATACACACAGGGGCCATAGACTGCCTTGCTTCTGGGCAGTGTACCATCACTCCTTTCTGGTGTTGACAGAGCGCTTTACAGGAGCTGACTTCCTCCTGGAGGCATAAGGGCCTCATGAACACAGTTGGGCTTACCCTCTTATGCTCCCCAGCTGGTACCTCCCACAGGACTCTCCCTGCCCCAGCAGGGTCCTTTCCATAGAGCTCTCTCCTATGGGATTTAAGGTGTACCTGGCCCTGTGCCTGGTCCCACACAGATTTAAAGGGGGAAAACAGGGTCACTCTTTCACAGAGACTTGTCCAGCTATCTTACTTAGCCCGATAAGTAGCGCATTTAAGACTTTTAATTGATTCAGCTAGGTGGCATGCAACTGCTGTGCATGGGTATTTTTCCTTTTTGCTATAAATATGTATGTGGGGAAATTATTAAAGCAGAATTTACAGGCATAAGTTGGCTTTTACATTTATAGGTTGGCAGATTTTCTGTGAAATTAGCAGTTTTACCAGTTTGCCCAATCCATCTGCAGGTCAATAAAACCCTCCTGGCTCTTCAGCCTGAAACCCCGCCAGTTCACCCAGGTGGTCCACCCAGTCGGTATTTCACATTAAAGATGTTTACTATCACTCCAGATGTATAGCAGGCTTACACGAGTAAGCTGTCAAATCCTCATGCATAAATTTCTTATAAAATAGCATCTTACACACGTACATGTTGACCCTGCCCCAGATAACCCCTTTTTTTACACACATACGCGTGTATGTTTGAGGTTTATAAAATAGTGTATATTTGAATATATGCTATCTACACGTGTATATGCTAATTTTTAGGCATGTAAGCTTTTGAAAATTCACCTTTAGATTGTAAGCCCTCTGGGAATAGGTAATTACCTATAGTATCTGAATGTAACTTACCTTTTGCTACCAATTAAAAGGCATGAGTTAAATAAACAAACATTTGATGATGCCTGTTTCAAAAATGTTCATAGGGCTATGATAAATGTTCATTCTGTGAATTTCTGTGTAATAAGATCATCATTAAACATTAGAGACATTGTGCTCTGACCTCCCTGAGCTTAACTGACCTGAACTGGCCCATTTTCCTATAGCAGTGATGGCGAACTCCGGTCCTCGAGTGCCACAAACAGGCCAGGTTTTCAGGATATCCACCATGAATAAGCATGAGAAAAGACTTGCCTGCACTGCCTCCATTATATGCAAATCCATATCATGCATATTCATGGTAGATATCCTGAAAACCTGGCCTGTTTGTGGCACTCGAGGACTGGAGTTCGCCATCCCTGCCCTATAGGAAAGAGAGAGAGAAAAAACGGATTCTAAGTGTTGGGGCATTTTGAGGGCACTTGAAAAGTATGAACCAGAGGGATGGATTGGGGGAAGTGGGGTGTCACTCGCTTATTCCACTAAGCATGGCACATATTTGAATGAAATTGGATGACTGATTCAAAAATAATTGGAAGGGACCAAAATGCAGATATAGGAAACTAGGCTACAAACCATCTTTAATGATTAATGACAAACTAATTACACAGATAGTCTCATAATGAACTTTGTCATAACCATGTGAAAATTTCTGTAGCAAAGAATAAAACACATCCTGTTTCTTTTGGTTTAATGGAATGTGAATATATTATTTTCATTAAAATATTACACTAAGCCCTCCAAATTCATTTTCACTTCAGTTGATGGCACAATGTGATAGGAAGGCACTTGCGCAGATTTTGTCCAGGTGAAACTGATTTTCCCTGTATGTACCAGGATCAGTCCAGACCGCTGAGTTGTGTCTCCCTTCCAGCAGATGGAGTCAGAGAAAAAAAACTGAAAGGCACCCCCTCTTCCACTGGTGTGCCACCTGCGATCCTTCAGTATTTTCTCTGACTTTAGCAGATGAGGGTGACAGAACCATGTGGTCCTGATCCTGTAAAAAAAAAAAAAAAAAAGAAAAGAAAGGGGGTTTTTTTATTTAAATTTACCAGAAAGCCTCTTCTTTCTGAAGGATTCCTTGGCTACATCAAGCTAATTAAAAAAAAAATAAAAAAAAGTTAGTTACTTTTGTTCTTTGCTGAAGTTGGATATGCCTCCCAACTTCAGCAAAGAACAAAACCTTGGAAGAGGTTCGGCTGGGGTTGGACACCCCGATAGCCGCATTCCCGGAGCCCTGCCGACTGGTAAGTGGGGAGATTCACCGGTGGGCCGGTCCCTCTCCTCCCTTCACCCTGAGATGTACGCATTCCTCGGGTGTGCCCTGCAGTGTTAGTGGTCCCAGGGACGCCGGTTTTCCCCTGGTTGACAGAGTTTCAAAAAAAAAAAAAAAAAAAGAACCTTTAGAGGTTTAAATTCTTGCCATGCAGGTTCCAGGGGCTCCAGAGGGGTGTTTTTGGCACGGGATTGCTGACCTTACCTTCTGCCTCCTGCTCCACTTGCAGAGAGCCGGTCCAACGGCTCTCCTGCGATGGCCTCTGCGCTAGATGTCTCCCCGTTGGTGAAGGACCATCGGGGAGTTGCTAGGGGAAGCCTGTCAGCACATTCTCGATGCAGGGTTGCACTCCGGCCGGGCCATCCCCGTCTAATGCGGGAACGGCGGCCATTTTGATTTCCCCACGAGGGGAGGAAGAGGAGCTGGCGCAGGGGAAGGGGAGATCCCTCCTACACTGTTGCCTCCTAATTTGAGCCCTGTGCGGCCTGCCGACCTAGGGCCTGCCTCTCCTCCCGATATGGCCCCTCCCCCGGGGGGCCTTAAAGAGACAGCAGTCTCTTTTTTCTAAGTTTGTGCTTCTAATGCACAAAGCTTTTTTAGAAGCGGAAGCTGAGTTGCAGGATGCGGTACCTCCTCCACCCAAGGTCCCCAGGCCATCAGGGGGGTTGGATACTTCTAGGGGGCTGTCTGGCCAGAACGCCATTAATCCCTCGGGGTTTTCAGCTCCAAATCCACCGGGTCCTGGGGTGCAGGACCTTCTCCTTGGGAATGGAGATGGGGATGTTGATGAGGCCGCCCCAGTGGAGGGGGATGATCCCAGGGTTCTTAGGCTGTTTCAGAAGGAAGAACTGGAGCATCTGTTTCCCAAAGTGCTGGAGGAGCTGGATATTAAGGCACCGCAACCTAGCGTTGAGGTCTCTAAAGGGGATCCGGTTCTCTTGGGACTTAAAGCTCCTCCGAAGGCTTTTCCATTTCACCCGATGTTGATGCATCTGGTGACACGGGAGTGGGAGACTCCCAAGGCCAGCCTCTGGGTGGGAAGTGCTGTGGAAAATCTCTACCCTTTACCGGGCGATGCCTTGGCAGTCCTTAAGGTGCCCAAAGTGGACACTGCAGTCTCGGCTGTCACCAAACGTATGACCATCCCGGTGGCAGGGGGGACCGCCCTTAAGGATCTTCAGGATCAAAAACTGGAGGTCCTTCTCAAGCGCATCTTTGAGGTCTCGGCCTTATGCGTTCGGGCGGCGGTATGCAGTATCCTCATCCAAAAGGGCAACCCTTAGATGGGCGTAGCAGATACTTACCATGCAGCAGTTGCCTCCGGCGGAAGCTGAGCAAGCTGATAGTATGGAGGCAGTGGTGGCTTATACAGCGTGCAATAATGGTGTCTGTGGTTTTGGCCAGAAGGCTCCTGTGGCGCCGATGTTTCCTCCAAGACACTCAGTTGGGCAATCTCCCATTTAAGGGGAAATTCTTGTTCGTAGAGGACCTGGAGGCCCTTATTAAGTCTCTAGGCGAAAACAAAGTGTACAAGTTACTGGAGGACAAGCCTAGAACTCCTAGGACCTTTGGTTCGGCTCGCCCTAGGTTCAGGGGCCAGCGCCAGTTTTGTCAGGGCAGGGCCTTCTCTTCTTCCTATATGTCCCGGCAGCTGTCGCAGAGATCACATGCTTGGCCTTCTTCCTTTCGAGGCCGCAGGCTTCCCCAGGACGGGGGTCCTCGGGGATCTTCCTGGGGTAAGTCCTCACAATGAAGGTGTGCTGGCCCACTCCTCAGTCCCTGTGATAGGCGGCCACCTCTCTCTCTTTCTCAAGGAATAGGTCAAGATTACGTCGGACCAGTGGGTGCTAGGCATCATCGAACACGGTTACGCTTTGGATTTTGCTTACCCGCTGCGGGACCTGTTTTTGATGTCGCCCTGTGGGTCTTATGTGAAGCGAGCAGCAGTAACTCAGACTCTGCATCAGCTGGCAGCCCTGGGGCCCATTGTCCCGGTCCCTCAGGAGGCGATCGGAACCGGCAGATATTCCATATATTTTGTGGTCCCCAAGAAGGAGGGCTCCTTCCACCCAATTTTGGATCTCAAGAAGGTGAACAAGGCACTCCGAGTGCCTCATTTTCGCATGGAGATCCTCCGCTCGATCATTGTGGCCGTCCACTCGGGCACATTTTTGGCTTCTTTAGACTTGACAGAGGCCTACCTTCACGTAGGGATCAACGAGCGGTATCGCCAGTACCTCAGGTTCATGATTTTAGGCGAGCATTACCAGCTCCAGGCCCTTCCATTCAGATTGGCCACAGCTCCCCGCATATTCATCAAGGTGATGGTGGTTGTAGCGGCGGCGCTTCGGAAGGAGGGGATTTTGGTACATCCCTACCTGGACGATTGGCTGATCCGGGCGAAGTCGGAGGAGCTGTGCAAAGCAGCGGTTCAGTCAGTGCTCTGCTGGCTACAATCTCTCGGGTGGATCATCAATTACGTCAAGAGTCAGTTGATTCCGTCCCAGGTTCTGAACTTCCTCGGGGCTCGGTTCAATACAACGATAGGCAAGGTCTTCCTCACGGAGGAGTGGGCCACCAAGCTGGTGGCGCAGGTTCATCGGCTATTGTCCCTACCGTTACCCCGAGTGTGGGATTACTTGCAGGTGCTTGGTTCTATGGCATCTACTCTGGAACTAGTCCCTTGGGCCTTCGCCCATATGAGGCCTTTGCAAAGAGCGTTGCTTTCTGGTTGGGATCTGAAGTCTGAAGAGTTCCAGATCTGATTGCCACTCTTGGAACCTGCCCGGTCCAGTCTCCAGTGGTGGTTGATTCCGGCCCAACTGCAGCGCAGTATGGACCTGGAGGAACCTCAATGGGTGATAGTGACGACGGTTGCCAGCCTCTCCGGTTGGGGAGCGGTTTGTCAATCCCAGGCGGCGCAGGGCAGTTGGACAGGGCACAGGCGAAATGGTCCATCAATCGCTTGGAAACCAGGGCGGTGTGTCTGGCGTTGTGCCGTTTTCTTCCTTTGGTTCGCCGTCGGTCGGTGCGGGTGTTGTCAGACAATGTGACAGCGGTGGCTTACATCAATCGGCAGGGAGGTTCCAAGAGTCGTCCCGTAACCACAGAGGCCGACCATCTGATGGTTTGGGCGGAGCGCCATTTAGTCTATCTGGTGGCTTCTCACATAGCCGGAGTTGACAATGTTCAGGCGGATTTTCTCAGTCATCAGCGTCTGTATCCCAGAGAGTGGGAGTTGTTCGAGGAAGCAATGGGCCTCCTGGCTCGTCGGTGAGGTGTGCCTCGCCTGGACTTGATGGCGACCCAGAGAAATGCAAAGGCGGCTCGGTTTTTCAGTCGCCGAAGGGAGCACAGGGTCGGAAGGGGTCGATGCCCTCGTCCTCCCATGGCCTCGCAACATCCTGCTTTACATGTTTCCTCCCTGGCCCTTGGTGGGCAAGGTTCTAAGGTGTATAGAGATGCACACTGGGTCAGTTATCCTTATAGTGCCGGAATGGCTGTGGTGCCCATGGTTTGCGGATATGGTCAATCTGGTGGTCGACGGCCCGCTTCGACGCCATCATCTACCGAATCTTCTTCGACGAGGTCCAGTATTTTTCAATCGAGTGAATTGCTTTTGTCTAGCGGCCTGGCTTATGAGAGGCGGCAGTTGAGGAAAAGAGGCTACCCTGATACAGTTATTTCAACCCTCCTGCAGGCATGCAAGAAATCCACTTCCCTTGCTTATGTTCGGGTCTGGAAGGTTTTTGACACCTGGTGTAGCGGGGTGAATGTGTCCCCGCGGCGTGCTTCCATTGTACATATTCTAGCGTTCTTGCAGGAGGGACTGAAGAAAGGGTTAGCGTGCAGTTCTCTTTGGGAGCAGTTGGTGGCCCTTGGATGTTTACGGAGAAAGACTGACAGCGTCTCCCTCGCAACTCATCCGGATGTGTCACGTTTTTTGAAGGGCACAAAGCATCTGCATCCTCCAGTTAGACAGGTCTGTCCTTCGTGGAGTTTGAACCTGGTTCTCCGAGGCTTGTGCAGTCTTCCCTTCGAGCCTATCAAGCGGGCTACCTTGAAAGACCTGGCTTTCAAGGCGATTATCTTGGTGGCTATCACGTCAGCTAGACGCATATCGGAGCTTCAAGCGTTGTCCTGTCGGGAGCCCTTTCTCCGGATTTCGGACTCTGGAATTTCCCTTCGAACAGTATCCTCCTTCCTGCCGAAGGTAGTCTCGGGGTTTCATTTGAATCAGACAATGGAGTTACCTGCGTTTACTCATTTGGGTCGCGAATTACATAGGTTGGATGTGAAGTGGATCCTACTTTGCTATCTGGAGTTTACCAATGCCTTTCAATTGTCTGATCACCTGTTTGTCTTATGGTGTGGCCCGAAGAAGGGACAGAAAACTTCTAAGGCTACCATTGCCAGGTGGCTGAAGGATGCCATACCCTCGACTTACATCGGGCTTGGGCTTTCAGTACTGGATGGTTTAAGGTCAATCAGGTCTCAGGCGGCGTCTTGGGCAGAAGTCAATTTGTCTCACCACAGGAGATTTGCAGGGCAGCTACCTGGAAATCTTTACATAACCTTGTGAGGCATTACCGTTTGGACATCTGGGATCCGGATGTTGACTGCTTCGGCAGCAGTGTTCTCCGAGCGGGACTCTCCAGTCCCACCCCATTTAGGGTAGCTTGGGTACATCCCAGCAGTCTGGACTGATCCTGGTACATACAGGCAAGGAAAATTGGTTCTTACCTGCTAATTTTCATTTCTGTAGTACCAAGGATCAGTCCAGATGCCCGCCCTTGGAGTCTGGAGAGTCCACTTGGTATCGTTTTCCTTTTGCAGAATATTCTCAACAAGGTAACATTCAGATTGCTTATAGAGATGCTCCCTCCATGTACATAAGTTCCACATTATGCAATTTCCTTTTTTCTTAAGTGGTTTGATACAGCCATTGGTTGTTATGTTAAAGGTTATGATATTTTTCATTCTGCTATGGTATGGGTTATACTGAAGGATCGCAGGTGGCACACCAATGTAAAAGGGGGTGCCTTTCAGTTTTTTTTCTCTGACGCCATCTGCTGGAAGGGAGACACAACCCAGCGGTCTGAACGGATCCTTGGTACTACAGGAACAAAAATGAGCAGGTAAGAACCAATTTTCCTTTCAAAAGCTTTTACACGCTTAAAACTGGGTTTTACATGTATAAATACACTCTACTCCTGTATGTGCGCTTTTTAAAATTGCTACAACATATGCTATTGTTGTCAATAGGTTTTACCTGTGTTAAGTGCACTTTACAGGGTTAAATTGCTTTTGAATACTTATACAATAGTGTGTTACATTTACATGCATAACTCCTTTGAAAATTCACCTATAAGGTGACTTTAACATAATGATAAACTGTGTCGACGATCATATGTAACATTAAACACAGAAACACTCCTTATATCTCTCACGGACACCATCCTTATAAACCTGGAAAAAGGACAACCCCATCTGCTTGCTCTTCTTGACCTATCCGCTGCTTTTGATACGGTGAACCATGCTATCCTTTTAGAGCGACTCGCAAACATAGGCATCAAGGGATCTTCTCTCAGCTGGTTCAAATCCTTCCTGTGTAACAGGTTCTTTAAGGTTAGGATAAACAACAAAAAGTCTCACCCCGTCCGCTCCAACCTGGGAGTCTCCCCAAGGATCTTCTCTTTCACCTACCCTTTTCAACATCTACCTTCTCCCACTCTGCCACCTACTTACAAATCTAAAACTAACTCATTATCTTTACGCGGACGATGTACAAATACTCATCCCGATCGCAGAATCTCTACAAAAAACCCTTAACCACTGGAACAACTGCCTTCAATCAATTAACCACCTTCTTGCCAGTCTCAACCTGGTCCTCAACACCAACAAGACGGAGATTCTTATCTCTCACGATATCCTCAACACTCATCCAATCTCACCAATCTCTTCCCAATTATCCATCTCAAATATAAATCACTCTCCGTCTGTGAGAGACCTAGGCGTTATCCTGGACAACCAGCTTAACCTAAAGAAATTTGTTAACACCACCACAAAGGAATGCTTTTACAAACTGCAAGTTCTTAGAAAGCTAAAACCACTCTGTGACTTCAGAATGGTGCTGCAATCCATCATCTTGTCGAAACTTGACTATTGCAACTCCCTTCTTCTCTGTCTCCCTGCTAACACCATCAAACCTCTTCAGATGGTTCAGAATTCAGCAGCCAGGATTCTCTCCAACACCAAAAAAAGAGAGCACATCACCCCCACCCTTCAGAACCTCCACTGGCTGCCCATTAAATCCAGGATTCTCTTTAAAGTCCTCACGATTATACACAAAGCTAAGCACAACCTTACCTCTCTCAATTCAACAATCAAACTACGACTGCATACTTCATCTAGACCAATCAGAAGAGCCTAGAAAGACACATTGTATGCCCCCCAAGCGAAAACATCCTTAAGGAAGCGCACCTTATCGACAGCAGGACCCCATCAATGGAATGCGCTACCACCCGACCTCCGACAAGAACCTTGCCCGTCGGCATTCAAAAAAAACCTCAAAACTTGGCTATTCAGCCAGGCCTTTCCTGACACTTAACATACTCTCTCTTACAATCTGACATCTCCTCTCACCGTTGTTTTTTCTCCGCCACTTTTCCTACCCATATCACGCATATGTTCGCTTACCGTAAACCGCATTTTAGTAGGTTCAACAGCTCCCAGTCCGGGACCCTCTTCTTTAAAAATCTGTGTATTCAAGCTCATTTATGTCAAGCTGTACATCAGTTCGCTCCCTATCTTCCTTAAGCAATTTCACTCAATTTCTGTAATTTTTTGTAATTTTGTAATTAAGGTTGGCCCTTTGTTCACTTTTGGCTTTTTAAGGCTGGGCCTTGTCATTTTGTCATATTGCATTCAAATGTTTGTCGCTCACTGCTTTAACCTAGGATTGTTTCTCAGTTCTCAATTCTGATATTACTTGTAAAGATTTGATAATCCCCTTGCCACAGTTAATTGTATCCCCTGTTCCTTGTATCGCCCTCGAGCAAATTTTGCAGTTTGTTTTCATTGTTTCTCAGTTCTCAATTCTGATGTTACTTGTAAAGATTTTATTACCCCCTCGCCACAATTAATTGTATCCCCTGTTCCTTGTATCGCCCCCGAGTGAATTTTGCAGTTGCATTGTAAACCGATGTGATATGTATTTTATACAGGAACGTCGGTATAGAAAAGTTAAAAATAAATAAATACTTCTGCTATGGAAGAGGTGTAAGTTATTAAAAAAAAAAGCCAGCCCTGAGGGCTTTAAAGGTCTGGTGTGTAACTACGGGGAGTGCAGGCTATTAAACTAGGGGGGTTTGGAGGACCTAGCTCTACACTGGGTGAACTGGCAGACAAACTGGTGAAACTGGTCATAGCTTGTGGCAATCAAAAAAGCAAACAATGTTAGGAATTATTAGGAAGGGAATGGTGAATAAAATGGAAAATGTCATAATGCCTCTGTATCGCTCCATGGTGAGACTGCACCTTGAGTACTTTGTACAGTTCTGGTCGCCGCATCTCAAAAAAGATGTAGTTGCGATGGAGAAGGTACAGAGAAGGGTGACCAAAATGATAAAGGGGATGGAACAGCTCCCTTATGAGGAAAGACTAAAGAGATTAGGACTGTTCAGCTTGGAGAAGAGATGGCTGAGGGAGGGATATGATAGAGGTCTTTAAAATCATGAGAGGTCTAGAACGGGTAAATGTGAATCGGTTATTTATACTTTCGGATAATAGAAGTACTAGGGGGCACTCCATGAAGTTAGCATGTAGCACATTTAAAACTAATCGGAGAAAATTCTTTTTCACTCAATGCACAATTAAACTCTGGAATTTGTTGCCAGAGGATGTGGTTAGTGCAATTAGTGTAACTGGGTTTAAAAAAGGTTTGGATTAGTTCTTGGAGGAGAAGTCCATTACCTGCTATTAGTCAAGGTGACTTAGAAAATAGCCACTGCTATTACTAGCATCAGTAGCATGGGATAGACTTAGATTTTGGGTACATGCCAGGTACTTATAGCCTGGATTAGCCACTGTTGGAAACAGTATGCTTGGCTTGATGGTCCTTTCGTCTGACCCAGTATGGCATGTTCTTATGTTCTTATATGGATGTTGCACTTGATTCACTCAGATTTTTATCATAGACATAGAATGGGTGAATGAATCGAACATTTAATGTGTGTATAATTCATGTTTATTTCTCTTAATGTTCTTAAACCTCAGGAAGTTATTGCTATTGAATCAGAAGTAAAAGTCTTGGAGAAAAAAGTTACAACAATTAAGACTATCTTGTCATCAACAGATGTAGTGGATTTTTCTCCCCGGGAACGTCTTAAACATGGGCAGGTAAGCATGAACCTTAGCTAAACTCAATATTTTAGCTAAAGGGCATACATATTCAGTCACTGTCTGCAGAGCAGAGTTAGCCAGATAATCTTATCCAGCTAATTTTGGTGGTATATTCAATGGTGCAGTCACACTATTGAATATAGCCAGCTATCTTTTAGCCATATAAGTGCCCAAATATTCATTTAGATGCATAACTTTGTGATTTATCCATCTAAATAGCTTAGAATATTGATCTTTATGTATTTTCCAGAGTTTAAATAAGGATGTAACAATTCACAAATATCAGCAATATTATTTTCACTAATAAGCGATTTAAAGGCTACTGTTAAAACAAGGAAATTAGAGTATCCTAAAGAGGATGTGAAAAAAACTGAGATAGTTCAGGTGGATTTAAATGAAGAGCAGATGCATTTAAATGATTCCAAATTACCTGAATCAACTCAACTGTTAATAATTGTGAATATGAATAATATGAATGTTAGGTGTCATTGCATATGCCAAAAATCCAAAAAAATCCAGGTGGGGTGGATCAGGTAAATAGTGAACTGTTATTTATACTTTCAAATAGTACTAAGACTAGAGGATACTCCTTTAAGCTAACAGGTAGCAGATTTAATACAAGTTGGAATATTTTGTCACTCATCGCACAACCAAGTTGTGGAATCTGTTTTCAGAGGATGTGGTAACAGCAACCACCATAGCTAGGTTTAAAAAGGGTTCGGAAAAGTCCATAAAGAGTTATTAACCAGGAAACCCACTATTTTTCCCATACGGTCAGCACAAGAAATTAGATCTATATTTTGGAACTGGCCAATGTCAGAGACCGGATGCTGGACCCTTGGGCCTTTGGTCTGACCCAGCATGGTACTGTTATGAATCAGAAGGTGGACCCCTGTTCCGAGATAGAGTCAGTGTTACCTAAAAGAAAAATAATCCCCTTAGGTCTCTACTGTCGAAGGGCGAGGCCGAAGGCTGTAGCTGTTGTACGAAGACTTCACCCTGGAAGCTCGTGATCCCCCCCCAGGAGAAGCCCGTAGGGACTTGGCCGCTGGGACTTAGGAGACTTCTCTGAAGACTGAAGAAGGTCTGGATGCAGGCGCCTCCTGCGGGTCGTGGGTTCCAGATGGCTGGCGCCTCCAGCAGGTCGTAGTAGTCTTGAGGAAGAAGTCATGGAGTAGTCCAGGGCCGGTCCGCGGTTCGGTACACAAGAAGGGTCAAAATCCAGTCCAAGGTCAAAACAGGAGAAAGGTCCGAAGCCAGTCCAGGAGCATCAGGAGAAGGGTCGCAAGCCGTACCAGGATCAAGCCGAGGAAACACGAACGCCGGTCCAGAGGTCAGAAGCCAAGAGTCAATCCACGGAGCAGGGAAGCAGAGCGGGACGAAGAACCAGGAACTAGAAGCTCAGGAACAAACTCAGCCAGGAACCTTGATACCAAGGCAAGGTCTGAGGATCAGACCTTGCCTTAAGTACAGGAAGTCAGGGGAGGAGTCTCCGGAGGAGCCATGACTATTTCCTGTCATGGCTCCTTTAAGAATTCAAGTCAGCCGCGCGCGTGGCTCTAGAGAGTCAGAGGGGGAGGAGCCGACCCGGCCAAGGAACCATGCGGCTGTGCCTGACTGCGGAGCAGCCTGAAGGAAAAACTGAAGAAGGCTGCCTGCACCGCAGGAACCCTTGATGACACCCGAAGCTTTGGGTGAGTTATCTTCGTTGCTGCTGGACCCAGGTTGCGGCCCGCTGCGGCCGGCGGCCATGACACCCGGCCCCGGTCGCGGCTTGCCGCGGCCGGCAGTGCTAACAGGTACTTCTTAAGTTCATATTCACCACTCACCACAAGTTCACCACTCACCACAAGTTCACCCTCACCACAAGTCTTTAAAAAAACAGCTAAAAACATGGCTGTTCTTGAAAGCCTTCCCTCCGGATTCCCAACCTCCTCAAATGCATGTTCTTGAAAACCTTCCCACTTGACCCCTAACATGCACTAACGCATAACACCCCCCCCCTTTCACCACCCCAACCCACCCCTACCCCATTCCCACTCCCTCCCTCTCACACCATAGCCTCTGACACCAGATCTAATCGTAACCAAGTCATACCGTATATATTGTATATAGGATATATGCTACAAATTATACTCACATTCATTTGTATTCATATGTTACAATGTTTTTACTTCAATAGTTTAATTAATTGTTATCTTGTTAAATGTAAAATAGGGCAGATCTCGCCCTATTCAACCTGTTACCTGGAAACCGATGTGATATCTCGATCGAATGTCGGTATACAAAAGAAATAAATAAATAAATAAAATATTCCTGCTGCAGTGCCAAAATGCCAGTTGATCTTTGACTCTTCTCTTTTTGTTTTCAAAGACTTAGTAACTTCTTCATTTATTTTACTGCTATTTTTATCCTGCCAATGCCAGAGGCTCTAGACGGCTTACAGGAGAACAAACGTAAATATGAAATGCATACAACATAAATGACCTCGGTGGCAAGTCTCATTAAAAAATCTAAAAAATAATAACTGTGACCAAATTGACCAAGCAGGCAAAAGCCAGACTGAAGAGATACATTTTCAATAGCCCCTTAAAGGTTTTAATACAAGTTATCAATTGCAGGTGTTATGGAAATTGCTTCCACATAATGGGAGCTGCAACAGTCAGTCAGACCCGCATGCCAAACAGATGGATCATCAAGCAAGCCACGCTGCAAAGATTGCATGGCTCATGATGGATTGTAAATTCTTAACAAGCAATTAGCCCAAAGAAAAGAATCCAGGGCCAAGAGCTTGTGAACTACACAGTAATTTTGTCACAAGTGATTCTATGGCAACTAGTGTGTAGGTAGAACAAAATTGGGCAAATATGATCCCACATAGTAGTGCCTGAGATCAAGCATGCAGCTGCATTCTGCAGAATCCTCTATGCTTATCGCACGCTTTCTTGAATTCTGTCACTACTTTTGTTTCCACCATCTCCATGGGGAGTCCATGCCATCCATCCACCACCCTTTCCATGAAGAAATATTTCCTGATGTTGCTCTCGCATTTGCTCCCTTGGAGCCTCATACCTCTTGCTCTAGAACATTCTTTCCTTTTGAACAAAGATTAGCTTCTTGCTTATTATTGATACCTTTGAGGTATTTGAACGTCTCTGTCATATCGCCCGTCTTTCCTCTCCTGTAATGTATACATATTTAGGTCTTTTAGTCTCATTTCATAGAACTTTCATGCTAAGCTTCCATGCCAGCCATTCGTCATGCTTTGTACCTTGCCAAACCATTGTGTTTTTGGATTCTGAACAAGGTACTTTCTATATCTAGATGCTGGCATTTTACTCATATCCTATGTAGCCAGGCCATGTCAGAATTGCAGAGGATATTTAAATGAGGCAGGAATATGTCTGAGGTGTGGGCAAGCCACGTCCTCCATCCTGTTCCAGATATTGCTGATGTCAGAAGGAGTTTGCATGTCTGAAAAGGAATGCATGTCTGAGGCAGATAATGCGTTCTATGCCATGGAGAGAGGCCTACTTGAAATTCCCTATTACATGCTCATCAGCCTATTCTCCCCTCGTCTGGCTCCCAAGGAGCCATTTTCAAAAATGATGGTGAATAGGATACTCGCCCATTCCTACCAAATAGCTGTTTACCATGGGCCTCCTTGCTAGTCTCTGAATTGGGTGCATTGTCCTCATAATGAATACATTACTTGTTCATGTATGGAATTATCTGGTTATATTTTGTCTTTGTCCAGTAATTGTAATTTGTACACTGTGCATTTCAGGTTATACTGGAAAACATTGATTCCATGAAAAAGATGATTGCTCAGATAGAAGCATGCAAAACAGTTCTGAAGTTACCTGAGCCAGGAGCCCATTCCTTGTCCGTCTTCAAAAGAGCATTTAATCTCTCAAAATGCATAGAAGAATTAGAGAAAGTAACCAAGAAGCAAAATGAACTATTTGAGGTATTGTTTCCTTTCCTTTGTGTGGTCATTTCCCCATCTAACTTCCTGAGCTGTACACGTCACTGTCAGACTTTTTTGTGGATATTTGTCTTGTCTATATTTTTCATTCATGAAATGGTTCATCCCACCC
Source organism: Rhinatrema bivittatum (assembly GCF_901001135.1). Classification (NCBI taxonomy): domain Eukaryota; kingdom Metazoa; phylum Chordata; class Amphibia; order Gymnophiona; family Rhinatrematidae; genus Rhinatrema; species Rhinatrema bivittatum. Next base: position 52,623,327 of record NC_042618.1, on the reverse strand, counting down.
TGGTCTCAGTGTGGCTGTGAATGTGAAAGGGTGATGAAGAGTGTCTGGCCCAAAGAGAGAGTTCATGAATGAAGATCTTTTTTTTTTTTCTCTTTTGTTGTTCACTATACCTTCCATTCAGGGCTAGCAGCATGGCCTGATACCTAGTGGTTAAGTGAGCCAATAGCTTCCTCTAAAAACTGGGACTGAATGATATACTGCACATTCCTGGGGGATATTACAGAATGTCATTAGTTGTGCTCAACCCTTTCTGGAAGCCAGGAGAATGGTGTCCGTGATGTACATTTTCAAGGCATGCTTGGTCGTCTTAGGTTACTCCCAAAACCAGTCTTCCCAAGTGGAAGCATAGCATAGTCGCTGCCATGAAGGGGGAGTCTCAAAAACATACATGCCTGCATTAAGAGTTGTACTCATGTGGCAGCAGCTAAGCTCACAGACAAAACCAAATGCCTCACTTTCTTATGTCATCGTTGTGGTTTCCAAATTCTGCTCTAGTAACATGTGCCAGGTACTAAAATGGTTTCCCCTCTCATTGCAGCCAGTTATAAAAGAAGTAGCCGAGCTGGATCAGGAACTGGAGAAGTTAAAGCAAGCCTCCAAAAATCTCCCAGAGCAATCGGAAAATACTTCATCTGCTTACAATGATATTGCTGCACAAGTAAATTGACTTATTTGATTGTTATTTCCCCTATAAATAATATAAATGTAAGAAATGTACAAAAGTATAAGCCAGAGATTACGGCTTTAACCTGTGCTTGTTAACATTATTGCTGTTCAAATGTGTCTGGAAAGAAAGCAAATCCTATTCTATTTAAGAGAAGTGTTTACTTAGAGCATAATTTTCAAATAGCCCACATAAGAAAGTTAGTTTATTTTATTTATATTCTGCCTTTCAACTACTTCAAAGCGGATAATCTTCAGGTACTGTAGGTATTTGACAAAACACGTTAATTGCACCGGTTTTTCTAAGTGAGCTTAATAAGTTTACTTTGAAAATTATCCTGCCAAATCTACCTACACAGGTTATACTGCTAAAACATCCACACAGATTTTTCTGTAAAATTTACATGCATTCTTCTAAAAAAAATTGAAAAGTACGCGCATAAGTATAAACTCCTCTCGAACTCTGCCCTCCAGGGTAAACTTACGCAGAAACATGAAACACCCATTGTAAGTTTTCCCGCGATCGGCTGTGCATAACATGTGCTTTTACCACAGAAGTCCTTTAAATCAGGGGTGGGCAATTCCAGTCCTTTGAGGGCTGTAAACCAGTTTGCATGCACTCTGCTTAAGTTGTATGCAAATCTATTTCATGCATATTCATCAGGAATATCCTGAAAACCTGACTGGTTTGCAGCTCTCGAGGATGTAATTGCCCACCCCTGATTTGAATTTTACCTTCTTCATGTTATCTACCTTGAAGTGCAGTGACTTCACAAAACAGTTTTCATTCAGCATGTAGAAGGGAGGGAAGCGTTTTTTTAACACTAATCTCAGTTAACAAGTTCTTCCAAGAAATATAATTATTGTCCCAGACCACGCAGGTGCAAACTATCAAATGATGAGTCAGTGTTAATGCACTGCCAAACAGGAGACATTTTAGGGCCCCTGCTCCTTGAATTAGGACATAACTTTAGACCCATCTGAGACCCTCAGTAAGTTACTACATTACTTGGCCTAGACGTGGCATGGCATGAGAGAGAAATCTGAAATGATCAGAATTCCTGATGAGAACTAAGAGGGCAACTTTCAAAAGCCATTTACTGTGCAAAGGGCTTTTGGAAAATTGTCTGTTCCCTGTGGGTTAAAAGTCTGTGCAGAGTGCCACACAGAGCAGAGTTATTCCCGCTGTGGGATTGGAGTGGGGAATGCAACGCCGCACCTACTGGCATGTTGTGTTTCAGGGGGAAAAGGATTTGCAGAACATACATGTGCAGATTGCAAAGGGTGCTTTTTCCCTAGGCAGTTTTCAAAGGGAAAATGCACACGTGCAATGCTTGCAGGTAAAAGCACCTGCGGGCTTGTATCAAAGCGCACACTTTTGAACATTGCTTCCTAAATGTTAAAAGGTAATAAGAATGGAAAATGTACACAGTCTTACCGGTTTTCAAAAACCCATATACTTCTGAGTTTGGAAATATTCATGCTCGTAAAAGGCTACTACTCACTCCTTCAACATCCAGCTTCATAAAGCTGGACATTAAAGTCTCGATTCTCCAGAAATCCAGCTCCAGTGATTAATGAAAAGAGACATTTGTCATTTTAGGGAAATGCTGAAGATGTGTTGGATCAGATGAAGAAACTAAGTGAGAAAAAAGAAGAGGTGCTGACAGGCATGCAGAACTCACTAATGGAACTTCTCAAACCTCTGGAGCAAGAACAGCAGGAGCTAGAAGATGATCCCTCAGGGGCTCTGACACCAGAGGACCCTAACCTGGGCAATATAGATGTGCCACAGTCACAGGTAACGTTGATTTGTTTAATTTATATAAAAACAAAGGTGGTGTAATGCCTCTTATTGATTGAAAATGAACTTGGATGTGAAATAACCAAATGTGACACTTAGGGGTAGATTTTAATAGAAGTGCGTGGGCATACATGTGTGCACTACCCGGCGCGCACATGTATGCCCGATTTTATAACATGCGCATGCATGTTATAAAATCAGGGGTCGGCGCGCGCAAGGGGGTGCACAATTGTGCACCTTGTGTGCGCCGAGCCGCGCTACCTTTCCCTGCTGCCTCCCCCCCCCCAGCTCTACTCTAACCCCTCCCCGACCTTCCCCCCCCCCCCCAGCCCTACTCTAACCCCCCTTGACCTTTGTCTTACCTTTTGCGCCTGCCTCCGGGACCCCTGCCCCTGGACCGCCCCTTTAGTAAAGCCCCGGGACTTACATGCGTCCCGGGGCTTTACTACGCACGTAAGGCTTTTAAAATCTGGCCCTTATTGTGCACATAGTCAACTTTATGTTCAGTTAAAAAGTAGCTTTAAGTTAAATAATTGGTGCGGTTGTTTACCTTGATTAGCAATTCTGGTGGTCATCCTCTTAGGCTCCTCCCATCTCAAAAGACCATAGATCTGAACCCCTTATGGTCTTCCAGTCTTTAGGTAGGCAACTCCTTCTATGGCTGTAAAGACCCACATGTGAATGCAGAGTTATTTTCAGTTCTGAGCTGTCATTCAAATCATCCAAAGCTCACTTTTCAAACTTCATATGCTTCAGAAACTGAAGCCACTCCTGAACTGAAGTGATTTTCATGCTGTCCTTCAGGCTTTGGACCTAACCAGATTGGATTATTGTCATGTAGTTTACTTATTTTTATTTTATTTATTTTTTATTTATTTATTGTTTTTTATATACCGCCGCTCATCAGAGATATCACGTCGGTGTACAGAGAACAGGAACATACGCCGGGGCGTTATACATTTAACATAAAGATAATATATGAAGTCTTATACATAAAACAAGTAAAACATAACTAATGCAATATATATCAGTTGAACGCAACCTATAATGGTGAAGAATTAAACATCATTTAAATGAAAAATATAGGGAGCCTAGGAAAACTAAAAATATAATTTGAAAAGTAGAAGTGAAAAAAATGGAGTTGTAGCTTAGTTTACTTAGCTTACTTGGGTCTTTCATCATTGATTTTACATGCTTTGCCTGTTATTCAGAATTTGGTAGTATCGCCTTACTGGATCCTGCCAATTTTGACCGTATTTCACCACTTTTATATTAGTTGCCAGATGAATCAAGAATAGCTTTTAAAATACTAACAATTCATAAAGCTTTGAATAATGAAGCTCCTCAGTGTATTAGTTCATTACTCAAAATATATAGGCCACAGAGGAATCTGTTCAGTTGGTCAACGTTTGCTTGATGTACCTTCTGTTCAGCTGGTCAGGCTTGCTGAATCATGGGAAAAGTTGTTTGCTGTAGCAGACCCAATATTACAGCCTGCTGGCCTCATTGAGAAGAGAATCGTGCTTTTAAGATTTTTAAAAAGGAGATGAAGATATATGTATATGTGTGTGTGTGTATATATATATATCTATATGCTTGACCTAATTTCTGCAATAGGTAATAATGTATGGATCTCAGCATTGTTTGGTTGAATTTATATGGCCAGTTCACCTGCTTGCTTTGGTACATTTTATCAATAAATGATGTTTGTCTTTATCTCTTATGAATGTGTTATTGTAAATAGCTTAGAGTTATGGGTAATGCAGTATATAAATGTTTTAATAAATAACTAAATAACTGCAGCAGAGAACAGATACAGCTATGCCCAAGAATTGTTTTGTCCCTGCAAGATCTTGTGTCTTTCTGGATCCACATCATTCTTTCCTTGTATTTTTTAAGGCCCTTGTGGGGTTTGTGTTTCTTTTTTTTTTAATCATATCTTTATTGAAGGAATGTGGAAAGCTTACAGTCTATCAAGCAATAACTGAGATCAATATTAAAAAAAAAACAAAAAACAGCCAGTACATTGCCCTTATGTTTGTTTCCACATAGAACTGCTCCCAGTAGTGACCAATACACAAGACAGACACAATACTCACACTTCTCCCTCAGCATAATCTATAACAACCAATTATATAGGTTTATTGTCCATAAACATTTCCCAGATTAAAGTATAATTTGTATTTATTAATTTGTGCATCATTTTAGCATTTACTTCCTCTATAGATTTCCATTCCAGCATTTGTTTTATCCAGATTTGAGAAGATGGTGGGTTTGCACCCTAGATTGCAAAATAAGCAGTTTTGTTAACAAAATTGCAATTTGCACACATTTTAAATTGTCCTTAAATAAAGAATAAGCCCATGCAGTATCCCCGAACAACACTACCTCCCCCAAAAAAAGGTGGTCGTAATTGTTACCTTATATATCATATCCAGCACACTAGCCCAAAAATCATATATTCTCACAGGACAAGCAGGATGGTTGTCCTCACAAATGGGTGACATCGAGGATGGAGCCCAACCACGGAAAACCTCTGTCAAAGTTTCTGGAACTTTGACTGGCCCCTACTGGGCATGCCCAGCACGGCACCAACCCTGCAGCCAGCAGGGGTCTCCCTTCAGTCTTCTTTTTTCCGCGCAGCAGTAGCCACGCGGTTAAGGAGCTCTTACCACATTCCTGACAGGAAATTCTTCTGAACTTCTTTGAAGTAAAAATACGCCCCACAGGGGTCCCCCTTCTATCTAAATTTAGCCCGCGGTGTTTCGGTAAGTTTTTTGCCGTTTTTAGTCTATTGCCGTCGAGTTTCGCCTTCGCGGCCTGCTGGCCTTCGACCGTCCCGCGGCTAAATTTTTTGGTCAATGGCCATGGTGTTGGGGTTCCGTCGGTGCCCAGATTGTACGCACACCATGTCTATCACAGACCCTCACAGAGTCTGTGTATTGTGTTTAGGAAGTGAGCATGATGTCCTGACTTGCACCAAATGTGCCCTTATGACACCAAAAGGTCGCAAAGCCAGAATGGAGAAGATGGGACTCCTTTTCCATGCTCACACTCCGACGCCGTCCATTGCATCGACGTCCTCTGAACCGGCACTGTCGAAGTCCTTCCATCGTCGGCAACCTCCCAGTGACTGTCTGCCATCGACGTCTCCATGGCCATCGACTCCCGTCCCTTCCCCCGAGGATCGTGGGGATCGGAGGGAGAAACATTGTCATCGACATCGCAAGTCTCGGACCGTCGAGGAATCGAAGTCATCGACCTCGGTACCGTCCGAGCCTCCACCGAAGAAGTCTCGATCAGAAGCTGCACCGTTCACTTCTGTTTCTGAGACATTGAGGCAACCCTCACCCCATCGGGGTTTGGGAGCCGCGATTCCACCGGTGACGGTGGTCCCTTTGGCTCAGCCTCAGCCTCCCTCTTCCGCGGAGCCGGGTATTGTTACCCCAGGTCTCCGGGAAGAACTGGACCGGCTGGTCCAGGAGGCCATCGACAAGGCCATGCAACGGTTCCAGACTCCATCGGCACCGATCCTGCCACAGAGAGGGGAACCAGTCATCGACCCGATACTAGCAGCGCTGGCACCGCTGCTTGCCCGGATGGAAGCGCTCATGACCGCCCTTCCACCGGTGATACCTGAATCACCAACAGCACCGGTGCGCTCCCCGATGCCAACTTCATCGGGTGTGGAAACACCGTATCGAATTCCTCCTTCAGGAGTAGTTCCATCGGTGCCGTGTCGTCCCTCGCCACGATACACTCTTCCGGGGCGATACGCACATCGGCTCCATCGATGCCTTCGATGCCGGCACCGATGCCTTCAAGGGTATTTTCGATGCCCCCGGTGATTCCTTCGGGTTTCTCGGAGCCTCAGCCGGGGCCTTCTGGTATCCAACCCCCTCGAGGTCTTACAGATCAGCAACCTGATCCTTATGACACATGGGGCGATGATTCTTCTACGGATACCGATGATTTACCTTCACCACCCTCTCCTGCTGAAAGCAGAAAGCGTTCTCCTCCTGAGGACCTCTCTTTCACCAATTTTGTGAAAGAAATGTCAGACCTGGTCCCTTTTCAGCTTCAATCAGAGCAAGATGACAGGCACCAAATGATGGCGTTACTCCAATTTATGGATGCCCCAAAAGTCATCACTTCCATTCCAATTCATCAGGTTTTTCTGGACCTTCTCAAAAAGAATTGGGAAACTCCTGGATCTGTTGCTCCAGTAAACAAAAAAGCGGACTCTACTTACCTAGTACAGTCAGCACCTGGCTTTCAAAAACCACAGCTAGACCACCACTCTGTTGTGGTAGAGTCAGCACAAAAGAAAGCTAAAAGAATGAAGCCATACTCATCTATACCTCCTACTAAGGAGAACAAGTTCCTAGATAGTATAGGCAGAAAAGTTTACCAAGGAGCCATGCTTATTTCTAAGATAGCTTCTTATCAGCTGTATATGACCCAATACAATAGGGTCATTTTTAAGCAGATACAAGAATTTTCAGATACCTTACCAGAACAATTCCAACAACACCTTCAAACCCTCGTGCTTAAAGGTTTTGAAGCTGGAAAGCATGAGATAAGAACATCTTATGACATCTTCGATGCTTCCACTAGACTGTCTGCTACAGCCATCTCAGCAAGACGCTGGGCTTGGCTAAAGTCTTCTCAGGCTCTCTGACCTGCCCTGTTTAGGGGATAATTTGTTTGGTGAGCAAATTCAACAAATAGTTGCTGAATTAAAGGATCATCATGAGACCCTTAAACAGCTCTCATCAATTCCTTCTGACTTCCCTTCTAAACAACCGTTTAAGAAGGAACCTAAAAAGTCATTCTTCCGTCCACGGAAGTATTATCCCCCACATATCAAGTCCAGGTCAACAAAGCCTTATCAAAAGCCTCAGTCTCGTCAACCTCGAAAGCAAAAACCCACACCAGCTCCGCAACCAGGCCCTGCGTCGGGGTTTTGACTTTCAATTAGAGAGCAGATGCCTAATTCCTCTACCAAACATACCAGTAGGAGGTCGTCTAGGCCACTTTACAGAAAATTGGCATTGCATCACCACAGATCATTGGGTGCTAGCAATAATTGCGCAGGGTTACCATCTAAACTTTCTAACTCTTCCTGCGGACTCTCCACTGCTCCAGGCGTGGAGACTTACCGACCACTCTGTTCTTCTAGAGCAGGAAGTTTCTCTTCTCCTCCAGTCCAACGCTATAGAACCCCTACCTCTGTCCCAACAAGGACTAGGGATCTATTCCAGGTACTTTCTGGTCCCAAAAAAGTCAGGAGGACTTCACCCATTTCTGGACCTGCGGGCCCTCAACAAGTACCTTCACAGAGAAAAATTCAAGATGGTAACCCTGGGCTCGCTTCTCCCTCTGCTACAAAGAGAGGACTGGCTCTGCTCTCTAGACCTCAAGGACGCTTATACCCACATTGCGATAACTCAATCTCATCGCAAATACCTCCGATTTTTAGTAGGCCAAAACCACTATCAATACCGAGTGCTCCCATTTGGTCTAGCATCCGCACCGCGAGTCTTCACCAAATGTCTCGTAGTGGTTGCAGCATTCCTCAGGAAGGAAGGAGTCCATGTCTTCCCCTACTTGGACGATTATTTGATCAGGGCCCCAACCCAGCAAATCGCTCGGTCTTCCCTGACCCTGACAATTCGAACTCTAATTTCTCTAGGTTTTCTTATCAACTACGAGAAATCCTACTTACTCCCATCTTAAACCTTATCCTTCATTGGAGCAGACTTGGACACCTTACAGGCAAAAGCCTTCCTTCCTCGTCAACGTGTCCAAACACTTGTGTCCCTAGCTTGCCAGTTGCAGTCTCAACCCACAGCAACAGCTCGCCAATTCCTCATTCTACTGGGACACATGGCCTCCTCAGTTTATTTGACTCCAATGGCCCGTCTAGCCATGAGAGTCATGCAGTGGACTCTCAAATCACAATGGATCCAAGCAACTCAGCCTCTGTCGACCATTGTTCACATCACCAATGCTCTCCGTCTGTCTCTTGCCTGGTGGACAAATCAATCCAACCTCCTCCAAGGCTTGCCCTTTCATCCACCAGATCCTCAAATAATCCTCACCACCGACGCCTCCAATGTTGGCTGGGGAGCTCACGTAAACAATTTACAAACTCAAGGATTCTGGTTTCTAGAGGAAGCCAGACACCAGATAAATTTCCTGGAGCTTCGGGCAATCCGATACGCTCTCCGGGCTTTTCAAGATTGCTTATCAAATCACATAATCTTGATTCAGACGGACAAGTCAGGTGGCCATGTGGTACATCAACAAGCAGGGAGGCACAGGCTCCTTCCTTCTCTGTCAGGAAACTGCGCAGATTTGAGCAGGAGCCCTCTCCCGTTCAATGTACCTCAGGTACACCTACATGCCGGGAGTAGACAATGTCTTGGCAGACCGGTTGAGCCGTGTCTTCCAACCACACGAGTGGTCCCTCAATCCCTTGGTAGCGACCTCTCTCTTCCAGAAATGGGGTTACCCCCACATAGACCTCTTTGCGTCCCCTCAGAACCACAAAGTGGCCAATTACTGCTCTCTCATTCGGACTCAGCACTCTTGGCCCAGGGATGCATTCTCCCTCCCGTGGTCAACTGGTCTGCTTTATGCATTCCCTCCACTTCCTCTCCTATCGAAGACTCTTGTGAAGCTACGTCAGGACAAGGGAATCATGATCCTGATAGCACCTCACTGGCCATGCCAAGTGTGGTTTCCTATACTACAGGATCTCTCCATCCACAGGCACATTCCCTTAGGAAAGGACCCGCATTTGATCACTCAAAACGACGGATGCCTCCTCCATCCCAATCTCCAAGCCTTGTCCCTGACGGCATGGATGTTGAAAGGTTAGTCCTTCAACCACTTAAACTATCGGATTCAGTTTCTCGTATCCTCATCGCTTCACGAAAGCCTTCCACAAGAAAATCTTACTCCTATAAATGGAAAAGGTACACATCATGGTGCACTTCTCAGTCCCTTGATCCTCTTTCCTGTCCAATTCCTAAATTTTTGGACTATCTGTGGCATCTCTCAGAATCAGGTCTAAAGACCTCTTCCATTAGAATGCATGTCAGTGTGGTAGCCGCCTTCCATAAAGGTATCGGGGTGTCCCTATTTCAGTACAACCCCTCGTAACACGCTTTCTTAAAGGCTTGCTCCATTTGAAGCCATCTTTACGTCCTCCAGCCCCATCTTGGGACCCTAATCTGGTTCTTGGTCGCCTTATGAAACCACCCTTCGAACCTCTTCACTCCTGTGACCTTAAATATCTCACATGGAAAGTGATTTTCCTTTTGGCTATCACTTCAGCTCGCAGGGTTAGTGAGTTACAGGCCCTAGTTACCTACCCGCCTTACACTAAACTCCTGCAGGACCGGGCGGTACTCCGCACTCACCCAAAATTCTTGCCTAAGGTAGTTTCGGAGTTTCATATTAATCAATCCATCATACTACCTATTTTCTTTCCCAGGCCCCACTCCAACTCCGGGGAACAGACTCTGCATACCCTCGACTGTAAACGTGCTCTAGCTTTCTATCTAGACCGTACAGTTGCCCACAGAAAGAGTACTCAATTATTTGTCTCTTTCCATCCTAACAAGTTAGGGCAACCTGTGGGTAAGCAGGTTCTTTCCTCCTGGTTGGCGGACTGCATCTCTTTCTGCTATCAGCAAGCTGGCATTCCTTTTCAAGACCGTGTTAAGGCACACTCTGTGAGGGCCATGGCGACTTCAGTAGCTCACCTTCGATCGGTGCTGCTTCCTGACATCTGCAAGGCTGCCACCTGGAGTTCTCTCCATACATTTGCAGCCCACTACTGTTTGGATAAAGCTGGAAGACAGGATTCCATCTTTGGCCAATCTGTCTTGCGTAACCTTTTTCCAACCTGACGTACCAACACCCATTCGCCTACCCGGTGGGGTGCGGATGTCCTCTACCAAATTCTGCCCCAGTTGTTATGCCTGTTGCATGCCGTTGGGTACTTTTGGTGCACATTCGGACATCCTCAGCTCGGTACTCACCCATTTGTGAGGACAACCAAACCTGCTTGTCCTGTGAGAAAGCAAATGTTGCTTACCTGATGTAACAGGTGTTCTCACAGGACAGCAGGATGTTAGTCCTCACGAAACCCGCCCGCCGCCCCGCGGTGTTGGGTTCGTTTTTTCTTATTTTATTTTTTCGGCACTGCCTGTAGCTTTGAAACAAGACTGAAGGGAGACCCCTGCTGGCTGCAGGGTTGGTGCCGTGCTGGGCATGCCCAGTAGGGGCCAGTCAAAGTTCCAGAAACTTTGACAGAAGTTTTCCGTGGTTGGGCTCCATCCTCGATGTCACCCATTTGTGAGGACTAACATCCTGCTGTCCTGTGAGAACACCTGTTACATCAGGTAAGCAACATTTGCTACTTCATAATGACCTGGATTGGCCTGTTTCGGAGATCAGATGTGTGGATCGATGGACATTTTTGTCTGACCCTGTATGACACATCTTATGACACTACTATACATACACATAAAGAGAAAATATAGATATTATATAACTTTAATTGCAAAATACAATAAATATACAAATATCCTACCTAAACATGTTAAAAACAATCTATCCTCACCTTCACTCAATTTAATCCCATACATACTCACTCATACACTCCATTAAAATGCCCTGTATCAATATACATCTACTCAAAATTACTATATGTAATTTACAAATGTATAAAATTAATCAACATACATAATTAATTCATTAACAATTTAAAAATATGAATTCCTTAACATAGTCTTCAAACGTCCACTTTCAATTAATGCACATTAAGCAAATATATCAGATGCTTTTTTTCTTTCTATGAATCCATTTTAAATACTTATTCATCCAAACGTATATTTACTCCTTTTTACATATAGGCAGTCATCTAACCATGATTCCCATTTTCTTATTCATGTAGAGCACCATCTAAACATAGTTTCTACTCTCAACAAAGAATTCTTCATTTCAACCTCATTGATATGAGCTTCATCGGGGGAATTTTAAAAATCCTTATCCCAATTGTTCAACACCATGTCCTCTAGTAATTCTCCAAGCCTGTGGTTACCAACTCAAGCCGCAGCTTAACTCATTAACATAATGTGTCTTCAATCTATTTAGACATTGTCGTACCACGCCATTTCTTGACCCGATCTAATCAAAAACTCAAAACCGGAAATAGTTGTCATCACGCTTACGAAGTCACATCTTATAACACTACAGAGGCCAGTGGTTATGATCAAACTGAAACAGCCTGAAACAGCTTTATTAGCAGTTACACTCTACACATAATAAACAATCATAAATTATTGTGATTGTTCGCTCATGGTGAAGAAGGGTTTCTGTAAGTAAGTTATAGCTTTGCAGCTATGATTAGCGAAAATGTAAACCTATCTCACACACACACCTACCTCCATATATATATGTATTCAGTGGCTGCAGGTGGACAACCAATACATTTTATTTCTGTAAATTAAATGAGTTGGAGCTAGAACGTTATCCCTTCTTCTGATAATGGTTAAATCCAAAGATAATTATTCCATAGTTTTCTGCTGTCTAAGCCCAGAATTATCCATTTAGCTCAAATAGAAACAAGGTCTGTATATCTGTGCCAAGTTATAAAGGTAGTCTATTACTAATATAATTTTTCTTTCTTTTTTTTCAATTATTTATCATTTTTCAATACAACAAAAAAAGAGTATGTTAGGTGTAATTACTAGCTTCTGAATATCAGGCAAATAAATTCATAATAGGAATCATTTTCTTTACATGTAATAGATTAAATATCCAGTTTCTTCTCTAAAAAGCATAAAACTTAGAAGATAAATTTAACGTAATTGCTACCTTTTTAACAATTTTAGTACATATTACATGAAATCCCCAAATACTCTGAGGAGGCAAAAAAAACCAAAGTGAGAGAAATTTAGGAATTAAATTTTATATCATAGCATTAACATAGGACTAACTGGAACCATATCTTACATTGTCCTTACTAGTCAGCCAGGGAAGATGTAATTGGTCTACGGGCATCCAATAACTGACGAAGCTGATCTACTTGAAAGAAAATAAAACATTCATCTCCTTTTTTCAAAGTACACCTACAAGGATAACGAAGCATAAAAGTATAGCCTAGGGATACAACATCCTGCCTTAAGGATAGAAATTCTCTTCTTCTGATTTGTGTTATCTGCGCTAGATCCGGATATATTCTTATTGCTTGACCATGAAATAATAAACGAAATTTTCTAAAGTAATTTCGCATAACTCCGTTTAGGTCTTGCACAGTGATAAACGCCACAAGTAAAGTACTTCTTTCTATTATATCCGTTTCGGAGTTTTCTAAGAAGCTGGTCAAGTTCATCGGAATAGTTGAAACAGGAGCAGTCCCTGTAGTGGAAGGTCTATTATTCAAAAACTTACAAAAGTTTGACGACGGCATATTATCATCAGTGTATCCCAGACCTTCCCTAAAGAGTCTCTTTAATGTCAAAAAAGGAATTTCTCCAGCTACAATTACTAATATAATTTAAATAGAAACATTATAATTGTTTTTGTCTGTAAATCATAGGTGACAAGGAAAGGCTTCCTGTTCCTTCTGCCATCATTAGAAGAGGAGACTGAGGAGAGTTCATTGTGCAGTGAGGTGAGTGAAAAAGAATCTCTAGTAACTGGACCTGCATAGAAACCAGAGGGCAGACGCATACCACAGGTTAGTGCAGCCTAAAAAGGAGCAGGTAAACCTTAAAATAAAAAGCAGTATAAACAAGGATTTTCTTGGTGCTAAAACTGAAGCAAAATATTTAGCAAAAAGCTAAGAACAATTCAAGCAAGCAAGTCAGTTTCACAGTATAAGTTTTGTGTTAATTATTTACTCTAATCCTGTATAGACTTCTCTTTGTTTTATCTTCTGTAGCACGGCAAACACTGTATGTCAGTGCTCTACAGAAATACGAGATTGCAAAAGCAGTTGCATGAATGCAAGTTTAGTTAAAATCCAATGAGAGACTATATTTTTTTATGCAGAGGAATTAAATAAGACAGTACAATATTTTTATGAAGGAACATCTGCAATGTGGCAACCATTCCCCCCCCCCCCCCCCCCCCCCGCCCATCCTTCCGACTTCAAAATACAGGTCATGTGACACTAACTTTCAACAGCTTTTCTCAGTGTCCGGTTACTAAAAAGGCAATCCCAGTAGACTTGGCTGATACGTTAGATGCGATTAACATCTCATTGGTATCTGAATAATGTCAGAATATTTCTTTCATGCTTACAAAGGCTACTGAGTTGGTAAACAGTCAATTTTTGTGAAATTGGCCACTTCCTTCCTCTTTCTTAGTTTTGACCATCCAGCATTTTTAGAAGACAGAAGGTTATTTTAGTAACTTGATTTACTATTCCAATTCACTCTGTATCTGCCCTAGTCTTCTAGACAGCTGGTTTAACTTAAATTTTAGCCATAGTGCACCACCCCTGACTAGAAAAATGAGAAGTAAAGCTGCTGCATCTAACGTGTTAAGAAGCTGCCTATGGATGAAATGTTTAGGAGAACTTTCTGAAAGATCAGAGGTGGGGCAGCAATGATGATAAAAAAAAAAAAAATTATGCTTCAAACTACAGTATTCGTGTAAAAATATATATTTTTGTTGTGTTTTTCTCATTATGAGGGGTATGGGATGAGAATTGCGCAGTTTGACATTTTTTGACAGTTCCGAACCGAGAGGTGAGCTCGCTCTTCATTTCCTCATCAAGCTTGGGCGTTCATCTCACCGATAACAGCGTTACGTAAAATATCTAGAGCCCAGCAGCTGATTGTAGTTCTGCTTCATTTGCCCCCCTGTTTTAGAAAGGGGAAGAAGCAGCCATCAGAGGGCCGAGCTTCTCCCCCCTTGGAGAGGAGCAGCGCCAGGGGAGCCAGGACAGCAGTGCTTTATGGGCCCCTGGAACCCAGACTGATGGCATCCCACAGGTAAAGTGCTGCTCTGCCGCCTCACATGCATGCAAACACCTGAAGTCATTGTTTTGCATAATTAGCTAATGACGCTGGCAGAGGTGTAAAGCCCTGTCTTGTAACACGGCAGTCTGAGCTCTTCCTCCTTACTGTGGTTATACTTAGCCATACCGGAACAGGTGAGAAATCGCTTGCTGCTATGTCTTTGAGTACCTGCTGTAGGTTTCATGTGTGTCTCGGTGAACTCCTAGTACAGGCTGGAATGGCTGGCTGCAGCGGGAATAGCGGTCTGAAGATCTTGTTTTTCACCATTCTATGCTTTTTTGAGAATGTAGCATTTTGTTTTTCACATCACATTAAACAAGTTCAATTGGCTTGTCATCCCTAAAAATGTACCAATTTTAAGGACTGCTAAAGTGTCTCCTCTTGTCTTAATAACTTTTTTTTTTTTAAGGTTGCCAAAATGAAAACTTTGCTAAAAGCATAGCCATTTTCATGGTGTTGATGTACAGCCAGGGCTAGCATGTGTCAGTGACAAAAGGTCAACTTGACACAAGAAAGCTTTCTATTCTACTCTGCAATTTTTTTTTATGGATGCAGATGTACAAAATGGCTAACTTGTACTTGATGAAGACGCTTCTTCCCTGATTCCTTCGAACGTCTTCATAGACACCGCAATAAAGGTTGTCCTGTACTCATGGTGTATTGAATTCTGCTGCACGGGAAGGAATTACTGCTTCCTTATCACCCATACCAGACCAGTCCAGATGAGTGGGCTCCATGTCCCTGCCAGCAGATGGCGATAGAGGAAAAAGAAGCTCAAAGCTTCCTTCCTTCCCCCATAGGGGTCTAGTACTGCCTTCACGCTCTCTATAGATTTCTAGGGTGCTGCCGTCAGCTCGTCAGTATTTCTCTGTCTTCAGCAGACAGGTAGACTGGTGCTGTAGCTAGGAGTAGGCTGCTCCTGGGAAGGCTATAGGTTCATGTTCCTGGTGCAGCATAGGCTGGATCTTGTGGGTGCTCCAGGCAATTATCTTTTTGGGTTTGATTTTCTTTTCTCCTTTGGGAACTGACATGATTGGGGTCTGAGTTCCCGCACCAATAGCTCAAGTATCAGGTGGGCCCTAGTGACTTTGTTCCTTTTGTGGCTCTGGCAGCGGGAGCTAGTGACAACACGCTCTCTCTCTATTCTTGGAGAGTAACAGGGAGGCAGTAAATTTTAATTAATTAAAAAAAAAAAAGATTGCAGCATAGGCTTTTCGCCAGACTGCCTCCCAGTCACCTGAGGTGTTGTGTGGTATTTGGACTAGGCTAAGGGGTCTAAATTGATCACCTTCCCTCCCTCCCTATGGGGCCAATGCAATAATTTTCGCGGAAAGTGGGCACTGAATTTTCAGCGTCCGCTTAAACACATGCATGGCGCCCGCAACCATGCAATATGTAAATTAGGGGGTTGCGCTAGGAAGGAGGCGCTAGGGTCGCTTGTGCAACCTTAGCACCTCCTTGCTAACGTGACCCGCCGCGACTGCCGAGTTTGCGGCCGTTTTCATTACTGGCAGACAGGTAGGTTATGAAAACCAACGCCGAGTTTACTGGCATCGGTCTTCATAACTCGGCGGTCTGCCGAGTTTTTTTTTTTTTTAACTTGAAAAAAGAAGTACAGAAAAGCAGTTTTTTTCGGGTTTTCTGTCTACTTTTACCTATGCTCAGCTATTAATGCCTGCTCCAGGCAGGCATTAATAGCTGAGCGATAAATGTGCATCTGATGCACATTTATCTTTTTGCATGCGGAGTGAATGAGTAATAGGCTCATTCACATGCTATTACATTCACTCCATGTCCAAAACGGTTTAAATAGGCACTAATCCCCCTATTGCATTAGGGAGTGGATTAGCGCCTATTTAACCTGCGTCGGAGTGCGGGTTATACAGTGCGCTCGGCTGAGCACACTGTATTGCATCGGCCCCTATGTTTGCTTCTGGTATGGCTGTAAAAAGAAGGCATTGTTTGGCAGGTAAGTCAGGGTGGTGCAGCATGTCGGATGGAGCGTTCTGCCTGGCTTGTGAATCGTCAGGCACCAGGCCAGGTAGGTGTGCTTTATGGAGGGTCAGCACCTGCTTAAAAGGTGAAACTGGGTGGGTTCCCAAGATTGAGCCCTGACCCTTACATTAGAAAGCATTGCTGTAATGCACAGGATCAGCAGACATTGTACTGCCACTTGCTCCAAAAGCAAATAATAAGTCAAGCATACTAGACTTGTTACCTCTTTCTCCCCTCTGACCGCTGAACAGGGAAGTTCCATGGGGGGCTATATATTTTCCCTTAGATGCAGCAGAGCTCTATTGCATTATTATGTCAATACAGCCTCACAGGCATGCTGGGACTCCCCAAGCCTGCTCTCTCTGCTGGTGAAGCGATGGAGAAAACAGCCTGCAGAAATTGGTCTCTTTCCTTCTGCACAAATGACCTTTCTCAGAGGGTCCTGTAAGGACCAAATTAGACTTGTGATGCTGAAGATACCTTCAAACTGTTAGAAAAAAATTCCTAAGGTGGTTCTGCTTGGGAAGTTCCTTTGGATTCCTCCTTGAGCCCTTCCCATGCCCCCACACAAAAGACCTTGCAACATTTGGGGTGTGAGAGCACTCCACTTGCTGCAACAATACAAGGGCATCAGTCGGACAAGAGGAGGGAGGAGATAGCTGATATGGCAGGTAGTGGGGGATTGCCTCCTTAGAAAGGATAATGCCTCAGTGAGGAGGCTGTTCAGGAGAGAGAAGCTGGTGACTCTTAACTCTAGGATGAGAGGCAGTAAATTGCAGGAGGGTCTTGAGAGACTGGAAGGCTGGGTGTCCAAATGGCAGATGAAATTTAATGGGGATAAGTGCAAGGTGATGCATTTAGGAAAAAATAACCCATGCTGTAGTTATACAATGTTAGGTTCCATATTAAGAGTTACCATCCAGGAAATAGATCTAGGTATCATAGTAGATAATACATTAAAATAGTCGACTCAGTGTTCTGTGGCAGTCAAAAAAGCAAACAATGTTAGGAATTATTAGGAAAGGAATGGTTAATAAAACAGAAAATGTCATAATGCCTCTATATCGCTCCATGGTAAGACCGCACCTTGAATACCATGTACAATTTTGGTCACCACATCTCAAAAAAGATATAGTTGCACTGGAGAAGGTACAGAGAAGGGCAACCAAAATGATAAAGGGGATGGAACAGTTCCCCTATGAGGAAAGGCTGAAGAGGTTAGGGCTGTTCAGCTTGGAGAAGAGACGGCTGAGGTGGAGATATGATAGAGTTCTCTAATTATCGGGCCGATACAGTAAAGTGCGTGTGATTCTCTATTTAAATGAGGCTCGGCGGTAGAAACAGGCAAAAGGAGGTGCTAGGGACACTAGCACGTCCCTAGCGCCTCCTTTTGGACCAGAGCGACGGCTGTTAGCGGGTTTGACAGCCGACACTCAATTTTGCCGGCGTCTGTTCTCGAGCCCACTGACAGCCACGGGCTCGGAAACCGGATGCCGGCAAAATTGAGCGTCCGGTTTTCGACCCGACAGCCGTGGGCCGACTTCAATTTTATTTATTTATTTATTTTTTACTTTTTCTACCCTTCGGGACCTCCAACTTAATATTGCCATGATATTAAGTCGGAGGATGCACAGAAAAGCATTTTTTTTTTTTTTTTGAAATTTAAATTTTATTGAGTATTAAGAACAATACACAAAATGTGAGGTAACTTATCGCACACCTATGACACATCAGCTTAACAAATAAACACAGGTAAAGCAGATGCTAGTTAGTAGTAGGTAGAGTAAAACCTCATACCACTGATACAGCAGCATGCGATATCTAACTGCTTTTCTGTGCACTTTCCTGGTACCCGAAGAAATTAGCGCCTACCTTTGGGTAGGTGCGAATTTCTGAAAGCAAAATGTGTGGCTTGGCTGCACATTTTGTTTTCTGAATCGCACGGGAATACCTAATAGGGCCATCAACATGCATTTGCATGTTGCGGGCGCTATTAGTTTCGGGGGATTGGACGCACGTTTTCGGCCCCTTACTGAATAAGGGGTAAGGGAAAACGCGCGTCCAATGGCAGGTTGTATTGTATTGACCCGTATATGAGAGGTTTAGAATGGGTAAAGGTGAATGGTTTATTTACTCTTTCGTATAATAGAAGGACTAGGGGGTATTCCATGAAGTTAGCAAGTTACACATTTAAAACTAATCAGAGAAAATTCTTTTCACTAAAAACAAAATAAAGCTCTGGAATATGTTGCCAGCGGAAGTGGTTAGTGCAGTTAGTGTAGATGGGTTTAAAAAAGGTTTGGATAAGTTCCTAGAGGAGAAGTCCATAAACTGCTATTAAGCAAGTTGATTTAGGGAATAGACACTGCTATTACTGGCATTGATATCATGGGATCTATTTAATGTTTGGGTACTTGCCAGGTGATTGTAATCTGGATTGGCCACTGTTGGAAACAGGATGCTGGGTTTAATGGACCCTCGGTCTGACCCAATATGGCAGCTTCTTAAGTTCTTAAACTGCAGGGCAATCCTAGATTCCTGCTTGCCTTGTACGCGTCTCTACCCCATGTGCTTCCTGCTACATCTGATGGATTAACTTGGATGCTCTCTGGGAAAGTTAACTATACCTCTTAAACTGCTGTTAATTTTTCTGGGCTTATCACAATTCCCATTAAGCTATTTTAATATTCTTGAGCTGGTTTACATTTAACACAGCTCATAATAGTTTACCCGCATTGTGCCAGATTTTTTCGACAATATTGGCAATGCTCCCATGAGCATTACTGATATCACACAATAATGCTGGGTGGCTCATGTTACTGCATTAGCACAGCCTAATAAGCCCCTCAGTTTGGTTATTGAATTAAAAAGCATTCCGACATAGGTGTTTCTTTACAATACAGTATTTTATATATCAACTTCCATGCATAAGTGTTAACATATAATATATGGGTAATCAGTCTCAGAGACCAAAGCCCCTTTTCAATTAGTTCTGCGGATTCACTTCAAAGCTTGCCTTCAACATTTCACAATGTGCTCAGTGCAACCAGGCACCTTGGACTCAGTGAAATGATTTTCAGTCGGGGACTGTGGGTTAATGACCTGTAAGCCTTGGTTTACTTCCTGTGTGCTCAGCAGTACCTGTGCAAATGCAAATTGGCTGCTTTGGAAACCTGTTGACACTGGGTCACATGATGCTTTCTTTTTTCATGTGGGAATAATATGATAGCACTGGCTCTGGCCTTAGTGTCTGTGTGTTGAAAGTCCTAACAGGGAGCAGCACGAGGCATTTTCCTGTGTGACATTCCGTGGCGGCACACCCACTTGTAATACATTCGCCGCTCCACGTTTTTGTTTGTTTATTTTTTTTAAGGGGGAGCGAGGAACTTCAGAAAAAAGAGTGGATCGCATCGGGGAAACCGAGCCTGAGGGGATCCTCCATGTCTGCCAGGCTCAGGCTGCAGAGCTGGAACGGTGGCTAGACAAAGTGAAACTATCTTTAACAGAGAAGCCAAACCCAGACATGCAGCAGCAGGTGGAGCAGCAGCTTACAGACTGCCAGGTAAGAATAACCGGTCAAAGGTCACAGTTTGCTTTATTTAATTGGGCCTTGCTCAACTCCAGAGCACCCTTGGAGGATACTGAAAGCTTTTCTTCCTGGTCCATGGACTGGAAGCCAGAACCAAAAGTAAAGAGCAAGTTAGGTAAAGAAAGGGTGAAGAAAAATGGCTATTCCTGTCAGCATATTGTACCAATGTGAGTAGTGTAAATGGACATTAATCGGTATAATATTTACAGCATGACAGATCACATCAAGACAGACAGAAATGATAAGCTGAGTACCCTGCTCTGAGGAATGTATAATCTTTGGGATTCCTGTTTGCAGAAAGTTAGATATATGGGATCTGAAATGTATGTTAATTTGTCTCATGCATGTTCATTGTGGATATCCTGAAAACCTGTCTGACTGTGAGGTCCCCGGCACAGATTTGGGAAGCCCTGCCTTGCTGAAACTCAAACCTAAAGTGCAATTATTTGTTGAAAGGGAGGGGAAAACGTAGCGAAGAAACTGGGCTTCAGCATGGTACAGAGAGAAGCACCATTATGAGTAGACTGAAATGTGGCCTATGGAGTATCGCAGAGCTCTTTAGAACTTTTTCACAGGTTGAGATGGGCTAAAGAGATGCAGTCTGTGCTCATGTCCATAATCTGTGCAGTCACTCATAAGTGAGGCTTATTTGGTTTAGGCTGGCAATTAGTATATTATGATCCAAAAAAATTAGGGATGAAAAATAACATGGTCACATCATGGATAATCCAGTTTTTGTAAGTCAGAAAAAAAATCATACTGAGTTACTTTACATCTTCTGTCTCTGTCCCTTCACCGCTCCCTATGCTCCCCCCCCCCCCCCCCCCCAGAAAATAAAATGTGTTTACAGCAAGGTAAGGATCTTGAAATCTGATCCTGACATTGCACAGCAGGTCTGGGTTTCAGGATACACAGTGAATCTTTCAGAGATGCTTCCTTAAAGTGAATTTTAAAAACCCGCTGTGCACACCTCTGAAAAGTTTTCTAAAAGGGATGTGGGCGGGGCATGGGTATTTCGGGGCCTGGCCAAGAGATGTGTGCATAAATACTTACGCACCTGGGCACGTGCTGAGGACTCCTTCCGCATAACTTCTGCTATGGACAACTTGTAAGTAATAAAATAAAATGATCGAGCCATTTCTGAGGAGTTTAAAGGATCTGGGGTAACTGGGGGGAGTGTTGGCTATCAAACCAGGGGAGATTTGAGGACCTCGCTATTAACTGGGTGAACTGATTAAACTGGCAATGGCATGGATGCCTTCCCCTTTTGAAAATTCCACAACTTATGTGATAGAGGTGGGAGATTTACACGCCTTTGCACGTGTCCACTTAAAATTTGGCGCACGTGCGCGTGGCCAGGCTGTTTTATAACATGCGCGCGTATGCGTGCGTATGTTATAAAATGACTGCGTATCTTAGGACACACCAGCATGCCCTCACACGTATATGTGCCCGTGTGCTGGTTTGAAAATTACTGTCCCTGTGTACATCAGCTTTAAGTTTATGGTTGGTTTACATATTTTGGTTATGTGGGAATCCTGGGCTTCCTAAGGAACGCTCAGGGAGTGGGGCATTAGTTATCCCTTGTGTAACTCAACAAACGGAGCCATATATGAAAGAGCCATAAAAGATTTTACTGCTACCCTGGACTATCCACTTTAGTATTACAACTCCCTTTTTTCTAGGGGGGTATTTCAAATCTCTGGTATAGTTGCAGAGTGTGGTGGGTACTTTTACCCTATGTACATGCAGCTCATTTTCAAAGAGACGCTACCCCAACCAACAAGGTTGGTTGGTTCAATTAAAGGAATCATGGCGTGCAAAAACTGAAGTTGTCTCGTTACCTGCATTGTTGGTCTCTGATTAATGGCATGAACAAGAAAAGCTGCTTTGAAAATGTCATCTGACTTAAACTCATTGGTATTTCTCCAGCCTGTATAAGTTCTCTAGATTTTTTGATTGAAACCTAACCTAGATCAGTTGAGCTCAGGAAATTGATGTTTGATGTGAATTTGTTGCCAATCACGTGGCTATAAAAACGTCCGGCATGATTTAATATATAGAAGGAATGTAGTATTTTGTTGCTTCTCCTGTTGGCTCTGGTATACCTAAAAATAAATAAAATGTTGAACAGAAACTCCTACTTTGCGTTTTGGTTGCAAGGGTGTACATGTAGGCCGGGCAGTGTAACACAATGGGAAAGTCACTGCTTGAGAAGCCCATGACGGCAGATATAAAAACCAAAAAGGTCCCTCCAGTCTGCCCTAAAAGGTGTTTAGGGTTGTAAACTGCCACTCCATGCAGGTTACCCCATGCCTTCTTTTCCCAGGAAGTGAGGCAAAAAGTCAGTAAAGAACTCTTAGGGTCACCATCTCCAGACCCCAAGGTTGCCAGCTTTAATCTCAGGAACACTTATCGGCCAAACTTTGTAAATGTGAAGAAAGATTGAAAACCTGCCCCAGACAGGATTTTTGAGGCAGGTCGTTTAGCACAATCAGTGGTTGGATCACTGCCTTGGAAGGCCCCGGGGCTTCCGTTTAAACTCCGCAACAGATTTTTCCGTCTTTAAAACAGGATTGCAATAGACAAAGCGATTGCTACTGGTGGCAGAGAGGAAAGCAATGTCAACACAAGCATCCATAATAGTCGGAAGATGTGGCGTGCGCATTCCAGCAAATGAGTGTCTATGTGAGCTGACCTCGGCTTCAGGGAGGATGCCAGAGGACGGAAGCAGCTCTCAAGCAAAAGTCTTAAGGATAATGCATGGGATGCTCCTTTGTTCACCCATTCCATGCTTTAGCATTATGACTTCGGGACTTCAGCAAAGACTTAATCTAGAAAAATGTATATAAAAAATGATTATGTGGGGTTTTCAGGTGACCCATGATTATAGAGAAGGCAGGGAGTTGAGATTTTTTAAAACATTTTTATCGATGATGCCTGTTATGATGGACATACTTATTTAAATTAAAGTGTTTGGAGGATTAGGAACATTACTGGTGTACCTACAAAACAATTCACGGGGACTTTTATCCTATTGGTCCCCCTTGTACATTTCTTTATATTTGCCAGGTGGCTCTACTTCCCCCCTCGGTGTCTGCTAAAAGACAAAACCATGTCGGGGACTTGTCTCGCCACAAAGGGGACAATGAGGTAGAGCATCTTCTCTAATTACTATAGCATCCCTACCCTTAAGAAACTCCTCTAGTTTGTGGACCCTTTTGCTGCAACCAAAACAGTAGGCAAGACCTCTTGGAGCAAACTTCTGTAACCTTTTAATCTTTTAACTTAATGATTTTACTATCCATGATTTTATATTTTACTTTAAGGATGGAATAATCTTTTACTGTTTTAGAATAAGTTAAAGCTACCAACATTTTAGGGTATTAATTTGTTATTAATTGTATTTATTACACTACTGTATTTTCATTTTCATTTTAAATTGTATACAGTTGTGATGTCTATGACTGATGTAACAGTATAGAAAACCTAAATAAAAGGAGTTTATAGTTTAACTTCGGCCCTTTCTCCAAAGGGCCTTTCATTTGCTTCTTTATTATAAGAGCAAAACTCCTCATGGCCGTTCTCACAAAGAGCGCAAAAGGAGAATATACCTGCAGCCTTGCTACTTATTTGCAGGTATACTTGAGGGACTTCTTTTCCCCCAACCCAGCTTCTATACAGTACCTGCAGCAGGTCCTTGTGACTAGACTCCATTATATGGCCCTTTTCACCATGAAAACACATAATAGAGACAGTCCTTTAAAATTTCACCCTTTTCCCCTTTTTCTTGGGATATATTTAGGGCTTCTCCTTTCACAATGCTGCTCACACAAGCTCAGGCTCCGCAACACTGGCCTTATACTGTCCCCTATGTATCTCTTCTTCATAAGGACACTATGCCCCAACATGGCCGCTTTTAGTCATTAGTAATGCACGTGCAGCATAGTATTCTGTGAACAACCATGTTCCTGCCTCGGCCTTCGCAAAGGGACAGGTTGCTGTGGCATGACTTGTTTGTCGGCACAATGAACAGTTAAACTCCCTATCACTATAGCTTTGGCCTGCCATACGTAGTTGTGGCAGAGCAGCTTCGGCTCCTCCTCCAGGGCCTTGGGTGTCTGGGGTTTTAGCCCCCTTCTGATGACTACCCCTGTTTCAACCCCCCCATTTTGCTTCCCTTTGGGATCTGGTTCAAATCCCTCCAGAGTCCTTTTATCTTCTACTTTTAAACCAGGCATTACTTTTGCAGCAAGTCCATCTTCATACTCTGTCCCTGCAGCGAGTACATCCTCATCATGATGCGCTGTCTCTGCAGCGAGTACTGCCTCGCTATTCTTATGCAACTTGCACACAGGCAATATCCCTTTACCCGAGTATCCCATATATCTTCCTTCATTACAAACTTTCAAAACCATATTTCCCATGCTCCTGGAACAACCCAATTAGTTTTTTTAACAGAGAGCTCACCCCCGCCCCCCCCCCCCCCCCAAAAAAATACCATTTTCCTGAGTTAGCCATAGTAATCTCCTTTCAGAAAAGTACTTGGGGTCCATATCAATAGGTTCTTTCTGTGCTCTGGATCTTTTATTCCTTAGCTCCCCAGCATAAAGTGCATTTTGGCCCAGCCACCCATCCTTCACAGTCTGCAGCACTTTCTTCCCCCCAGCCTTTCTTCCCATCAGCAAATCTAGGAGGAAGGGAAAACAGAAACAAAGTACAAAGGACTTGCAAAGATCCATTATACCCCTGGTACCTTGTTAAAGAGCTATTTTATACAATTTGGGGCAGATTTTAAAACCTACGCACGTGGCGTACATTTGTGCGCACAACCTGGCACGCACAAATGTACAACCGATTTTATAACATGTGCGCGCATGTTATAAAATCAGGGGTCCATGCGCCGAGCCCTTGGGGAGACCAGCTGGCTTGCCCTGTTTCCCCCCCCTCCACCTTCCCCTACCTGTCCTGCCCCCAGCCCGAAACCCCCCCCCATACCTTTGTCTCAGAAGTTACGCCTGCCAGCCCAGCGGCCTTGCAGAGGCCTCTGGCCATGCCCCTGGACCGCCCCGCCCCCAGACCACCCATTTTTTTCAAGCCCCGGGCCTTACACATGTCCCGGGCCTTTTGAAAATAGGCCCGGCGTGCGTAACCCCCCTACGCATGTAAATCCTCCTGGATTTACTCACGTAGGGATTTTAAAATCTGCCTCTTTGTCTTTCTCCACTTCTGTCTCCTTTAAATGACTCTGGTGGTGACTCCCCAACTGCATTTTCTGGCTTCAGTCTCCCCCAACTCACTGCCGAGAGCAGAGAGACACCAACTCTTCAACAATCCCTCATGGGAAATAATTCCCAATAAGGGAAGGAGAACAAGATTTAAGACTCTCAAAAAATTATCCTTTTTCCCACACTGGGAGAAGAAATTTCTGTAACTCAGGGCTTTGCATGCCCTCTTTGATTTTAAAGCCAGTTTAGGTATTCCTTAAGTACTCTTATTTAACAGTAAGACACCTTTCTGCATTTCAGGGCTGCACCCACTTTCCTTACAGACTGGTGGTCCACCTATCCCCAGATACGCTTACCATAGTGTAGGAAAAAATGGGCCTCTCGAGCTCTCCATGGCTGACTCCATCTGGACTGCTCCGGCTGGTTTTCCCCACATCTCTCTCAGCACTCCCTTCTGGACTCGTCACTCCCTCTAGTCATTTATCTCTTAGCTGCCTGGGCTGTGGCCGGCTCCAAAACTTTCTATAGTATGCGTCTCCAGTTTCTGCTCGGCTTAGATGAGATCATCTCGCTGATACCACCATATGTGAGCTGATCTTGGCTCCAGGGATGAGGCTGGAGGACAGAAGCCACTGAACTCAGGTCTTCAATCAGACAAGTATCTTTTATTATGCACAGCAAAAAGAAATCATGATATGTCTGCTTACCTCAGCAATTAACCCTGTCGTAAAGTTAGGGCTGTCAAACACTCAAAGCAGAGTCTAGTGTTTCCTCTTTCCATTCTATACCTCTTTACTCCTTTCTGGGACTTGGCTTTTCTGTCCCATCTTTGGCAGCCACCTTCTGCCTTGGCTTTACTCCTGGATGTCCGTTAAGATGAAACGGCTAGATAACTGGAGCCAGTCTTTTAAGGTGTTCTCAGGATCTCTGCTGTGTACAGTTTCACTGTCAGGCCTATGGATAATAGCCATTGTGCGGGTTGACAGCTGATAAAATTCCTTGTGCCCAATATTGAAACAGCAGATAGCCGGATAAGCACTACTTATCTGGCAGCTACTGAATATCTAGGTAAACTCAGCGACTGCTAGATAACCATATAAGTGACTTATCCGGCTATCTTTTAGCCATAGGAAAAATAAGTGAGCAGTGGGTGGATCGGGGCGTCCAAAACGCACATTCAAACACCCCCCCCCTCCCACGAAGCTAATAGCGCTCATCACATGTAAATTCATGTTGATGAGGCTATTAGTATTGCCTCCTAATGCAAAAAAAAATGTGCGCCCGACGTGCACATTTTTACTCTCAGAAATTAACGCCTTCCCTAGAGCAGGTATTAAGTTTTGAGGAGCCCCTAAAGTTGACAGAAAATGAGAAAATACTGCTTTTCTGTAGTTCCTGTGACTTAATTTCGTTGCAATATTAAGTCAGAGGAACTTAAAAAAGAAGTTAGGTAAAAAGAAAAAAAAAAAAAAAAAAGTGCCGGCAGTCAGATTAGCAAAAGGGACACTCAATTACCAAGAGTCCATTTTCCTACCCTGTGGCTATGCACAGGTTAGGAAAACAGACGCTCGTAAAATTGAGCGTCCATTTTTCTAACCCGCTGACAGCCACCTCTCGAGCGCCTGCTGCCGAGGAGGCGCTAGGGGCGCACAATATCCTCTAGTGCCTCCTTTTTACTGCGGCAGCCCATTTGCATGTTGCATCGTGTGCCCTGGAGAGGTCGATCGGCATTCTAGGAAAGCAGGTGCTCAATCATGAGCGCCCGTTTTCCACGCGCTGATATTGCATCAGCCTGTTAGTCTATCTAACATTTACATTTATTAAAATTTAATAGTCACTTAATGCTAAATGGTCTAAGCGACATACAAAATAAAACATTTATATTTTCAAAGTGTTGTGCATAGCAAAACATATAAAGCTATATAAGTCCTGAGGTGAGAGAAGTACATTCAAAATAGTGATGTTCAACCTTCTGTAGTTAATATTAAGCCTCTTTAAACAAGGTTTCTAAAAGACCTCGGAATGTTTTTATACAGTCACTGAGTCATAATTAGAAAGGAAAGGAGTTCCATAAAATTGGAGTTGTGATTGAGAAAGCAGACTTCTTAGTCACAAAGAGACAAGCACTTTTTAAAGAAGGAATATCAATCAGACCTCTCTGAGAAGATCTTAACAGACATGAGGGCTGATAAAGCTTGAGTAATGCATTAGACCAAGGACAAGGACCCAAGCTTGAAAACAATCAATCCGATTTTGTATTCCACACATTGTCACAAAGGCAGCCAATCTAATTGTATGAGAGTTGGTGTCACATGCTCATAGCATTTGACACCAAAAATCAAATGAGCAGCTGCATTAAGACACAAACTGTGGACGTGATGTGGTGGGCCTGAGCAGTCGCACAGCTTGGAGCTCCGGGGACCACCTCTCTTTCCTCTTTTGTATTCTTCATTTTACCTGAGCTTTGGTGGCGTTTTTGATCCTAAACGGCGTGTGATCGTGAGAACAGTTGGTTGACCCTTTGAGCTGCGATATCCTGGCATGGCATGTCTGCCCATGCACCAGCTAAGGCGAAGGAGAAAGCTAAGTCCATATCTCTGAAAATGGCCGAGGCTACCTAGACAGCTGCAGCGGAGAACTAAAAATCAGCACTGGCGATCAAACCCACAGATGCGGTGGTAAATGTTCTGGCCAACAAGTTCACCCACATCTCAGCTGAAATCGAGGAGGTGAAATCCTTCTTAACTGCTTGCGCTTAGACCATGTGGAAGAGCATTTTTCCCAAGTGGAGGATGACACCCTAAAACTAGAAGACCGTGTGCATGCCCTTGAAAAATCCCTGGAAGAGAAAGAGGATAAAATAGACGATCTTAAGAACCGGGCTTGTCTCTCTAATTTCCATTTTGTGGGGATTGTCGAACACGCAGAAGAGTGGCTATTGCCAAAATTGGACCTTTCTCATCTTCAGGGGAAAATGATTTTTGAACAAGTGCACCAGATTGTGCCTAAGGTGGTGGGGCGACCACGACCGAAACTATCATTGCTAAATTATCAAATTTTCTTTACAAAGGCTTGATTCTGCGGGCATTTTATAAGAAGAAAGTTCTGCAATATCGGAACCAGAAAGTCCTTATCTTGCAGAACTTCTCTAATCGAGTTATGCTGCAGAGGCGTGCATTTTCATCGATTTGCTCCACTCTGATGCAGCACAACATTCGCTTTGCTTTGTAGTATGCTGCGCACTTATATCTATGGAATCAAGGTAAATGTATGGATTTTACAAGTGTGGATGACGCAAATAAATTTCTAGCCATCTTGCTAAGTGACACTGCTTGAGATGGTATTTTTATCCTTTTTTTCTTGTTCTTTTAAATTACATTTTTCTGTTCATTAATTGCTTCTGAGGTGTTATGCCCTTGTTTTTTTTGCTCTGTGGTTGGGATTAATGGAGGTACATGTTTTAACCGCTTCCCCTTTGAGCTGCTACACTTGGGGACCTGATTGTTCACCACTGGGTACATCTTAAATATCGCTCACGCTGTTGGCTTCCCTTGGTGGAGCGCTCTGGTACCCGCAGTTGATCTTAATTTTTCAAGCTGTGGGAGTAGTTGCTGTTCCTGAAGATTCTGGACTTTTGAATTTTTTCCCCATAGTGACAGAGTGGTACCCTTTTTTTTTTTTTTTTGTTTTGAGTGACAGTTTCTGTGCGTTTGGGACCTCTGGAAGATGTTATGACATTGCCATTTGTTATGTGGATGGGATTCATGGAGGATCTATTTTCCCGGATGTTGCTGAAGATTTTTTGATGGACGTGTGTTGTACTGGACTGAGAGATTTTCATTTCTCAAGCTGCTTGAGTTGCGTAGCTCCTGCTAATACTGTTCTTTGATAATTGTTTCTTCAATCAGTGGAGCGTTACTTCTTATTTTTTCTTTCTATTTTTATTTATTATGACAGTTATGTTCTTCACCACTAATATATGCGGAATGGTAGTCTGCCCGCTTTTGTGTTCATGTGAGTTTTCTTATGTTTTTTTGTTCTTTTCTTTTTTTCCTTTTTCTGCTAATTGAGTAAGGTTATATCTATTTTGATGGGGAGATGGTCCCCTCTCACACATCAGTTTGACCTCTAGCCTACCCTTGTGGGTGATGGAGGTGGTAGGCGATTCATGTGTAGAGTGGGGAGGGGGTATTGGGGAGGGTGGGCTGGAGGAAGGAAGATGGTTCAGGTAAGTATATGGATTTTTCTCAGGGTATTAGGTGATTTTCCTATGGGAGCAGTTCTCCCGCTTAGCCCTTTTGGTTGATTGAGCAAGGGGAAGCAAAATGAATATTGTCACATGGAATGTCACTGGGCTGGGAACCCCTGTCAAGAGAGAGAAAGTGTGTTCCCATTTAAACAGACTAAAATGTCAGATTGCTTTTCTTCAGGAGACACATATGAGTGACACAGAACACTCTAAACTTAAAAGGAGATGGATTTCCCAAATATTTGCGGCACATGGTACATCCAAGAAATGTAGCATTCCAGCTCTCCTAGGTGTGTTCTGATCCTCAAGGCAGATATGTTGCAGTCTCTGGCCTCTCGTTTGGCTTCCATTTATACTCCCAATAGATATGACCATGCATTCTTTACAAAGGTTGTCAATGTTCTGAAATCCTTGAGGACTGCGCCATTAATTCGGGGCGATTTTAATTGTATGATTGATGCCAACCTGGACAGTCAGTCTAATTCGTTTCAGCCCAAACTGCGGAGCATCTCCAACTTCTGGACACTTGGAAAATACTGCATCCAGGAGAAGTCGGGTTTACTCAAATAGCTTGGGCGCACAGTTCACAATCCCGAATAGATATTCTTCTTCTTTCCTCCAGTTATTTTTCCCAACTCTGCTCCTCTGACTTTGGAACACTGGTCATTTCTGATCATTGCCCAGTATCATGTGTTCTTGAGCACCTCTCGGACTCCTCTGGGACATCGCAGTGGAGAATGCCGAGATGGCTGGTCACAGACCATGCTTTTAAGATTTTTCTTAATGAGAAATGGGAGGATTTGCAGAATGTGTGGTCGGACTTTCCTTTACGTTGGGCGAAGGATAGACTTAAATACTTGGGTCTCGAATTTCATAGAAATCCTAAACTGTGGTATCATTTGAATATCTAGCCACTTTTGACGGACTTTCAGAGGAAGTGTGAGAAGTGGATGCATTTCTCACTATCCTTTATGGGGCGCATGCGCTCATAAATATGATGCTCCTGCCTGTTACTTTATTTTGCAGGTAGTTCCCCTCCATCTTACTAACAAAACTATCTCAGCTTTTCTGAAAGGTCTACTCTAAATTTATTTGGAGAGGTAAGTGTGCTAGGATGTCGATGGTCCCTGGAGGGGATGGGGGTGATGGCTTTCCAAATCTTAGATACTATAATATTGCTTGTAATCTGTGGTGTGTTGGCAACTGGATTGAAGAAGTAAGCCTATATTCTGACTTTTTGTTGGAGTCTGCGATAGTTGTTCTGCTTTCTTTACTTTGTGTTCTTCATTTGCCAAGTTCTCATTTACCACCATATCTTCCCATTTCTATGTGGGTTACAGCTGCACGTTTGGCATGGAGAGCTCTTAGAACACGATTAAATCTCCCCTGAGACTGTTTTTATCTCATCCCACTTAGGGGCAATTCTGATTTTATTCCTGGACAATCTCTGCCACAATATAGAGCTCTCGATCTGCAGCATAAGGCATTGGTGCTGCCTTTTATTGATTTACATTTAAAGCAAGGGCAATCTTTTAACTACTGTGTTAGTCATGTGAGTCTTAGATCACAAGATTATTTAGTATACCTACAGATTAAGAATTTTATTAACTCTTCCTTTTCCCTTCAGTTGAAGCAGTATACTTCAGGTTCCTTTCAGCGGTTTTATTTGGTGTGTACTCAGAAGAAGCATCCTTTGCCTGGATTGTATACGTTTTCTATTTCATTACTAGTTATGCCAACTTTTACGTCCTTAGCTGTTGTGTGGAGCAAGGATCTTAGATTGGACCTGGTGGATGATGATATTTTTGTCTGTTCCTATGTTCTATACAAGAGGTTGGACTGTATCGCCCTTAGGGAATTGCAGTTTAAAATATTGCACAGATTGATCTCCCCCCCCCTCCCCCCCCCCAGTGAGCATTCCGAGCTGGCATAACAGATCATGGGAACTGTTTAAAGTGCAGTCACCGTAGTGCCACTTTAATTAATGGGCTGTGGGAATGCCCTTTGGTACGGCAAATCTGGAATACTATCTGCCAGGTTATGGGGAATTGGTGGCATAACTCATTGGATAGTTTGGCTGCTGTGTACGTTTTGGGTAATTGATCCTGACACAGAGGGTTTTGGTAAAAAGGAGAGGGTGTTTATTTACAAAGACTGTATGGTGGGAAAACAATGTCTTTTGTTAAAATGGGTAGATGAGGATCCTCCTACGGAAGCTATGTGGCATAAGAAGCTAGTAAAATTATTATGTTTAGAATTGCAGTCAATTAAATTGAAACCTCCTTCTTATCGCTCTAAATTTCTCAAGATCTGGCAATCTTTTCTGAGTACCATATCGGAGGACATCCGTCTTATTATTGAAAAGTGATGTACCCCCTCACTGAATAGCATTTACCTGTGCAATTTATAGTAACTCTTTGGTACTGATATGTGCTACTTTCTTTTTGATCCAGGTTTTCCCTTGTCATTGAGATGAGATGGTTTAGATACTTTCTTCTTTCCCTTAGGTGTGGGGGGATAGAGGGTTGTTGATACCCGACGCTAGTATTCTGTTTCTTCATGGATGCTTGTATGATATCTGTTTGCTCTATGTATCTGTAACTCTGTTATTTCCTGTTGGAAAATTAATGAAAACTTTATGCAAAAAAAAAAAAAAAAAAGGAAGCAAAGTGTTTGAAAAGAAAGATGAGTCGAGCCACACACCTAAGCTCTAAATACTTTGATTGCTGCAAAAATTCACACCATCTAAAGTAATAGAAGAATATTAAAACATGGAGTGTGTCCTTTGAATAAGGAGGAATTTGGTAGTAGAATGAAACCAAATGAAAAATTGCACATCATCTCCATAAATCTTGTAACCATTGTACAGACTTGTTAGGCATTTGCAAATGGGGGCTAAGTAAATGTTGAATAGCATTGACGATAGGGCAGAACCCTGAGGAACACCAGCTTTCAAAGATGACCGTTGTGAAAAATGATTTTTAACTTTAAATTGTTGAGAACAGTTATTTAAAAAAAGAGGTGAACCAGTTTAAAACCTCACCTTCTATGCCGCACTCTTGCAAGCACTATAGAAGGATGGCATGATCGACCTTATCAAAGGCCAAGGATATATCGAGGGACAGAGGTTATAACGGTGTCCAATGTCAAGGCCTCGCCTAAAGTGTCCATTAAGGACAGTGATAACAGTTCAGAGCTCATGGACCGTCTGAAGCCGAATTGATGGGGGTCAAGGACTTCCTTTTCCTCAATGAACTCTGTAAGTTGTTGCAGCACAATAGATTCCAATAGTTTAGTCATGAAAAGGAATAAGGAAATTGGCCTATAGTTATTCAAATCTTCACTATCTAAGTTGAGTTTAATAAGGTCGAGCTACAGCTTTTTTTTAAGAGAATCAGGAATATGCCCTGTTCAAGGGACAAGTTAATGATAGATGAGAATGTGGGTACAATGGCATCTCTTGTAGCTTAAAGCAATAGAGCACTTTCTGGCAGGACAAACAACATTATTCATCAGTGAAATGAAGTTTGACTTCGATTTGAGATGTATTGGAAAAGATAACCTAATATGGAATAACATCAGATTTGGTAGTGCAGACAGATACATTAGAAAACCTAAGACTAAGTTTTTCAATCTTAAACAACAAATGCTTAGAAAAAGAATCTGCAAACTCATTGACTTAGAAGCCACTATGGTGGAAGAGGCTATTGATGTCATTCAGTGATAATCAGGAATAAGTTATTTTCTTTTCAGAAAAGACAAGATAGGGAAAAGGGGGGAGAGTAAATGTACATGTTAAGGACTGTAATGGGGTATTTATATCCCACAGCAGACCCAGGGAAAGGGCAGAAGAACAATTTAGCAGTAAATGACTCTCAGTTTTAGCCCAAGGAAATTGAAAATGGCATGGGAAAAACGAGCAATAGATTGAAAAAGGGTATTCTGGGTAGAGCTCAGGGAGAAGGAGTGACTAAGCTCAAACCCTGCCCTGGAGAGGCCCTAGAAAACTTGAGAACTGGAAATAGAAAGTGGGGAAAAAAGTGGAGGATGGACAGATCTTCTAGGAGGAGGACAGCGACTGATGAGACAGAGACTGGAGGACTGGTGGGAAGGGACAGCACAATGGGAGATGGGCAAAGAGACTTGGACTAAGGGACTTAGCAGAGTCTGTATTTAGTGCTCGAACGGTTTTGTTAAATTTAGTTGCCTGAAGATACTGAGACACAACATCTAAGTGAACATTAAAAATGTGTGTGTATATCTGTATCTAAATACCTATATATATATATATGTTTAATAGCCTATTCTCAGTAAAGGAATTTAACACTACATATGAGTCGTTCTTTTACTTCCTAGATGACACTAAGAGAGATTGAACAGAAGGTCTCTTCTTTGTTGGAAGAAGGCATATGTTGGTTCCAAGGAGATAGTGGTGGAACTCATAGGGAAACAGAGGTCCTATCCTTAAAACTCAAGGCCTTGAAAAGTAATTTGGAAAAGGTCCAAGTGATGCTTCAGGACAAACCCAGTGAAGAACAGGTACCAATCATTAGTAACATAAAATGGTTATTACTTCTCAAAAGATGTGTATGCATAAAGCCGACTTATTGTCCAAACCAAACTGATGTGTTCAACTAATGTATTTTTTTAGCATTCATTTCATGTCATTGTATTTGATTTTTGGGACATTATCGTGCCAGAGAAGAAGTATTTCAATGTCTCTTAAATGCAGCATGTAAATTGACAGTTTGTGCTAGTGCAAACCAGTTAAGACTAAGGGCCTGATGTACTAGATATTTTGGGGTGATAGTGTCTAGCGATCTGAAGACAGCGAAGCAACGTGACAAGGTGATAGCTAAAGCCAGAAGAATGCTGGGCTGCATAGAGAGAGAAATAACCAGTAAGAAAAAGGAGGTGATAATGCCCTTGTACAGGGCCTTGGTGAGCCTCACCTGGAGTATTGTGTTCAGTTCTGGAGACCGTACCTCAAAAGGGACAGAGACAGGATGGAGGCGGTCCAGAGAAGGGTGATAAAAATGGTGGTGGTGGTGGGGGGGTCTCCATCAAATGACTTATGAGGAGAGGTTAAAGGATCTGAATATGTACACCCTGGAGGAGAGGAGGAGCAGGGGTGATATGATACAGACCTTCAGGTACCTGAAAGGTTTTAATGATGCACATTCGACAGACCTTTTCCGTTGGAAAGAAATCAGTAGAACTGGGGGTCACGTAATGGAGCTCCAGGGAGGAAGACTCAGAACCAACATCAGGAAATGTTTCTTCACGGAGAGGGTAGAGGATGCCTAGAATGCCCTTTTAGAGGAGGTGGTGAAGACAAAAACAGTGAAAGATTTCAAAGGGGCATGAGATAAACACTGAATCCCTAAAGGCTGAAGGATGGAAATGTAGAAAATAGTACATGGGGGTAACTTGCTGTTTGATGGTTGATACCCTTAACTATCAAGCCTTCATACTGTTGATACAACTCATTATTGCTCTATGCTTTAATGGCAGGGGAAAAGAGGAAAAGGAGAATTAATTTCACACAGCAACCAACAAGAAAATGAATTTTACAGTCTGGGAAAAACAAGCATGGGGGGTAACGTGCTGTCGCAGCTGTTACTACCCTTAACCTATAAGCCTTATACTTGTGATGTAACTCCAACATTGCTTTCTGTTTCAACAGCAAGCAATAAAGGGGAATTGGACTCAGACAGAAACTTGCAAGGGCCCTGACTTTAACAGTTTGGGAATATAAGTATGGGGGGTAACGTGCAAGGCAGATGCCACCCCTGTTGATACCTTTATGGGGGAGACCTGTGTACGCATTCCAGTGCCAACCCCTGATGATACCTTTATGGGATGAGACCTGTAATGCACAGCTGGTGTTACCATAAGCTTGCCTGGCAGACTGGATGGACCATTTGGTCCATTTCTGCCATCTTTTCTATGTTTCTATGGTCAGTGTTCTGATGCCTTTGGTGATAAGATTAATAACACATTTCCCAGGCTGTGCATTTCTGTAGTGGCATTTGTGCTTCATGGGTGATAGAAGTCATTTGATATTGCTGCTGAACATGGAGCATGTAGCCATATTAATACAGTTAAGTCTTTTTTTTCCCTTACGGAAGAAGGAAAATTGTTTGTGAAACACAATTAATTACTGGGCAGCACCTATGTTTGGTTTTCTCATGTTGTTAAGCCATGTTTCTTGCAGAGATAACCACATGCTGATAGAGGTGTTCGACCTCAGCCCGAGATAATGAAATACTGTTTGAAAACAGAACAGTGTGTGGATGCAACACTTTCCTTAGATGACTGATTGCCATCCCTTTCTATTCATGTACAGAAATCTTATCTTGAGCTCTTTCAGATCTGCCAGAAAACTAGAATCTTCTGCACGTTGTCTTCCCAGACATCAAGCAAAAAATGTTGACAAACTCAGCATAACTCCCAATAATTTCCTTTCACAGAGTACAGTCAGTGGAGAGTCACTTGTCAATATACTTTGTCACGGTGGTGTCATTGCTGCAGGAATGTTAGCACGACACCTTCTCCCCTTTTTGATCGGAAATATGGCTCCTCTCCTAAAAAAGGCAATCAAAATTATTGCCCCATTCAGATTCAATATTTTAAAAATCTGCTGAATAAAAATATCTTGTTTCACTTTGCAGTTAATTAACAATGTTGAAGCACCATCTGAGATTGGGAAACCTCTCCATGCAGCCAACAGTAATGTGCCAGAGGTAGCTGCCGTCAGTAGACCCACGCTCAGCAGGCAAAACAGTTTGCAACAGCAAAAGGTAAATTACGTTTCCCATTGGGTGCTTTTTTTTTCAGTTTGCCTTTTAATATCATCCAGTGTTTACCAAACCAAGAATTAAAATGCAGTTAAGTCTTCTTGTGTAGCCACTCTGTAGGAAGCTTTAAAAAGAAGATACTTTTCATAGGCATATTCTCATTGAGAAAGTAGTGCCAGCTCACCAGGCATTCAAACTTTCATCTCCCCTTAGCATGTGCTTCTTCACAAAACCCAAATGTTAGTGTATCCTGTACCAAAAGTAGGAAAACTTTGAAAAGCATAGAGGCTGGTAATCCGTAAGAAATACTGTCAGCTTATTTGAGCCACAGCCGGGAATCAAAAGAATGACTTTGTAAGCCAGAGGAGTTATAACAAGGTTTCATCGCAATAAATATTTGTATGATATTTAAGAGGGGTTGCTGGCAAAGGGTAATTCATAATAACAGTTGTTTCAGTTGCTATGCTTCCACATCATTCAATTTATAGTTTTAAACAATTTCTGCTACTATAGAAAAATATATATTTCCTAAATTGTATTAAATGAGCTGATTTGTGCTTTTCTGGCATTCAGATCCTGCGATGTATCCCAAACCATTTTGTTTGAATCTGATCCCTTTTGTTTTGGCAGGGCTATCCATAGTATTTAGTTTACAGTTTGTTTATAGTTTATGGCTATTGGTATATGACAACCTGACCCTCTCTTTTACATGACCATAAGAAAAATGATTTTCAGATTTTATATTTGATAGTGTTTACATCAGGCCATTTTGACTAGCCCTCTGGTAGCTTCGCTGGAAATATAAACTATTATTTCTTCTTTTAGCCCGGAGCAGTTCTTGCATTTCCACCTTAGAATTCATCCCGCTGTATCTGGAAACTGAAATGTCTTAAATTTATTTGGGCTGTAAAATATCTGTCACTAGCCATGTATCCTAACCTTGAATTCCAACAAATAAAGCAGATGGGATAAAGCTAAAACTGAAGGAAAAAAGGGTCCATATTATCCACATTTGACCTGCCATATTGTTATCCATAAATCCATAATGTATCAGGCTTGGTAGTGTGTCCGTCAGTGCTCGCGCATGTTCCCCAGGCCGCCAATAGATGGCGCTATAATATATCGGGTTTGGTAGTTTGTCCGTCAGTGCTCGCGCATGTTCCCCAGGCCGCCAATAGATGGCGCTATAATATATCGGGTTTGGTAGTTTGTCCGTCAGTGCTTGCGCATGTTCCCCAGCCCGCTGATAGATGGCGCAGGCGGCTCCCTGGCCTCCTTGGAGGCTCAAACACGCCGTACAGCGGTCGTGTCACAACACCAGCTACAAGAGGTACTCCTGGGGAAATTCAGCGCTACCGTGGAATGCAGATTTTGCGCAGAATTCCTCCTTCCCGCAGATTTCCTCCCTCACCTCACCAATTTCCTCCCTCGCTGGAAGACTATTCAAAACCGGAAGGACAGCGGCCATCGCGGGACAGGCAGAAAATAGCAGAGGAGACCCTGGCATGCTGCGAACGGAGCGCGTCCCGCAGCACACGCTCTGTTCGTGGCGAAGATGAAGGCCCGGCGCGCCGTTCGTGGCGAAAAGGGAAGGACCCCGTGGGCCGTGATAGGCGCGCCCGGGCCTTCATCTTCGCCGCGAACGGAGCGTGTGCCGCGGGACGTGCTCCGTTCGTGGCATGCCGGGGTCTCCGCTGCTATTTTTTGCTCAAGGTGAAAATGGAAGGCCCCCGTGTGCCGCGAATGGCGCGCCAGGCCTTCATCTTCGCCGGGAACGGCGCGGGTCCCGTGGCATGCCGGTGAGAGAGAATGTGTGTCGGGGAGGAGAGGGTGAGAGAGAGCAGGAGGGTGTGAGAGAGAGCATTGGGGGGGGATGCCGGTAAGAGAGAATATGTGTGTGAGAGAGGGGGAGTGACAGAGAGCATAGTTGGTAAGAGGGGGGTGGGGAAGGTGTGAGAGAGAGCATGGGAGGTAAGAGAGGGTGAGTGGAGGGATGCTTGTGTGTGGGTTTCAGAGAGAGGGAGCCTATATGAGGGGAGGGGGATGCCGGTGAGAGAGAATGTGTGTGTGAGAGAGGAGAGGGGGTGTGGGGGAGTGCGAGAGACAGCTTGGTAAATAAACTTTGCCAGCCCTGGCTTTAGCAAATGTGCCTCCACGTCCCTTGCCCTGGGTGAAAACAATTTAGTTTTTCCTTTTCAGCTAACGCTTCCATACAAGAGCATATGTGCTAATAAAAAGGCTCGCCGCCCGGGCATAGAACAGGTACAGTTGCTAGTAAACATATATCAGTGAAAGTGTTGCTAGTATGTTCAAGACAAAAATACCTGTGCAAAAGTGAAATGATTTTTGTACTGGAGAATTAATTATGCCCTTATGTCTCCAAGTAACAAAGATTTAAGACCATGGATTGGTCAGTGATTAAAACATAAAAAGTAAGGGGTAGATTTTATAAATTTATATGCGCGCGTACTTTTGTTCGCGCATACTTTTGTTCGTGCACCAGGCGCGAACAAAAGTACGCTGGATTTTATAAGATACGCGCGTATCTATATATCTTATATTATGTCTCCAAGTAACAAAGATTTAAGACCATAGATCGGTCAGTGATTAAAACGTAAAAATTAAGGGGTAGATTTTATAAATTTACGTGCGCGCGTACTTTTGTTCGTGCACCAGGCGCGAACAAAAGTACGCTGGATTTTATAAGATACGCGCGGCACCACGCCCCCGGTCCCGCCCCAAACCACCCCCGGACACGCCCCCGGCCATGCCCCCTCCCGCCCCTTTTACGAAGCCCCGGGACTTACGCGCGTCCCGGGGCTATGCGCGCGCTGGCGGCCTATGCAAAATAGGCCGGATTTACTCGCGCAGGGCTTTTAAAATCCGGCCCTAAGTATTTATTGCTCTCCCTGACTTTTTGTTTTTTCCCCCATTTATGTGATAAGTGGGTGAAGTGAGATTTTGGTTGGTCTTTGGCCGGCATTATGTAAGTCTCCGGGTAAGTTCCAGAGTACTCTGCGCAAGGACAGCTAGCGATCCAGCCAGGGTTCATCTGGGCATGTTCCAGAGAGAGCCCTGCGTCGGGGTGCTTGAAGGTTGAAAAGAGAACGGTAGAGCAACAGCCAGTATAGAGCAAGAGAGAGAGAGACCTAGCTGAGCTTGTGGGGAATAAAGGCAGAAGAAGATCCAGGAGGACTGATGTGAATTAGTTCCTCAGAGCTGTGAGTGCCATGGGAGTCCCTCTCATTGAAGAATACATGGTATGACTGCCAAACCAGGTCCGAGTTAGTTATCCACTGATATTTTTATAATTGTGCAAGTGAATAAACAGAGAGAAATGGCATAAATATTAGTAAGGTCTCTATTAAATATTGTATTATAATGTATCTTATGTTGTTTAGAGTCCCTTAACAGGTTATACACTGTAGCCAAAGAGAAGAATATTCCTTAGTATTCAGTCAGGTTAATCCACAACCAGCAGATGGAAACGTGTCACTATATATACCCCTGCACTGACATCAGCCCCCTAGTATTTTCCATCTCCAGCAAATAGTGGATGTGAATCTCTCTACTGGGGACTGCTTAAAAATATTTTTTTTAAAGGAGAAAAGAAAAAGGAAATTAATTCACCCCACTCTCCTGTGGTGATACCCTCCCTCAGTCTAGTTTTCCAGAGCTGATATCTGCGGATCCCTCCCTCAGTAGAGAGCCTCTGTCCGGTAGCTTGTTTTCAGGGCATGGACTTAGCTGAGAGGCTAGCGGGTGCATGAAGCTGAGCATGGTGGTGAAGACCTTTGTCCACTCTTCTCGCAGCTGGAGACGAACTCTATACTTGGCCGGGATAGGTTCAGCTCAGGTAAAGATTAAATATATATATAAAAAAAAAAAAAGTAATGAGGGACTCTGTTCTCTGAGTCTCAGCATGCTGATCAGATGTCCATTCCCACTCCAAAGTAGCTTGGGGAGTCGTGGCAGCTTGATAGGTTGAGCAGCCTTTTGGCCAGGCCCCATTCTCAGGCTTTGGTCAGATGCTGCTTGAAAGGCTGTGGTGGTATTTGCGCTTTTCTATAATGCAAGTCTGCCACGAAACAGTATCTGATGTCATTTCATGCTTGTGTGCCTGGGTAGGCGCCTTCCTGGACCATGTATTGGGAGCCTATATTTTGGGCGTTCATAGTATGCACTTATTGGACAGAGCTTGTTTTTGGGCATCCTGTCCAGGCTCACTTGGAGGGACACGTATTTGGGCACAATTGTCAGACACCTTTGGGAGCGTGCTACTAGTGGGTGTTTATCCATGGCATTGGTAGCAAAGAAGCCTAAGCACCTTACCCTTTGAGTTGCTTGCCATATTCGGGCATCTCAGGCTGGCATCCCCTCTAACTTGTGTCAGCACTGTTTGGAGGCTCAGGGAGAGTTTTCTCTGGCTGATTTTTGCTGAGCTTGGCCCTTCCCAGCAAATACAGAAATAGGACTGGAGGGGGGACCTGTCAAACGTTTCGCCTGGTTTTGGGGCTCCCCTAACTGGATCATCAGCAGGGGAAGGCAACTCGGGAAGTCACAGGAACAACACTCCCTGGTTTTGATAATGATCCTTCTACCCTTTCTTGGATGGAAATTTTTCAAGGACTGCAGTCCTTTTTTTGGACACAGTCAGTGGAGCCAGCCAAACCTAACAGTTCAGAATCACAGACTGCAGATCCCTCACCCACCTGGTGCCATGGTTAAGTGTCAGATTACATCTAGATCTGCTGCAGGTCATTCTGATAGGGACCCAGATGGCACAGATGATGAAGGTGATCTTTACTCCCTGGAAGATGGGAAAATTCTTCTGGAATTGGAGCCATATAGAAAAATGTTGCATTTCTTTAATAGAGATGAGCTGCCGAATCTGGTCTCCCAGACACGGAAGATGCTGGGGGTGCCGGGTGCTGATTCCATGTCTGAGCCAAAGAAGAATCCCATTTTAGTTTCTTTGCATAAAGATACTTTGCATTGGGTATTATTCAAGAATTGATTGATCTTGAATGGAACACCCCCGGAAGCTAATTTTAAAGGGGGACGAACCTTGGAAGTGCTGTACCCCCTGGATCTGGTAACAAGAGCTCTGTTGCACTTTCTGAAAGTGGATACACTGGTGTGTGCCATCACCAAGCGGATGACTATCCTTGTCGAAGGGGGAGCGGCATTGAAGGATGTGCAGAATAGGAGAATTGAGGCTATAAACAGGCCTTGAGGTGGTGGCATTGAATTTGTAGATAGCCTCGTGCTCTCTCTCTGACTCACTCTTGCTTGCTTCTCTCTCAGGAAGTGTAGGGAGATATCTCATGTTTTACCACTGAATCACCAAAAATGAATTATAATAGCCAAAGAAGTGTACAGCCCAGTGTGCTGACAGGCCCCAAACACTTTCACAGTGAGAGAGAGAACTTTTGCCCAGGAGAACCTTAAACAACATTGTCTTAGTGGAAAAAGAGGCCTTACCTTGATACACTGAAGGATACCTTATCAAGATGTGCCTGTTTGCATGTTCCTATGTCGATTGAAAAAGTTCGAAACCTGGGATTAATAATGGACTCGGAAATCAATCTAAAACAGCACATAACACTGAAAGTAAAGGAAGGCTATGCAAAACTCATGGTACTCAGAAAACTAAAACCATTACTAACACTAACTGATTTCCGAACTGTTCTACAGGCACTAGTTTTCTCCAGCACAGACTACTGCAATGCTCTTCTACTAGGACTCCCGAATTCAACATTAAGACCACTTCAAATACTTCAAAACACAGCAGCTAGAATACTAACCGGAAAAAGGAGGAGGGACCATATAACTAAAACCCTGACAGAACTACATTGGTTACCTATTGAACACAGAATTAAATACAGAACCCTTTGTACCATACACAAACTTATACATGATGAGAAATCGGACTGGATAAACACAGCATTACGGGTACACATCCCATACAGAAACCTTCGATCAGCAAATAAAGCACTCTTAACCATTCCTTCAGTTAAAACAGCAAGATTAACCCAAGTGAGAGAAAGGGCCTTATCACTAGCAGGCCCCACAATCTGGAACACAATGCCTCCAGAGATCAGATTACAAAGTGATCTCAAAGCATTTAAGAAAAGTTTAAAAACATGGCTTTTTAAACAAGCATTTTATAAAGAGACGGGAGAATAGAAAATAGTCAGGAATAGGCAGAAGAGCACCGACGCACAGCACTTAGGAATGTGCAGTAGAGTAATCTATGAATCAATATAAACATAATTGTAACATTGTGTATACTGAATTTTACCCGTGAACAGTACCTCTCCTGGTACACTCTGTCATGACCTACTTCACTAAACAATTGATTATCTTTAATGATTTGTTGTAACTGAACCTCTGACGGCACCTGTTAGAATATACTATAGTACGCTTTTAAATACATTATTATGTGCCTACATGTAAACCGTTGCGATGGTAGATAACTTAGCGACGGTATAGAAAAGATTTTAAATAAATAAATAAATGGGAGCAAAGCAGGCAGAGAGACAACAACTTAAGCCCACAAGCAGGCGTCATGGATGAGCCAAGGCAAGCAAAGGCCAGAAAGACCCCCACTCTTGGGGGGGGGGCAGTTGGAGATGGAGAAAAGCACTGACATTGGCAGACAGCTTGGCATACAGATGTGGCAGTTCTCTCCCCGAAGAAATGGGGAGGGGGAAGAAGACCTGCAATATGACAAAAGACCTCCATCCACCATATGATTATGCATGAGCTTATGCATATTTATCAGATGGAAATTATAAGACAGGGAGGGCAAAGAAAAAGAGGGGCACAAATTCTAAGAGCAAAACCAGGGAGCGAGACCCGAAAAGAGTGAACAATGAGGGCGACCCTGTAAGCAAAGGACCCCCTGAAGGCTGAGAAACTGAGAACCTGTGGTGAAGCATCCCTGCAAGCGAAAGGGGAGCCAGAAGCAGACCAGCACTCCCTGCTATCGAGGGGAAGACGACCAGGTATGGCCAAGAGATTGGGAAGGAGACTGGAGAGAGGAGACCCCTGCTCATGTGCGGAAAGTGACACGGAGTGTGACATAGAGTCTGAAACAATGAGAGGCAAGAGCCAGCCCTAGACAGCCCAATAAGTACCAGAGCCAGAAGCCTTTCTCCTTCCCAGGCTGCCGCCAACTCTGCCTGTGCCAAACCCAAGAAGCAAGTTTTTCCCCGGCACACGTTCTCCAGACCTCCAGCCAGCACCTGCTTCAGAGGTAAACAGAGGCATATAGCCTGAAGCGATACCATGGGTAAGTAAGTTTGCCATAAGTATTAATAGATTAAGCAGGCTAAGGTTTATGGCATGTCTGTTACCACATATGATACAGAACTTTCTTTAGGGAAAACTAGTGCTTAGTGGCCATGATGTTAGAGATAAAAATTGATGTTATTTTCTAAATGCTATACCCTGCCGGATCTGATAAATAAAAGTCCGTTTCTGAGGAGAATACACATTGTCTTTTCCTGACTTAGGATCGCAAGTAAGGTAGGAGGGCAGCTGGCAGTCTTTTGTAGCAGACAGATCCCTGCACCCCTAAACTTGCTTGCAGAAGTCATTGAGTCTGTTTTGAATTCCAGGACAGTGATGGAACCGGCGGCTACCTTTTTGGCAGTTGCAGGCTGTGGCCTGGTTCGCTCTTTTGCTGGTGGGGTGGCTTCATTGATAGTAGCCAGGCGGTAGCTATGGCTGAGGAATTGGTAGACCACTACAGTTTTAAAATCTAATCATATGAAATTGCCTTTTAAAGAACTACTCTTGTTTGGGAGTGAGGTGGAA
This sequence comes from Rhinatrema bivittatum, assembly GCF_901001135.1. Classification (NCBI taxonomy): domain Eukaryota; kingdom Metazoa; phylum Chordata; class Amphibia; order Gymnophiona; family Rhinatrematidae; genus Rhinatrema; species Rhinatrema bivittatum. The sequence goes on along the minus strand of NC_042618.1, from coordinate 52,579,128 downwards.
AAAAATGGCCAGTAAGTGGGTTGAATCCTAGGTTCTTCAGTTATCAGAGGATTAAAAGCAGGCACCGCACTCGTTCGGTGTGCGAGGTCGGCTAGGGATTTCAAACATTTTCAACCTTACAGTAGAGCAGCTTCTCAGAGGGCTCAACCTTTTGGGTAGGACTAATTCCTTCATCCCAGGCAGCCCAGATGGGGAGCGGGCTCGAGCGGTGGTGCCCCCTGACCCACCCTCAATGAGGATGTGCTGATCCACCCCCAAGAACAGGAGAAGGGATCGCCTGTATCCTTTTTATCTGAGATGGGTCGAGATCATGTCACAAGCCACAGGTTCTCTACTGCACTGGATTGACCTGTAGCCATATAAGCAGAGTATTTACTATAGGGGATACTCTGGGATCTGTACTTGGATGGGCGCTTTTTAATATACAGTATTTATAAATGATCTGGAAAGGAGTATGATGAGTGAGGTGATCAAATTTGCAGATGACACAAAATTATTCAGAGTAGTTAAATCACAAGCAGATTGTGATAAATTGCAGGAGGATCTTGTAAGACTGGAAGATTGAGCATCTAAATAGCAAATGAAATTTAATCTGGACAAGTGCAAGGTGATGCATATCAGGAAAAATAAATCGTGCTGTAGTTATATAATGTTAGGTTTCATATTAAGAGTTACCACCCAGGAAAAAGTTCTAGGCATCATAATGAATAATAAATACATTGAAATCATCAGCTTAGTGTAATTCAGCGGTCAAAAAAGCAAATACAATGTTAGAAATTATTAGGAAGGGAATGTTGAATGAAACGGAGAATGTTATAATGCCTCTATCGTTCAATGATGAGACCGCACCTTGAGTACTGGGTACAATTCTGGTCACTGCATCTCAAAAAATATATAGTTGCACCGGAGAAAGTACAAAGAAAGGCAACCAAAATGATAAAGTGGGTGGAACAGCTCTCCTATGAACAAAGGCTAAAGAGGTTAGGGCTGTTCAGCTTTGTGAGGAGAAGGCTGAGGTAGGATATGATAGAAGTCTATAAAATCATGAGAGGACTAGAACGGGTAATTGTGAATTGGTTATTTACTCTTTCAGATAACAGGACTAGGAGGCATACCATGAAGTTAGCAAGTAGCACATTTAAAACAAATCAGAGAAAATTCTTTTTCACTCAATGCACAATTAAACTTTGGAATTCATTGCCAGAGGATGTGGGTTAAGGCAGTTAGTGTAGCTCGGTTTAAAAAAGGTTTGGACAAGTTCCTGGAGGAGAAGTCCATAAACTGCCATTACTCAAGTTAACTTAAGGAACAGCCACTGCTTATTACTGGCATTAGTAGCATGGGATCTATTTAATGTTTGGGTATTTGTCAGGTACTTGTAATTTGGATTGCCACTGTGGGAAGCAGGATGCTGGACTTGATGGACCCTTGGTCTGACTCAGTAAGGCAATTTCTTATGTTCTTATAGTGGCTACATTTACTTTAAAACATTGGTTCCAATCAAGCCATTCCAAAAGTCTGCTAGGTTGATATGGTCCTGTGTATGTGTATAATGCTAAACTATAGTGTTATGTTAGATTTACAGTGGAAACCTTTTTTTGAAGGTATTTTTCCTGTAATATTTCTGGTTTCTATTGGTTTTCATGCTCCTGGTTGCTTTCTAGGTAGGTTGACCATCCTTCAAGTCCATCCAAAGGTACAGGGTGAGTGAGTCCTGGTTTTCCTAGATACATTTGTAGTTTTTGGTTTTTTAAACAAAGGTCCATGTATACAATGGGCATAAAACCAAGGCTGACTCAGACTTTCTCTTTTGATGTGGAGCAATGTGGTCTTCCCCACCTATACCTACCTACCTGCTAAACCTATTGGTAAGCAGCTTTACGCATGAAAATGTAAGGCAGCTACAATAGTGAGAACACCAGTTCCTGGCATGGACTAACCCTTTAAAGTTACAAAGAAAATACATTTTTCTTGAAAAGCTATTCTTTTTCCTATGAAGGGTATAGAACACTATGTTTTTGTGCTGAACACTCAAGGGGCAATATTTCAGCCTTAACCAGCTTTCGATTTGGTTAGTCTGAAGTGCTTCTATTCTGGGAAGCTTCGTAACTCGAAGAGCAGCAAGCTTCCTCCAGGCTGCACTTTAATACTCCTAATGTTGCTTTTTTTCAAAGACTCTGCAAATGGAACTGCATGAGCAGCAAGATCTCACTAAGAACATTGCATTTTATGGTGGGAAAATGGAGAATCAACTGTGCAGTGACGGCACAGCCCAGGAGCCACATTCAAGGTATCAAAAATTGTCCAAACATTCATAGAACACAACACATTGTCCACTGACAGATGTTAAAGGCTGCAGTTAATAGCTCTTAATAAGGGGTTTATTGTTTTCAAATTTAATGAGTAGCATCATTTTTTGCTAAAATGTTTACTTGGAAAACTGTTTTCCTGGCCCTGTCTCGTGTCCATTGAGAGTGTGATTTTGATCTTGAGCAGATTTTTTGCTACATTTTTATGGTTTTGTACATTTTCTCATAGAAAAATCCAATAGCTGCAATTGCACATCTGTTTTAAAAAATGGAGACTGAGCCTGTACCCCCATTGCAAATCATTTAAATTGACTATGTCAAAGCATCTGGAGTACGGTGCTCACAAAGTGTGCAATGCATGACTGTAGAAATGTGGAAATAGATTTAATCCTCTGAAATTAATCAATACCCAGAGAGAGATTTTCACAATAGAAGAGGTGTCCCAGGGGGCGTGTTCTAATCAGGGGAGGAAGATAATGTCATATCTACATGCATTATTTTCCATGGAAAAAGAGCTTGCAGGAAAAGCAGGTGCAAAACTCTGCAAGTACTTTGTATCTACGGCAGGTTTTAAAGTGGAAATCTTTATGTACTTTCACTTTGAAAATTGGGGAAAAAGTTGCAAGTGATAATGGATCAGTTGACTTTATTGCATAATATGCAGGTTGAAAATTGCCCCTGAATGATTTAGATCATAGGAAATAATTTTCATATTTTCTATTCTGTTCTCTTCCATCTCCATGCTTCCTCTATTTGTTTCCATTTATCACCCACTTTTCCAGTCATGCTCAACATGGCAATAAGTTAATGCGCAATGATACAATTGGTCCTCGCTCCCATTACTGTCTTTGTGGGCCAGTTGGAATGGATCCTTCCCAGAAGGGTTGTTTTTAGAGGGTTAGAGGTTTTCTGGGGATTGGGGGGAGTTGTCCCTGCCCCTTATGGGTAATTTATTGTACTTTATATTTCATTGTTACTTTATTTTGATGTATTGCTGTTCTTTTGAATATGTCGTATTTTTTTCTGCTATGTTGTAGGCTACCTGTGTCCTTCTCAGAGAAGGATAGCATATAAACTGAAAATGTAAAATGTAACAACTATTGACATACAAACACAAACAACAAAATAGGATAACATAATAAAATTAAAATAATACAACACCCTAATAAAATTGCTATATCACATATAGATATTATTAATATAATCCCACTAAATATAAGTTTTTAACTGGCATCTAAAAGTCATAAGATCAGTAGCTGAACCTGTAGGTACTGGCAACTTATTGCACAACCAGGGTCCAGTTCACGAAAAAGTCCACCCTGAGATTCTTTCTCATCTCATTTCTTTCAAAGATGGGACACAAAACAAGGCCTTGCTCTGCAGTCTCAACAACCAGGACCTAGTGCTAGCCAATAGGAAGGGGACATATAGTGCCACACGATAGAAATGTTTAGTAGTATCAGCTAACAAAGTATCTTAAATTTGGCTCTTAATAGAGTTAGGAGCCAATGCATTTTCTGTAGAACTGGAATTACTGTTGGACCAACAGTAGGGACCCATCAAACACATTATAATCATGATACAGAGAAGGGCAACAAAAATGATATAGGGGATGAATTGGCTCCTTTATGAAGAAAGGTTAAACAGGTTAGAACTTGTCAACTTGGAGAAGAGATGATCAAGAAGGGGGATACGATGGAGGTTTATAAAAAGAGTAGGACAGAACACGTAAATAAGGGGTGGTTATTAATAGGGATGTGAATCGTTTTTTAATGATTTAAATTATCATCCGATAATTTTAAAATCGTCATTAATCGGTAAGGGACTCGATACAATAGGAATTCCCTCGATTTATCGTGAAAAATCGTTAAATCGAGTACGGGAATTATTTGGGAGGAGGGCGGGAAAACCGGCACACCAAAACAACCCCTAAACCCACCCCGACCCTTTAAAACCAATCCTTTACCCTCCCCCACCCTCCCGAACCCCCCCAAAATGTTAAATTACCTGGTGGTCCAGTGGGGGGGGGGGGGTGGTCCCGGCGCGATCTCCCACTCTCGGGCCATTGGCGCCATTTTGTCTACCACTGATAAAAATGCCGCCGATGGCCCGATAAAAAAAAACAACCCACCCCGACCCTTTACAAATTACCCCTTTGCTTCTCCCACCCTCCCAACCCCCCCAAAAACCTTTTACATGTACCTGGTGGTCTAGCGGGGGGTCCGGGAGCCATCCCTTCAATCATACCCTCGGCGCTGGACTGGTTTCAAAATGGCGCCGATCGCCTTTGCCCTCACTATGTCACAGGGAGCGACGGTCGCTCCCTGTGCCAAAGTGAGGGCAAAGGCGACTGACTGCCAGTATGGCGCCGATCGCCTTTGCCCTCACTATGTCACAGGGAGCGACCGTCGCTCCCTGTGACATAGTGAGGGCAAAGGCGATCGGCGCCATTTTGAAACCAGTCCAGCACCGGCACCGAGGGTATGATTGAAGGGATGGCTCCCGGACCCCCCGCTAGACCACCAGGTACATGTAAAAGGTTTTGGGGGGGGTCGGGAGGGTGGGAGAAGCAAAGGGGTAATTTGTAAAGGGTCGGGGTGGTTTTTCTTTTTTATCGGGCCATCGGTGCCATTTTTATCAGTGGTAGCCAAAATGGTGCCGAGGGCCCGAGAGCGGGAGATCGCGCCGGGACCCCCCCCCCCCCCCCTCACTGGACCACTAGGTAATTTAACATTTCGGGAGGGTGGGGGAGGGTAAAGGATTGGTTTTAAAGGGTCGGGGTGGGTTTAGGGGTTGTTTTGGTGTGCCGGTTTTCCCGCCCTCCCCCCAAATAATTCCCGTACTCGATTTAACAAGTCGCACCCTGTGACATAGTGAGGTCAAAGGCGATCGGCGCCATTTTGAAACCAGTCCAGCACCGGCACCGAGGGTATGATTGAAGGGATGGCTCCCGGACCCCCCGCTAGACCACCAGGTACATGTAAAAGGTTTTGGGGGGGGGTCAGGAGGGTGGGAGAAGCAAAGGGATCATTTGTAAAGGGTCGGGGTGGTTTGTTCTTTTATCGGGCCATCGGCGCCATTTTTATCAGTGGTAGCCAAAATGGCGCCGATGGCCCGAGAGCGGGAGATCGTGCCGGGCCACCCCCCCTCCCCACTGGACCACCAGGTAATTTAACATTTTGGGGGGGTTCGGGAGGGTGGGAGAGCAAAGGGGTCATTTGTAAAGGGTCGGGGTGGGGTTTTTTTAATCTGCTCAGGCCTCCCTAAAATATTAACGATGTGAATTGGAATCAGAACCGATTCCAATTCACATCTCTAATGATCCGATTTTTTTCTCCCTCCATCCGAACCTGATCGTTAAAACGATCGGGCACACGATTCACATCTCTAGTTATTAATCTTTTCAGATAGTGCTAAAACCATGGGACAGTCCGTGACAGAAAGAGGTAGCAGATTTAAAACAGAAGTCAGAGAGAAAATGTTATTATTCAACGCATAATCAAGCTGTGGAATTTTGTTGCAGGAGGATGTGGTAAAAACATCCAGCATAGCAGGATTTAAAAGGGGTTTGGAAAAGTTCCAGGAAGCCATTATTAGCCATGTAGATTTGGAAAAGCCATTGCTGATCTCTGGGAGTGAGCTACAGGGGAATGGATCTACTCTTTGGGATCTGCAGGGTTCTTGTGACCTGGATAGACTACTGACAGAGACAGGATGCTGGGCTCGATGGACCTGTGCTCTGATTCAGAATGGCATCTCTTACGTTCTTATGAATTTCCCTTTAAACAAATTAGCCTGAAAGGTAAAGAAAGGAGCAAACTAGTTGGAGGTCAATTTATGTATATTTTCAGGGGGGGGGAAAAAAACATTTCTTGATTCTTAACATACAATTCTGTTCTTAAATGGAAGCTTTATTTTTTGAGTGTCCAGGGTGCCTGGTGCTAGCCAGATAATATTGCCAGAATCCTTCCTCAAGAACTTTTATCTAAAGGAAGAACAGCATTCCCTCCGATTGATAATTAAGTGCAGGACAGAAGCAGGGATAATTTGTAAAGGGATATTTTCATGTATATCTGCATTTACTTATTTCCATAATGCCATTTTGGTAGCATAGTTGTTAAGACTGAACATGCCCACCAATTTCAGATTTCTTCATGTATTCCAGAGGAAATGCAATATTATCACAAATGTTAAACTGTTTATTGTGTGTGTTGTTTTACCGACGCTTGCCCTTAAAATGTAAGAATTATATAAGCTTCCCTTAAAATTTAAAAATGTGAATTATTTTCTGACTATGTCTGTAATTAGAGGGCAGAGCAGACAGTGAACATTTAGTTTAAATTGATGTGCATTAAAAGAAATTGTTGCCCAGTGATCATTCGTGCAAAGGAAGAGTGGTTTACAAAAACTGGTTTTGCCTTCTTCTATAGAAATAGATTGGCAGCCAGTCCAACTTCAAGAAAGGTTTTCGGTGTCTGGAGATTTGCCATGTTGCCCCTGCATAGAATTTTACAGTCGCAGTGCCACTGTACTGTTGGGTTTTTTGTTCTTCTGTAATGTAATTTAATCCTTTTTTATTAATGATACACTTCAACACAGATCTGAGGTGACTGTCCCAGAAAAAGAGCTCGCTGTCCAACCTTCAACATCAAAAGACTATAAATGGCAATATTTACAAACAGAACTATCTTATAAGATGAAGATACCTCCACATCAGCACGCCGAACTTCAGGTTAGGTTTTGCATGCCTTCATGTGCAAAAATATTTATCTCTTAGAACCAACCCAAAACATTTGTATCCACGCCTCAAAAAGGTATTCTGCAGAAATATTGCTTTTTCAGTTCAGTCTAATGACAAATTGGGGTAAATGTTCAGTTTACTAGAATTCTTAATTTACATTATAACTTAAAACAGAGGTCCTCTTTCAAATGATGTTTGGTTTGTTTGATACTAGCGGATGAGAAGCATGACTATTTTTTAATCCTATTAATCCCTCTCCTTGGCTCTGTCTGGTTCAAGAGCTGAGCCAAGAGATAGAGAAGGTAATTAGAGTACAGGTGTGTGGACATGACAGGCATGCTAGGGAATGTCCATGGGAAAATACCATTGATTTTTGCTTGTAAGTATCTGCACTTCTCAAGGGTCAGGCGGTGTACAGCAGGGCGGAGGAACCTCCATTTCTCGAGAGTTGCTCTCCAGTAATATTTTCTGGCTGTCCTTAATGCATATGCATGAGAGTGATTTGCATGCACACTGTCTCAATAGTATGCAAATCTATCTTGTGCATAGTCATTAGGGATATTCTGAAAACCCAAACTGCCTGTGGCCCTTGAGGACTGGATGTCCTCCAGCTATGGTGTACAGGAAGCTGGTGGAAGTCCTGAGTCCCTCAGCAGGACTCTGCTTGGGTAACTTTGTTGATTCTCTGAAGAGTATAGTCATGTTTTTTGTTTTGTTTTATTTTTACTGCTAGGATTAGTATCAGCAGAATTATTGACCCTGCAATAGATGGTTTTAGCTATCTGCCCCATGCCTGAAAGGCAGCACTACCTTCCATTAGAAAGAAACAAACTTTGAGTGCTATCACATGGATAAAAGCGCCGCCACAGGCACTAGTTTCTTGTTTCGCTGTGAACCGATGTGATATCATTGATGAATGTCGGTATATAAAACCGTTAAATAAATAAATAAATAAATAAATAAAGCTGGAGAGCAGGCATGGATTTTAGATGTGGTTTCCTGTCAGTATAATGGACAGAGATCTGCCATTATTTAAAAAAAAAAAAAAAAAAAAAAGGCTTTATAGTACCTTTGTTTGGTGTCACAAATTTTAAACTGTTAAAAAGATATCTTTCTACAGTCTGAAGTCCCTGACTACCAATGATAAGATACTCTTTCATAATTATTTTCTGAATGGTTTGATGCAGCAATATGTACAACTTCCCCATTTGAACAGTTTCTTTTAATTTTCATGCTCTTTCCCAAATATCAGGTCACAACAGCAGCAAATATTAGTACTCTGCCAAGAATTCCTGTATATGGTGTCAAGTATCCAACCGCTGATGAGGTGAAATGTTACAACATTCAGCTTGAAGACCTGAGTCAAGAAGCAAATGTCACTCAGACTCAGGTAGATGATCTGTACTTTTGCAGGTGTTAAGGCCTCTATTTTGTCCTTAAGCAACGGTTGAACCAGCGCACTGGTCAAGTTGCAGTGCTCTGTGCTGCCCTGCAAGAGATTAGGGTTTGATTCCCAGATCCTGCGCCTGCTCCTTGGGACAGCTGGTGTGCAGGCAACATTCACAGCCTCAAGGGGTAAGGGTTTGGCCCAGACGAGTCCCAGGCATTGTGCAACAGTTACCCCTAATGATCCGTCACTGTGAGGGTGATTTTCAAAGCCATTTCCAGGGATAAAACAGTGGGTAATGTCATCTGACATTCCATTGTGGAAACTACTTTCTCAGAGTTCAAAAGATCTTTCTGACCATGCATGGATGTTTCAGTGTAACTATCACCCTGCCAGCTCCCTCAGGCTCTTCTGTTCCACTGAAGTGAAAGGACATGTTTGCTTTTTCTCAACTTAGATACTTTTTTTTGGGTCATTCTTTTCATCTGTACATTATTTTTCTCAAAAATCTGATATGTCTGCCAAATGACCTTTTAAAACAGTGGTCCCCAACCCTGTCCTGGGTTGGGGACCACAGCCCATAACATGCAAATTTTCTCTCATGCATGTTCATTGTGGATATCCTGAAAACTCGACTGGCTGATGGGCCCCCAGGACGGGGTTGGGGACCACTGTTTTAAAAAATGCAAAAATGTAACTTTAAAATGGATCCCCATGATGATTGCTTGTACTACCTAGGATCTTCACATAATGTTGAACTGTGCAGCTTATGGAAGGATGGCTCCTCATTATGAGGATTTGTTGCCAACTTCACCTCCAGCCTGCAGGTGATGCTGTAAGTTGCTTGGATTATCTATTCAGTCCTCTCAGCTCTATCAGCTCCCTTCCCAGTGATCATCTTGTTTCCTGCATAGAAATGTATTTATACTTAGGCTTTTCCCTCAGTTCATTGCCAGAGCTTGGTCCTACCTCTTGGTTCTCATATTCTGGCTCCATCCTTGTTAACTGTATCCAGAAGACTTCATCTTTTTCAGTATCTATCTTTAATGTTCCTGCTTGATCTCCTTCCTAGCACCAAGCATACTGTTTCCACATGGAATTCTGATTGCATTTCCTTTTGTTGTGCTAAAGCAGGTCTCCATCTTCACAGCAGAGTAAAGGCACACCAAGTTCGAGCTACCACAATTTCATTAGCATATCTTTCTTCAAGCTTCTGTTGAAGAAATCTGCAAAGCAGCTACTTGTCCACAATTTATACCATTACTAAGCATTACTGCTTAGATGTCATCTCCAGGCAAGATAGCAATTTTAGCTAGCGGCACTTAAAAGCTTATTCAACTAAGTTGCTTCAACTGTCTCTCCAATCTTTTTATCCAGGTTACAATCCATTAATGCCATTTCAGAAAAAGATATCCTGTTGCAGCTTTTAGTTTGGAAGTCTCCACTTGTGAGGCTGACATTGGGCTTACTAGTCCACAGAAAAAGCAGCGTCGATTACCTGTAACAGATGTTCTCTGTAGACAGCAAGACAACTCAGCTACAAAACACCACCCTCCTCCCCAAAGTTAAAGCTTAGCTTGTTAGAGACTGAGGGAGCTCCTGGGACAGAGGCTACACAGGAACACCTGGGCATGCTCAGAAAGACTTCTAGGTCTTTCTGAATTCTGAGAGCACGTTTTCACAATGACGCCATAGGATGACATCACTCACTAGTGTAGCTGAATTTCCTGCTTTCTATGGAGAACACCTGTTACAAGCAACTTTACTTTGTTTGCCTTCTCGGGGTCTTGACCCAAAATATCTACTTCAGCTCAGAAAAAAAATAAGTCTGACCAGTCTCTCTTTTTCTTGCATAGCTGCCATTAGTTTCTATGGGAGGGAAAAATATATTTTTTATATTGTTTTCCTCATGGAGTATTTAGGGAGTTGGCCCATGTCATCATCCTTTTTTTTTTTTTACTTTATCTGGTTCTATTTTAGAATCTTTATTTTTCTAAATTTGAAATTTGTGTCATCTCATAAAAATAACAAAATCTGCCCTTATACAAATATGTATTCCAGAGACTGTTGATAGTAACACAACACAATTTGACTAGTCTACTGGTATGTCCTTCAAATATTTCTTCTTACGTATAGCCACGCTTTACTTACTTATTTCATAATAATATGTATTTATGTAGTTTTGTTATTTTTTATTATTTTGTTATTTTTTATATTATTTATGTAGGACCCACACTTAAAGTAAGTAAAGTAAGTAAAGCATGGCTATATGTAAGAAGAAATATTTGAAGGACATACCAGTAGACTAGTTGAATTGCATTGTATCTCATAAAAATATACATAACTAATATATCAAAAACATTAAAACAAATTCTGGTAATCATATATACAATATGTATATGTGTATATATATTTTTTTCCCCTCAACTCCCCCTCCCCCTTCTACCCATATGAAAACCTTCATGTAAATAAATTTACAAAAGTGTGAACATAGAACCATTCTGACTGCTTTTAAAGAAACAGGCCCATAACCTTCACAGCACAAATGAAATGTTAGCAGATTATGCTAGTTGGTCCATCTACTCTGCTGTTTTCAGTTAAGGATATATGCCACCTGCCATAGAAGCTTCATTGCTTGTAGGATATAGCTCGTTATCCAAGTCAGTTTTTGTCATCATGTTTGGGTCTCTACCATCCTGGGCAGATGAGCATACAAGTTCCCATGCTTAGTCTAACACCCAGGTCCTCCCATATCTTATGATACAACTGTGTTATAATCTAAACAGCTTCCAAAACTAGTGAGACTGTTGCCCTAACCTTCAGCACTTATGTGTCCCCATGGCATTGCCGGATGGCACAGAGCCACTGCCATTGTGGTTCTGGTCTTTGCTAGACTGTAGAAATTACCTCAACAATACTGTACTCACATTCCTTCTTTACTTCCTCACTCCTAAATTCCCTGATTCATATCCCTTTCTTACAGTTACTCTCACAAGTAAATTAACCTGTACATGTACTCACATGCCTGCAGCAAGACCCATCATTCATGCATGCACACTACTAAGCCTAGGAAAAACCACAAAGGACACAAAATATAACAAAAACATGAGCGGTTTTTGTACTCAAAATTTGTGTTGAACATGTTTTCTGCTTCCCAGAGTGAGATGGGCAGGGGAGGAGCTTTCAGGGGGTGAAGCAGCTTATGAAGCAGCTTATGTTCTTATGAGTAGGTAAAACTGAAAATGAGAAAATGAGAAAAAGGACAATCAGTCAGGATGCCCCACAGACAACGTAGAAAGCAACAGGTACAAAACAGGAGAGAAGGCAGCAGATAAACCTACAACTACATTTCCAATAAGCAGAATCTTCTCACTTCTAGAGCATTCACCCACCGGAGGCATGCCGGGACTGCAGGAAGCTGGCTCTTTGGAGAGGCTGCCTTATGCTGCGTGAAGTTGGGAGAAAAAAAGAGAAATGTAGTGGAATGGCAGCTAAACTAAGAAAAATGAACAAAGAATACAAAGGCAGGATGAATTGAAGAGTGAAAACAGTGTAACCAAAAAAGACAAAGACCAGCATTATAGCAGACACAACTCAGAGAGCATAGAATTATCACATGCCTTTCTGTTTCAGACAATAGAGAATCCATGCATAAAGCAAAGAAAGAAAAGAATGCCTTAGCATGCACACAAGCGCAATAAAAAAGGGACAGAAGGAGAGAGTAGGCAGTCTGGAAAAATTGGACCAAAGGATACATACAAACAAGACAGGAGAACATAGGTGCCATATCAGCATGCCACACAGAGAGGCATCACATAGAAATTTATTTACAGACAAGGCACCATGATGGACAAGGATAGACAATGTACAGGAAAATGCTCATAGGCTGAATGTCTCTTATTAACCAGAGCTAGTCCTCTAGATCCAGCATCAACCACATGGGAACTGTTTCCCCACTCCACTTTTGTTTCTCAGTATCCAGGAGGTAAAATCACCAGCTCAGACGTCCAGACCAGGAAAGATCACCTTACCAGGTTCAGATCAGTGTAGGAAAAGCGTTATAAAGAAGAACATGTTCATAAGTGGACTGAGTCCAACAAGTGCAAAGCATTAGTCTAAAGCGGGGGTGGACAAATATGGTCCACGGTCCAGACCTGGCCAACCTTTCCCCATCCTTCCAGCCCACCTACTTCCCACACATTTGCCATTGGATCTGGCCCACTGCCCCAGTATGAAAAAAGTCTCCTATTCACAGCCTGTTCTGCACCCTTCTCCTGGAACAATACATGCAAACCAATGATAGGCAGGTCTTCTAATGACATCTCCGAGCTTCAGCCCTGCCCACTGAGGTGACCAGTATCGCATAACAGGGAAGTTCCTTGGCTTCCTGTTTGTTCTCTTTTTTGGCTCCCTCCCTGCTTTCTTCACCATGATTGACAGGTGGCGCTTCCAGTCAGTGCACAGCCTGGTTTGAGGAATGAGACGGGGTGCCCCTGTCTGGAGTGAGATGCTGGGGACTAAGACAGGGCTGGGGACTTGCACTGACTCGCCATCCATCCCCACCTGGAAGTTGTGGTAAATGCAGAGAACACTGGGTAAAACCAGCAAATAGGATGCTGGGAAGGCAAGATGCGCAGCTTCCATTTGGACTGGGTTCAGAGTATGCATGCTCGCCCCTTGGTGAGCTCCGATCCAGTAATGGTTGCTAGGTTTCAAATTTTTTCTTTTTCCCATCGTCATATGTTGGAGGTTTGAGAAATTTTAAATTGGTAACGGAGCAGATCAATGAGCGTGCTCAAACGAGTGGTAGTGTGCTCTCCGAACTAAGCTGCAGACTGGTTAGTTGATGCACACATTCCAGACCAAGAAACAGAAAAAACAGATTCTGGAGTAGAAGGAAATAGAGATGATCCTTGAGGTCACTAAATGGCAGGACTGTAAACTTGGCATGGGAGAGGAGGGAGGAAGAGAGTGAGTGGGAGAAGTGGGAGGGGGAGAGAGAGAGAGCTTGAGTGGTAGGGAGAGGAAGGTGGGAGAGGGGAGTGGGAGAGAACTGTATCTACATAAGTGCTCCAAGAGGGGACCCTCTCACTCGTCACCCCACCCCTGTTTCCTGCCTCTGCCCCCACTCAAGGAGCTTTCAAGGGCCTCCCCTTCTTGATCCTTGGGGCAGCCAAGAGCCAGTGATGTGCACCTGATTGAAAAAAGTTTACTCACTACTGGTCTTGAGAGAAGACTCTCTCTCATTCTAGCAACACATATTGTACCCATTAACAAAGTGTAGGGACCTTTCTCTTTTCAGAAAGATATGAGATAAGATATGCCAGACTTATTGGAGCTGACAAGAGGACCCACCAAGAGTAGTTTTCCTCGTCTCAATAGAAATAAAGGAGGAATGAAGAGCCAGACGGTGACAGGCATTGGTGGAAGTATTTGGCCTTTTTTTGCCATCAACTACTATGTAACTGTGAATATGCTTGCCAGAGCTATGTTCAAAATCAAAGACAAGTAGGACATTTCTAGTGGTTTGAAGCATTGCATCTGTTTGCCTAAAAGTTTAGTGGTCCATAGTGTTTCAGAAATGCAGGAAGTACTACTGTATATTACAGCACTGGAAATGAGTTAAGACACTGTATTTTCCAATCTTAACAAGAGTTGTGTGGTTCTGCATTTCATGGATATGCTTAAATTTCTTATTTTCTTTCTTTTAGAAAAGTTCAACAATGGAAAGTTCCTCAAATTTGGAGGGAAAGTTGTTTGAGTTGTTTGGGGCGATTATCCAGTGCTTATACAACTTGGAGGAGATGTTTAACACTAATGTACTGTCCAACGAGGATGCTGTGACCCAGTTGGCGGACCAAGAGGTAACTAAATCAATGATGTCATTGTGATGCCTTGATGGATTACTAATGGAGAACAACATTTTTATTTCTAAGCCTAGTTTGTGATCCTTGGGCCTCTCAGGGCTGATGAAGCTGTGAAGGCAACTTTCACAGTCCCTGAGAGGAGAGAATCTCAGATCGCACAACATTGGCGCATACTGGCTAAGTGCGTGTCTGCTAGGTTCCAGAAGGAGCTTCAGTCTGTTGCTCCGTGTTGAAGACTGAAACTGCAATGACCAAGCTAAACAAGACAGGGGGTTATAAGTGAAGAGAAAGGGGGAAGGAAGGCCAGGTGGTGTAAGCCATGCACTTGAAAAAGTTTTCAATTGATTTTTGCTTAATTTTTTCATTCCATTTGTTTCGTTTATACAAAACAAAACCATAAAAACAAAACTCTTCTCTTCCTCCCGTCACCAGACTGTGAAAATAAAAGGCCCCCTTCAACTTCCATCTATCTCTCCAACATAGCCCTTGACCACTGACTCGTCTTCCAGGGACAGGAATGATATCCACTTGCTCCTGCCCCACAGTTCCAGGTTTTCAAAATGTCCTCCTGTCATCCCAAAGACCGGCATTGATGCCATTGTGTTATATAACAGACTGGTTATTTTGAAAAACCCAGAGCTGCAGGGTAGGAGCAACTAAAGTTTTTGCCCCTGGAAGATCTGCCGATGGGATAAGAGCTGGTTTGAAGGGCAGCTGGAAGGGGCCTTTTATTTAAGGAAGCTTGATGGGTAGAAGGAAGGTCCTGGATTAGGTGCCTTTTTTTTTTTTTTTTAATATGGTGGCAGCGGTTTCAAAAATAAGAAACAAACAAAATTTTCTTTGGTTTTGTTTTGAAAAGAAAATGAAACTAAAGAGGAAATGTCATGTACATTTCCTATTTTGTTTCAAACAGTACATCCCTAGTTGTGAATAGAGGTTCATGGTATCATATCCCCAGACAAGATGGGTTCCAGTTGAACTGGAAGTGCAGAGGAGCAGGAGAAAACTGCTGGGTAGGAAAGGTATATGTATATTTGAATTTTCTAAAGTATTGAAAATGGAATCATTATGGTATGATTTTACTAACTTGATGTAAGGAGGACTCTTGTATTTTGTGCAGTTCATATATTATCTATGGGTTTTTTTTAACATATGGGCTGTTTTGGATATTTTACTTTCAAGCATTCATACATGCAAAATAGTTTCTGAACAAATGTTGAAAATACATATCCAAAACACTGCATACTTTTTACCAGTCACAATTCTGCAAAAACGGCATTTAGATGCTCATATCTTTTGCATATATCCAAGTCCAGTAAACACACGAAAAGAAAATGACACAACCAAACAGAAGAAAACACTCTTCTCAGACAAGATACAAAGGAATAAAAACTCAATTTATGCATGATTGCAACAGGAGCAGGCTTAAATTTAGTAAAAACTAGAACTTTAGTTAAAGAATTCAGTTTGAGTAACTGACTGGTTGGTTCTTCAGTAGGATATCTCTGTTCATAACCACATTTGGTTACCCTAAATAAAATTAAGGAAACAATTTTAGATAGTCTTGGCACAAAAACTGATGTCACACTGGGACATCTACAATGCTTCTGTGCAGACTAAATATCTGTCTCAAAATATCATTAAAATAAAAAAAAAAACCCAGGGTGTTGTGTCAAATTGGGCTAAACATGCACATATAAATATTTTTTTAATTATTTTATTTTATTTATTTGATTTTGTGTGCTATTGTAGCCTGTGGGTCTCATGTTTATTTAAATGGGCATTTCATAGGCTATCAGGTAAGGGACGCAGCTCACAAGTAGTTCCCTTTTAAGCACCATGCTTAATGAGAAATATCTTTCCTTACTCCCAAGGGATTTTGTATTTGTATTCTCTTGATACTTTTCAATTTAGTCTTAAATCATTTTTCTTTTCCTGGTCAGTCCTGCTTAGGTCTGAGGCTGCTACGGATCTAGAGCACTCTTAGATGACTCGCCTCTCTTCTCATCCTTGATTGGTCAACAAAATTAAACATTCTATAACAGAGGAGAGGGTAGGACAATACACTGGGCAAGTCTAATGATCATATTTTAAATGTGATCCTTAAAAATTATTTCTGGAAACCATGAGAGAGAGAGGATTGTCTTCACTGAATAGCCAGAAGAGATGGGGATCTTTGTACCTTCAGTTCAGCAAACCTTCTGAGCAATATAAATAGCAGAATAATCTGAAGATATTTGTCTGAAAACCTCATAATTCTAACTCTCTCTCAAAAGAGATGTATATGGTGGCGTGGAGGATGTATGCCTCTGGATTGTGCAGTTTACTGCTCTTCATAGTAATATATCTCTGTTAGGTTTGCTAACTGGCTCAGTTTTGTTTTTTTTCAGGACAGTGTTATGGTTAAGCGGTGTTTGGGTGGATTCTTGGGTACTGTGGCAGATGACCACGCGCATGGGGAGGAGCCCCGTGAGGCGCCACAGTACTGGGCTAGTCTCAGGACGCACAAACACAGAATAAGATCTTTTACTGTACAGCTTGATTACCACCAGAGGTGGCAGTAGTGAGGTAGTCTGGATGTAGCAGTCTCGGGACCCTCGGCAGAGGGGGGGGGGGGACCCTTCTCACCCCGTTGGTATAGGGGAATTCCGGTGTAGGTTTCCCAGCAAGGCAATGCTGTGGAGGAGATAGACTGAGCGTTAGATTACTCACTAGATGGTAGCTGTAGGTATGCGATTCCACCAGGCTGAAGGAGATGGTACAGGCACCGAGGCAGGGAGAGCCAGGCCCTCAAGGAGCGAGTACCTGATCCCTGTAAGGCACCTGAAATAAAGCAGAGGGCCCCCGAGGAGCGGGTACCCAAGTTAGTCAATACCCCAAAGGGCAGAGAGAGAGCTTCCAGCGACAGCACGGAAGCGGCAGAGTAGCTTAGACAGGACGAATCCGAGTCTTTGCTAACTCAGTGAGTTAGCAATTGAATACAGGCTATATACCCGGATGGCGTGACGTCACTTGACGGGGACGCCCCCGAGGTTCGTGCCAATGCTGGAATAAAGATGAGGGTCGCACGCGCACCCTAGTAGGCCCTTGGTAGAAACATGGCGGGAGGCAGCACCATAGCCGTTCCGGGTACACCGGAGAGGGCGGCTTGCAGACGCGGCGGTAGCCATTTTCCCAAGGGAAGCGGGAGGAGCCGTGAACACGGTGAGGCAAACGGGTCGAAGCCGTCTAGGACCGACAGACGCAACAGACAGGTTGATGCAGTCCTGGTTTTATCTCATCGCATACAGGGATTTGTAGTTCTGATCTGCCTATTGCATTTCCTAAGAAGAGAGAGACTACAAGTCCAAGCATGCGGTGGGGTTAAACCAGGGCTGAATCAACCTGGTCTGAAAAATCTGAAGCTAGTTAGCAAGCCCACTCCCCAGTTTTGCAGGCTGAAATGCCACCATGCCATCTTTAAATTTATGCAGAATTTATTGGGTATGTGGCGATGCTGATGAACATAAAATCTGGCTATAAGAACATAAGAAAATGCCATACTGGGTCAGACCAAGAGTCCATCAAGCCCAGCATCCTGTTTCCAACAGTGGCCAATCCAGGCCATAAGAACCTGGCAAGTACCCAAAAACTAAGTCTATTCCATGTAACCATTGCTAATGGCAGTGGCTATTCTCTAACAGGCCTATCCTGTAAAGTGCGGCCGCGTTTACCCTGCTCCTAAGCCGCTTTTAACTCACGTTCCGGCCGCGTTAGCCCTTCCTGCGATCCCGAATCCCCTTTAACCTACTCCTACCGCGTCCTAAATTCCCCGGGTAACCCCTTCCGCCCGCGGCATGTATATTGCATGCAAACGAGCAAATTAGCTCGATATTGCATGCAAACGAGCCAATTAGCTATTCCCCTAGCATCCCGTAACCCGCTCCCCGACTAACGCTACCTTTCCCTGCCGTTTTGTCGCGCGTTTAACCTGCAAACTTACCGCCTACCCTGACCCAGGTGGTAAAGGCATGGGTAAGGGTAGGTGGCAAGCTTTCCCCCAGCCCCCGCTCACCTGCCCCGGCCGCGATCATGGGTGCCGGTCTCCGTGGCAGCCCCAGTCCTCTCCCCTCCTCCCGAAGCCAAAAAAAAAAAAGCCTTTTTTTTTTTGGCTTCGGGAGGAGGGGAGAGGACTGGGGCTGCCACTGAGACCGCTTTCCCCCGTGCAAGTAAGTTGTTTCGCCGCTTGTCTCTTCTCCCCCCTCCCGGAGCAGGGCGCGAAAAGCTGCCTTGCTCCGGGAGGGGGGGGGGGGGGGGAGAGATGACAGCGGCGAATCCAAAAAATGAGCGAAAAAAACTTAAAAGCTAAAAGTAAGTTGCTTCGCCACTGTCATCTCTTCTCCCCCCCTCCCGGAGCAGGGCGCGAAAAGCAGCCTTGCTCCGGGAGGGGGGGGAGAGATGACAGCGGCGAATCCAAAAAATAAGCGAAAAAAAACTTAAAAGCTAAAAGTAAGTTGCTTCGCCACTGTCATCTCTTCTCCCCCCCTCCCGGAGCAGGGCGCAAAAAGCAGCCTTGCACCGGGAGGGGGGGGGAGAGATGACAGCGGCGAAGCTTTCCCCCAGCCCGGACGCCGGCAAAATACTTACTTTTTTGCAGCCATCCATGAGCAGGAACACGATCTGGCCTGCCTTAGCTCCTCCCGACAAGATGGCCGCCTGCACGGGGAAAGCGTGCAATTGGCCGCTCAAGACGTGATGTTGTGACGTCACGTCTTCAGCGGCCAATTGCACGCTTTCCCCGTGCAGGCGGCCATCTTGTCGGGAGGAGCTAAGGCAGGCCAGATCGTGTTTCTGCTCATGGCTGGCTGCAAAAAAGTAAGTTTTTTGCCGGCGTCCGGGCTGGGGGAAAGCTTCACCGTTGCTAGTGTCCCCCCTCCTCCCGGAGCAAGGCGGCTTTTCCGCCCTGCTCCGAGAGGAGGGGGGACACTGAAAAGTCGTTTCGCCGCTGTCTTCGCCGTTGCTTCGCCGTTGCTTCGCCGCTGTCTTCGCCGCTGTCAGTGTCCCTCCTCCTCCCGGAGCAAGGCGGCTTTTCGCGCCCTGCTCCGAGAGGAGGGGGGACACTGACAAGTTGTTTCGCCGTTGTTTCTGCACTGTCACCGCCGTTGCTTCCTGGTATCTGTCATTTCAAATGACATTTGAAATGACAGATACCAGCGTGGCGTGAAGCCTTAGGCCCGCGCACCCAGGATCCTGTATAGGCGCTCTATCCAGTATCCTGGGTTGCGCGGGCCTAAGGCTTTTCGGACGCGGCTTACATTTACATATAATTAGGCTTCAGGATCGAGCGGTAGGTGAGCTGCACTGTGCGGGCGGTAACCGCGGGTGCCGTAGGCACTAACGCAGCTCTTCCTACCGCTCGGTACTGGATAGGCCTGTAAGTGAACTTAATAGCAGGTAATGGACTTCTCCAAGAACTTATCCAATCCTTTTTTAAACACAGCTATACTAACTGCACTAACCACATTCTCTGGCAACAAATTCCAGAGTTTAATTGTGCGTTGAGTAAAAAAGAACTTTCTCCGATTAGTTTTAAATGTGCCCCATGCTAACTTCATGGCTTTGCTTAACAAGTAGCATTTTCAGTAGACTGTTCTGTTTCTTTCAGGCTCTCTCTTCTGAACTAGGAAAGCTTCATGCAGAGATGATGGATCGAAAGGATGTCCTGTTGAAGTCTCTAAGCTGTGCTGGTAGGAGCCCAGAAGTAGCTGGCCACTGTTTTAACAGCATACAGGCATGGCTTAAACTCACTCATGCTACTGCCTTATCTAGAAGCAAGTCCATAAAAGCTGGGCTGGAGCAGAACTGTAATTATCAGGTAAAGTACGACTGCACAACTCTTGTATGTTTCTTTCCATCTTTTGCATAGGTTCTAGCTCATGTGAGACTAAGGGCTTGTTGCTCTAAGCAGTATTTTTCCATTTTGTACCTATAGGAAAATTGCTTAGACATAGAATCCCTAAATCATAGCATCGTAAAAAAAAAATAAAATGTTCTTAGGTTTAATTTCTTCATCAAGTCTTCTGCTCCCCAGATGGGCTGGGGATGCTACGGAGGCAGCATTCATAGTCCCTGGGAGGAGAGGGAATTCCAGCCATTGTGTAATGGCAATACCCGGTGGTCGCAATTAGGAACCACATTTGTGGGGTTCCAGACGGAGCTGTGGTGCGTGGTCCTCAGCTGAGGACTGTCACTGTGGTTGGGCTAAGCGAGTTGGGGGAAGGGATATAAAATAGAGAAAAAGTGTCCAGCTGGTTGTGATGGAAAGCTCATGACGCCAGGATCCCAGCCCTTGTTCTGTCTGAGCTGAAAGCCGAAAGGAGCAGAAGGAAACTACAGGATCATCTATTTTTTCTTCTTGTACATCTCAGTATACTGCAAATTAATAACTGTGTGATCTTGCAAAGTGATGGCAATAAGAAGAACAACATGTGACTCTTTTTTTTTTTTTGTTACAATACAATAAGCAGGTTCTATGTATGCAGAGTGAGCACAATTTTCAAAGCCATTTATGCATGTAAACTGATTTAAAAGGGTAAATTGACTGTGAAAATTGCTCGCCCTTACTATGGCTGAAAGTGCGTGCTTTTAGTTGCGTTTAGTAAGGCGTTCCTTGGGGCAAGTCTTGGAAAATGTGCGTAGACTGTACATGCGCATTGTTTTCTTCCCTCCGACCTAAACATGCCCTCGGAATGCCAGTTTCTTACCCTCGTAAAAGTATGCTCGGCGTTCATCCCCACCCATATACTCTTATCCGAGCAAGGGCTAAGCAAATTTCAGACAGTTAGTTTACCCGAATAACTAGGTATTTATCTATGTAAATGGCTTCTTAAAATGGTCTTCCCAGTGTGTGCTTTTTTTTTTTTCGCAAAAAAAAAAGCAATGAGAGAAGAAAAGTGACCGCGATTCTCCCAGGACAAGCAGGATGGTAGTCCTCACATGTGGGTGACATCATCAGATGGAGCCTTGTCACGGAATACTTTTGTCAAAGTTTCTAGAACTTTGACTGGCACACTGAGCATGCCCAGCATGCCACTAACCCTGTGGTTCCATCGACATCGGAGACGCCGCGCCAGGAACATCGTGGAGCGGGTGACTGTCACCGACCCCCTCTAAGGCATCAGCATCATCATTCTCGGTGCCGGAGAAGGACCGGACCAAGTACCGAGGGAAACATCACCGGAACAGACGTGGGTCCCTGCCCAGTGCCGTCTCTGATACCACAGCGGCATTGACTTCCATCGATCCGCCTGCGATGAGGGCCTGGGGAGAGGAGTCCCCATCCTCCTCTTGACCCAGGACCCCGAGGCGTTCCCCTCCAACATCGGTGCCGAGTACTGAGCCTCCACAGATCCCTGTGGAGGCTTCAGTAACTCCTATCCTGCCTCCTACCCTAGGCGCAGTGTTATCCACACCAGCCTTCACGGAGGAGTTGGACAAACTAGTCCAACAGGCAGTGCTGAATGCCCTTCGGGGCTTCCAGTCACCCCCGGCCCCCATACCGGTTCCCTCGATGTTCGCACCACTCCTTGAGCGCCTAGACATGCTCATTGGTGCCCTGCCGACTCAACCCGTGCCATCGGATACGCTGCCACCAAGTCGGCCATCAAAACTTCCGCAGGTACCGATCCCCATACCGGATTCATCGGAGGACGAGGAGGCGATTCCCGGCCCAATGCCGGAACCCGTTTCAGGGGCATCGGGTCTATTGGTGCCTAAGCATACCTCATCCGCCTCTGTGCCATCGATGCCGGGGCAGCCTCTATAGATGCCACCTCGTCACCCATCAATGCTTTCTTGCCCTCTCTGCTTTGGTACTCTTCCTCCCTCAGGAAGTCCACCGGGAGAAGGAGAACCTCCCTATGATCCATGGGAGGATGCATCCTCGGACCATTCCTCTCATGTTTCTGAGGATCTGCTCTCAGAACCTTCACCCCTGAAGGAAAGGCGTCAGTCTCCTCCAGAAGACCTCCCCTTTGCCAGCTTTGTCAGGAAAATGTCTGAAACTATCCCATTTCCATTAGTGACAGAGGACGCTCGTCACAAAATATTGGATGTCGTACAATTTATAGTCGCTCCAAAGGAAGTAATGGCAATACCAGTCCATGAAGTTCTTCTGGACCTTTTGCGCCACCTGTGGGATCATGTGGGTACCGTTCCACCAGTAAATAGGAAAACTGTTGCTACGTACCTGGTTCAGCAAGCCCCAGGATTTCAAAAAAGCCAATTGCCACACCATTCTGTGGTGGTGGAATCAGCCCAAAAGAAGGCTAAAAGATCCCGTCCACACTCTTCTGCTCCTCCTGGTAAGGAACAAAAGGCTTTGGATGCATTGGGGCGCAGAGTCTTTCAAGGGTCCATGTTAATAGCATGAATAACTGCGTATCAATTATACATGACCCAATATAACAGAAATCTCTGGAAACAAGTCTAGGATTTCACAGACACCCTACCTCAACAACATCAAGAGACCTTAGCCTCCATCCTACAGAAAGGATTGGAGGCAGGTAAGCACGAGGTGAGAGCTGCTTATGACTCTTTTGAAACAGCATCTAGAGTCTCAGCAGCAGGCATCAATGCTAGATGCTGGGATTGGCTTTATAATGAAGCCAAATGACGGTATATAAAACCTGTAAAATAAATAATAAATAAATAAAGCCTCAGACCTACATCCCAAGGTGCAGGATAAACCAGCTGATTTCCCATGTACAGGGGAAAACCTGCTCGGGGACAAAATTCAAGACGCAGTGGCCCAGTTGAAAGACCATCATGAGACCCTGCATCAGTTGTCAACTGTCACCTCAGAAGCACCTTCTGTAGCCCACAGGGGTACATAAAGAGACACCCGGAAGCAATTCTATAGACCACGCAGGTATTATCCTACGTCTTGTGCTCGTCCAGCTCGGGCCCCTCACGGAGGACAAGCAAGTCAAAGAACTCCTAGGGTGCAACCAGCCCCTCAAGCTGGTCCTGCGATTGGATTTTGACTTCTTTCCAGAGATCGGCAGCCACCCCACCCTGATCCCATGACCCTACTTACCAGTGGGAGGCTGCCTATGCCACTTTGTAACCAATTAGCACCAAATTACAATGGACCAATGGGTACTCTCCATAATAACCCTCTGTTACCATCTCTGTTACTGCCACATTCAGCTCCCAGCTGCCGCTTCCATCCTGACAGAGCAGAGAAGGGAGGCCTGCGCGATCGGCGCCCAGACCCGTCGGGGTAAGGCCTTTGAATTTCCCTTCCCCCCCGGCGAGCCTGATCGCCGATCCTGCAGCCAGCTCTCCTGACTCACGGCACTAAGTCCCGCCCACTAGCTCGAACCAGCCTATCAGGCCACAGAGGGACTTTTAAACTTCTCTACCCTCTCCGGCGCCGCGACAGACTGCCACATTCAGCTCCCAGCTGCCGCTTCCATCCTGACAGAGCAGAGAAGGGAGGCCTGCGCGATCGGCGCCCAGACCCGTCGGGGTAAGGCCTTTGAATTTCCCTTCCCCCCGGCGAGCCTGATCGCCGATCCTGCAGCCAGCTCTCCTGACTCACGGCACTAAGTCCCGCCCACTAGCTCAAACCAGCCTATCAGGCCACAGAGGGACTTTTAAACTTCTCTACCCTCTCCGGCGCCGCAACAGACTGCCACATTCAGCTCCCAGCTGCCGCTTCCATCCTGACAGAGCAGAGAAGGGAGGCCTGCGCGATCGGCGCCCAGACCCGTCGGGGTAAGGCCTTTGAATTTCCCTTCCCCCCGGCGAGCCTGATCGCCGATCCTGCAGCCAGCTCTCCTGACTCACGGCACTAAGTCCCGCCCACTAGCTCGAACCAGCCTATCAGGCCACAGAGGGACTTTTAAACTTCTCTACCCTCTACGGCGTCGCGCGCCGAAGGAGCGCGACAAAGGGGCCCGCCCCTTTGTGCGCCCCTTCGTGCAGCCCCCAGTGCAGCCCTGCACCCTTCTCGCTCAGCACTCCATAGGGCTCCACGGCTCACGTCACCTATGTAACCACAGAAGATTCAGAGACAGGAATTCGACAACGAATCCAGGAACACACGACCATCAAAAAACCCAACAGGTACCCGAACTAGCAGAAAGAATACAACCACCCACCGCACTAAGTCCATTGTCACAGTTGCTCAAACCTAAAAGCTAACTTTCATAAACAACATTTCCGCTTCCTGCTGATACTTCATAATCCTTACAGCCTCTCCTCTCTCCCAAACTAACTCTCATTCATCTCATTATAGACAGCATCTACTCCCAGCTTGAGCTTCTAAGATTTTTCTCCCGGGCTTCTATTTCAATTACTCCCAGAAGGAATGCAAAACCAATACATCCCTATCAGACACCACCGTCTCCTTCACAACATGTCACCTGTGCAAGAACTACCAATTAGAAATCCCAGATCTCTCAGTCCAATCATGATCACTCCTCTAACACAGTTCCTAGGGCTAACTATGCTCTCTGTAACACTGGTCAATGCACAATCTCTGACAAAAAAGACGCATATCCTCAACGACTATCTCTTGGACTGTAACCCTGATATCTGTGCCATTACAGAATCTTGGCTAAAAAACTCAGACATTGCTCTAATTAACCAACTTCCCACTCACAAATACGATTTCTTCTCAATCCCCAGACACAATAAAAAAGGGGGTGGCCTGCTCTTAGCCACAAAGAAAGAATTCAGGCTAACACTTCATCCTATCAAGTTAAAATCTGCAATTGAACTTGGATTTTTTAAATCGAATCACTTTCAAATTCTACTAGTCTACGCACCCCCAGGAATCCTAGAAGCAGACTCCTCACCCGTTATAGAAACCATCGTGAAACACATCAACACAGATTTTCCTACCATAATTTTGGGAGATTTTAACTTACACTTTGATACCTCTCCACACTCATCCAATTGTGAAGCATTCCTCACCGCCCTTAGCGCTATGGGATTCACCCAGATTATCAACAATCCAACTCATAAAGCAGGACACACATTGGATCTTATTTTCATCAATGCTAATTTCCTCTGCTCTATTGATCCTACATGTACCCCCATTCCCTGGTCAGACCATTTCCTGATAACTACAACCCTATCCACCAAGATACAATCTTCCACTGATCAACACCTCTCCACCATTCACTTCAGGAAATCTTGCGCTTCAGAAATTCTCAGTGAGCAGCTCACCAAGGAACTCACAAACCTAGACACATCCAACCCCAATTCAGCTGTGCTATCCTGGCATAAGATCACGGAAAGGGTAGCTAACAATCTTTGCCCATCAACCTCGAAATTAATCAACCCAGCAAAAAAAGGTAACCAACCTTGGTTCACCAGCGAACTCAAACGGATAAAACAAGATCTACGCCACAAAGAAAACAGATGGCGCAAAGCCCCTTCACCGTCTACTCTATCATCATACAAAGGAACTTTACATTTTTACAGATCATCCATCCTAAAATCAAAAAAACAATACTACGCTAATAAAATCCATGACCTACAATATGATGCAAAGGCATTATTTTCATATGTATCACAAATCACAAAGCCAATTCCTCCATCAATACCAGATGATCATGCTCAATCCAAGGCAAATGAGCTAGCCTTGTTCTTTCAGCAGAAGATTTCAAATACGATAGCACTTCTTCCAACTAAGACCAACCCTCCTGATTCAAGCTCTTCCAACCACATACTCAAGGATACTAAATTCGACAACTTCGAATTAACTTCCACTAAAGAAATCGAAACCATTTTAAAGAGGCAGAAACCATCCAGCCACCCAACAGATAACATACCCTCCAAATTATTGCTACTCATCCCAGACACAATCTCAAGACCTCTGACTAACATCATAAATTGCTGCCTAACTAAAGGTCTGTACCCAGATAGCCTAAAAAATGCTTCCCTTAAACCCCTCTTGAAAAAACACAATTTAGACCCTAGCATTCTTGCTAATTTCCGTCCTATCTCTAATCTTCCATTCCTAGCCAAAATTACAGAAAAAGTAGTCAATACCCAGCTATCAGATTACTTAGAAGAACACAATATTCTTTCCCCTTCCCAATATGGTTTCCGCAAATCACGCAATACAGAAACCCTGCTCATCTCACTAACAGACCATATCATTATGGGAATGGACAAAGGACACTCATTTCTTCTAATCCTTCTAGACATTTCAGCAGCCTTCGACACGGTCAACCACACCATCCTCCTGGACCGTTTATCTGACATTGGCATAACAGGCTCAGTCTACAGCTGGTTCAAGTCCTTCCTTGATAACAGAAGCTTCAGGGTCAGGATCAACAACAAAGAATCGCCATTGACAAATTCTTCTCTTGGCGTACCTCAAGGATCCTCCCTTTCTCCCACCCTTTTCAATATTTACCTCCTCCCCCTTGTCATCTGTTAACAAGTCTTAATCTCATCCATTACATCTATGCTGACGATGTTCAGATTCTGCTTCCCATTACAGAATCCATCACTAAAGCTCTCTCACTTTGGAAAACTTACCTTCAATCTATAAACAATCTCCTCAATAATCTAAATTTGGTTCTCAACTCCGCTAAGACTGAATTACTATTTATCTCTTCCAACCCAGACATCCATCCTCCACAAACCCATCACAGTCTCCAACTCACCCACACTCAAGTAAGAGATCTGGGAGTAATTCTAGACAACCGCCTTAATCTAAAGACTATGATCAATTCGACTACCAAAGATTGTTTTCACAGACTACAGGTGTTGAGAAGACTCAAACCTCTCCTATATCTCCACGACTTTAGAACTGTTCTGCAATCCCTAATTTTTTCAAAAATAGATTATTGCAGCGCTCTTCTTACTGGCCTACCCAGCTCAACCACCAAACCTCTTCAAATGATACAAAATGCCGCTGCCAGAATCTTAACCAGTACCAACCGAAGAGATCATATTACACCCACTCTCCGAAACCTTCACTGGTTACCAGTCTACTACAGAGTCCTTCACAAATCTCTCACCCTGATACACAAGTCCATCCATAACTATTTTCATCTTGACCTTGAATTTCCCCTCAAACTCCATACATCCAACAGACCAATTAGAGAAATCCACAAAGGAGAGTTACAATCCCCTCCAACCAAAACCATTCGCCTAGTTTCGACCAGGGTCCGAGCTTTTTCTCTAGCAGGTCCAAACATTTGGAATAGCCTTCCCACAGAACTCAGGTTGGAACCATGCCTACTAACTTTTTAAAAAAAACTTAAGACTTGGCTGTTCCGATTAGCCTTCTCGGATCCTTCAGACTCACAATAATCTACCATCCTACTCACGAGCCATGGAACCATGCCTCTCCGTGAGATGCCTCTTATCCAATACCTCCGCAATTAAACTTTCTTGCTCGAACTGAGCTCATTATGACTTTTGAGTTTTAAGTTACTGCCCTGCTCGGGCCTTTTTTACTCTATTTACTTCCAAGCTGTAAAGCCTCCAAGTTTATAGTCCTTGTTCAATGTAACTTTCTTGCTCTCTTTCTGATTATAACTTATTGTTCCGTTTTTTGTTACAAGTTTCTATCCCTCGTTCGATGTAAACCGATCTGATATGGTATTCAACCATGAAGCTCGGTATAGAAAAATGTGAAATAAATAAATAAATAAATCTAAATTTATCAGCTATACCCCCAGACTCCCTACCCAGTTTAGCTTAGAGCCGGGATGATCACACAGCACTTATCGAGTCAGAGCTCTCGACCCTTCTGTCTTCCAGGGCAGCAGAACCGGTTCCCTTGACTCAGCAAGGGAAAGGTTCTAGTCCAGCTATTTTCTAATCCCAAAAAAGACAGGCGGCCTCTGGCCTATTCTAGATCTCCATGCCCTGAATACATTTCTTCACAAGGAATAGTTCAGAATGGTATCCCTAGGTACCATGCTCCCCTCCTACAGCAGGGGTACTGGCTCTGCTCTCTGGACCTTCAGGACGCTTATGCCCATATTGCCATCTTCCCTCCTCATCGCAAATACCTGTGATTTGTAGTGGGTCACGGGTACTATCAATACAAGATACTTCGATTCAGCCTGGCTTCAGTGCCCCGAGAATTCATGAAGTGCCTGGCAGTCGTGGCTGCACAGCTGCACCGCAAGGGCGTTCATGTCCTTCCATATCTCGACGACTTGCTCATAAATAGCCAGTCCAGACAAGGAGCCCTCGACTCCCTCGACCTTACCACAAAACTTCTACAACCGTTGGGATTTCTGATCAACTACTCGAAATCCCAATTGATACCGTCTCACCATCTCTCCTTTATGGGAGCAGATCTAGACACCAAAGTGGCCAAAGAGTTCTTACCCAATGACCGTGCAACCACGCTGTCCAACCTTGCCAGCTTTATTCACAGTCGATGAACAGCCTCAGCTCGCCAATTGCTCACATTACTTGGACACATGGCGTCAACAGTCCATGTCACCCCCAATGGCACGCCTCGCCATGAGAATGACACAATGGATTCTAAAATCTCAGTGGCACCAAGCCACTCAGCCGCTTTCATCCCTTGTCCACATAACGACCCAGCTACATCTGTCTCTTGCCTGGTAGACTCACAAGGCCAACTTACAAACAGGTCTTCCCTTCAAGCAACCAGCTCCTCAGGTGACCTTAACCACGGATGCCTCCAACCTAGGTTGGAGAACCCATGTCGAAGGCCTTCAAACCCAAGGGATTTGGACAAAAGCTGAAGCAACTTATCAGATCAACTTCCTAGAGCTTCGAGCGATGCGGTACATCCTTTATGCATTCATGGACTGCCTCTTGATCAAGGTAGTCTTGATTCAAACAGACAACCAAGTTGCAATGTGTACCCGAACAAACAGTGGGGCATGGGCTCTTACCTGCTCTGCCAAGAGGCGGCGCAGATTTGGGCCTGGGCCCTGTCGCACTCAATACTACTGCGAGCCACTTATCTGGCAGGCACGCAGAATGCAGTAGCAGACCACCTCATCCGAAGTTTCCAGCCCCACAAGTGGTCTCTGGATCCCTCTGTTGCGAGCAGAATCTTCCACCGATGTGGTCATCCGACCATCGACCTCTTTGCGTCCGAACAGAACCACAAAGTGGAATGCTTCTGCTCCTTACCCAGGGACCAAAGGGCAACAACCATGGATGCGCCCGCCCCTGGAACACAGGCCTGCTATATGCATACCCTCCGACTCCGCTAATCAGCAAGACTCTCGTGAAGCCAAAACAGGACCGAGGCTCAATGATACTTATAGCCCCATATTGGCCACGCCAAATCTGGTTTCCCATACTTCTCAACCTATCTGTCCATGAACCCATTCGCCTGGGCACGGCGCCCAACCTAATAACAGAATCACGGCAATTTACGCCACCCGAACCTCCAGACCCTATTGCTGACGGGCCTGGATGTTGAAAGGTTGATATTACAACCCATCAATCTTTCTAATAGCGTCTCTCAAGTCCTCATAGCTTCACGAAAGCCTTCTATGCGGAAGTCTTACCACTCTAAGTGGAAGAGGTTTACCTTGTGGTGCACACAGAAGGGCTTTGATCCCTTTTCTTGCCCCACACCGAAACTCTTAGACTATCTCTAGTACCTCTCGGAATCTGCTCTTCAGATATCCTCCGTAAGGTTACACCTCAGTGCCATCTCTGCGTACCATCAAGGAATAGGGGATGCCCCGATAATGGCTCAACCCCTTGTGGGTCGCTTCATGAGAGGCTTGATACAGCTTAAGCCTCCTCTATGACCACTGGTCGTGCAAGGGACCTCAATGTAGTTCTTGCACGGCTCATATGCTCTCCTTTTGAGCCCCTACATTCCTGCAAACTCTGATATCTTACATGGAAAGTCATTTTCCTGGTAGCCATAACATCTGCTCGCAGGGTAAGTGAGTTACAGGCCCTTGTGTCCTACTCACCCTGCACAAGGTTCCTCCATGACCAGGTGGTTCTTCGCACTTATCCTAAATTCCTTCCTAAGGTGGTAATAGGTTTCCACTTAAACCAGTCTATTGTCTTGCCCACTTTCTTTCCAAGGCCTCACACTCAATCGGGTGAGTGAGCTCTGCACACTTTGGACTGTAAGCGTGCACTTGCATTTTACTTAGAACACACTGCGGTCCACAGGAAGTCCACCCAACTCTTTGTTTCTTTTGACAGAAACAAGCTTGGAGCTGCGGTGGGCAAGCAGACTCTCTCCAACTGGTTAGCAGACTGCATTGCATTGTATTGCTATCGTTCAGTACCGATTGTCGACATCTGCAGGGCTGCGACGTGGAGGTCTCTCCATACCTTCGCAGCCCACTACTGTCTTGACAAGGCTGGAAGACAAGACGCCGTCTTTGGCCAGTCTGTCCTACGGAGCATATTCCCAGTGTAAAAACCCAACTCATCCCTACCTCGACCCGCTGTGAATTTCAGACTGCCTCATTATTGCCAACAGCACCCCAGTTGTTGTGCCTGTTGCACATGTTGTGTGCTGCTTGGCCTGCTTCTTATGAGTCAGCCTGTAGTTTGCTATTCACCCACATGTGAGGACTACCATCTTGCTTGTCCTGGGAGAAAGCAGAGTTGCTTACCTGTAACAGGTGTTCTCCCAGGACAGCAGGATGCTAGTCCTCACTAAACCCGCCCACCATCCTGCGGAGTTGGGTTCAATAGCGTTTTCTTATTTTATTTTTCACTCATACTTTTTGCTACAAACGAGACTGAAGGGGGGACCCCATGTGGCCACAGGGTTAGTGGCATGCTGGGCATGCTCAGTGTGCCAGTCAAAGTTCTAGAAACTTTGACAAAAGTATTCCGTGACAGGGCTCGATCTGATGATGTCACCCACATGTGAGGACTAATATTCTGCTATCCTAGGAGAATACGTGTTGCAAGTAAGCAACTCTGCTTTCTGATTGTTCAGGCCAAGTTGTTAGCTTGTCTCATTTCTTCCGTTCATTCTTATGTCGCTCCAGAACTTCTCAGAGGTGCCAGGATAAGAGAGCAAAAACAGGGGGAGTGGAGTGGTTTACAAGAATTAAAAAAAAAAGATTCCAAGAACTATGACTCATACTAATCCTGTCTTTCTTTTTTTTTTCTCTATGGTAAAAGCACTCAGGGACTGTTAGTCCAAATGTGCAACAACACATTGGGCATTTCTTCATCAGAAATGGCTGATTAGACGAATTAGACTGAGACAGCCTTTCCCTGTAAACCCACTCATCCGCCATGGGAAAGGTTTAAATCAGTCCCTCAGTATTTAGGGCACAGGTCTCCCATTTTATGTCCATGAAAAATGTCCTCAGCTCATAAAATATTTTAATGCTGTTTTTCATAAACCTTTTAGTGTTCTTCTAGAACCTTATGATGTGGTGTTTTGTTTTGTGATAAGTTAGCATTGACTTTTTTTTTTTTTTTTACATTCCCCTAATGATTATGCCATTGTACAAGTCATAGGTGAGACCTTGACATGAGTATTGTGTCCAGTTTGGAGGCTGGATCTCAGCAAGGATATAGACAGAGGAAATCTTATGGAGAAGGACTACTAAAATGGTGCAGAGTCTGTACCTGAAGCCCTGTGAGATGAAAAATAAGGATCTAAAAATGTGTACCCTGGAGCAGGGGGTTCTTGACTCAGATCTCAGGATGCACCCAGCCAGTCTGGTTTTCAGGATATGCATATTCGTTGTGGATATCCTGAAAACCAAGCTGGCAGGATGTTCTCTGAGGACTGGTTTGAGAAGCACTGCTCTAGAAGGAGAGGCCTGGTAGAGGAGATGTCATGAAAACTTCAAGTACCTGAAAAGTAATAGAGGAGATAGATTCAGGAGCAATAGCAGGAAATATTTTTTTCAAAGGAAAGGATGGTGGATGCCCAGAATGGAAGGGTAAGGTGGTGATAACAGACTTCAAAAAAACACAGAAGATCCTTAGTAGCAAAAAAAAGTGAAGAGATAGCAGAAGAATTAAGTAGCAGCTGGCACTGTCTGGTAGGCTGCAAGTAATGTTCCTTCTAATTTTTGAAGGGCTAAGTGCACAAAAATATTCTTTTGTGCAACTTTCTATAAGCCAAGTTCAAATTTGTGTACTACGAGCCAATATTAGTGCAAAAAAATAGTAGAATTTATTGTGCAAGCTATATTTTGCCATGTACACAGTGTTTATGATCTGTGTGACCGCACACAGCTTAGAAGGAACAGTGGCTGCAAGTATAGTAATTAACCAGAAGCCGTAACGGAAACATGGGAGCTCTGCCTGGCAGGTTTCGATGATAGAATTAATTATCCGCTGGGTATGTCTGGCAGGCTGCTGATACAATAATAACCAGAATACCTAATAGAAACAGGTGGTTCCATAAGCTGTCTGGCAGGCTACACGTTTATCAGTATTTAGCAGATTGGTGCAGCAGGTTGGCAGGATTGGAGGCCATTAGGAAAGGTCAAGGAGTTCTAAGAGGCCAGATGTTTGGGTAACAACCATACTGGTGGTGTTGCTATTAGGATTATTGTAGGACCTTGTTGCAAATGGGAGGGGAGGCGAAGTTGTTATAAACTGAAAAAGGGGATATTTCATGCTTAACTACTCAAGAGAGGGGGAATTCAACAAAAAAGTTGATATACAGGGTCTTGGATAAGAGGTGATAAACCTACAGGCAGTCACGCCCCGTGGCTGTCAGTTGCAATATATTCTTGCCGTTGTGGACAGTAATAAATGAACAGACTAGAGAAGTCTTTTAGTCTTTTTTTTTTTTTTTTAACCATCATTCACTATGTTATGATTGCCTTAAATTTAGTATGGTAAGTTAATCTTGAGGATTTAAATATTAGAGATTGGAAATATTTAGAATGATTTATCTACCCAAAAATGTATTAAGAATGACCAAACTATTTAGTATCAAGATAAAATTGTGGATTAGTGATGCATGATTTATCATCATTTCTCAGCAGATACACTTATTATTGATCTGTATTCCTTTCACAGAATGAAATTAGGCAATTGTATGATTCCCTGACTGATAAAAGGTCCATTCTGAATCAATCATTGAATGACATAAGCAGTCAAAGAGTGGCAGAACAGCTTCAGGTAACTTTATTTCGCAATATTGTTGTCTACTACACTTCAGCAAAGCAAGCTATAGCACTGAGAAATGGTAATAGCATTTTGCTTCTCCTTTGTACCCTTGCTTTACAGCTGCTAACAGGTTTTTTAAGGTTCATAAGTTTCCAAGCATGAACTTTTTCTCTTTTGTATTAAGTTAACGTGAGTTTTATTGTCGTGTTTGTTTCTCCTCCAATTTAGACTGATTTTTAATGCATTTTGTTAAAGGAGCACTACAATTGAGCAGACTTGGTCAGCCAAGCTAAAATGCCACATTTTATACACTTGGGGAGAAAACATGTTCAGTCAAATTCTCATCTTCTGCATAAGCTGGGGTCTATGTTGTCTTTGCTGTTCACTCAGTGGACTCGAGTCTCCCATGCTAAGTCCCCTGGGAAGCCATCATGCACCAAGCCCCCAAAGAAGAGGACATTACATGATGTTCCCTGTTTTCAAGTGCATGGCATTGTTTTAGCGCTGAACTCCCTGGAGGAGCATTTCAGCTCTACTGCCAGTTGCTTTTATAGTTTGAGGCTTGTGTATTTAGGGGACAGTTTTCAGGCTGTCCATGCTGGGACAAAGAACGTGTATACCTTTTACCCACGGGCTTTCCACCATTTTCCAAACTGTAAGTGCCTGCATCCTTTGCCTTTGGAACATGACACAGGTGCATGCGCCTGCTTTTTCTGTGGGTAGATGTTTGCTCAAAAAGGACATATGAGGATTTGAATATGTTATCTGTGTACATATTTTTCCTCCCCCAAACTGAACATGCCCCACGGATTAGGGAAGGCAACTTTCAGTTGATTATCCCAGGCCCAATGCTTTTTACCTGCGTAAAATCACTTTGGAAAGTGTTCTTATTATAGGCAACTGCTACTTTGATTTTATGAATGTATCATTTGTGATCTGCACTGGACGAAATGTTTTGGAAGCTGCATAATATGACTTTAAATAAATAAATAAAATTATGAAAGCATAACATCAGAATCTCTCTGAAGAAACTGAAGAATGCACTATATGAACTGTGAAAAATCATCTAGAAAGACACTCATCTGGGAAGGACAACCACCAAATCAGCAGTAAAAAGGTGATAAAATGAACATACACAACAATAAAGGACAATGCAACTAACAAATACATAAGAAAACCAACATACTGATTAATAGAATCAGGCTAAACCATTATCGAAATGCCTTTGTGTCCTGAACCGCTTTAAATTGGCCTCCTGTCTGAGCTCCACCGCTAACGCTTTCTACAGCATCAGGGCGAGAAATGAAAAAGCTCTAGATAGTGTTTGTTCATACCTATAAGCCTGTAGGTCAGGTATCTTCAATAACTTGGCATCGGAGAAACATATTTCAGAAATATTTCAGTAAATATTTTGTAGGTGACTGTTCATAGCACTGTAATTGCCAATTAATAGACAAATTAGATTATTGTACCTCTTCCTAATGTGAAAATGCATTGAAAGAGTGAGTGGTATCTGCATTACATTTATTCCTTGCTGTATCATTGACTTAGATAATGAATATGCATGAGCTGGAACTGCAGAACTTTGAAAGTCAAGTAACAGCGCTAAGAGATAAGGGTGAACGACTCCAAGTACCTGTTACTATCAGCCAAGAAGTCTACAAATTAGAGGTGAGGGTGTCCTGGCATTAAAACCGCCCTATGAAACATTGTTTCATGACCCTAGTACAATCTGAACACGAACATATATTGCATGTTTTTTTTAGATGTTGTGTGGAAAGTGATCCCTATTAAATTTAATTTCCAGGAAGCTCTTAATGATGCTTGGGGTGCTGTGAGAGCCAAGCAGTTAGATCTAAATAAGACTTTGATCAGCGAAAGCCTGTGTGAGCGCCTGCTGCTTGGAATAGCAAAGCTAGTGAGCATTGGAGAAGAAAAGCTCACCCGAAGCCACAGCTATCGAGCCAAGAGTAAAACTGCTTTACAACTCGATTTGCTAAACCACAAGGTACAATTCATGCCATATTAACAGAACATAAGAACATAAGAAATTGCCATGCTGGGTCAGACCAAGGGTCCATCAAGCCCAGCATCCTATTCCAACAGAGGCTAACAAGGCCACAAGAACCTGGCAAGTACCCAAACACTAAGAAGATCCCATGCTACTGATGCAATTAATAGCAGTGGCTATTCCCTAAGTAAACTTGATTAATAGCAGTTAATGGACTTCTGTTTAGCAACCATGTAAAAGTAGAATTCTGAAGTCTTCATTAGGTTCACTTATGCTTTGAAGGTGTTTTATTTTCTTAACTGAACTGTGGCATTCGTTGTAATATAACAAAAGAGAGGGCCAGATAAATCACCATCTCAGAGGAGAACACTGGAGAAAAAGATTTGGGATAACATTGTCAGGAAATACAGAAGAAAAATAGTTTACTGACTTCCCTGTGGTACACCACTTTGACATGGAAACATTAATCATAATAGATTAACAAGCGGAAAATATGCTCAGTACACTTAACAATGTAGTTAATTCAACACATGTTTCGTTGTCTTTGCTGTCTGTCTGAATGATGAAGCTCTTGCTTCTTTCAGACCCTGGGCAGTTGCTTCCAGCAAACAGTTTCTGGATGTTTTGGCACCTTGTCTGGAACTAAATGAACTTACTTGAAGACTATCTGTGACACAGATAGAGATGTATTTCAGCAGGGTTCAAGAATTTTGGATCCGTCTGAGAAAACACAAAGCTGATCCAAAAAAAAAAAAAATCTACTTGGAATTTTTGGAAAATCTGAAGCCTATCTAATGGAAACCAGCTGTAAATATTCCAAAGATCCTAAATAGATTTTTGGATCTGCTTTGGATTTTCTTAAAAAAAAAAAAAAAAAGTTAAAGAAAGATGATAAAGGTTTGAGCCAATTCAACAAATTTTCAGAAATGTTTCCAATTGACCAAATTGCTCTGTAACCCTGTTTTAAAGAAGTTCACTTGTCTCTCTCGCCATAGACCACAAATATTCTAAAATACTGAAGCAATTACTTGAACTTCTCTCTGAATTATTAGAATTCTGTTATAAAGTATTATCACTATTGCTACTGTAAAGAAACCAATGGCTCTCAAACCATTTGGACATTTTACGAGATCCCTTTCTCGGTTTGTTTTTCCACCCCAACCCCCTCCACACTGACACAAAGAATTGTGAGCTTTGTGTCCTCCTGTTGGTTAGTTGAGAAAGGAGGACTACAAATTCTGCTTTAATATATTTTTGGTGGCAAGAGAGTTAAATGTATGAGGAGAATGCAAAAAATATGCCTATGCTCGAGGAGCCATCTCCTCCTGTTGAATACTCCATGTAATAAGAGATGAAAGGTAAGCTTTCAAAGAATGCTCAGTGCCTATACTTTTTTACATTTTTGGCCAAATGTAGGGACCTAAAGGAGTCATTTACTAAGCATTTTTCCCATAGACACAGAATGGGAGAACACTTTTAGTAAATGAGACCCTAAGTTTTCAATTTAAAATTCTCCTAATTCTCAGTCTCCTCATTTTAGGCCTGCTATTCATTTGCCTAGATTTAGACACCTAAGGCCTAGATTTATCAAAATGTTATAAATATAACGGAAATATCGCCTGCAATAAATTACCCTGCTCCTGTATCGCATAGGCAATTCCACAAGGTGCAATAAATGTATCACACCTGCGCTATTTTTCTGATTAATACATCGCATTTGAACTCCTCTAGTTATAATTTTCTTATTATAATGACTACAAATCTTTAGTGATGTCAATTTTACTGTGAATACCTCAGAATGTTTCTGTAACACCACCCCCTTAAACCTCCTCACCTTCTGAAACCCACCCCGATTCAAAGTGCCCCTCTACAGTGGTACATAAATATAGAGTGTCAGACTGACACTATACAGAGTCTCTCTCTTTCTCTCTCTACCTCTCTCTCTTACTCTCTGGGAGTGGCGATAGAGTGGAAGGGGTTGAGCCTAGAGGTGGAAGTAAGAGATACTGGCAGGTGGAGGAGTTGGGGCCTGAGAGGGCAAAGTGGCCAGGGGAGTAGGGAGAGCAAGTGGAAGGGACACTCTTACAGTGAATTTCTAGGGAAATTCTGCTCAAAATATTTAAAATTCTGCATCTTTAAGTAATAACTTTTTTCTGTATTAATTTAAAATGTAATTACTTAAAGTCTGTTATGTAAATTGTGTTATTTTGACATATATATATATATATATATATAATTTTCCTTAACATTTTTATACAAGAACCAGCTATGATGAATTTCTTTAAAATAAAATAAAACTCTATATGGAAGTATTTTATAGTATTTGGTAAACTCTCTTATATTTAAAAATACTTAAGAGTTAATACGCTTTTTTCTCAGGACTTTTTCCATAATCTCCGTAATCATATGCTTCTGATGCAAACCTTTTCTGCAAGGATTCCACCTTCCGTATTCAACAAGAAAGAGCAATTCTGGAAAGATTTGACTATGCAAGTCACTTTGCTGCAAGAGCATGCAGTCCAGCATGGCATTCATTTAGAATGTTTATTAAAGGTACTGTTTCTGTTCGCTAAATATTGCACAGTTTGAAAACTTGAAGGCCTCCATATTCATAGCATTATAGCTAACTTACAGGCGCGCTCTCCCGGCGCGCGCACAGGCCGCTCCCCTGGGCGCGCGATTCAGGAGGGTGGCCTATGCAAATTAGGGCCCGCGGTAAAAGGAGGCGCTAGGGACAGTAGCGCATCCCTAGCGCCTCCTTTTTGACAGAAGCGGCGGCTATCAGCGAGTTTGACAGCCAATGCTCAATTTTGCCGGCGTCAGTTCTGAAACCCACTGACAGCCACGGGTTCGGAAAATGCACGCCGGCATAATTGAGCATCCATCTTCTGATCCGCGGGCCAATTTTTAATTTATTTTTTTTTTAAATTTTTACTTTTTTTTTACTTTTGGGGCCTCCGACTTAATATCACTATGATATTAAGTCGGAGAGTGTACAGAAAAGCAGTGTTTTCTGCTTTTCTGTACACTTGCCCGGCGCCGGCAGAAATTAACGCCTACCTTTGGGCAGGCGTTAATTTATTTTTATTTTTTATTTATTTTTTTTATATACCGACATTCGATCAGAGAATTTCTGAAAGTAAAATGTGTGGCTCGGCTGCACATTTTACTTTCTGTATCGCACAGGAATAACTAATAGGGCCAACAATATGCATTTGCATGTTTTGGGCATTATTAGTTTCGGGGGGGGGGTTGGACGTGCGTTTTCAATGCGCTAGCTTTACCCCTTATACAGTAAGGGGTAATAGCGCATCGAAAACGCACGTCCAAATCTGGGCTAACACTGCACTCCACCGGAGCACAATGTACTGTGTATCGGCCTGTTAATGAAATATTCAACCGCATGACTCTGCTGCTGAATATCCCCATATTTGGCGCTGCTTAGCTGAATAAGTTATAACTAGCTAAGTTAGACCTGCTCTATGGCAGGTCTGACTTATTTATTTTATTTATTTAGAGAGGATTTTATATACCGATGAACGTTGGGAACATCTTTATGCAAATGCTTGCTTAAAGAGGCAGATTTTTAGATTGTGTTTGAATTTTTTTGGGCAGGGTTCCTGGCGCAGAAAGGGAGGGAGATTTGTTTGTTCCAGAGGGCGGGCCCAGCTAAGGATAGTGCCCATGCTTTAGTGGAGGCAAGTTTAGATTGCCTGGGTGAGGGGATAATGAGGGTAGCCTTGTGTTGCTGCATTATCGGTCTGTTTGATTTGTGAAAGATGAGGTGATCAGAGAACCAGTGCATGTCTTGGTTGTGGAGAGCCTTATGGATCAGGGTGAGGGTTTTATAAGATATTCTTTCAGCGACAGGTAGCCAATGCAAGTTTTTAAGAACAGGGGTGATGTGGTCACTTTTGTGTGTGTTAGTTAGAATCCGTGCAGCAGCGTTTTGTAGAAGCTGGAGCGGTAATAGTGTACTTTTGGGTAAACCTAGTAGTAGAGCGTTGTAATAATCGATTTTGGATAAAATGAATGCTTGCAAGATGGTGCGAAAATCACTGAGATGCAGAAGGGGTTTGATTTTTTTGAGGGTGTGCAGTTTGAAATAGCAGGCTCTAAGGGTGTTATTGATATTTTTTTTAAAAGAGAGATGGCTGTCAATAGTGAATCCAAGACTGCGCACCTGTTGGCTGAAAACAATGGCGGAGTCAGGGTTGCAGGCAGGTTGTAGCGGAGGGGTAATGCTTTGTGGAGAGATGTGCAGTAGCTCAGTTTTGGCCGTGTTGAGTGCCAAAAAGTTGCTTGTCAGGAGTGTGTTGATCGCTGATAATGTGGAATTCAAGGTCTCAATAGCTTTTTGAAGAGTGTCTTTCACGGGTATGAGAAGTTGCACGTCATCAGCGTAGATGAAGTGCGGGAGGCCAAGATTGGCTAAAAGATTGCATAGAAGGAGATGGTATATGTTAAACAGGGTAGAGGAGAGGGAGGAACCTTGGGGTACACCATGTGGCAGTGGAATGGTTTTGGAGGTGCAGTTGCCAATTTGTACACTGTATTGTCTGTCTTGCAGGTAAGATTGGAACCATTGCAGTGCAGTACCTGCAATGCCAATATATAAGTTGAGGCCGTCTGCCCGGCCTCAACTTATTCGGCTATCTGCTTGACTGGCTAATTTGTTAGTATCCTGTCAGATGAATCCAGAACCAAATGGGTTATGCACCTCCCTCAACAGATGGAGACAGAGCAAAATGACGTCACAGTATATATACCCTTGTAGTGACATCAGCCTGCCAGTATTCTCCGCCTCTAGCAGATGGTGGATGTACATCTCCCTACTGGGGATTGCTTCATTTTATAAAAGGAGAATTAAGGATATAATATTGCCCCAGTTGAGAATTCCTGAGGTGATTTCCGTAGTCCCTCATCTGAGTGCCTTGGTCTGGTAGATGGTTTTTCAGCCAGTGTGGACTTAGCTGCTTAAGCAGCTGAAAGGCAATGGGTGTAGGAATCCAATAGTGATGGCATATGCCCTCTCCCTCCCACAGCTGGAGACCATCTCTGTACTCAGCCAGGTAAGGCTGAGTTCAGATTGGTTTAAAAAAAAATATATATATATATTTACAGAGATATAAATGGAGGCTTTTGTAGCGTACAGCTTCCTCTTTTTTCTTGGTCTCCATGCTTGGCATGCCATTCTACGTATAAATTTTGAACTGTTGGATTTATGATGTAATTTTCTATAAAATATTTCAAACAAACATCATATTACACCATCAATATTTGCCGTAGCCTGTTCGTTTGACAGACAGTGAGACCTCATATATACTATGGCGGGCTTTTAGTGCATTTGCCCCTAAATGCCAATAGTCAAATCGTGCGGTGATAAACTCTGTATTACACCGTCTAAATGTTTATAATCACCGCACGATTTGACTATTGGCATTTAGGGGCAAATGCACTAAAAGCCCGCCATAGTATATATGAGGTCTCACTGTCTGTCAAACGAACAGGCTACGGCAAATATTGATGGCATGCCATTCTGACATTCGTCCAGCTCCATGGGAGGTCGTGGGATGTGGGCAGCCTGGCGGGTTGAGCAGCCTTTGTAGGCTAGGCCCCGCTCTGAGGCTTTTTTGCTGCACACTACGTGGTAGGCCGCAACAGCATTTTGCATGCTTAGGCTGCCCTCTACAGGATTGTCTGTTCTGCATGTGTGGCTAGGTTGTACATCCAGTTTTTGAACATTTAGTCAAGCCTCATCTCTGTGCTTCTAAGTTAAGTGGCGCCTTAAGTGGCTGCAAGCTTACTGGTGAACCCAAGTTACACTGTGCGCTTAAATTGTTTTTACGGCGCTTGGTTTTGGGACACCTAGGCTTTGAAACGCCTAAGTGTTTGGACACCTAGTGTTTTTGGACGTACAAAAAAGAAAACAAACAAAAAAAAGCAGCTAGATGCATGCCTCCGGCCGCCACTTAAGCACACTGTCAGCCATAATGGCGCCTGTGCCCAAGAAACCTAAGCACCTTTCTCTTTGCACTTCCTGTCATATTTGGGCATCTCAACCAGGAGTGCCCACTAACTTGTGCCAGCACTGTTTGGAAGCTCAGAGAAAATTGTCGCCTTCTGATTTCACTAAGCCTGGTTCCTCCCAGCCGGATATAGGCCTGGATACAGAAGACTCAGATGGGGGCACCTGATTTATTTATTTTATTTATTTATTTATTTATTTATTTATTTAAAAAACTTTTCTATACCAACATTCATATAAACATATCACATTGGTTTACATGGAACTGGAGTAAAATAAAATAACATAAAGTTAAATGAAAAAAGAGGCAAAGTTACATTGAACAGGGAGATGCGTAACTTGGATGTGGGAGGAAACAGGTATTAAAATAGAGATTAAGAATAGTAAAGTAAAAGAAAGGTGGCTAACTAAGGCATAATTAGGCTAAATGAATAGGCAAAAGAATGTTAACCGATAAACCTATGAATTATATAGATTAAGGGAATAGGGGAAGAAGTAGGCAAAAGCTATCAACCGATACATTTAGGGATTATGTAGACTAAAAGGGTGGGAGGATATGGGCTGGTGGAGAGAATAAGGGGGCTGGGAAGAGGAAGTGAGGGGGGGGGAGAATGGGAGGAGAAGTTACAGTAGGTACCATAGTTCTTACTAGATTTATTTATTTTATTTATTTAAGGCTTTTTTATACCGATAACCATTTGCACATCGATTCGGTTTAGATAGAACAGTAAGAAAAGAACAATTACATGGAAAGGTGTGTAACATAAGATAAGAAAAATACATATGATTAGAGAAGGTAATTAATTATGGAATGTAGTAATTAAATATTAATGCTAGGTGTAACGAGCAAGGAGTATAATTTCACATGGGAAAACAAACATATTTACAGGTGAACATGTCGGGGGGAGTGACTATAATGAGGAAATTGGGGAGGAGGAGAAAAAAAAAGGGGAGAAGGGGGGATGGAAGAGGGGAAAGACAGGGGCATTAAGTGAAGGCCTGTTTGAAGATTGTAAGAGGGTAATGGGAGGGATGTGTAAATTACAATGGGGGAGTACGGGGCAGTGGAAAATTCATTAATAGCAAGGAAGATACAATAATGGAGGATGAGATTATGGGAAGGCTTGTTTGAACAGCCAGGTTTTTAGGTTTTTTTTAAAGGTTTGGGTGCAGAGTTCTAGGTGTAAGTCTGGAGACATAGAGTTCCATAATGAAGGTCCTGCTAAGGAAAAAGCACATTCTCTGGTGGAGATGTGGTGGAACAGTTTGGTGGATGGTATGTGGAGGGATCCTTTGTAAGCGGATCTGACGGGTCTGTTAGATGTATAGTAGTGTAAGGAAAAATTTAGCCAATGAGTATGTTGGTTGTGCAGTGACTTGTGGATGATGGTAAGGCTCTTGTGGAGTATTCAAAAGTGGATAGGGAGCCAGTGGAGGTCTTTGAGGATAGGTGTAATGTGCTCTTTTTTTCGGGTATTAGTGAGGATTCTGGCTGCGGTGTTCTGGAGCATTTGAAGGGGATTAATGATAGTTGAGAGGAGGCCTAAGAGCAGGGAGTTGCAA
Source organism: Rhinatrema bivittatum (assembly GCF_901001135.1). Classification (NCBI taxonomy): domain Eukaryota; kingdom Metazoa; phylum Chordata; class Amphibia; order Gymnophiona; family Rhinatrematidae; genus Rhinatrema; species Rhinatrema bivittatum. Next base: position 52,536,145 of record NC_042618.1, on the reverse strand, counting down.
TAGTCAGTTTTAGAAAATAGTGTGACTTGGAGGACTATATGAAAGTCGTTGAAGTGGAGGAGAGGTTTTAATCTTTTTAGAACTTGGAGTTTAAAGTAGCCGTCTTTTATTGTGTTATTGATGAATTTTTTTAGGTTCAACTGGTTGTCCAGAATGACGCCCAGGTCTCTCACTTGGTGGGCAGTCGTTGAGGCAGGGTTGGGAGGGGAGGGGTTGTTTTGGTCAGGAGAGATGATGAGTTGTTCCATTTTGGCTGTGTTAAGGGCAAGATTGAGGCTGGTAAGATGGTTAATCGAATTAAGGCATTTGTCCCAAATCTTGAGGGATTTGGGGGATAGATTCAGTTATGGGGATGAGGATTTGAACATTGTCTGCATAGATAAAGTGGGTAAAGACGTAGGTTAGCTAGGAGTTGGCAAAGGGGGAGGAGGTAATTGTTGAAAAGGGTCGGGGAGAGGGAAGAACCTTGGGGGACTCCCCGAGTTTAATTTATGGGGGTGGATTTCTTATTACCTATTCTGACCTTATAGTGTCTATTGTTAAGGAAGGATTCGAATCAGCAATGGGCAGTTCCTGTAATGCAATCCAACACATTTTAGGGAATCCCAAAAAATGTAACCATGAATTTTCAGTATATATCACAATTCAAGAATCTTCATATACTTTATTATACATCTCACATGAACATGTTATTAAATTACATTTTATAACAATTAAATACATGTTTAACATTGTAATACACACATATTTCTGATGATAACACCATGTTCAACAATGCATATATATCAACCACTATATTCCTCACCACACATACACAGTTTTAAATATGCCCGGTCCGGACCGGATCCACAAATACAACTCCAACCCTAACCCCCTAATATCACACATTCACATTCATACACCATTCATTCATCTTAAAACCATATACCCCATAAAAATATCCTAATGCCCTTAATGTCTACATCCGATGATATACTGTAATACTTCAAAGTTATACTTGAACATTTAATTATTCATTCTCCTGCTGAGATATTATCAATCACCCTGGTTCTTTTTAATCATTTTTAACATCAAACACCTCCACCTTAAGTTCTTTTCAATAATTATTTTAACACCAGTTGCCCCAAATATGTGTGTATTACAATGTTAAACATGTATTTAATTGTTATAAAATGTAATTTAATAACATTTCATGTGAGATGTATAATAAAGTATATGAAGATTCTTGAATTGTGATATATACTGAAAATTCATGGTTACATTTTTTGGGATTCCCTAAAATGTGTTGGATTGTATATTATTGAGGGGATCTAGCAGTGCCCTATAGTTGATTGTGCCAGTTCCTGTAATGCCAATTTCGGTGAGACGATTTAGAAGTATGTTATGATTGATAGTTTCTAATGTGGATGAGATGTCTAGTAGTGCGAGTATGAATAATTGGCCCTTATCTAATCCTTTGAGGAGGGTGTCAGAGAGGGATATTAGGAGTGTTTCTGTGTTAAAGAATTTATGGAAGCTGAATTGGGATGGGTAGAGAACATTTTGTTTTTCCAGAAACTCGGTCAGTTGGATGTTGACTACCCTTTCCATGAATTTTGCTATAAATGGCAGGTTTGAAATTGGTCGGAAGTTTGCGAGATCTCCAGGGTCCAGGTTAGGTTTCTTCAATATAGGTTTGAAGATCACTTGTTTCAATGGTTTAGGGACGTGTCCGATAGAGAGGGAGCAGTTAATGATATCGGCAAGGGGTTTGGCAATTAAGTTTGGTATAGTTAGTAGTATTTTTGTGGGGATAGTGTCGAGTGGGTGTGAGGACGGTTTCATTTTCTTTAGAAGGGATTCTATTTCGAGGGAGGATGTGGACTCTGAGTTAAAGGAGACTCCTGAGTTGTGGGGGTTGGTGTTGGGGGGTGAGGGGAAGAAGTAAACTGTAGCAAGAGGTTGGAAATTTTGTCTTGGAAGAAGACTGCAAGTTCATCACATTTGCTTTCAGCCTCGTTTTCAGGGATGGAAGGTGGGGACGTTTTAGTGAGGTCAGAGACATACGAGAAGAGGGCTTTGGGGTCATATTGAAAGTTGTGGATTTTGAGAGCATAGAAGTCTCTCTTTTTGTTTTGAGGATAGTGAATCTGTAGGTGTGCAGGGAGGATTTATAGGTCGCCAACATAGTGGCTGAAGGGTCTTTGTGCCATTTCTTTTCTTTAGTTCTTAGTTCATGTTTTATTTATTTATTTATTTATTTAAGAATTTATATACCGGAGGTTCCTGTATAATATACATATCACCCCGGTTTACAATGAACAGTAACTATCGCTTCAAGTTAGCGGTTTACAATGAACATAGTTAATCCAAGAAACAGAAAAAAAATATATATATAACAATGCTAACAATTAATAAATAACAATTAATAAATGAACAGAAAAAATATATATATGTTTTAGTTTTTTTAGTTCCAGTGTGTACCAGGGTTTTTTGGTATTGAGGGCGGGATTTAATTCTTTAATCATTAAAGGGCAAATTTTGTTAGCGATGTTGTTGGTTATTTTGTTCCAAGAGGTAAGGGCCAATTCGGCATTCAAAAGGTCAAGCTGGTGGGAAATTAGGTCGTCTTTGGTGCAAGGTTTTCTAAAATGAATAGTATTTTTATGTAAGGGTGGGGGGGCTCAATTTTTTAATGGCTATGTTGGCTTTTATGAGTGAGTGGTCTGACCAGGGTACTGGGGTATAGGTAGGGATGTCTGCAGAAGAGATGAGAGAGTTTATAAAAATTAAGTCTAGGGTATGGCCCGCTTTATGGATAGGGCTGGTTATAATTTGTTTAAAACCCATGGCATACATGGATGATAGAAAAGCTTCACAGTTGGGGGATAGAGGGACCTTGTCCACATGGAGGTTGAAGTCTCTGAGAAAAATGGTTAGGATGTCAATGTTTATCTGCTATAAATTCGATTAAGGGGGAGGGGTTGTTGTCTAGTAGACCAGGGGGGGTGTAGACTAGGCAAACTTGTAATTGAATGGATTTGAAAAGACCTATTTCAACTTTGGGGATGAAGCTGACGGTCTGAGTGATTAGCCTAAGTTTTGTTTTTTTTGGCGGCTAATAGGAGGCCTCTGCCTCTTTTTTTGTGCCTGGGTAGGGAGATGATGTCATAATGTTGTGTGGGAAGTTGGTTAGAAAGAACTAAGTCAGTAGGTTTGAACCATGTTTGTTATTGCGCAGATATCAGGTTGCCTGTCTAATAGGAGGTCGTGGAGGATGGGTGTCTTTTTGATTAGCGATTGGGTGTTGATAAGAAAGAGAGGGCAGTGAGGCCGAGAAACAGGGTGAGTGGGGATATCATGATTGGCACAAGTGATCTTGAGAGGGGGGGGGTGAATGGTTGGTAGGGTTTTTTTTATTGTGGTAATAGTGGTATTTGAGGGTGGGAATAGGGTAAGATAGCATGTCTGAAGGAGAGGGAGTGGGAGTAGGAAGAGTAGTTGTAGGGAATGGATTGGTGAGTATCCAGTGATTGGGGGGAAGTGTAGTACAGAAGGTTGGAAGGTAGGAGGGCTGGAAGTGACATTAGGGGAGAGTATATTTGGTAAGGGAGTTGAGAGAGGAAATGATGGAAGGGATATCGAAGCTGGTATTAACAGATAGAGGAGGTCCTGCAAGAGAGGGGGGAAGGTAAAGGTATAAATGGATTATAGGCTTGAATCCTATGCTTCTGAGAGGGCTGGGAGAGAGGGAGAAAATGGGGTCAGCTTCCTGGCAGCTCAGTCCGATTGTATGTCGATGAAGAAGAGCACAAAGGAGGCCGCACTAAATATGAATCATAATAGCCAAAGAAGTATGCGGACCAGTGTACTGACAGACCAAAAACATTGCTTAAGAAAAGAAACTTTACCCAGATAAGAACTTTAGACCAACACTGAAGGATGCTTATCAAGATCTGCCTGTTTGTAAGAGCCTGTGTAAATAAATCCAAGGCAGAAGGACAATGCAGCCACTTAAGCTCATTAGAAGAAGTCACAGATCAGCCATGGGAACTCTAAAGGTCAGAAGGACCTCCACCCTTGGATGAAGTGGGAGCACTCTGAAATGGAGAAAACGCTGACTCTGGCATATGTGGCAGGACCTCCCTGAAGAAAAGGGGAGGGGGAAAAGACCTGCAGTGCGGCAAAGACCCTCCACCTACTACATACTTATACATGAACTTATGCATATTTATCAGCTGGAAATTATAAGATGGGCAAATAAGGAGGAAAAGGAGCAAATCCGAAGCAGCCCAGTAGCCCCTGCTATCAAGGAGGGAGAAGACTAGGTGTGGCCAGGGCACCGGAGAGAGGAGGTGCCCCTCTGAGGGACAGGCAGACACGGAGTCAGACGGTGAGGGGCCGAGAGCCGCCCAGCAGCTCTGCTAGTCCCAGAACCAGAAGCAAGCCTCCTTCCTGGACTGCCCACTAGCTCTGCCAGTACCAGACAGAGAAGCAAGCCTTCTCCCCTGCCCACATTCTCCAGACCTCCAGCCAGCATCTGCTTAAGAGGTGAACAGAGGGGTATATCGCCTGAAGTTGGGGACCATGGGTAAGTAAGTTAGCCATAAGTATTAATATATCAAGCATGCTAAGGTTTATGGCATGTTTGAAACCACCCATGGTACAGAAGTTTCTTTAGGGTAAACTAGTGCTTAGTGGCCAGGATGTTAGAGACAGGAATTGTTTTTGTCTTCTAAATGCTAAATCTTGCCAAATCTGATAAATAAGTCTAATTCTGAGGAAAATACATTATCTTCTTCCTGAACTTAGGATCATAAAGTGAAGTGGGAGAGGAACTGAAAATGTCCTTTAGCAGACTGATCCCATAAACTTACTTACAGGTCCCCCATTCCTAGACTTCCTGGTGACTTTTTGCAATGCGAAAGTTCTTCAATTCTTCAGTCACAGAAGAGATCCAAAATCATTGGGGATCTATGTCCTAGTGCAGGCGTGGCCGGAAGACAAATTGCTGTATGTCTTTCCTCCATGGCCCATGTTGGACATATTGATCCGAAGGATCGAGCACCACGAGGGATGGTGCTCTTGGTTGCTCTGGAGACCGTGGTATGCGGATTTGCAGTGACTCAAGGAGGACTCTCCCCTTCAACTTCCAGCACATAGGAACTTGCTAAGTCCAACTCTGTTTTGTCTTATGGTATGGCCCTTGAGAGGGCTCGATTGCTGAAAAGTGGATACTCAGTGGCAGTGATTTCCACTTTGCTTAGTACTAGAAAGTTCTCCACTTCCTTGGCCTATGTGCAAGTGTGGTGATTGTTTGAGGCCTGATGTGTGAGGGTCAAAGTTCTCTTCCTCATTCGGCCAAGGTCCTGCTATTTTGGAATTTTTGCAGGATGGCTTGAATAAAGGTTTGATCCTTAATTCCTTAAAGGTACAAGTAGCGGCTCTCGCCTGTTTGAGGGGTCAGGTGAATGGTGGTTTCTTGTCTGCTTATCCTGATATGGCTCATTTCCTGAAAGGAGTGAAACATCTTTGTCCTCCTTTGCGGTTTCCATTACCATTATGGAGTCTTAATTTGATCTTAGATTTCTTAGCAGATTCTACATTTAGACCAATGCATAGCCTGTCCTTGCAGTTACTGACCTTGAAAACGATGTTTCTTGTGGCTATTTGTTCTGTGCAGAGAGTTTCCGAGTTGCAGGACTTGCCTTGCCAGGAGCCTTTCCTCTGGGTAACTCCAGGGGTGATACAACTGCATACTGTTCCTTCTTTTTTACCAAAGATGGTCACTGAATTTCACTTAAATCAGTCCATCTCCCTGCCGTCTCTGGACAAAGAGAGAGATGTAGAGGAGTATTGTCTGTTGCGACCCTTGAATGTCAAGAGACATATCATCCAGTATCTGCTATTACTGAAACTTTACGGAAAACAGATCCCCTGACGGAAAACAGATCACCTGTTTATTCTTCACGGCGGTACTTGCATGCTACAATAGGCCTCTGGATTAAGGAAGTAGTCACAGCAGCATACGTTGATGCTGACAAGCCATTACCTAGTCAGGTTAGGGCTCATTCCACTAGGGCTCAGGCAGTGTCATGGGCTGAAGTTAGGTATCTGTCTCCCCTTGACATTTACCGAGTGGCGACGTGGTCCTCCTTACTTACCTTTTCCAGGTTTTATCGTTTGGATGAGCAGGCCCAGGAAGACGCAGCCTTTACCATGTGCAGCTTTGACTGGACCACAGGAAGCCTCCCGCCCTATTTGGGAGTAGCTTGGGTACATCCCACATGTTCTGGATTCATCTGATTGGATGCTAAGAAATGATGATAATTTCCTTTTTAGGACAGTCAGATGAATCCAGCTTCCCTTCCTTGGCTGCCAAATGTTTTAGTCCTGGCAGAATTTGTGCAGAAAATAGCAGAGGAGACCCCGGCATGCCACAAACAAAGCGCGCAAAGATGAAGGCCCCAATGTGCCGTTCAAGGCGAAGATGAAAGGCCCCTGTGTGCTGCAAACGGAGTGTGCTCCGCTTGTGCGAAGATGGAAGGCTCCCATGTGCCCCAAACAGTGTGCGCTCCACTCGCGGCAAAGATGAAGGACCCAGTGTGAGTGAATGTGTGTGTGTGAGAGGAGAAGGGGAGGGTTGTGGGGCAGGTAAGGGTGAGAGCAGGGGGGTGAAAGAGCAGAGGGGTGAGCAGGAGGGTGTGTGAGAGAGGGGGAGGGGGGCTGCATGAGTGTGGGTACCAGAGAGGGAGCCTATATGAGGACATTGGGAAGGAGTGTATGTCTGTGAGAGATTGGGAGCTCGTGTATGAAAAAGAGATTGTGTGTATGTGAGGGTGTTAGCCTGTGTGAAAGGATTGTGTATGTGTGAGACAGAGCCTGTGTGAAGGGGTGCATGAGAGAGACACGTAGCCTGTGTGAGAGAGAAAGGGAGCTTGTGTGGATGTGTATGCAAGAGAGAGGGACCCTGTATGAGGGGATGTGTGTGTGTGCGAGAGAATGAGGGAGCCTGTATGAGGGTGTGTGTAAGTGTATTAGAGAGAGGGAGCCTGTATGAGGGGCAGTACTGAGAACGGGGTCAAACTCTGGGACTGGCGATAGAGTGGAAGGGGTTGAGCCTAGAGGTGGAGGGTAGAGATACTGGTAGGTGGAGGAGTTGGGGCCTGAGAGGGTAAAGTGGCCGGGGGAGTAGGGAGAGCGAGTGGAAGGGACACTCTTACAGTGAATTTCTAGGGAAATTCTGCTCAAAATATTTAAAATTCTGCATCTCTAATAATAAGTTTTTTTCTGTATGTATTTAAAACGTAGTTACTTAGACTGTCATGTAAATTGTATTATTTTGACCAATATAAAGTTTACAAAATTTTAAGTTTTTGTGCTCAGAATTTTAAATTTTTTTGCGCAGAATTCCCCCAGGAGTAATGTTTATAGTATGGTCCTCCTTTGTGACTACGTATTATAGGGATTATGGGTAAGTGTTAGTCCAGTCCCTAGACTAATGTTATTACATTCTTATCTGAGCTCTGTGTTGCCCGTCGGCTGAGTATTGAAATGGTTATCTATTTTTAATCAAGTCTTTTGCTAGTCTGTCTACAATTGCTTTTGAACTGAATACCAGCAGGCTGATGTTACTGCAGGGGTATATATATATATACTGTAATGTCAGTCTGCTCAGTCTCACTCTGCTGGTAGAGATGCATAACCCATTTGTTCTAGATTCTTCTGACTGACCTAAAAAAAAGTAAATTATCAGGTAAATAATAATTTGTCAGTGATTTATATGGCTAAATGGCAGCCTCTGAATGTAGCTGGATATTCAGCAGCCACCCCTTAGCCAGATAAATTTGACTTATCTGGCTAATAGCCGACAGATGGGCCTGGTAAAATCTTCACTTTGCAAGGCACTGGCTATCAGGCATATTTGGACAGTGACAAACAGGTCTATGAGTATTTACCTTTTCTTGTTATGCAATCCAAAACCTTAGGCTTCAAAGACATGCAGCAGTAGTTGACTAACATGGATGATGTAATTAATTGCAAACTCTCTTATAAAATTAATAAAAAGTAACCTAAAACTTGCTAAGTTCAATTTTCAAATGCAGGAACACAGATCAGTTATTTTAAAATGTAAAGAAAGACGAGTATGAAACAATTAATGCCCCAATTCAAGTGTCTTGAATTGGGCTTGTGGCCACTTATGATGGTTAGATAATCCCCCCCTTCTAGTCCTCTGTAGACGTTTGCCCATGTCTCAGTATAAGTGAATGGTTCCCAGCCCACCCTTTTGTTGTTCCCCTAGTGCAGGGATTGGTCATGATGCATGAAGCAGTTATGTCATAACACAGAGAAAAAAAGCCAACAAAACCTAGTTTATGGATGTGCGATGAGTGTCCAAGAAACTGTTAGCATTTCTTAATGGTGCACCTGAATTGTCCCTGTATTTTACCCCCAGAGTCCCACACCAAAAGGTCATCGCTTCCCTACTGGTTTGTCAGACTGAGTTTCTCATTGTGATAGATGCTGAAATCGTCTAAATAAGACTATTCTCCTTTGTAAATATTCATCATTTTGAATTCATCATGAAATGAAAAAGAAAAATGTCTGTGCACCCTCCTTGTGTCTTATATATGACCTGTAGGTTTTATGGTCCTATTCCAAAATGTACAGAACGATGACAATGATTTCACCCAGCTGTTCTTCTTATTTTAGGACTGGACAGAATTTGATGAAGACTGTACGTATCTTAGTAGAGAATTGGCTACACTTGAATCTGCAGTGCCTTCTGTGAGCTTAGTAGAAGAGACAGAAGAAAGACTATTAGAAAGGATTAGCCTTTTCCAGGTATCTTTTTAGGTTGTTATATTTGGGGAGTCATACAAAGTAAGCATGCTGTATATTTATTTTAATAATTTACTTACATAGTTCATTAATACTGTAATCAAAGATGTCTCTGAGGAGGGCAAATGGTAATTTTCAAAGTTATTACCACAGATGAAACAGTGCTTTGCCAGCAGAAATGTGCTTTTACAAAACTGCCCTTTCAGTAGGCAGGTAAACGTGCACATAGAGCCTGTACTCACGTACAGTTTGAAGAGGCGGTCTTGTTGGAGAGGTTAAGGCAGGGTTTGAAATTATGCATTTTTCAAAAGTATGGGTGCAGATTTTCCCAGAAAAAAATCTGTAAAAAAAAAATTAGCAGGTATAAATGCACGCTGGTAGTTTTGATGGGATAATTTTTAAAGGAAGAGCTCATGTGGACTTTCACCTTAAAAATCGATGTAAAGAATGCAGGTAATTGATTTGAAATTTGTGTGCGCTGTGTGAAGGAGTGTCCTTAAAATCCCTCCTTAACCTGCGCAGGACCAGGCTCGATGCCTGGTCCACCTTAAATCCTGTAGGGAGAGAGCTCTGGGGGGGGGGGGGGGGGTAGCGACCCTGCTGGGACGGGAATAAAGGTTTGAGCCCAGCTGGAATCAGGAGGCCCCAGTGTCTCCAGGAGAGGAGCTCCTGTATACAGCACTAAGGTATCTAAGGTGAGAGTGCATTGCTGCAAGGTAGGCAGTCCTACTAAAATATAAGTTGTTTGATGTTAACATTAAAATTGCAAGAAGAGGGGCTGGCGTTAGCGTGTGAAGTGTCTCCAGCCTGAAGCTTTGCTCTGCTCTCCCGCAGTCTGTTACAAAATTACCCCATGCGCGGATACTTTTTCTCCCCCTCCACCTTTCCACTCCCTCTCTTCTTCTTCTTCTTCTTCTTCTTCTCTTCCCTTTCTTTGTCTTCCTCCTCCCTTGCTTACTCATTTTCCTCTTTCCCCTTCCCTTCTGCCTTTCTCTTCTTTCTCCCTTTCCAACCTACCCTTTGCTCCTTTTCTCTTTTTCCTCTCGCCTCTTATTGCTCTGCTCACTTAGAGGCCAATATTCATCCAGCCTTGTGTAGATAAAGTTAGCCCTACCAGCTTTAGGATTGCTTTTTGAAGAACCAGGAGTTACCTGCGTAACTTTGGCTGGCCAGAACTGAATATCAGCACTGACCAGCCAGCCTATAAGCATGCAGTGGGAATGCCCTCAGTGCCACCTCTTTTTGTCTGGCTAAATTTTGTGAGGACTATGATTTGCCCAGACAAAATTTAGCCAGTCAGTGGAGGGTAAGTTTGAAAGGGCAAGGTTTGGCTTAATGGTTGAGAGAGAGGTTCTGTCCTGCAGCAGTTCAAAGGGCATGGACTGCCTGCATCTTAACTTGTGCAAGTAAAGCTCAGGCAGTCGCTGAAAAGGTTTTTGATAGCTTTGTTAAGGGCGATGTTATAAGACAGAATTGTTGAGCTATTGACCTACAACTATAAAGGGAAAAGGACAGGTATGGACCACTGTCTTTTGAAAAGTGACCTTTAGATAAATTGCTTAAGCTAATGTAGATGTCATTTTGAAAAGCATGCATTCTATTTTATCCCATAAGAAATAGCAGGTGCCATTAGCATGTGTGCTTTATGACAGCTACTTTTCAAAGAGAAAGCATCTGGGCATTTCTGCTTAGAACATTTCCTACTACAGTATTGCACGCAATAAAAATGATGGCATTCTTTGCAGCTACACAGGCTACGGATGTTTAACTGTTTTTAATTTTTGCTGAGAAGATAAAGCTAGAGCTAGATCTTTTGAATATGTTTCGCAAAGCTTCTTAACACATTGGTCTCACTCTTGGGGGTGGGGTGGGGGGAGACACAGTTTTGAGTAGATTCAAAGCACGTGGGTACTTTCACCCTGCTTACTTTGTTGGAATTTTTTGAAGAGAAAATTCCCGGGGAGTTTCTTGTTGAAAACTCAGGCCGTGTGGAACGCACATGCTAAAATTACCCACATCCTTTGTATCTGTTGTTTGTTAGGGCGGACGGTAAATTAGGACGTGTACTTTTGAAAATCTCATGGATGTGCATGGTCTTCCTCCCGTTATATAAGAATTCTCCTCCTCACCTCAAAATGCTTCTTTTAAAACCTGCCAAAAGTGCATGCTTTGTGGAAGCCCACACAAGGCTTTAGGTTGATAGCGCAGGGCCAATTTACCAGATAAATACCTTTTGAAAATCTATTTATTTATTTTGTTTATATTACAGTGGCTTACAAAATTAAAAAATCAAAGTCTTTGTAACACATCTTAACAAATTAAAAACAATTCTGAAAACAAAAAACAGAAAGCATGGTAATACTCAATCTGTACCTCCTATATCATTTGGTAATCAAATTATCTTCTTAACTGAGCCATTTAAGTGTATCCAAAGAACTTGTTTTGCAGATGGACATCAGGATATGTTTTTGTTAATAATCTGCAGTAAAGTGGGAGGATATCTATATCATGGAGAAAGAAAGTGAATTTAACAGGCCAGTAGCAGAAAGATTAACTTCCTGGAGGTTTTTGCAGGATCTGGGTTTTGCTGACAGTCGAGAGAGTATCTGCATTTACAGGTTTTCACTCACCCTGGGATCTGCCCTGAGAATGCTGTCTGAGCACCCACGTTCTCATCGCTTTAACTCTTTGTTTCCATGTGCATGCTGTAGAAAATTGTCACGGCTTTGAGAAGGTAAAAAAGGGGCAATTTTCAAAACTCTGGTCGTTGAAAAGTCCACACCTACTTTCCCTTTGAAAACTACCTACAGTAAAAGTGCTTGCAGAGATTTGCAGCTGCTTTTTCTGCGGATATCTTTTCCCTGCAAAACAGTCTATGTAGTTTTGAAAATCCCTGACCTAACTCTTATCTCTGAGCCAATCTGTTTTTTTCCATAAGAAGTACATGCAGTGGTGATCCCTGCGATTACTCTTACTCGTGTACATCTGTCTTTTCAGCAAGCGATGTGATTCGGCCGAACCTTTTGGTTCAGCCTTCGTTATTGGCCCGCCGCAGGAAATTTTGTTTCCCGCGGTTCAGGCTGATTTTTTCTGGCTGTCCCGAACTGAAACCCCCCCCACCCCAACCCTTCAGATTTAATTAATTACACTCCCCCCCCCTACCGCCCCCCCCCCCAAAACTTGCCTAAAGTCCCTAGTGGTCCAGCTGGGTTCTCGGGAGCGATCTCCCGCTCTCTGGCCGTCGGCTGCCAGTAAACAAAAAGGCGCCGGTGGCTCTTTGCTCTTACCATGTGTCAGGGACTATCGGTTCCATTGGCCGGCCTCTGTCACATGGTAGGAGCAATGGATAGCCGGCGCCATCTTAAAAAATGGTGAAGGCCATCCATTGCTCCTACCATGTGACAGGGGCTGGCCAATGGCACCGATAGCCCTTACCATGTGACAGGGGCTAAGGGCCATCGGCACCATTTTGATTAGTTGCAGCCGACTGCCCAAGAGGGGGAGATCACTCCCAGGACCCCCGCTGGACCACCAGGGACTTTAGGCAAGTTTTTTGGGGGGGGTCAGGAGCGTGTGGGATTATAATTAATTAAATCTGAAGGGTTGGGGTGGGTTTGGGGGGGTTTTTTATGTGCCCTTTCTCCACCCCCCCCAAAAAAAATGATAAGAAAACCACACACAATTTCGTGGGTTTTCCTATCGTTTTGTGTCATTTCGGGGATCCCCCCAAGAACAGCAATGAAATAGGAAGTATCATCTATATTTCCTATTTCGTCGCAAACAAATGCACATCCTTCATCCCCTAACATAATTTCTGTTTTTTCTCCCAAGCAAATAAAAAATAGCATTGATGCAAGGCATACCAAGCTTTGTGAAACACTGAGAGAAGGGAAGAAGTTGGCAACTGCGGTGAGCTGTCCAGAGTTAGAGATTCAGATCTCCAAGCAGGAAGAACAGTGGCTGTCCTTAACGAGAAGCGTCAGCCATGAACTGCACAGACTCCACACGCTACTCCAGCATTTGATCTGGTACGTGTGGCATCAGCCACCATTTCTTCCTGCACCGCAAGCGTAGTTCAGGCTCAGCAAGGGTAGCTTAGCAGCTTCCCAGCGAGTAGAGCACGATTGCTTCTATCAAGCCTTTTTTACATATACTGAAGCTAATTTTAGAAATGTTGGACATGGAACAAGGGGGGGGGGGGGAAATCTGTTGAAAGGCGCAAGATGTAGAGGTCCCCGGTCCCTCATATGACAAGCTAATTTTAGGAATATTACAGCAGTCCAGAGATGTGGCCATGACCACTGAATAGTGTCTTCTGTAGTTGAAGCAGAGAATATATTTGACATTTTTTAATGCATTTAAATATGTTTATTGTTATATTTATCTTTTTTTTTTTGGTCATTGCCATACACATGTGAACATGGACACTTTTTTGACTTGTCGTTCTATTTCCCACTCTTCTCTTCATAAATTTCTTCAGTCACAATTATGGTCTCAGCTCTGGATTCACATAGATCACAAAAGGAAAAAGGGAAAAATGTAAATAGGTTCACTGCTTTCAAAGCAGGGATGACAGTCTTGCATTTCTCTTCTCCTTGTTTTGCACAGTTACAACAAGGATTCACATGAACTGGCAATGTGGTTAGAATCTGCCTACCAGCGACTGAATTATTGGAAACAAGAATCACTCAGTGCCACGCAAGACCTGAATACCATCAAGAGCAACATCAACAGTTTCTACGTAATGGCAATAAGATGTATTACTTACTATTTGAGCAAATTGGAGGATTAGATTCTAGAGGTCAAGGCTTTTGCAGAGCATTCTGGCACCCAGGGCAGGATGTTCCTTTGGTTGCCTCTCCCCCATTTCTTGATTTCATTATTAAGTGTTTGATAAGTTTGCAGGATGTTACAGCCTTGACCTGTTTGCCTCCATTTAGCATCTTCTGCAGAGAAGCATCCAGGGCAGGTGCAGCTCTGCCTATGGTGGAGAAAATGCATAAAGCACACTGCTTACGGATATAAGCATGAATTTCACAGGGCACCTCTCTGAAAACTCTCTCACCATCTAGTTCCCCTCAATAAATGTTTCTGGAATGTGCCTGCATTTCTGTGTAAGCAGAAGAATCCCATGTATTTAGCCGTGTGTTTCTCCTTAAAATAATGGGCAGAACACAATATAACCATACCCTTTTCTTTTACCATTCAGGAGATTGTCTTAATAGCCAGGGTGCCCTCCCTGGCAGGGCTGAATTTCTTCGCTTTTTAAAACTTGAAATTCTAAAGCTTCACTATAAGCGCTGCGTGTGTCGTGTAGCACTATAGAAATATTAAGCAGTAAGCATGGGGAGGGCCATTTTTCAGTCCCCCTGCATAGCCAGCAGACCGAGGAGGGGGGAGGGACAGAAAATACTTTGTACCCATGGGGTCTGCAAGTTCATTTTCAAAGATAAACTGCTCCCTTTGAAAATGTCTTCCCTTGCTGGGGATTGCAAGGTTAGTAAATACCTGCAAATTTCGCAGGTACAAACTCCCAGTCAGAAAGTATGCATGGGGATTTAAAGAAAAACAGCTCTCCACGCATTCTTAGTCAGGTCCTGGCACTGCCTATTTTCCCTGCAAGGAAAAGTATACTCTGGACAGTGGGCATACTTTGCCCACTCTGGAGAAGGGGATGTCCTTCGTACACACACAGAGAATCCCTTTAAAAATTGCCCCAGAGAAAGACATTTCATTCATCTAATTGTGATATTTTGGCATTGCCCTTTCCTTATGATGATCTGTTTCTCTTCTTGCTATTGTCTCAAATGCCTCTAAATTTCTCTATATTAGGGATGCACATTTCTTTCCTTTTACTTTTTTTTTTTTTGTTCAAAGGAGTTCTCAAGAGAAGTAGATGAAAAATCATCTTTCAAGACTTCAGTGATTGGCACCGGGAATCAGCTTCTACGCCTGAAAGAGGCCGACACTGCCGTATTGCGATCCAGTTTAGTACAGTTTGAGCAAAAATGGGCAGACTTGATTATTCAGCTTCCGCCAACCCAAGAAAAACTGCATGAAGTAAGAGTCTGCCTATGTCCAGTATAAGAATAATTGTGACGCAGGCTTAACACAGGAGAAAAATGTTAATGGAGATAGCTTAGGTTATTTTTTTTCCCCAAAGGACCTATATATGAGTTTGCCATTAAGTGGAAGCCATATTCATTACTGAATACTTTTATAGCCCTGTGAATGTCACAGCAGTTGAATTATAGGGCACCTTTTGAATATTTGAGAAAAAACAGAGCTGTTCTTTCCCAGGAACATATGGGAATGAAAGCCTTCTAATTTAATCCTGGGGATCCTCAATCTTTAGACATGTTTTCCATAGTTCTGAAAGGTGTTTGTTTTGTTTTGGGTTTTTTTGTTTTTACTTTAAATTTAGAATAACATAGCTGTGCCAACAGCATTTATTTTAGAAGGGTCCCTTGTTAAGTATCTTTTCGCTCTATTAGACACTTAAATGCAGAATTCTAAGAGTGACTGATTGATTAATTACAGTGGAACAAATATTCAGCCACTGCACAAGTTAACCAGATAAACTTATCCTGTTACTTGGCCAAGATAATCGGCGACACAGCCATGCCACTGAATATATTCAGCTATCTTATAGTTAGATGGATAAGTTTCTCCAGTTAACGTTAGGACAGCTGAATAGCAGTGCTAGACTTATCCAGGTAACTAATCTGGATAACGCTGAATATTGGGGTTTATCCAGCTAACTTAGACAAGTGTTCCTGCCTCGGAATATCCTCCCTCCCGCCCCTCATGGGGTTATTTTCTAAAGGCTTATCGCACGCGAAAAGGCCCTTTTCGCGTGCGATAGCATGCAAATTCGAGTCGGGGCGAGGGGAGGGAGGAGTCGGCGGTGTCTTTGCTGTCGGGATAACGTTTCCAACGTTATCGTCGGCAGTAGCGCACCGAATAGCACCACCTTTCACGGTGGCGCTATTCGGTGCGAAAGCCGGCAGCAAAGACATCGCGGTGGTGCGAAGGCTGCGGGCATTCGGAGACACCCCCCCCTGCTGGATTCATCATTCTGCGATGAATGATGAATCTAGGCCTTAGGCAGCTAACATTTTGGTTGGATAAAAAGTACTGTACTCAGATATTCAAATGGCACCACTTAGACAGCCAAGTTCAAACTTAATTAGCTAAATGATGCTAGATAACTGGCCCAGTACTTAAATGGTATCCCAAGGTGCTTCACAATAAATGCAACAAGTAGTCCTGGGGGAATTCTGCGCAGAAAATGGCACAGGAGACCCCGGCATTCTGCGAATGGAGTGCGCGCCATTCGTGGTGAAGATGAAGGCCCCGGCGAACTGCGAAGATGAAGGCCTCAGTGAGAGTGAGTGTGTGTAGAGAGATGTGTATGTGAGAGAGAGGAGGGAGAGTGGTGTGAGAGAGAGGAGGGAGAGTGGTGTGAGAGAGAGGAGGGAGAGGGGTGTGAGAGAGAGGAGGGGAGAGGTTATAAGAGAGAAAACAGGGGGTGAGAGAGCAGTGGGGTAAGCTGGGGGGTTTGAGAGAGAGCGGGGGTGCCAGAGAGAGGGAGCCTATAAGGAAATTGTGAAGGAGTGTGTATGTGTGGGAGAGATTGGGAGCTGGGGTATATGAAAAAGGGATCATGTGTATGTGAGGGTGCTGGCCTGTGTAAAGGGATTGTGTATGTGTGAGAGAGAGCCTGTGTGAAGGGGTGCTTGAGAGAGAGACATAGGTAGCCTGTGTGAGGGTGTATGCGTGAGAGAGGGAGCTTGTGTGGGTGTGCATGCAAGAGAGAGGGACCCTGTATGAGGGGATGTGTGTGTGCGAGAGAGTGAGGGAACCTGTATGAGGGTGTGTGTATGTGAACTAGAGAAAGGGAGCATGTTTGTGAGAGAGGGAGGGGCAGAGGGAGCCTGTGTGAGGGGCAGTACTGAGAATGGGGTCAAACTCTGGGAGTGAAGATAGAGTGGGAGGGGTTGAGTCTAGAGAATGGAGGGGAGAGATACTGGCAGGTGAAGGAGTTGGGGCCTGAGAGGGCAAAGTGGCCAGGGGAGTAGGGAGAGCGAGTGGAAGGGACACTTTTACAGTGAATTTCTTGGGAAATTCTGCTCAAAATATTTAAAGTTCTGCATTTTTAAGTAATAACTTTTTTCTGTATTAATTTAAAATGTAATTACTTAAAGACTGCCATGTAAATTGTGTTATTTTTAACCAATATAAAGTATGCAGAATTTTGCAAAATTTTAAATTTTTGTGTGCAGAATTTTTAATTTTTTTGCGCAGAATTCCCCCAAGAGTAAATGAGAAAAACTGGCACAGAGTTTATTGATTTCAACTATTTGATTTACTAACCTGCATTCTGTGCTTTAGAATTTAAATAAAAAGCTCTTTCTTCTGTTTACCATGCAGTATTTCCAAAGCGGAGAAATCAACGTGGTCACTGTTTTGCTATCCAGTCATTATTATGAGATTATGCAGCAAAACTCAAGCTAAAAAAAATAAATTTTATCCCATTGCAAAGCCAAGAAGCTATCAGGGACAGCAATAATAATCAAAACCATGTTGTTTGCTAAGAGCACATGGCACGGCCCTTTATTAAAGACAGTAAAATCACTATGCCTTCTACATTGTGCTTGCTAGTAGCCGAGCCCTTTTAATAGTTTGCATGCTAAAAATATCATGTCTGAAGCAGGAATTAAATTTTTGGCTTTAGCAAAAAGACACTAAATAACAGGTAGCAAACATATCATGCTATTTAACATGCACAAAGTAAAGCCTTATTTGCATATGATACCCTTCATTTACATGGGTGTACATGCTAATTTTAGGCTAACACCTTTTCAGACTGATTTAGCATACATGTTAAGGCCTTCTTGCATAACACATTATTTTTTAGTCTCTACTGAGCAGCCTTAACATACAGGCTAAACTTTATTGCATAGGCTCTTAAGACAAATTCATGAAACTCCTCCTGCACAATTTCTGTGCACCTCTAGGAGACAGCCATGCATAGCAAGAGAGATCACAAGTGGCATCGCACATCGCAAGCCACATGAGGTAAATCATGCAAAATTTCTGCTCCCAGGGAGGGTTTGGGGGAATTGCAGGAGAGCAGCTTTCAGAATTTCAAAAATACGGACTTAAGTAGCCAAAGTTTGACTTGATGCAAGACAAGTATTACTTCTTGGGGTATGTACCATTTTGAAGTAATATATGGTACAGAGAAGAGCCAGCTTTTCTTTTAAATGATAATTGAATGGGAGCAAATAAAATGTTCTTCTTTTCTACAGCTTAAAATGGAAAAACTGCCATCTCGTGAGGCGATTGCTGACCTAATTGCATGGATGAATCACGTGAACGTGCAAAGGAAAGATGAGGTCCCAGTGGATTCAGACAGTAGCTCAGCCCAGGTCAAAAACCTTCTGCAGGAGTATCAGGTAACTATGGGAGGGAAGGCGCAGAGCTGCAAAGAAGAAAATATTTGGATGGTCACATCATAAAACTTACATCCAGAAAGTAAATGAAACACTTTTCATCACATCATACAATCGCAACAGAGGAATTATTTGTGAGAAAAGAGAGAGCTTTCATGAATATTCCTAAGAAGTAAAGTATATATATATATATATAGAGAGAGAGAGAGAGAGATATCCATTTTCAAACTGCCCACATTGGGGCAACATCTGCAGGTTTTGTACTAATTCCTAAAGGGAATGTACGCTCCTATTTTCCTTTTGAAGCTTGTTGCAGGCACAAATTCCCAAGGCCACTTGCACCTGCTTCTTGTGCAGCCACTTTTGTTCGTGGAAAATAATGCATGTAGATTTCAAAATGCAATTTGTGTGCACTATTTTTCTCCCCCACCCAAAACACATCCCCAAGAATGCCTCCTCATAGTGCAGCTAAAAGTAAGTACATTATGGAACATTGCATGTGTTTTTAGCCACATTGAGGAAGAACAATTTTCACACAGCCAATTTACGTGGGTAAAATGTGTTTTCCCCTTGGACAAGCAGGATAAAATCAGCTCCTGAGTGGATGACTTTATTTGAGGATGCTGAGATGAAAAAGCTTTCTCAGAGCTCAGAAAAACTGAGAATTTTTTCTAAGCATGTACAGATCTTACTATGTGGCCCCAGCCACACATATCTGCTCATGCAAATGGACATGTTTTTCTCCCTGGACAAGCAGGACTGATATCAATCACACCAAGTGGTTGACATCGTCCATCAGCACAGAGATGACACTCTCAGAGCTCAGGAAGATTGAGAGGTCTTCCTGAGCATGCACAGACCTTTCCACACAGCCACCTCTGTCCAAGTCTCCTCCTTGTGCTATTTTCTTCTGCTAGTGTGAAATTTTATTTTTTTTATCTCTTTCAGAACTAAAGCCACTTGTATTTTCCTTTAGGGGTGTTTTCTTTCTTTTCTACTTCATATTTATTCTTTTCTCTACACATCTCCAAAAAAAAAAAGTTAATTTTCTTCAAAACTGGGCAGACAACAAGCCAGGATTCATTGACAACATTCACTGATGCCAAAGCATTGGCACCAAGAGTCTCCAACTCTAATACATTGCCACCGAGAATCACCATTGTGGGAGAAAAAGAGCTTTGGAGCAGACAGAGCCGAAATAGCATAAAAGTACCTGCAAGCTATAAAATCCTTCTTCTTTACTAAGGTCTTCCTCAGACCTCATTGAAATAGGAAGAAAACATTTTAAGAAGAGAAAACCTACAAAAATATCAAGTGATATGTCCTCACCTTCTACATTGGAGACTCAAGCCAACATAAAATGTTTGTCCAGACACATATTACCACTGCAACCGCTGAAAGAATGTCATGCCTTTGTGCAGAAATTGTGGACTGACTTTGAAGATACATATATGAAGCAAGTGTTTCAACAACATAAGTCAGTCTTTCAATCCATTTTTAAAAAGTTGCAGGAACACTTACAAGCGAAACTCCCACCTTCATCTTTTGCGAGAAAGAAAGTGCAGCAAAGGAAATACACAAATCAGATATGGCTTCAAATCTACAGATCATATCAGATGATTCCAAACTCATTCAATTGAATGTGCCATCTCCTGATCCATCATCAGACTGAATGCCAGAATAATCCAGGAGTTGTAATGCTACCTGAAAACTCCACATATCCCAACTTCCTACAGAAAATGTCAGAAGCAATACCATTTAGCTTAGAAGAGGACTCAGAAGTAATAAGTGATTTACAAGGGCACCTAAAATTCATTCAGCCTCCTAAACAGTACAAGGCACTACCAATGCATGACTCTCTAATGAAAGTCCAAACTAAACTATGGAAAACACCCTTCACCGGACCACCTGTAGCAAAAAATATTGTTAAATAAAGAATTAAAAAATGGCCAGAGCATGAAATAATGCAACTCCCATATGACTCTATCAACATGGAAGTCCACAATGAAAAAAGCCAAGAAGACAGACATATTCAAACTCCTAAACAAAGATCCAAGGATTCTTGATACTATTGAGAAAAGGATATATCAAAGTGTTATCTTGCAGGCCAGAATTGGTGACCATCAGATACGAATGTTCCTCTATAATAACCTTGAAAAATTACAGGAAAGATCCAACAACCTGCCAGACGAAGAGTAGCAACCTTACAATGAAATCATTGCAGACACAAAGGATTGTGCAAAACACACACTCTGTCTTTCTTGATACTACTACAAAGGTATCTGCAATAGCCATTGCAGCTAGAAGACTGGCATGATTAAGGATATCAGGCCTCAGGGATTTTGTCCATGAAAAACTGGCAGATACACTCTGTGCAAGCAATAGTTTATTTGGCGATAAAGTAAAAGACACAGTTGAAGCAATAAAGAACCGGAATATCGCTCTTCAGTCTCTCACTTCTTCCCATCAAAAGTCATCAATAACACCAAAACCATATTGAAGATCATCCTTCTACTCACAGAGAAGGAGTTATAATTATACTGCAGCAACACTTAATGTGACAACATAATTAGCAACAGCAATCCAGACGCAACAATCATAATAGATCTCAACACAGGCAAACCAGTCTCCACTGAGATCCACTCCGCCTTTTGACTCTGAACCAGTATCCAAGAAATACCATTTCCAGACCTGGAAGTAGGGGGAAGAGTTCAATTTTTCAAAAAGTGTTGGAATCCAATAATGGACACATGGGATTTGAAAATAAAGTAAGGATATTTTTTAAACTTTGAAAATGTGCTACTTTCAAATCCTCTGATTTATCATTAACATCCAATAGATCAGTTATCCATACTACAAAGGGAGTTGATATCACTTCTTCAGAAAAAGGCAATACAACTAGTTCCTCCATCTCAAAAGAAAAAATGTTTTTATTCTAGGTAATTCCTGTCCCCCCTCCCCCCAAAACAGGAGATCTTCACCCAGTACTAGATCTTATTCTTAAATACCTCTCTAAAAAAGAGAAGTTCAAGATGAATTCTATAGGGTACCATATTACCACTCCTATGAAGGAGAATCTGGGACCTAAAAAATGCCTATGCCTACATTCCAATCAATAGTGCTCATCAGAAGTACCTAAGGTTCACCCTAGAAGATCAATATTACCAGTACAGGATGATGCCTTTTGGTCTCATGGTAGCACCCAGAGTATTCACCAAATGTCTAGCAGTGGTAGTAGCTCACCTAAGAAACAGAACACATTATAGTGTTTCCATATGTAGATGACTGGCTAATATCAAGTATATCATATGAATATCCCATCAAAGACTCAATCCTATTGATAAAGACAGTGCAATACCTAGGATTCCTCATAAATTAAGAAAAATCTTCAAACCAAAACAGCATCTGGAGTTCATAGGACGAACTTGAATATCATCAAAGTGAAAAGATATCTTCCATAGAAGAGAGCAAACAAATTAATCAGCTTAGCACAGGGATTGAAAGCAAAGAAATTAATAACAACCAAATACATGAAACTGCTTGGTCATATGGTATCAACATTGCATGCAACACCATTAGCATGACTACAAATGAGATAAGCGCAATGGCATCTAAAAAGCAAGTAGAATCATCTCATTCAACCATTAAGCTACAAGATCCACCTAAACAATGAAGTAAAAAAATTAATTCTTATAATTGACAAGCAAAAGAAACCTGTTATGTGGACAGAACTTCCACCAGCCAATAATATAATCTGTAGTGACAATGGACACATCTCATCATGGATGAGAAGCACATCTTAATGACATCTGTACACAAGGAGAATGGTTAAAAGAAAAATCTATTCTTCATATCAGTCTTCTAGAGCTGAGAGCAATTTTCAGTGTTCTAAGAACATTCAAGCCTTGGCTGAAGAACAAAACCATACAGATGCAAAAGGACAATAAAGTTGCCATGTTCTATATAAACAAGCAGGGAGGAACAGGATCCTATCTACTCTGCAGAAAGTCCATGGGCATATGGTCCTAGGCAACCAAAGGGAAAATGCCAGTTTCAGTAGTGTACCTACCAGGAAAAAAAACAATGTAATAGCTGACAGATTGAGCCATTAGTTACAACCACATGAATGGTCACTCAATCTCATACTACAAAACCTTTTCACAACTTGGGGCACATTGGGCATAGACAAACTACAAAAGTATTGTTTGAAAAGGCCATCACAAGATGCAGTAGCGAAGGATGCCTTTCTAATTCCATGGAAAAAGGAGACAGGATATACTTTTCCACCAATACCGTTAATAAGAAAGACAATTCTGAACTTAAGGAAGGTCAAAGGAATAATGATCTTAATAGTACCCTGTTGGCCTCTTCAGTTAGTTCCCTTGGTTGATCAGACTGGTGGCAAATGCATCTATAAAGTTACCAATAATTCCGAATCTATCAATTTGAGGGAATGGACGTTCCAGATTCTAGTATTGACAGCATGGATGTTAAAAGCAACATGATCATGCAGCTACATTTACAATAAAGAATAAATTAAATTCTAATGGCATCCAGAAAACTTTCCACAAAAAGTCCTACGGTTTCAAATGGTAAAGCTTCACAAACTAGTGCAGAAATTAAGGATAACACCCTTTCACATGTTCAACTTTGAAGATACTCCAATACTTCTCTTTATAGACTCTGGACTAAAAACAAATTCCATCAGAGTGCATTTGAGCACAATAGTAGCTTATCGCAACATAATTGAGGGAAAATCAATCTCTCAGCAACCATTAGTGTCTAGATTCATGAAAGGATCGCATAACCTTAGACCATCACTAAAAGAACCTGCACCTCAATGGGATTTAAATATTGTGTTGGCACAGTTTATGAAACCACCATTTGAACCTGTGGCTAATGCAGATATGAAGTTCTTGGCATAGAAAACCTTATTTCTAATAGCAGTCACATCAGCCAGAAGAGCAAGTGAGCTACAGGCATTGGTTACCTATGCCCAGATATTCAAAAACAGATACGCCTCAGAAATCCCCTGACAATTCTTCCGAAAGTAGTGTCTCAATTCAATTTAAATCAAGAAATAATACTACCAGTGTTCTTTCCTACACCACATACATCAATAGCCAAACTAGCATTATGTACCCTGGACTACAGAAGGAGCCCTTTTGTTTTACTTTGACAGAATGCAAACGCTCAGGAAATTGTCTCAACTTTTCATAGCCTACAACACAGCAACAAAAGGCATAGCTGTCAAAAAACAAACATTATCAAAATGATGCATTTCTCATTGTTATGCAATCATTGGTATAAATATTCCACAACTATTGGTTTGGACATTCCACTCAATGTATCTCACGGCAATGTACCTATTGTAAAGTAATACCTATAATGTGATCTATTGTACCACACCATTTTGAAGCAGTTGACCAGCTGCGAAAGGCGGAATAGAAATAGTAAATTAAATTAAATTATGAGGTGAGATTGCTTCTAAAGGGCGAAGCCAGGAGCAGCGTAGCATGGTGGCTAAAGGAAAAGAGCTTGAGGAAGTGGATGGAGCGGAGCCTCCTCCCTGGATTATAGTAACAAGGAATACCAATATGAGTTCAATGTTCTATGTAAAAAAAACCCAGGTCTAACCTCCCAGACCAGGGCAACCTTTTCGTTACTTGTAAACCGGATTGATTTGTATTGCATACAGGAATTCCGGTATATAAAAATTAAAAATAAATAAATAAATGGAGAGCCCACTGAAAGACCTCTTCAGCACATGCACACAGGATTTACTATATGTTGCAATAGAGGTTTTATTAAGAATGCAGATAGGCTTAATTTCAGTCCAGATATCAGTCTCGGTCTTTGCACGGTAGTTTCTTTCCAATAACTTCTCACATATGATAGAGACAAGACTTTCAAACATCACAGTACTGTATGACATTAGCACATAATGGCAGCAAGAACTCACAAGTCTCCTCTGGGACGCCACACCTTTCTTTAGCCTCCATGCTATCTAAATGCTGGGAACACCTGGAAGGTGTCCAGCACTCCTTTTGAGTCTCCTGAGGACAATCCAGATCCTCAGGAGTAGGGCCATAGTGTAGGCTATCTTTAGATTGAAGTTGGCTTTCTCTGAGCCATCCCTTGGCTCTGTGCACAGCACCCCAGACCCAGCAGATCCCGGTTCAAGACCAGGAAAAAGAACTTTTTCCCTGATACAGGAAAGGGCAGTCTAGGGTCTCTGAAACATCTTGGAGGCTAAATGGCTGATAAACCATCTGGAGACAAGGACTATAAGGAAAGCCTTGCAAGTGTTTTGTCCAGTGGTCTGCAGCCGGGCACTATTCGAGCCTATCGGGAAGGCTTTGAGTAAGAACCTTATGATCAAGATGGTGGTTTTGCTAGTGATCTTTTTGGCTATGAGCGTATCATAGCTTCAGGCCCTCTCATGCAGGGAACCTTTATTAACTTTGTTGAACGAGGGCTGTCTTTGATATTGTACCTGTGGTCTGACCCATCATTGCTACAAAAGGTTGTGTCACGGTTTCACTTGCGTTAGGCATTCTTTCTACCAACTTTCAGAGAGTACAGGACAACTCACTTCAAGGACATTCATCTATGTGCAGAGGATTCTGCTCTGGTATTTGAAGTTGACAAATGCATTTAGGAAGTTGGATCATCTGTTCCAGTTTTTATGATCAAAAGAAAAGTGAAGCTGCGACCGAAGCCACTATAGCTAGGTGAATCAGACAGGCGATTGGACTGGCCTATATATTTGAGGGGCTTGTGATTTCTAAAGGACTCCAGGTTCATGCTACAAGTGTACAAGTGGCTTCTTGGGCAGAACATCATTTGGTTCCACCAGAGGAGATATGCAAGGCAGCAATGTGGGCTTTCTTGTATTCTTTTACCAGACTTTAGCACTTGGATGTCCATGCTTGAGACACTGCTGCCTTTGGGTGGGGGTTTTGAAAGCAAGTTTGTCAGGCTCCCACCTGGTGTGAGGATTGCTTGGGTACATCCAATTTGTTTGGAGTGGTCTGGTGGGATGAAAAAGAAGAAAAAATGTGGTTCTTAACAGACCAGTTTAGGAACCAGCCTGGTTATCTTTAAGCCTGTTTCTGCAGAAATGTTGCACTCAGCTGACTAGTTTTCATTACGGTTTATATGTTTAGTGTTCTGATCTGTGGAGGAAGGGAGAGATTTTTCATTGCAACTGGCTGCACAGGTCCCTAAATAGGGACGTTCAACAATCTAGTTGTTCTCTGTCTCCATTTGCTGGAAGTTGAGCAAAACCTGTTTGTCTGGATTGGTCTGGTAGGACTTGAAGAAAGAAAATTAACAGGTAAGAACCTAATTTGCCCTTCCCCTCATCCAATATAAGAAATGTTAGAAAATGACTTTGCTGTTATAATGTAAAATAGTTTACATTGTTTAATATGCAAATCTTTGCAAATGTGTTACTAAATTGCTGCAGAATCTACCCGTGAGCTGATGCACGAAACTAGGGGCTGCAACTATAGTTTATTTGGGAAGCACGGTGCAAATGTTGACACTCTGGTACCCTAGTTTGCTGCAGGGAGTTGTTTATTGTATAAGTACATTAAATTATAGCATTTTATTAAACTTTATTTCTGATTCTAGTGAAATGATTGCTTATAAAATCAAGCCTAATTCTCTGTGAATTGTTTTGCAGGAACACAGAAGAAATATGAACCATAGACAATGGATAGTGGATTTTGTCAATCAGTCATTATTGCAGCTAAGTGTGTGTGATATAGAAAGCAATCGCTATGACAGAACAGATTTTGCTGAACTTCTCGGCACCCTGAACCTGCAGTGGCACAGACTACAAGGATCACTGAACAAGAAGGTAATGATGACCAGTGATATCTGTTTTATTTATAGTAAGTCTGGCTATAGCATTTCGATAATGTCTTGCAAACCCCTAAACTTCTAATAGGAGGAAACTGGAACTGAAGAAAAAGCTTTGTATTTCCAAATTCCGGGGGGGGGGGGGGGGGGGGGGCAGAACTAAACAATAAGCCATTTCAGTACTTGGAACTCTATTTCTAAATAAAAAATCTTCACCGCCCAGTGATTAAATTTAGGCACCTTAAAAATGGGCCGAATTAGGGGCAGATCCGGTTCAGGGGAGTGAAGTTAGGTGTTCAGCACTGATTTCCAGCACTTGGCAACTAACTTAGGTGGAGTATTAGCCGACTAAATTTAGGGGCCATGGTTTTAGACACCTGTAATTAAAGTTAGGGACCTATTTTCAGCCCAAAATGTAGGTGTCTAAAATCAACTAAAACTAAGCACATAAACAGGTTCCCTAAATTGAAGTGCTCAGCAATCTTTAAATATCAGCCCCAATGATCATTAAAATGTTATTGTAAGTTACATTGTATAAACTGAATATATATGTATTTTTAATGTTTTGTTTATGCAGATTATTTTATAATACTGTAATCTTTATATCATTGTAGGTAAATACCATTTGGCCCGAATATAAGAAGGGATTTTTTAATTGTTTCCAAAACCTTGTCTTATAATTTCAGCACTGACTAATCTAGAGAAAGGGGCAGTGGCAGTGTCCTTCCCAGCTCCGGCAGAGAAGGAGCTAGTAGTGTCAGCTCAGCCTGGGCAGAGGAAGAATTCAAAGAATCACACTTGGGCTGAGGAGGAGTCTAATTGCTGGCCACATTGTTTTTTTCTCTCAGACTAGCCTAAATATAAGGAGGTCGATATTCAAAACCCAGACAGATAACTGAAAAGCTATCCGTCTAAATGGCTAACCGGCGATATTAAAAGCCGGATGTGGCTTTCTGGGGATGGGCGAGTGGCATTTTGGGGAGGGCCGGAGTTCACTGCTTAACTTATGCAGCTAACTCTGGTCGTGCCATAGGGCTTTTCTAAAGTTACCACATAAACATACGCAGCTAATTTTTTTAAGAAAGCCAAGTATATTCAGTGGTGCAACAGCGCTGCAGAATATACCCTGCTAGTTAACCAGATATGGTTATCCGGCCACTCAGCAGCTGAATATTGGCCTCAAGGGGGCTGGCTTATATCTGGGCCGATATGGTAGTTTGCTATTGCACATCATAAGAAAAACTGATTGTATAATAGATGGACAAATATCGTCATATCCATTGACCAGAGGCAAGTGGCACCTTATAGATTAACCAGTCTGTTAAAGCAGGAGCTTTCGCGGACAGAGTCCACTTCATCAGATGCATTTGACGAAGTGGATTCTGTCCTCAAAATCTTTTGCCTCAATAAATTGGTTAGTCTATAAGGTGCCACCCGCCTCTTGCCATTTTTGCTACACCAAACTAACATGGCTATCCCTCTGAAGATTTTTTTCACATAAATTGTAATGGTGTAAATTATTTTTTTTACACTAAATATTTATTTTGTATTAATGTTTCTTTTCTCTCCTTTTACTGACATTTTGCATATTTATTTATCTAAATTGGTTTTATGTCTTTGACATTGTAATATATTTACTTTATTTTTTTTAATTCCTATCAATTATAGATACAAGATTTGGAACAAATGCTGGAAAATGTCACAGAAAAAGAAAATAAAGTGCAAACTTTAAGCAGCTGGTTTGATGCTCAAGGAGACAAACTGAAAACACTTGAAAAGTCATCAAGTCTGATTTCAGCTCAGAAAGCATTAGTGGAGTGTGAGGTAACATTTTTATTTATTTATTTATTTATTATTTTTATATACCGACATTCATCTCAATTGAGATATCACACCGGTTTACATTCAGGTACTGTAGGTATTTCTCTATCCCCAGAGGGCTTACAATCTAAGTTTTTGTACCTGAGGCAATGTAGGGTAAAGTGACTTGCCCAAGGTCACAAGGAGCGACAGCGGGATTGTGATTTTGAGGATTGGGTTTGGCACAACTAAAATAAATTTGCAAAAGTAAAGATATAGTCGAGGTCTGACTACTATTCTGTGCCACTGGCACGTTTACTTTAGTAGGGGAGTGTAAGCTCAGCATGCTGACAACTAATTCAGATATAGAATCAGCATCTTGATTGCCTGTTCCTGGTGCATCCAAATTGCTTCTCGGTCTCAGGTTCCAATTTCAGGATCAGTTTTATTTTGATAAATGCATGCCAGTGGGCTGTTGATTCTCATGCATTGGTTTACTGCTAAAGTCATGGGCATCATCCACTACCTTGATGACATCTTGTTCATTGTGCCTGAGGCTTCATGCTCCTGCTAATATCTCATGCAAGGTTTCCAATCCGTGGCACCTAATTTTGGCATACTCCTGACCCATGAAAAAAGTGAAGGTCCTACCAGAGTTTAACTTCCTTGGGGATAGAACTCTGCTCAGGAGAGATGGTGTCAAGACTACAACAGAACATTTTGCTAAAATAGAAGAGGTTGGTTAGGTGAACGTACTCTGCCAAAATGGTGACCTTGGCTCACATGCAGTCCCTCATCAGCAACTTGAACTGTGTAATTCCAATGGGATAAGTATTTCCTTCACAAAATGCTGGCAGCCATATCTGGGGCCCACAGCATTCGCCATCATAGAAGGGTGACCAAGCCACTGTGAGGGGGGATATAAAGTTATTGGATTAATTCCTCACCCATCTCTAGCAGGGATTTAGAGCTTTATTCCAATGCATTTGACAGCACAGGCTTCAGTGTGTACTGCGAGAGTGCTTGGCCCTGAGTGAAAGGCAGGGACATCTAGAAACATCACTTTCCCAAAGTTATTCATTCAAACCTGGAGCAACAGGGATTCTCAGTTTTGCTGAAATTTTAGCAACAGCTAGTGAGTTTGTGCTTGCTTTATCCTTTGCTGTGGCTATCTATCTAGTTCTTCTCCGAAGTCAGATTTAAGCCTTAGACAAAAGTCCATAATGCCATTTGTGCAGGCTTTCTGCTTGCACATCTCACTTTCATTGATTGGGAAATTTAAACTTAGGCTTAAACAAGTGCAATTTCCAAACTGTGCAAAATGAACTGCAGATATTTTATGAGCTCTTTGTGTTTATGGAGGGGAGAAGGAGGAGAGAGTGCAGTTTTGAGAATTATTTTAAAGTGGAATAAAACTGGGATGAAGTATTTTTCTTGCAGTTCGGCTATAGCATGGTTTTGTGCAATTTCTTTTGCAACATGCATGCAAAATTATTAAATCTGGCCAGTAGCATTCCCTGACACAGATACTATAAGGCAATTGTTTATAATTTTCTTTGTTCCTCATCTAAAAAGTATATGCTGACCAAATTCCAAGACTATTTCCAGAATTACTTTCCAAAGCCACATTTGTCCATTGAAATGTCCCACTGAATATCCCTCAATAAAGTTATCCAGCTGCCTTTAGCTGGATAGCTTCAAACCTAACCAACTACTTTTTGACTGTTACCATCTAGTGACATGTGGCTGGATAAAAAGAAAAAAGTGAAGCGTGATCCTATGCCCTGAATCCAGTACCCCACCCAATATGTTTAAAAATGGACCCTGCCAGCCTGTGCACTCCCTAACATCCCTGAACCCCTCTCTAAAATTACTTTACAAAAGAAGGGGCCAATGCAATACAGTGTGCTCAGCCAAGCACACTGTTTAACCCACTGTTGGACGTGGATTGTGCAGATGCTACCTAATCCCCTTATGCAATAAGGGGATTAGCGCCTCCATAATGCGTGTCCTGTAGGCAGGTTTAGGGGTGCAGGGATCTCTTTGTTACAAGACACTGCCAGTTGCCCTCCCACCTTACTTGTGATCCTAAGTCAGGGAAAAGACAATGTGTATTCTCCTCAGAAATAGACTTGTATTTATCAGATTTGGCAGGACATAGCATTTAGAAAATAACAACAATTCTTATCTCTTATGTCCTGGCCACTAAGCACCAGTTTTCCCTAAAGAAAGTTCTGCATCATGGGTGGTAACAGACATCCCGTAAACTTTAGCCTGTATATGCTATTAATGCTTGTGGCTAACTTGCTTACCCCTGATTCCAACGTTCAGGCAATTCCTCTGTTCCGGCTGGAGACCTGGGGAAGGTGTGCAGGGGAGAGGCTTGCTTCCTGGGCTTGGTGCCGGCCGAGCGGGCAGGCTGTGCAGGAAGGAGGCTGTGCTTCTGGCTCTGGTGCTTGCCGACTGTCTGGGCTGGCTCTCACCCTTCCTCTTCTATGAATCTGTGTCACTCCCCGCACCTGGGCCTGCGTCTCTTCTTTCTGATCACCTGGTCACACCAACCCTTGATAGCAGGGAGGGTTGGTTTGCCTCTGGGCCCCCCCCCCACCCCCCTTTCGCTTCCAGGGCACCCTCAGCACAGGTTCTCGCCCTCTGGGTTTTCTCCCAGGGTTTGCATTCAGGGTTTGTACCTTTTTTACTTCAGGGGGGGTCCGTTGCTTACCTCCCTGCTCCTCTCCCAAGGGGTCCGTTCCTTTCTTTCTCTTTTCTTTCCTTCCTTTTTTTTTTCTTTCTTGCCTCCCTGTCTTATACTTCCCAGCTGATAAATATGCATAAGCTCATGCATAGCCTTGTGGAGGGTGGAGGATATCTTGCCACATTACAGGTCTTTTTCCCCCCTCCCATTGCAAGTCCTTTTCCCCCTTCCCATTCCTTTGGGGGGGGGGGGAAGAACTTCTACGTCTGTATGCCAAGCTGTGTGTCAGAATGTTAGCATTGTCTCAGGCTGCTCTCCCTTCTTCCTTACAAAGTTGGGGATCTTCATAACCTTCTGCACTTTGCTTTATTTGCACAGGAATTGTTAACAAGCACATCTGATAAGGCATCCTTCACTCTATTAGGACAAGGCCTCTTCATTTTCCACTGATGCAATGCAATTTAAAATTCACCTGGGTAAAATTCCTTCTCTTGCTGTAACAGCGTCTGAGGTCTGACAGAATTTAGCCTGTACATGGCTATTATAATTCATATTGGTGCATCATTGGTGCATCATACAGTCCAACTTGCGGCGAAACTAATAGCGCTCATCACATGCAAATGCATGTTGATGGGGCTATTAGGGAATCATTCACAATGCAAAAAATAAAATGTGCTGAGCACACCCAAAAGTTGTACAGAAAACCAGAAAATACTGCTTTTCTGTACATCCTCCTGAGAGTTGCTTATCTGTAACAGGTATTCTCCAAGGCAGCAGGATGTTAGTCCTCACATACAGGTGACATCATCAGATGGCACCCAACATGGAAACCATCTGTCAAAGTTTCTAGAAACTTTAACTAGGCACACTGAGCATGCCCAGCATGCCCTATACCACACATTCACTCAGGGTCCCTCTTCAGTTTCATAACATAGAATTACAATAAAACACACTCCGCAGGATGGAAGCAGGTTTTGTGAGGACTAACATCCTGCTGTCCTTGGAGAACACCTGTTACAAGTCAGCAACCCTACTTTCTCAAAGGACAAGCAGGATGGTAGTCCTCACATATGGTTGAATCCCTAGCTACAGGCTACTCCCGAACACAGGAAGGAATCAACAGTCACCTAACCAGGTGCCAACGGGCATAACACCACCGGTGTTGTTAGTAACAGAGAGGGAAACAGCCTGAACCCAAACAACAGGCCCAAGGTTGGGAGAGTTGGGTTCTACACCTCAAACAGGTTCCTGAGGACTGACTGAACCTACTGTCACATCGGCCATCCCTATCCAGACAGCAATGGGATGTGAATGTGTGGAGAGAACTCCACTTCGCAGCCTTGCAGATCTCCTCCTTGGGAACTGCTCCGCAAGTGGGCCACCGATGTTACCATGACTCTGATAGAATGAGCCTTGACATGACCCCCAAGATACAGTCCCACCTGGGCATAACAGAAGGAGATGCAATCAACTAGCCAATTGGAGATTGTCGGTTTATCAACCTATTCTTATCAAAAGAAATAAAAAGTTAAGTGGACTATTTATTTATTTAAAATTTTTAATATGCTGCCATTACATTATTTGGTGATCATAGTGGTTTAACATACATAATTAAAATAAAAGTAACATTAAAAACAAAATCTGTGAAAATACAGCGAGCTTGGACTTTTGACAGACTAATCAAAACAAGGTGGAAGACACTGGGGCGGATTTTCAGAGCCCTGCTCGCCTAAATCCGCCCAAATCCGGGCGGATTTAGGCGAGCAGGGCCCTGCGTGCCGGTGAGCCTATTTTACATAGGCCTACCGGCGCGCGCAGAGCCCCGGGACTCGCGTAAGTCCCGGGGTTTTCGGAGGGGGGCGTGTCGGGGGGCGGGACCGAGCGCAGCAGCGTTTTCGGGGCGTGTCGGCAGCGTTTTGGGGGCGGGTACGGGGGCGTGGCCACGGCCCGGGGCGGTCCGGGGGCGTGGCCGCGCCCTCCGTACCCGTCCCCAGGTCGCGTCCCGGCGCGCAAGAGGCCCGCTGGCGCGCGGGGATTTACGCCTCCCAGAGGGAGGCGTAAATCCCCCGACAAAGGTAAGGGGGGGCTTAGACAGGGCCAGGCGGGTGGGTTAGGTAGGGGAAGGGAGGGGAAGGTGAGGGGAGGGCAAAAGGAAGTTCCCTCCGAGGCCGCTCCGATTTCGGAGTGGCCTCGGAGGGAACGGGGGTAGGCTGCGCGGCTCGGTGCGCGCCGGCTATACAAAATCAATAGCCTTGCGCGCGCCGATCCAGGTTTTTAGCAGATACGCGCGGCTCCGCGCGTATCTACTAAAATCCAGCTTACTTTTGCTTGCGCCTGATGCGCCAGCAAAAGTAGGCCAATTCGCGCTATTTGAAAATCTACCCCACTGTGTCCGATTGAGATAGTAAAGGGGAGGTACTTCTTTTCCTAAGTGCTGACATAGATATATTAGAGGCCAAGTTTAAGATGTAGAGGTAGTTTCAAAAGCACTCCTAAAAAGAAAGGGGTAGATTTTCAGACCGCACGAATAGGCGTACTTTTGCTGGCGCATCAGGCGCAAGCAAAAGTACGCGGGATTTTAGTAGATACGCGCGTAGCCGCTAAAATCCTGGATCGGCGCGCGCCGGCTATACGGAATTGATAGCCTTGCGTGCGCCGAGCCGCGCAGCCTACCCCTGTTCCCTCCGGGGCCGCACCGAAATCGGAGCGGCCTCGGAGGGAACTTTCTTTTGCCCACCCCTCACCTTCCCCTCCCTTCCCCTACCTAACCCACCCGCCCGGCCCTGTCTAAACCCCCCCCTTACCTTTGTCGGGGGATTTACGCCTCCCGGAGGGAGACGTAAATCCCCGCGCGCCAGCGGGCCGCTAGCGCGCCGGGACGCGACCTGGGTGCGGGTCCGGAGGGCGCAGCCCTGCCCCCGGGCCCCGCCCCCGGAACGCTCCCGACACGCCCCGAAAACGCCGCGCGGTTCGGGCCCGCCCCCCCTCGCCAAACCCCGGGACTTACGCGAGTCCCGGGGCTCTGCGCGCGCCGGTAGGCCTATGTAAAATAGGCTCACCGGCGAGCAGGGCTCTTAAAATCCGCCCCAAAGGTTTTAAGGTTCTTTTTAAAATCTTTGTGGTTGGTAATCTGCCTCAAGTTATCAGGAATTGCATTCCAGATTTGGGGGCCAGCAATGGAAAAGGCACGTCTTCTGGTGATATCTAGCCTGGCAACTCTGATTGTGGGAACTTGTGGTAAATTTTTATGCATGGATCGTAGATTTATTGGCTTGGTAGATTCGGAATTGAGAGCAAAGCCAATAGAAGTATAGACTAGAAGTATAGTCATGAATCAGGTTATATATGATGGAGAGGATTTTATATCTTCTGTAATGAACCGGTAACCAGTGTAGAGAATATAATACAGGAGAAATATGGTCTCTGTGTGAAGTACCCATAAGAATGCGAGCTGCAGAATTTTACGCTAATTGTAGGGGACAGATGGCGTTATCGTGTAGTCCAATCAAGAGTGCATTAAAATAGTCAAGACCTCTAAAGATTAAGGATTGTAAAATTGTGCGAAAGTCATTAGGGTATAAAAGAGGACGAAGACATTTCAAAATATGAAGTTTAAAGAAGGCATTCTTTACAATATTAGAAATGTGATGTGACATGGATAACCTAGAGTCCAGCATAACACTTAGGTTTTGTGCTTTGGACACTATTGGAATTAAGTTACCATCTAAGTTGAATTGTGTTGGAGGACTAGATGCAGATTGAGGAATAGAAGATAGGTGAAGGATTTCAGTCTTTGTGGTATTGAGTTTAAGGTGATTTATGAGAGAGCCAACTATTAATTGTTTTAATGTATATGCATACAGTTGAGAGGGTATTGGGCCATGATGCAGTGTAAGGAATGAAAAACTGAATATTATCTGCATAGATCTTGAATTGGATGCCTAGATTGTTAATATGTGACACAAAGGTAGCAAATAAATGTTAAAGGGAGTGGCAGAAAGGGCAGATCCTTGTGATACACCTGAGGAAATTGTATACCAGTCAGATGTGCATTCGTTTATTACGAATTAGGCATTCCCTGTTTGTACCTGGATCAGTCCAGACAGTGGGTTGAGCCTCCTGTCCAGCAGATGGAAACAGAGAAAAACTGAAAGGGTATCCTATATCAGGACAGTGCTCACCTTGCGTCCCTTCAGTATTTCTCTGTCTCCAGCAGATGCAGGCAGTTGAACCTGCGGTTCCCTAGCATTATCTACCTTTCTTTCTCTGTGGTGATTTCTTTGCTCTTCTTCCCTCTGGGTTGATTACAGGATCAAGCAAGTATTGTTTATTCAATTTTTAAAAAAAAAGGGAAATCAAACTTTGTGACAAAGTGAGACAGATTTGTCTCATAGCTCTTACTGGGTCCCAGGAGGGAGTTTCACCTTGAGAATTCAGCCTGGGACCTACTTTTCCTGGTGACCATCAGCCTGGCTTCATGGGGTGATACTGGTAGTCCAGTCACTTCCCCTTCTTTACCTAGTGTGACCCCTGAGTTTCTCGCTGCCTCAGGTCCCATAGCAGGGAGGCTTCCATTCCTCTGCTCTTGTTAAGTTTAAAAAAAAACAAAACAAAAAAAACAAAGGCAAATGGCAGCACATTTAATCGGCACTTACAGGGGAAGGAGCATAGCAGGGCTTGTGCTCTTGCTATGGCTCGTTTTCAGCCAGGCACAGTGTTTATCAAGCAAGATATCTAACAGGCCCTACTCTGGAACACCACCAGCCTGGATTGACCCAGCCAAGTCTGGGTTAGTTGAACTAATGGGATTTTAAATCCTGCTATTTGTCTGGTTAATTCCAGTAGTGTGACCCAAACAGAAATAATTAAGAGATTTCCTTTTAAATGGTCCCATGATGCTATTAAATACCTGGGGAATTACATAACAAACAACTTAGCTAGACTGTACTAGCTCATTTTATTCCCCTTCTGAAGCAAGAAAGGCGGGTTGTAGCTATTTGGGCTGCCTACTCTATTTCCTGGCTTGGAAAAATAGCTACTATTAAAATGAATAATCTACCCAGAATTGTATTTCTTTTGGAAATGTTACCTATTATGATACCAGTCTCGTCTTTTTTCACTTAAAATTCATTTGGCTACACAAAAAGCCTAGGACAACTTTAACGGTAGTGTCCTTTTCTGGAGGACTGGGCCTCCCAAAATTTTGGCTTTACAAAAAAGCAGTTCACTTTAAAAGCTCGTTGCTTAGTGGAAGAGAACAAGGGACAAGCATTGGGTAGATTTAGAAAAAGGGTGGGCTATGTACAACAGATACACTTGGGTATCCATAAAAAACCAGGCAAGGAGATGGGGACAGCGCCCTTATATAGGAACTGTATCTGAGACCTGGCATAAATTACTAGACAGTAAGGGATTATCTTCCATCCTTGCCCTTATGTAGAAATGACAGCAGAGAGGGACCAAACGGTCCACCCAGTCTGCCCAGCAAGCTTATGGTAACATCAGCCTTGCCATATGGGTCTCCCCCATAATGGAAGCATCAGGGGATGGCATCTGCCATGCTATACAAGTTACCCCCATACTTAGTTTCCCAAACCATCAAAGTCAGGGCCCTTGTTGGTTGCTTCTTGTCATTGAAGCAAAGAGCAATGTTGGAGTTGCATCACAAGTTTAAGGCTTATTGGTTAAGGGTATTAACAACCGCATCAGCAAGTTACTCCCACGAATTTCCAGGGCACTTCGCTAGAAGAAATTTTTAAGTTTGGTATGACCTGGATTTTCATACCATAGGACACATGTTTGAGAGAGAGTTTTTATCTATTTACCAAATTAAAAAGGGAGAGGGAGTAGTTTGAATTCCAGGGTTTCTGTACTTACAACTAAAAGGGTTGCTTACTAAACCTTCAGATGGGAAGGAGTTCATGCAGATACTTCAGATCTATATTAGGGTAAGAACTTTGTTGCTAAAATCTATCACCTGCTAGTGTTAATCCAGAAGGATCCTCCAAAAAAGAATGAAAGCTCATTGGAAAAAATGTTGTTGGAGGATCTTGGAAAAGGATTGGTTAAAAATCTTTCATGGAATTAGTAAAGGGAATTCTGTCTGCATAAATCACTCAGGAAAAGGATATAAATTGTTATATCCCTGGTTTTATAAGCCTGAGAAATTATAGAAAATGGGCTTTATGGGCCATGATAGATGTTGGCGAGACTACAGGGGAAGGGGAACTATCTTCCATGTCTGGTGGAGATGTCCTAAGATTACAGACATATTGAAAGGACATTTGTTTTGAGGATTTATGCGACAGGAATCCGTTTTCTGTCAAATCCTCTTGCTGTTCTTTTGGGCTTACAAACTGGGGCCCCTTTTCCTTGCTGCAAGAAAAGGAGTAAAGTTTGGTTAGAAATAAACTATTGGATATTAGAAGAAAAGTAGCTTTTCACTGGAGGTCTGCGATTGCTCTGACAAGTGCATGCGACGGAAACTGTCACCTTTCAAATTAGGGATCCATTTTACTCCAGAGTGGGCCCATGTTCTCTACTATAGAGAATCCAGATAAGCAATCTCTTAGTACTTTTTGTTACATTTATCCATTCTCATACATACATAAGGCAGTATAGGTTCAAGAGTAACTACTTTATTTTTATATTTTTATTTATTCCGATTTTCATACTTTTTTCAGCAGTTCAAAGCAGATTGCATTCAGGTACTGTAGGTATTTCCCTATCCTCAATCTAAGTTTGTACCTGAGGCAATGGAGGGTAAAGTGACTTGCCTTAAGTCACAAGGAGCAACAGTGGGACTTGAACCCTGGTCTCCTGATTCGTAGCCCACTGCTCTATCCACTAGGCTACTCCTCTACTTGAGGTTGACTCCTGCTATCTTTACCTGGCTTTGTATAGGTTTGTTTAATGTAAGTCTACTCTTTCTTAACACTTCATTTTCCAGACATTGCATCTTATGTTTAGGATCTTTTGCTGCATTACAGATTCATTGTTGTATTATATAACATTTTGTTTTTGCTGTATTCATAATTAATCCTCAATAAATCTATTCAAAATTTAAAAAAAATTAGTAGATATTGTCCCTAAAGAATAATTGTCTCTGGGAAGTCATGTTTTATATTCTTACGATTGTTTGTGGGTAGATTCTTCCTGTGAAAACATGGTGGTCAAATATCTGGTCATAGTCAGAATATTGATCAAACTCAAAGGAAGAAAATGTGTACCTATTTTTCAGTACACTCACTGGCATAAAACAAAATCTTTTTTTTCTCCTCTCTGCAAAGGATCTGGAAAAACAACTCTCACTTAAATCCAGCGCTGTCGAGGAGCTGAAACAAAATTTCCCAAATTGGGAGAATGATACCAAAGAAGCATCACAAGATATTGCAGCTAAAGTCAAGGATCTGCATGAAAAATGGAAAGATGTCACCGAAAAGGTACCTCCTGAATTTCTCCTCTTCAGCCAAGTTTATAACCTTCCTCGGGGGATTCAGGTTTCTCAGAAGTAATGGCATTGTGTATGAGGTTTATCTGCAATGGCAGGGAGAGCGCATTTCTCACCCCCAGTTTTTACCTGGATAATTGCTTAGTTACCCAGGTAAAATCTTTTGAAAGTTTCCATCATGCATGAATTGATATTGATACTTGGTCCTAAATTTATGTTGGAAAGAAAAATATAGGAAATGCAAATTTAATGTAAATAAAAAAAAAAATTCAGAAAGACACAATAGCGTCCAAATTCCAGCCCAGGTTTAGACTTAAGTGCAAGTCTGTAGCAGGGGACTCAGATATAAGAGTCCTTCTTTCAGAATACTCACATCATCGTAACAGAAACTGGGACTTCTGTTGGGTGCTACAGCCTGCAGACAGACACTTGCAGCTGCTGCTAGTTCTCCATCTGAAAGATTTCCTTGGTTTAAACTTCAGCAGCAGACAGACATCATTTTCCTCTCATGGGTAGTATGCAATATGTAATGCAACGACTATGTCTTTCCCAGGGGGGCATGCAGGACTTTCCATTTATTAAAAAGAAATAGGATTATTATGAAAAAAAGATTGAGTGCGTTAGGCAAAACATTTCTAATATCGATAGGTGATAACAGAGGCTGTGTGGGCACTAACAAGACATGTGAAGGCTTCAAAAACATTTTCAAAAATCTATGCAAATGGATTAATCTGTTTTTGACTAAGTCCAAGTTGGTAGAAAATGTTTAAAAAGCTATGGAAACACTCGTACCCAAAAAAGCTTTAATATTTGATACAGGTTAAGAGGTATTAATGGCATTACATTTGCACGTACGCTACATTGTTCTGAAAATTACACCTGGACATCTGAACCACCCATGGCAACTCCGTAATGTACAGTGTAGTTGAAGTTAAGCCTGCTTTGTGGCATTTGCTCTACATTCTGATTCTTTCCAAACTTTATATTTTCTTTTGCCCGAATTCTCCAGAAGGTGGCATAGTTAATCCATGTCATGTGTCATGTCATAAGAATCTAGCTACACTAGTTAATCATTTGGAATAGCTTGTACAAGGAATGTTCTCTGCAAGGAAGTTCAGTTCTAGAAAAATATGTAGTCTTCAGAATGTTTCATGATCATAAACCACAGGACATTAGTGATGTTAATAGGAAGAAGTCAAGACATAAAATCAGGTAGGTTCTAGACTAGATCAAGGGGGCCTCTGTAATAAAGCTCATAAGAACATAAGAAATTGCCATGCTGGGTCAGACCAAGGGTCCATCAAGCCCAGCATCCTGTTTCCAACAGAGGCCAAACCAGGCCACAAGAACCTGGCAATTACCCAAACACTAAGAAGATCCCATGCTACTGATTCAATTAATAGCAGTGGCTATTCCCTAAGGCAGAGCTTTCCAAACTTTTCATGTTGGTGACACACTTTTTAGACAAACATAATTTCACGACACGGTAATTCAGTCTACTAGTAAACCAGAGGTTAAAGGTTAAACGAACGAAACATATTTCGACAATTTATGTATGTTTCCTTAAATATATACATAAATAAAATGTTTCACGACACAACCTCTCTCATGAAAACCTTAAATTTATATTAAAAATATATATTCCAAGATTCATGTTATTGTTATAATTTATGAGAAACAATAATAAAACAAATTGTCTTTGTCTGTCCCCCACACATAAGAAAATGCCATACTGGGTCAGACCAAGGGTCCATCAAGCCCAGCATCCCGTTTTCAACAGTGGCCAATCCAGGCCACAAGAACCTGGCAAGTACCCAAAAACTAAGTCCATTCCATGTAACCATTGCTAATGGCAGTGGCTATTCTCTAAGTGAACTTAATAGCAGGTAATGGACTTCTCCTCCAAGAACTTATCCAATCCTTTTTTAAACACAGCTATACTAACTGCACGAACCACATTCTCTGGCAACAAATTCCAGAGTTTAATTGTGCGTTGAGTAAAAAAGAACTTTCTCCAATTAGTTTTAAATGTGCCCCATGCTAACTTCATGGAGTGTCCCCTAGTCTTTCTACTATCCGAAAGAGTAAATAACCGATTCACATCTACCCGTTCTAGACCTCTCATGATTTAAACACCTCTATCTATCCCCCCTCAGTCGTCTCTTCTCCAAGCTAAAAAGTCCTAACCTCTTTAGTCTTTCCTCATAGGGGAGTTGTTCCATTCCCCTTATCATTTTGGTAGCCCTTCTCTGTACCTTCTCCATCGCAATTATATCTTTTTTGAGATGCGGCGACCAGAATTGTACACAGTATTCAAGGTGCAGTCTCACCATGGAGCGATACAGAGGCATTATGACTTTTTCCGTTTTATTCATCATTCCTTTTCTAATAATTCCCAACATTCTGTTTGCTTTTTTGACTGCCGCAGCACACTGAACCGACGATTTCAATGTGTTATCCACTATGACACCTAGATCTCTTTCTTGGGTTGTAGCACCTAATATGGAACCCAACATCATGTAATTATAGCATGGGTTATTTTTCCCTATATGCATCACCTTGCACTTATCCACATTAAATTTCATCTGCCATTTGGATGCCCAATTTTCCAGTCTCACAAGGTCTTCCTGCAATTTATCACAATCTGCTTGTGATTTAACTACTCTGAACAATTTTGTGTCATCTGCAAATTTGATTATCTCACTCGTCGTATTTCTTTCCAGATCATTTATAAATATATTGAACAGTAAGGGTCCCAATACAGATCCCTGAGGCACTCCACTGTCCACTCCCTTCCACTGAGAAAATTGCCCATTTAATCCTACTCTCTGTTTCCTGTCTTTTAGCCAGTTTGCAATCCACGAAAGGACATCGCCACCTATCCCATGACTTTTTACTTTTCCTAGAAGCCTCTCATGAGGAACTTTGTCAAACGCCTCATGCAAAACAAATTTTAGTGTGGGCTCTCACAAACATGCAACTGGCCCATTAAAAAGCCACTTAGAATGATGTAAAAGATTTAGTAAGGTTGCTGTAAAAGCTGTTAGAAATAGTCTGACATACAGTTATCATGCATGTAAATCTGAAAATGTAATGGCTAAACAGCGCAAGCATGTTTCTACCGGTAAGGCCAAGGTGAATAGCATGACTGTACTAAACTGATCATGCTCAGTTCACTTTTCCTCTTGAATCCTCCTGACGTCTAAGAGGTATACAGGAAGCCTGGTACATGATGGTTGCTTGTCAATGCAGAGGGAAAAAATGGGAGACCTACTACACTCTGGGAGAGGAGGTCAAAGGAGAGTATATAGCTCCAGGAGAACATAAACTGACATAAGTGTATGTTTAGAACCATTTGTCTTTATGTGTCAGAAAGGATATTCAAAGAGTGAAATGATGTAGTTGGGGCAGAAGTGAGCATGAGAATGGTAGACCCAGGGAATAATCTGGCCACCCAGAAGCGCACCAACGTTTGAGCACGCCCACCTCTGAGATCATACTGTAGGATAGGTACTGCAATGACTGCACTGCACAGTCTGCTACTGCCTCAAAGCTCACAGAAATGAGCTCTGCATTCAAATGAAAACAATTGGTCAGTTTAAAGCTTTTAAGTTTAACTGCTCATCAACTTCAAGCCTCTGAACATCTATAGTGGTCTTTCCTGTCATTAGTGATGTTATCATGACAAAAGACCTTTGTCCTCGGGAATCTTATTACTTGGAAATACATTTGCCTAATCTAAAGAGGGCAGATTTATTTTTGAAGTGCTAGTGTGTGTGTGTCCATGTGTCTCCTCTGTTACCTCTATCTGTGTCATTCTCTTCCTTTCCTCCATGTCTCCCCTATCCTGCCGATGCCCTGTGAAAGATTTCTTGCTCTGTTTGGAAGGAAAGGAGTGAGGAACTCACTGGCTGGTCACTTGCCTGTGGGAGGAACACACCTGGAATGAGGCTTCCTGCTTTTGTGACCAGCCAGGGGGTGGGGCTGCTCCCCTTCCCCCCCCCCCCCAAATCAAAGACAGTCATGGACAGGTGTTTAAAT
The DNA here is from genome assembly GCF_901001135.1 of Rhinatrema bivittatum. Lineage (NCBI taxonomy): Eukaryota > Metazoa > Chordata > Amphibia > Gymnophiona > Rhinatrematidae > Rhinatrema > Rhinatrema bivittatum. Next base: position 52,494,012 of record NC_042618.1, on the reverse strand, counting down.
CCCAACAGTTGTCAATGGCCAGACTCAGCCCAGCAATGATAGTAGTGATCCTGAGAATCATGCCAAAAGTTTGGAGTCTTTCTGTTTTCACACCAATATGAAATATCTGTGCCTTGTACTCGGGGGACCTTCATTTACAGTTTTTATTTTATTTTTCCCAGGAATTTATCAGTGTTTATTACAAGAACAAAAATTAAATATTCGTGGAAAAATGTCACTTTTTCCACTGATTTCTTTCATTTTTATTCTTGTTGTAATAAATACTGCTAAATTCCCTGGAAAAATAAAAACTCAAATCAAAGATTCCTGATTATACAGCATGCAGAGCTGCTTGAACAGCCTCTGTGATGAGTCACTGTTTTGTTTGAAATGGCCTGTTTGTGGTATGAATGTGCATGTATGTAAGAATTTGGGTAAAAAGTGTATCAGCTATGTTGTGTTTCTGGCAAAGGTAAGTATGGCCAAATGCATGATTGGCCAAATGCATTCATTCTCTCTTGCTTATACTAATGTCTTCTAGATCACCTTCTTGTTTAGTTCACTATTTTGGTGCACACAAGAGGGCCTTAATGTTCATGCTAAAGTTTATTGCATAGGCTCCAAAATATTTCTATTGCATGTAGAACAAAAATATGAAATACATTGTTCTCAAAGTACTGTGTTTTTACTTGTCACTGAGAATAAATTAAGGCATGCAAATTAGGATTTTAAAATTCAATACATTGTTACTTTTTATCTAACTGCAAATTTTTAAGGCACAAGAAACTATCAGTACAGTGTCTAACTGCATCTGCTTTAGGGTTTACACTTTCTCATAAACAGTGGCCAAATACTGCTCACAGTTGATCTGATGATGATTGATTGTGTGTTCATCCAGGTGAGTTTTAATTTAGACAATGTTGAAAACAAAAAACCCCACAGATCTTATGCTCAGCTAATAATGAACATCTAATTATAATTTAAGCTGATGTATTCTTTGTAGGTCATGCAATTAAAGTCATTTTTGCAGTCAATATTACAATACTGGAATTCTTATGTGGAAGCCTGTGAAAAGGTCCAGAAGTTGACCAGCAGATTAGTGTACCATAGAGAACACTACAGACGAAATCTACTATCGCTGGAAGCTTTGAGAGACCACGTGAAGAATCTTCAGGTAAAGTCTCAACAACAGACAGAACCAAGAACATGAAAAACAGACAAGTTTCAGTTCATACATATGTACAACTGCAACAAGAAGTTCAAAACATTTGTATAAGTAAAACTGTATTAAAAATGCACACAGCCATTTCAAAATGTAACATTTCATGGTATACAAAATATTTTTCTGTGTGTAGTTAATCAAAAGTTCATTAATTGTTAAACAGAAGAGTTATTTCATGGCCATGTTTGATTCTGCAGCCTATTGCAACTGTCAAATAATTCAATTAAATGATAGCAAAAAACACATTTTGTTTTGTTGTGAACATCCATATCAGAAAGGGCCATCTTAACTATGTTTTCAAAGCATGACTTAATAGTGGAGAAGGCAAATTTCAAATGATTTTACCAGGGTAATTAAGCAGTTACCCAGGTAAATCCTCTGTTGGTGATTGCCTCTCCCCCACAGGCTCGATGGTACAGGAGCTTTCCCTGTGCTGTGGAGGGATGGGGAGAGCAGAGCCAGCAGACAACGCACGAGCATTTCACTTTGAAGTACCATGAGCAATCAACAGTGCTGGCTTCGCACCTGCCAACCCCAAATTTTTAAAGGGAAGCTCCTCAAAGAGGTCCGCACAGATTCTAAAAATTCCTCCGTAGATGGGGGTTTGATGCAAGGCGTTATGATTTGTTGTGATTAGCTCTATCACAGAAAATATATGGTTTTAATTTTAGGCTATAGCTTTTTTTTAAATCAATTCCATTTCCCCTCAAACAGAACATTTCCTGCCATTTAATGACCAACTGTCCAGGACAGACTCTTCCATCTGGTCAGTAAAGGGGCAATTTTCAAAATACCTGCAAGCTCATTTTCCAAAGGAAAACTCCTTTTGAAGTTTCCCTTTGAAAATGCAGCTGGGCAGGGCCCATGTAACTTGCACATGATTTGATGCAATTACAAAGCATTCGCATTAACATACCCACATTGGGAGGGGGGAGGGGGGGGTTTGCACTTTTCAAACATGCGTTTACCCATCTACAAGCTTTTCAAAATTGCTCTCTAAGAAGAAATTAGACTGGAGTCTCTGCTGCATATCTGTAATGGATTTCTAATTTTATGACTTATTTCCTTCCACTTAATGATCGGTGCACATTGTCTACAGTGTCTTATGGATGAAGCAGAGAATAATGAAGGAAGCTGGGCAAAGCTGCAGGCTGCTATCAATAACCTGAAAAATGACTGTGGTCCTTCAGTCATAGAACTCACCGAGCAAAAATGCAAGGATGCACATGCAAGGTGCGTGTAAAGGACTTAGCATATATAAGAAGCCCTTGAGTAGGATAAAAATGCCTGCACAACAGGAACATGCATTGGTTGCATTAATATTGTGCAAGTCACAAACTACATGTAGCCTAAAACAGGAAAAGTACAGATTCAAGCCCTCCGACAATATGTGGTAGGAGAACAGAGAATGTGACGGAAGCTAAGAAACCGGTAGATCTATCAAGTGTAATACAATATTGCTGAATCCACTCACTCTCAGGCTCTTCTGTGCTCATCCCAAGCTTCCTTGTTATTGTTTTGGCTTCCGCAAATTCTAGTGGGAGACTATCCCATATATCCATCCTCCACCCTTTTCTGTGAAGAAATACTTCCTTATTGTACCCCTTAGGCTACCTTGTAACTCATACTATGACTTCTTGCTATAGAACGTTATAATTCCTCAGGATACTTCTGAGCAACGTTCGCTATTTCTGTTTCAGAATTAGTGCTCCAACAATTGTTAGCTCCCTCCTCTTGTATTCTCTTGTATTCTGTATTCTTCCAACTAACCCCCTTAATGGGGAGCTCTAGGCCTTGAATTGGCCCCAAAATTTGTTTAATTAAAAGACACAAACATATGTGCCTCTGCAGTCTTACTCAGTATGTTTGACAGAATATATTTTACCTATAGCTTATCCTTAAAGGAAGTGAATCCCACCTTAACTTTCTATTTTTTAAACTTTTAATTGAGTGTTTAGTTTCACAGAAGATATGTACCTAAACCAAAACTTGTTGAACCATAATGATTCTTGTTTAAGAGGTATTTTGTGACTTTTAAAGCCATGCAGTGATACGCAGCTTTGACTACTGCTTGATCCACAGAGTGGATGGAAAGGTGATGAGCAAGGCTTCTTGTTGACCACTCTCATTGAACATTGGCAGGTGGAGTCAGATAAATCAAGATGTGGCGGAAGAGCTTCAGTCATCAAAGGCTCTGCTGCAGCTTTTGGAGACCTATACTGATCTGTACACCACAACAGCATCCCAACTGGAACAACTGGAAGAGCAGAGCATTCAGCTCTCAAGTGCTAGTGTTTCAGATGACACAATGATGGAAATCCTGAGGAAAAGGATACAGGACATGAATGTATGTGAATACGTTGCATGTATGTGCATGGCTCTAGCAGAAAACTAAAAGGGGCAAACGTTATGAATTTCTTTTTAGCTGCTAAAGGCTGTGCATGGGAAAATATTTTGTTTCTTTTTTTTTTTTTTTTATATCTCATTTCGTTTCTAGGTTTATTTGTTTTTTTCCTGTCGTGCGCATGCTAAGAATCAAAACCGAAATGAAAATTGGTTGCTTTTCCTGTCTTTTCGGATTAATGACACGAAACCAAACAACAAATATCATTGGTATTTTCCATGTTTTAAACCGCTGCGCATCCCTGTTAGTTACAGCCTCAGAAGAAATGTAACGGCTTGCTAGAATTGTGCATGGACAGAGTCTGAGCTTGGTATGCATTCAGAGCTTGTCGTGCAGCATTGTCTGAGAGCATGTACCCTGTATGTCATTAGAAACCCCACCCGCCTTTGTGTATGTCCAACCCTCATTTTGGACTTTGAAGCATTTCTGATTTATAAAAGAATTTCTGGAGCCGAGTTATCCCTATCCTACTGGAAGAATGCTGATGCAAAGTCACTGATCCCTGGACGTTTCTAAGCACATCTGCTGACTGCCTGCGGGTTTTCCTGGAGGCTTTCTCCTGCTAAAGGTGTCAGTTTGCAGCATAATGTCGTGTGACCACTAGTGGTTGAGACAGAATGGTTTGGGCATTAAAAGCCCTCCCCAGCAGCGGTGATTTTCCATGACATTAGTTAAATAATGAAAATAATTGGGATATAACATAGACTCATAGAATATATATATCGATTCCCAAAATGGTTTGCAATTATTTTAGAAACACATATAGCTACTAGATTGGTAAGTCTAACTGCTGGTTTTGATATCTGATCTATACGACAGTTTCCAAAGGACTGAAGAAAGAAGATAATGTTGTTGTTGTTGTTGTTGTTGTTACTATTATTAATAGCATTATTACTTTATCACCCAGTTATGATTCGGTAAACTGAGACACAGTAAGATATAAGCACACTGTATAATTAAATGTGGTTTACTGGCTGGTTTTAATGTGTGCATTAGTTCAGGCTTTAAGGCCCGATTAACTAAGATAATGAGATGAAGAACGCAGCAGTGTTACCATGTTAAGGCATGGTGAAGCCGCCAGCTTCATCAGTTTAGATTTCCCTGTGCTAACTGGCCCAGAGTGTAAGGGTCGCTCAACATGAGGTCACCTACTCTATACTCTTCCCGGCACCACCCTTCCTCTCTCCCCCCCCCCCCCCCCCCCCCCCCCTGTAAACAACTCCTATCCTGGTAGACCACCACCTCCAAGGCATCTACCTAACACGCACCATCAATAATTTCTCTGCTTAGAAGATGTATATATAGTGGACTCCATATTTATACTGCACACTTGTATATAATTATCCTCCTCTATCTCTTTTTAATTCTTACAATCCCAGTTCTTAGCCCTTGTTAAATGTAACTGCATCTCTTCTTCACGTTTATTTATGTTTTTGGTTATATTTTTGCACCCCTGTTATCTGTAAACCAACATGATGAGAACGAGTTCTTGAATGCCGGTATATAAAAACCTTAAATAAATAAAAATAAAATAAATCTAAACTCCACCCCACACGGAGCAAGAATTCTCCCTGCTGAAAGACAATCCCTCCTAGGGTAAAAGATGTCTGCTCCTCCTCTTCCCCTACATCAGAGGCCTCCAAACCCTCCCCCCTCAAAGTAGCATGTGTGAAGTCTTCACATTTTCAACGGCAGGAGGGAGCCATCTGACTCCTCCTGGTCCAGTGCCAGTTTCAAAATGACCCAAATGTCAAATCCCATGGTGCCACCTCACCGTAGCACTAACATGCATATGTAAACTTTGTGAATTACGATGCACCTCAGTCTACCGTTTGTTGATATGTAAGAGGTGCCTGCTTTTTCAATTTGTGAATTAACCTGTTTAGTAAATCGGTCATTAGGTAACTTGTGCATTAAGCCTAACACCTATTAGTTAGTAGACCTAATAATAATGTTCTCAGATTCACATTGTAAGTCAGGAAAGTAAACTTGAACTCAAAAGGAACAAAAGTTGTCCTGACATAGGTCGCAGTTCTGACTACAAGGCCCCACCTCTTGCATGCTGTTGGCACCAGCAGCCTCTTCTTATGAAACTATTTGTAACCATTGTAGGCCGTTTTTTTAGAAAAGCAGCATAAGCTGTCTAATGTGTTGCAGGGGACTTCCACTTATGGCTTTCTCTTGTTTATAAGCTATGGTATTGTGGGGGGTTTTTTTTTAATCTCTATACTGTAAATTTTGACGGATTCCACTAGCTCTGGCATTAACCCCTAATCTCAATAAAGTATCTCCTAGGCATTGCACATGTTCCATAACCCTGAAAACTCTCTTTCCAGAATAGGTCGCTTGTTAAACATTAACCTTGAGTTGGTTTGCCTGAGTTCACCTGGTGGTGCTGACGTTTGAGCCGTGCTCTGCAGACCGTTTCAGAAGAGCCAACTTTTGAATAGCTCTCCTGAAGCATTGCATTTATGGAAAGGCAGCCCTCAGCAGGCAGGGCTTTGAATTAAACAGGAACCTCTGCCTTGCCTGTCACTAAATTGTTCTGCTTTGTACAGGTTCTGCCGGTCTGCCTGTGTGCCGGTAAAAGTGCAGACGTTTTTCACCACAATGCATGTACTTTTACCTGCGTTGCAGGGTAGGCGTTCCCGGGGTGGAGCTAGGCTGGGGAGAAAGCACACTTGGTTTTGTATTTTCAAAACTATGCGCGGTGTTTAGGAAGGAAAAAGTATCCACAGAAAAAAGCAGGGGTAAATCACTCTGGGCACTACCGTGTAATTTCACCTTTGAGAATTGGAGCAAAATCCATGGGTAAAATTGAACTGCAGACTTTGCAGCAGTGCTGGCACCTTAAAAATGGCCCTCACTATGCAGTGTGTGCTCATGCACAAGCCTGGGTTAATGAGGTGCTGTACCGTGACCTGCACAAGTCTCTTATGTGTCCTTCTGCGGAGCAGCACTAATATCTCGCCCATTACCTATAGGGAGGGAGCTAACGGGAAGGGCAAATAATGCTTCACTTTTTTCACTGGCTGAAGGCTGTGGATAATCTTCTAAAATATCAAATGTTAGAAATCCCTTCTGAGGGGAAGAAATTAATTCAGCAGCAATTACCATGCCCTTCCTGCGGTTACATACTGATGCATTACATGGGGCCGGTACGTCCCAATAGGCCGAAACTAGGCAGTCACCTAGGACACCAGCCATTAGGGGGCAGCAAAGAGCAGCCGTGTGGGGCCGCGAACAGAGCCCATCCCGCTCACAGCCAAGAGGAGTGGAGATCCTGCTTGCGGCTGAGAAATGCAGACTCTTGGCAGTAAACGAGCAGTGCCCATCCTGCTCGCGACCAAGAGAAGCAGAGACTCGGCGGGCCACAAGCAGCACTCATTCTGCTCACGGCTGCGAGAATCAGATGCTCGGAGGGCTATGAGCAGCGCCCATCTTGCTTGCAGCCAAGAGAAGCAGAGTCTCGGCAGGCCACAAGCAGCGCCTCTGTGTGTGTGTGAGTGAGTTGATTTTGTGTGTGTACAAGAGCAATGGTGTTAGTGAGTGAGAAGGAGGGAGCCTGTGTAAGGGAGCGTGCGTGAATGAGACAAGAAACCTAAGTGTGTGTGTAAGAGAGGGGGCCTGACTGAGTAAATGAGGTTGGGGTTGGAGCCGGGCCTGGACCAGTAAGGGGGGCGGGTGGGCACAAGGCAGAAGGTTCGCCTAGGGTGCCTAACGCCCTTCACTGGCTCTGGCATTACAGCAGAGACAATACATGTTTTGAAACAGACTACAAGTTTTTGGAAGACCGATGTAAACAGGAAGAAACTGTGGCAGAAAGCACTTCCAAAGCAATCTTACCTGCAGCTGGTTCCGTTCCTCACAGTGGAAGAGGGATGTTACAGTGCTGTATTTGAAATCTGACACTGCGTGTGAATCAGTCACTATAGCTACTAGTTTAAAGGTCTTTCTACAGAAGACAGAGATGAAAATCCCAAGGAAACCTGATGCTGCATGTTGGTGTGATTTAATAAACCAGCTCAGTTCCTATGTTCTTTCTATCTTCGGCCTTGACAAAGGAGCCAGCAACTGATGGCTCTCTCAAACCACCTTCCACCTTTCCTCCATGGTTGTCTGGGTGTTTCGCCCTCCTTTAGGATCTGATTTACTAGTGAAGTTCTTCATTTGTGCAGCACTGTGTATGTCTACCAGCAGTAGTAGCTATGGGGAAAAAAAGTTTGCTAAATCAGGTTGTTAATGCACCTTTGCACGTGGGCAGCGGCTCCTCCATCCCCCTCCCCCCCATCTCCTGCAAGCGTGCAATCAGCAGCTTACTGGCATACCCTGATAGCTCCTCCTGTAGTAATTGCCTCTGTACTTCATCTGTCATCATGGTCTGGATCCCCCATCGGTTTTCCTCTCTGTGTCTCAATACATAGAAACATACCTAGTGTTAATGGCAGAAAAAGACCAATGGTCCATCCAGTCTGCCCAGCAGGTTTCTTATGATAGCAACTGCCACTCCCCCAAGCCTTATATATATTAACAAAGCAATATTTTTACAGGGTGAGGAGCCTTCTTGAAAATTCAGACAATGCTGCTTGACTTGCTTTGCTTTTGAACTTGGCCGGAGAAGCAGTCCTGTGCTTTTTCCCTTAGATGTCTGCGTATCAGTACCCCAGACCGTAAAAGTCGGGGCCTGTGTTGGTTGTCCTCTGAAGCCAATTCCCCTTTTCCCCCCACGCTGTCAAAGCGGAGAGCAGCTGCATCAAAAGCATCAAGGCTTATTGGTTAAGGGTAGTAATCCCCATGCATGATGATAAAGGTAGTAACCGCCACCTAGCAGGTTACCCCCATGCGCCCTTTTCTTCATTTCCGCCCTTCGGCATTTAGGGATCCACAGTGTTTATCTCTTGCCTCTTTGAGTTCTTTGACTGTTTTTGTATTCACCATTACTCCAGAAGGGCATTCCAAGTATCCATCACCCTTTCTATGAAGAAATATTTCCTGACATTGGTTTTGAGTCGTCCCCCCTGGAATTTCATTTCTTGACCCCTAGTTCTACAGTTTCCTTTCCAACGGAAAAGGTTCAAAGTACATGCGTCATTAAAACCTTTCAGGTATCTGAAGGTCTGTATCAAATCTCCCCTGCACCTTCTCTCTTCCAGGATATACATATTCACATCCTTCAGCCTGTCCTCATAAATCTTCCGATATAGACCCCATACTATATTTGTTGCTATTCTTTGGACCACCTCTATCCTGTGTCTATCCTTTTTGAGATTCGGGCTCCAGAACTCAACACTGTACTCCAGGTGTGACTTCACCAAGGATCTGTACAAGGGGATTATCACCTCCTTTTTCTTACTGGTTACTCCCCTCTCTGTGCAGCCCAGCATTCTTCTAGCTTTGGCTATCGCCTTGTCACCTTGCTCTCACCACTTTTCAGATCATCGGATACTTTCACCCCAAGGTCCCTCCCCCCACATCCTCACCCATTCTCTCTCATCCCCCTACCCTGTCTTCAGTCTCTCTCAGCTCCTCATTCTGTCCCCAGCATTCTCCCTCGTTCTCTCTCAATGCCCCCCACACAATGTCTCCCAGTCTCTCAATCCCTCCTCATGCTCTCCCCCCAGTCTCCCTCTCCTCCCCTCTTTATCCCCACCAGTCTCAACCCCCTGCCAGTCATTTCTACTACCTGTCAGCTAGTCAGTCACCCCATCCAGCCCGCCCCACTCAGATGGCTTAAGCCAGCCACTCCTCTCCCTCATCTTTCTGACTGACATGCCAGAACTTCTGTTCTTTTCCTGTCATGATCACATGGCTTTTGATGAACTTGAGCCAGGCAGGTGCCAAAACTCCAGCACTGGTGTTGCTGTCTCAAGTATTGCAAGACAAAGAGACTAGTGCAGGAGTTTGTACACCACACAGTTAAACCTCACTGAGATCCACGTGGTGCCAGCCAACAGGAAAAGTACAGCAGCATCTGGGGACATTACCAGCACAAAAATCCCGGATGTCACAGCAAAACTTCTAGGCACCAGGGTGACCTGGCACTTGGGGTTTCTTAAAACCCTGTTCTACCTATTTGCTGTCTCTAGCAAGTCCTTGAGAGCAATTCAAACCTGGCCAGGCAGTGCATATTTCTTAGATGGAGGAGACTGAAATGGCCAATCACATTGGATGATTTAACTTCTTCCTGCATGGTAATCTGATCGATTTGAGAAAAACTAATCAGCCAACATGATTTGGAATGAGTGACTGCACACAAAAGAGGGAACACAGATTTTAATTTATCAGATTTGGCATGATATAACATTTAGAAAATAACAATTCCTGCCTCTAACATCCTAGTCACTAAGCACCAGTTTTCCCTAAAGAAAGTTCTATATCATGGGTGGTAACAGACTTGCCATAAACCTTAGCCTGCTTAGTATATTAACACTTATGGCTAACTTACTTACCCTTGGTCTAGGCTCCAGGCAATACCTCTGTTCACCTCTGAAGCGGGCTCCGACTGGAGAGCTGGAGAATGTGGGCAGGAGAGAGGCCTGCTTCCTGGGCTTGTACTGGCAGAGCGGGCAGGTGATCTGAAGGAGACTTGCTTCTGGCTCTGGTACTTGCCCCTCACTGTCTGAGACTCCGTGTCACTCTCCGCACCTGAGCGGGCATCTCATCTCTCCGGGCCACACCTAGCCTTCTCCCTTCTTGATAGGGAGTGCTGGTCTGCTTCTGACCTCTCTCTCCCCCCCCCCTCCCCCCCCCCCCCCCCCACACACACACACACAAACACATTTCGCTTGGGCAGGAATGCTTTGGCACAGCTTCTTGCTTTCTCAGGATTTGCTCTCTGGGTTTTCTCCCAGGGTTTGTGCTCTTTTTCTCCTTTTCCTCCTTCAGAGGTTCCTTCACTTCAGCCTCTTTGCCCCCCCCCCCCCCTGTCTTTTGCTTTCCATCTGCTGAATATGCAAAATCATGTGGGGTGGAGGGTCTTTTGCCGCATTGCAGGTCTTTTCCTCCCTCCCCATTACTTCGAGAGGGATCCTGCCATGTTGCAGGTCTTTCTGACCTGTGGACTTGCCTTGGCTCATCTGTGACTCCGGCTTATGGGCTTAAGTTGCTGGTTCTCTGTCTGCTTTTTTTTATTTGGACAGACCCTTACAAATAGGCAGATCTAATAAGGTATCTTTCAGTGTATCAGGGCAAAAGTTCTTCCATTTTCCACTGAGACAGTGCAGTTTAATGTTCACCTCTTGGTGTGACAGTGCCTGGGGCCTGTCAGTTTCTTGGGTAGATGATTTATATGTTTTGCTTCAGTGGTAAACATGAGGTATCTCCCTACACCTTAATGTGGCTAAAAGTTGTTCCACAGCATGCATACTCTTCCTTGCGTTGACAGGAAGCATTCCTGGAGTGTGTTGAGGTTAGAAGAAGAAAATACAGCAGGCAATTTTCAGAAGGATTTACATATGTGAATGCATTTTGCCTGTGAAATGGGCTTTTGAAAATTGCTACAGTATATGCCATTGAATTGTCCATAGCTTTTACCCGTGTATGTGCACGTTAAGCATGTAAACAGGCTTTTAAAAATTGCTACAATAGTATGCCTCATTTACACATGTGTAACTCCTTTGAAGATTACCTTTAAGGTATGCAGATTTTCAGCACTATACGATTTATTTCCCATGGAAAAAAATGCAGAGAAAGGTGGCGTAAAAGTCCATGGGTACATATGGCTTTTACTTTATTATTTTAGTTTAGTTTGTTTTTTTTTAATTGGTGCAAAGTCCAAAAGTAGAAAGTAACTTTGCACTTTGTCCCCAAGCAGATGGTGTGAAAATTGCCTCCCTAATTCAATAAAATGGTATTTTTAGAAATATTTTATTTATCCATTTTTCAGTCACAAATATAAGAACAATTACGTATGAGGGCACACAGCTGTCATGCCTGGCAATCCAGTTATTTTTGTTTGTCCTACCCCACATTACTAGAGATGTGTGACTTTCATTTCAGTGCACATTATTTTGAAATAGCACATGCTAAAATGAAATATTGTGTACTAAGAGGTCCATATTCAGTAGGACGTTTAGTGGACAATTGTCCCACTGAATATCCTTGTTCATACCTACCCCGATGTTCTTTTGAATACTGCGGTTAAGTATAAAGTTATAGCCAGTTAAGTAGCTTTCCAGGTTTTAAAAAAAAAATGGTGTACCTACAGGCCCAATCCTGCTTCCCCCTCACTTTTACACTCCAAAAAGGACGCCGGGTCCAAACCTGCCGGCCCCTGCCCCATTTCTATAGTTTAATAAAAACTATTAGTGTTGCGAGTCATAGCAATTTCATCCCCCCTCCCCTGCTTCCCGGTTCCTGGGTTTTTTTCCTCAAAATGTCATACTCTGCAGATGCAGCCCCCCCCCCCCCCCCCCCCCCCCCCCGGTACAGTACCTTAATATGTAGGATTTCTTCAGCCCCGTCCACGGTAGTGTCCACTGTGCTCCGGGCCCAGCGCTTCTGCCATTGCTAGGCAATGTACTGAATTATAACTTAGCAGGATAACTGGCTTAATATTCCAGAATTTGTCATTTAGACGGATAACTTTCCATTAACTTTCAGTTACCCGTCTAAATGGCTTTCAGATATGGACCATTAAAAGTTTAGTGTGAGCTATTTCATTTTGGCGCCTGCTGTTTCATTTTTATTATGTGCTGAAACAACGCCCAAAAAAAAAAAGAAAATTGAAAGTTTTCACCCTGCACATTTTTACACATTGGCTTTCTCCCAGTCACGGTGTTTAAGATGCTTTAATAATTACTTTTAGTCAGTCTTCCCTCGCGCTTGTGCATAATTGTCTCATCCTCCTTTCTCTGTGGAGTATGTTTTCCAGTACCATATTACTACCCTCCATAATACATAGCTCGTTAGGAAGCCTAGGACAGAGGGCAAGGATGGAGGGAAGTTGCTGATAAATGCGTAACCGAGATGTGCTTGTTCTTTCCCATTTTAATAGGGCGTTCAGCAGAGCCTTCTGAACGTAAAAGTGTTCTTTCTCCGATCTTCTAAGTTGGTGGACCAGCTGGTAAAGCAGGCAGGGCAAGCAGCTCCAGATGTTATCCTTTCAGACAGACTACAATTAGCCCAAAGGATATCTGATCTAGAAAGGAGATTGTCAGAAAAATCAAGTGAATTCAAGGTATAACTTCACTATTATACAGTACTGAAATCACAGACCCTTTCTATCTGGGCTGCCCTGAATAACTGACTGTGCTGCCCCATAATTTGATGGACTATGCTCTTATTTTTCTTAGAAGAAAAGTACCACTAAAATCAATACCATTACATGGCTCCCTTGCTCCTTAAATGCTTTTTTTTTTTTTTTTGGTCTCCCAATTACTTGAAAACTTTTATTTATTTTTTTTGTACTTGATTGACAATCTTGGATAGAATTAATTTTATCTCCTTACACAGAAGTATTCAACAGGGCCCCTCAAAGATATGCGCAAGAAAATGTTCAGTGTAAATGATAGTCGGACCTGAAGGCATGGGGGATACCTCCCTCTTTTCCAGCCAAAAGATGTAAGAAAATGTGCAATGACTTCCTTCCTTCCTACCACAGCAATGTTACCACAAAAGATTTCTCCCTCTCCTCCAAATATTTAAAGAGACCATAGCTGCCAGAGCACCATGGATACTACCAGGAAGACGCTGGCTGCAGCCCTCCCGGCAGCGTTCAGGGTTGCTGTCAGAACACTGAACGCTGGGACTGCAATAAGATTCTACCACCTACTGGCTTGGGAGATTTAGGCGAGTCAGGAGGGTGGGGATGGGAGGGGAAGGAGGGGGATTGGAGTTGCAGTTTGTTTGTTTTTTTATTTATTTATTTATTTTTAATTTTTATATACCGGAATTCCTGTATGCAATACAAATCAGTCCGGTTTACAAGTAACGAAAAGGTTGCCCTGGTCTGGTAGATTAGACTGGGGTTTTTTACATAGAACATAGAACAATAACAATCAACTATTGAACATTATTACAAGGAACAGTGAAAGTAACAATAGTATTTAACAAACATATAATATTATTATTATAACATTATTCGTGTTCACATTTTACAAGGAACTTTGGTAGCGTAAATAGTCTGCAAGTATTTATATTCTTGGGTTGCAGGGTTAGGAGGGTGGGAACTAGGGAAGAAGCTTTTTGAGTAACGAGGAGTACGCAGGAGGGGAGGGGGGTCCGGTGTTGCACATTTTCTTATGTCTTTTAGCTGGAAAGGAAGGGGGTAATCCCACGGAGAGCTGTCAGGCCTTCTACGATAACTAAATTATAGGCAATATAGAGTAAAGCTGGTGTGTATCAAACCTATGTGGGTAACTTTTTATCCAGGTAATTTTAGCCATGAATATTCAGCAGAAGATAAGTTCTGCTGAATATCTGGGTACACCTATCCAGGTAACTTTACCCACATTAACTTTCCTGGCTCACTCAATATGGACCTTAGAATGTCTGTGACTCCAATGTAGGATGTCAATGATGAAAGAGTGTCTTTCATCATTCTAACTGATGTCTCTGCGTAAATATCGCTTTTCTGAAATCTCTTCTAGTTCACCATAAATCAGCTTGAGGAGTTCAACCACAGCCTTGAAATGCTAGAAGCTCATGTGAAAACATCTTCAGATGGTCTGGATAAACCGTATTTGCAGGGCGAAGGGCAAACCCCAGAACCATTAATGGTAAGCTTGATACCTGCAAGCAGTACATGAGTCTGAGTGAATTCTCCCTGTTATTGGAACAGCCTTTTTGATTGTAATCCTCTGCTGGACATTCCAGGCAAAGGGAATGTCCCTTCACAGCTATTCTCCACATGCAACTTTCAGGGGAACATTGACATACAGTGACCGAACAATCTGTAAAGATTTAAAAATGTGTCTTCCTCTACACTCAGGCAGGCCAATCCACACCAGTGGGCTATGCAATCCTACCAGCTGATGGAGACTGAGTAAAGCTGACTCGCTGACATATAGCCCTGCCCCGACATCAGCCCACCAGTATTCTCCATCTGCAAAAGATGGTGGACATGCATCTCCCTTGTGGGGATTGCTTGTGGTTAATTAAATAAAAAAATAGAAGATAGAAGATTAGGAAGGACCAAACGGGTGTCCTTCCCTCAGTTGAGCGCTTTAAATTTGGAAGCTTGACCAGGCATAGACTTTATAAAAAAAAAAAAAATAAAATAACACAGAAAAGATGAGGGGAGTGCTCGGCAGCGAAGACTTGTGTGCTCTTCCCCGTAGCTGGTGACCCGATCCTGCTCTCAGCCAGGGAGGGCTGAGCTCAGGTTTAAAAAAAAAAAAAAGAGCAGGGAAGTTTTAGGCCCCTTCTTTTTCCCTTACCAAGTTAAAGTTAGTATAGAGCGGAGGTGGCACGGGCTCGGCGGTTTGAGCAGTTTTTGACAAGGCCCCCACTTCTCAGGCTCGGATCAGTCGACCACGTGGTAGGCCGCTGTGGTGGTTTCTTTTCCCATGCACTCAGGCGTGTGTGCACATTCTCGCCACGGCAGTGTCCTCACATGGACGTGCACGTGCATGGGTACTTCTGTGCACAAGGCCATGGCCTAGATTTGAGTGCATATTTGCATAGGTACACCCGGGCGCTGTTGGAGTGCATGCAGGAGGCTGACGAGAGCTGAGTGCAGGAAACCTGTGGCGCTGGGGACAAAAAAGTCTAAGCGCCTTGCTATCTGTGAGGCTTGCCATATAAGGGCAATCCCGCCATTGCTGTTTCTATAACTATGTCAGCGCTGTTTAGATGCTCAAGGCGATTTGGCTAATATAGATTTTGCCAATGTTGGGCCATCTTCTCAGTCTATGGTGGCTCCAATGAGAAGTAGGGTGGGGAGGCAACAAAGCAGACAGTTCCCAATGGCAGAGGCATCCCCAAGAGAGGGATCGGAGAATGGCAGGTTTGGGCCTATGGGTCCTGGTTTGGATCCATCCTCCTCCTGGATGGAATTTTTCCAGGCTTTTCTGCAGGGGTGCTCAGAGGAGGCGAAGCAACCTACTAAGAAGGGAATGCCTGCTCGGGTCTCCCACTTGTTAGTCATGGCGGGCATATGCCACAGGGAAGCTATCCCTGGAGATGTTCAGGGGGATGTAGATCATGATACGTCAGATGACTCTGATGGGGACTTGGTTTTCTCCAATCTAGAAGAGGGAGAAATTCCTCCTGATTTAGAACCACATCGGACTGTACTCCTGATTAGCATAAAAAGAAATTCCAGTCCCCTATCCTGAGGGATCTTCAGGCCCGCAGACCTACGACATGGATTGCCACCTACCGTACGCCCACTGAATTGAAGTCACTCCCCTCCCATTGTTTCAGTTCTTCCTCCGGAAGCAGAGGGGAAAACCAAACAAAAGGCAATATAGCCCGCTAATCTCCAGCTCTGTCCTTAGAGCATCCTGGCCTTAATACATTAGGACTAGAATAGTGCAGAGAGAGGAAAAGAGAAATATTCCTTTTCTTTTTTTTTTGCCAAAAATGCTTTGACAGCCAGATGGACCTGTCCTTATGTCATAGGAATCTTCAGAATACCTCGGCAGAGACCTTCTCTCTGGATCCAGGCACAAGCTAATCTCCCAGCTCAGGCAGGAATCCAACCCACGGCTAGGGGAAGTACTACTGGGCACAATCACCCGCACCAGTGCACCTGCAGAGCTATCTGGACCAGAAGTATGGCTCCACAGAAATCCAGGGAGGCAAGCCTGAAAAGGTTATCAACCAAGGCCTGCTCCTGGCTATCTGAGTTACAACCCTCCCAGAAGCAAACAGCCCCTACTTAATTATTTCCAGTTCAGATATGCAGACAGATCAGTCTGCTCCTCCCAGAAAATGAAACTTTATAATCTGCATCCCACTGGAAAAAAAGAGAAACCCTTGAAGCTTTCTGTACCCCCAATGCACAAGCAATCGAGGAACCATGGGGGAACACTTCCCGCAGACTCCCCCATACCGGACACTGGTTTCCCGTGCCCAGCAGGAACCACTATAGCCTTGGAGGAGCACTGCATCGCAGACATGGGAACTTCAATTCTGCAGCAAACCGGCACCAGGATCCACTGTATATCCAGCCTGCCCCTTTAAGGAGTCTCCCAGCACAAGCCCCATAAGTGCTAATGCTTCCATTCATCGGGGACCAAAATGGACAGTCTGAGCGGGCATCTTCTTCATTATCACATCCCATGGAAGAAAAATCAAAATGGCTGAGATTCATGCCCTCCTGGATACAACTCTCAGCTCTAGCATGGTGGATGTTAGCACATAAGCATCTGCTCACCCCAGCTGCATCAGCTTAAACCTTTAAAACTATTCCTTTCTTTTTTTTTAAAATGAATATTCCCTATATGTACCAGGATCAGTCCAGACAGATGGGTTATGCCTCAGTTCCAGCAGATGGAGTCAAAGAAAAAGCTGAAAGGCACCCTCTGATAATCCAGTGTGCCACCTGCGATCCTTCAGTATTTCTCTGACTCCAGCAGATGAAGGATGGCATAACCTGCAGTCCTGATCCTTTACAAAATTCTTGATTATTTATTAAGTGAAGGGATTCTTTATCCTTAGTACCTTTGACTAGATCAACTTGTAGTAAAAAAAAAAAAAAAAGAACAAATAGGCGAGAGTACAGATCACTTTATAATAGCAAGCAAGGCTGGGCTTCTGCCCTATGACCTTAATGCCCAGAGGATCTTGACACAGCCCGGTGAGTTGGGGGGATTTACCGGTGGGCTGGTCCCTCCCCCCATTCAATTCGAGACATTTAATTCTTCTGGTGGAAGCTACTTAATTGTTGATTAAGCCCAGGGATGTCCATTCCCCTGGTTGAGCAGCTCTGGGAAAAAAAAAAAAAAAGTAAAATAAATAAATACTTTTAAAAACAGAGCGAGACTGCTGTGTTCTCCCCAGTCTCCAGAGGGGGTGATTTTCTTCACTCAGCTGATTTTTGTTCACTGCTTAGCTTACTGTGCCGCAGGGATCACGGTGTGCAGCTTGTGGAGAGCTGGCGGCACGGATCTCATGCGAAAGCCTCTGCTCCCGCTGTATCCCCGGGGGCGAAGGTCCTTCACAGGTGCCGATTGCAGGAACAAGATTAGCTCTGCCGCGATTGCGCAGCTTAGGTAGGAGTCAACCGGATCAAAAGCAGAGGCCTGCCCCGTCCCCGATAAATGCGGGAAAGGTGGCCATTTTGCCCGACTCTGGCTCCGATGCTGCTCAGAGGGAGGGGATTTCCCTACACTTTCTCCACCTACGTTGAGCCCTGAAAGGCCTCGCGATTCGGGGCATGATTCTTCTCCTCCTCCTGCCTTGCCTCCGGGGGGGGGGGGGCCCTTAAAGAGGCAGCACCTGTTTTCATCGCAGTTTGTTTTACTACTGCACAAGGCTTATATGGAAGCTGAGGCAGACTTGGATTGGCAGAATACTCCTCCTGCAAAGATCCCTAGGCCTGCAGAGGATCAAGGGGCTTCTAGGGCCCGACTACCCTGTCCAGCCCCTGCCACGGTGGTACTGACACCCTCCACTCCCCCGGGGCCCGCGCTTCCAGATCCATTCCCAGTGGACACGAGCGATGATATTGACAATTCCGCTCTGGTTGAAGGGGATGACCCACGGGTGCTCCGGTTATTTCGCAAGGAGGAACTGGACCCTTTGATTCCTCATGTGCTAGCGGAACTGGATATTCAGGCTCTGCAGCCAGTGGCGGATACTTCTTTGGGGGATCCTATTTTGTCGGGTCTTCAGGCTCCTCCTAGAACTTTTCCTTTTCATCCCATGCTATTGCAGCTTATGACTTGGGAATGGGACGTGCCTGAGGCCACTCTATGGGTTAGTAGGGCCATGGGGAAAGCTTTAATCACTTCCGGACGAGTCCTTAGATCTTCTTAAGATCCCTAAGGTGGACGTGGCCGTGTTAGCCATCGCCAAGCGCACAACTATTCCGGTGAAGGGAGCAGCAGCTCTTAAGGATCTCCAGGATAGGAAGCTGGAGATTGGTATTCCAAGAGCCAATTGGTACCAATTGGGAGCGCAATTCAACACAGCTGTGGGCAAGGTTTTCCTACCTCGGGAGAGGATGGGCAAACTGATGTCTCAGGTTTGACGTCTTTTGGCCCTCCATTTGCTCAAGGTTTGGGACTATTTGCAAGTTCTTGGTTCTATGGTGTCTACTCTGGAGGTGGTTCCCTGGGTGTTTGCTCATATGAGACCTTTGCAGAGGGCATTGCTTTCCCATTGGGACACCAAGTCTGAAGAGTTCCACTTGCCCTTTTCCCCTCATGGATCCAGCCAGGACCAGTCTAGAATGGTGGTTGGTTCCCGATCACTTACAACAGGGGATGGACCTAGGGAATCCCCAGTGGCTGATCGTGACAACGGATGCCAGCCTTTCCATTTGGGGGGCAGTCTGTCAGTCACGATCGGTGCAAGGTCAATGGACAGATCAGGAGTCCAAGTGGTCCATAAATCAGTTGG
Organism: Rhinatrema bivittatum; assembly: GCF_901001135.1. NCBI lineage: Eukaryota > Metazoa > Chordata > Amphibia > Gymnophiona > Rhinatrematidae > Rhinatrema > Rhinatrema bivittatum. The sequence goes on along the minus strand of NC_042618.1, from coordinate 52,474,897 downwards.
AGACCAGGGCGGTTCATCTAGCGCTGTGCTGGTTTCTCCAGCTAGTCCGGCATTGTTCGGTGAGGATTCTGTCTGACAATGCGACAACCGTGGCGTACATCAATCATCAAGGGGGAACAAAGAGTCGGCCGGTGGCTGCCGAGGTGGACAAGTAGATGGTCTGGGCGGAGCGCAATCTGACCCGCTTGGCGGCATCCCATACAGCAGAAGTGGACAACGTCCAGGCAGATTTTCTCAGTCGACAGTGGCTAGATCCCGGAGAGTGGAAGTTGTCCGAGGAGGCAATGCAGCTCTTGACTCGCTGGTGGGGAGTTCCCCATCTGGATTTGATGGCAACTCGGCTGAACGCAAAGGCAGCTCGGTTCTTCAGTCGCAGAAGAGAGCATGGGGCGGAAGGGGTGGATGCCCTAGTCCTTCCGTGGCCCCACGACGTGCTCCTCTGTGTTTCCTCCTTGGCCATTGGTGGGGAAAGTCTTACGGCGAATAGAGGCCCACCGGGGGCCAGTTATTCTCATAGCCCCGGAGTGGCCGCAGAGGCCGTGGTTTGCAGACCTGATCAACTTGGCGGTAGACGGTCCCTTGCGTCTCTGTCATCTACCGAATTTGCTTCAACAAGGTCCAGTATTTTTCGATCAGGCGGCTCGCTTTTGTCTAGCGGCTTGGCTTATGAGAGGAGACAGTTGAGAAAGAAGGGTTATCCTCTATGTCACTTACCTACGTTCGGGTATGAAAGGTTTTCGATTCTTGGTGCAGCGGATTGAAGGTGTCCCTGCGCCAGACCACTATTGTGCACATTCTCGCATTCTTGCAGGAAGACTTAAAGAAAGGTTTGGCATACAGCTCGCTCCGGGTTCAGATAGCAGCGTTAGGCTGTTTAAGAGGTAAAGCTGACGGTATGTCCCTTGCAGGACATCCTGATGTGGTGCGTTTTTTGAAGGGAGCCAAACATTTACACCCGCCGGTGCATGCAGTGTGTCCTTCGTGGAGTTTGAATTTGGTTCTCCGAGGGCTCTTCGGTCCTCCCTTTGAGCCTATCAAGCGGTCTACTTTGAAGGATTTAACACTCAAGGTGGTGTTCCTCGTGGCTATCTGTTCGGCCAGACGAATATCTGAGATTCAAGCGTTGTCCTGTAGAGAGCCGTTCTTGCAGATCTCGGACTCTGGAGTTTCACTTAGGACAGTGCCTTCTTTTCTGCCGAAGGTGGTATCGGCATTTAACGTAAATCAGTCATTTGAGTTACCGGTTTTCCCAGATTTGGATTGGAATTCTCCTCAGGTTCATGATTTGAGGAGATTGGACGTCCACCGGATACTTCTGCGGTACTTGGAAGTGATTAATGCTTTTCGATTGTCAGACCATCTTTTTGCCTTATGGAGTGGTCCTAAGAAAGGATGTAAGGCTTCCAAGACTACTAATGTCCAATGGTTGAAGGACGCTATTGCTTCGCTATGTCATGGGTGGCAAGTACCAGATGGTCTTAAGGCTCATTCGCTCAGATCTCAAGCAGCATCTTGGGCAGAGAGCCAATGTGTTTCGCCGCAGGAGATTTGCAGGGCAGCTATTTGGAAATCTTTGCACACTTTTGCTAAGCATTACCATTTGGACGTCCGGGCTCCGGATGTCGATTCTTTTGGCAGCAGTGTGCTTCGAGTGGGTCTCTCCGTGTCCCACCCCATTTAGGGCAGCTTGGGTACATCCCAGCAGTATGGACTGATCCTGGTACGTTCAGGGAAAGGAAATACTGAGGGACTGCAGGCGGCACACTAGGTTATATTTATTTATTTATTTTTAATTTTTATATACCGACATTCTTGTATAATATACAAATCATACCGGTTTACATTAAAACAGGAGATGCAGGAAAAATGTTTCCTTTGTCTAATACATTGAACATTAATAGCAAAGAAATTGTTAACAAGGGATAACAACTAAGAAAAACATGGAGAAAGGTAAACAAAAGAGGAAGAAACATAGAAGTTAAAAAATGAAAAGGTGGCACAAAGGGTTGCACGAAGGGGTGCACAAAGGGGAGTGCCCCTTTGTTGCGCCCCTTTGGCGCGAAGCCCAGCGCGCGACGCCTGGTGTTGAGGCGGGCTTAATGGTCCGATGGTAATGATGTCATGAGGGGGTGGGTCTCATGATCGCAGCACTCACATCGCTGCTTCTTCCCAGTTCCTGATGAAAATTAAGCTGTTTCTTTCATTTCTGTTCTCATGGCTGTGGGGTGAGAAGCGCTGCAGGGTGCCCCTCGATGTTAACTGATGTTATATGGCAGTGTCGGTGAAACTTTTTTCTCTGTCTCCATCTGGGGGATGAACAGGAACCTAAACCAGATAGCAGGAAATTAAAAATAAAGATGCAGGTAGTTGATTTTGGATTTTTTTTGCGTGTGTATGTTTATTATGCTAACATTTAGTACTATGTAAGGTATCTTAAGGATCTTCCTGGTACTGAATTTGTTGTCTTTGTTTAATCACAGGCCCATTTGTTGGCACTTGTCGCATTGTCCCCCGATATCGAGAATTTGAATGAAAAAAGTTTCCGACTTCCACTCTGTGATGTCACCACAAAGACCCTCCAGGGCCTGAACAGGCAGTGGGCTCAGAAGACAGCAGCTGCACTGGAGCAGTGCCGGTGAGGAACCTGGTGCATCATAGATTGTTTGAAATGGGGAGGACAATTGTGAAAAGATTTTATCTGGCAACATCGGTTGAAAATTCCCCCCCCCCCCTCTACTTAAACATGCTATATTTATCCATGCCACAAAAGGATGTGGTGGGAGCAGATCTACTAAACAGTGCTCAGGGGTTTCATTTTGACATCCCCGCACCTGCTTCTCAGTGCCGAGTGGTGCTCAGTCCATAGTTATGGTTGGCCTTAGGCTGGTCCCCAGATTTTCAAAAGGAAACTCCCTGGAGAGTTTCCCTTTGAAAATTTGCTTGAAGGCCCATGGGCTTGCAAGCAGTGCACCAATTTAAAAAGATTTGAACATTAGCTTGTGCTTCTAGAGCTGCCTCTGTTAGAGCAGTGCTAAAAGCAGCGGGAGCAGGGCAGAGGGTCCCTCGCTCCTGGCAGTGAAGAAAAAGGTATCGAGGGGGATGGGAATGGGGTGCGGGAGCCACAATTTTTTCTAGTGGATGGGAGGGGAGATTCAGGCTGAGCTCCTTTTAAAGGAAATATCGGGACAGGAGCCCAGCTTCCAAAACAGGGTAAAGCTCTGAGGCACATTATCTGGCCACACAAGGCTGCATAACTTTAGACCTGCTCTGAAGCAGTTCTAAAGTTATTCGGCTAACTTAGGTGGATATACCCGATATTCAGCTGGGTTAGTCAGCTTTCACAGCCCCTCCTTGAGACTCCCCTGGAATGCCCCTTTTTTTATCTGGCTAAAATTCTAGTTACCCAACTAGAATTTTAGCCAGATAAGCACTAAATATTAGGGATGTGCATTTGTATTAACTGAAATAGATAATGGCAATGAAATTGTCTATTTTGTCTTGTTTCTGGTGCACCAGGAAACGAAAGAAAAAATGACAAAATTTCATAAAAATTAGTATTTTGTGTTAGTGTGGACTAACAGGAGTTAGTGCACGCTAACTTGATGTTAACGTGCACTAACTGAAAATGTTACCAATAAGTTAAAAAGTGACAATTGGAGGAGCAGTTTGTTAGCTAGAGGTATGGTTTTGCATTCACATTGGCTGTTTCCTTAGTTACTTATTTGTATTGCCAATGTTGCATGGTGGTGTTTGTAGGGGGATGGTCAGTGCCTGGTAACAAATGTAAACAAACAAGTGCTATAATAACATCAAGTTCTACTCAGCAAAAGCATGTAATGCAAATGCATATTTGAATTTGCCAATCACTTTGTATTTTAGGAAAGGGGCCCTGGCATTTTGGGATATGCATACTTTTAATTCCCCTGGTGGGAATGGGAGTGACTGGTGAGAGGGTAAGTTACTGGGGTGACTGTATGGGGTGACAGGTGGGAGAGAGACTGGCTAGAGTGGTGACTGGTGAGAGACAAGCAGCCTGGTGACTGTGTGTAAGAGGTTACTGGTGAGAAGGGGAGTGACTGGGATGACTTATGGGGTGACAGGTGGGAGAGAGACTGGTTAGAGATCTGAGTGTTGACTGGTGAGAGAGAGGGAGCCTGGTGTGTGGGTGACTGGTGAGACTGGGGTGACTATATGGGGTAACTGGTGGGAGAGAGACTAGTTAGGTGAGTATTGACTGGTAAGAGAGAGAGACAGCCTGGTATTTGGAGGGGATTCACTGGAATGGCTATGAGGTGACAGATGAGAGGAGAAACTGGTTGAGCTGGTGATTGTGAGAGAGAGGCAGCCTGGTATGTGGGGGTGACTGGTGAGAGGGGGAGTGACTGAGGTGTCTGTATGGGGTGACAGGTGGAAGAGAGACTGTTTGGAGTGGTGAGAGAGACACAGCTTGGTGTTTGTGGGGTGACTGTATGGTGTGGTAGTTGGGAGAGAGACTGGTTGGGGTGGTGACAGGTGAGAAAGAGGCAGCCTGCTGTGTGGGGAAGGGACTGCAGCAAAAGTATGGGGTGACAGGTGAGGGAGAGACTGGTTGGGGTGGTGACTGGTGAGAAAAAGGCAGCTTGGTGTGTGTGGAGGTGACTGGTGAGAGAGTGGTTAGACGAGAGGCTTTTCAGTTGTTCAGTCTTCAGAGGTTCACGAAATTGAACTCCTTCAGGGTGACTGTATAGGGTGACAGGTGAGAGAAAGATTGGCTGGGGTGGTGACTGGTGAGAGAAAGGCATCCTAGATTACGGTGGGCTCTGGCAGAATAAGGCCTGTAATGAAGAGACACCCTCTCTCAACTGTTACCCTTACATAAAACTTTTTCTGCTTTGGAAAATGAAGAAGCCCCAGCAGCAGAACATGAAATGATATCTGAAAGGGAAGTAGTCACCAAATTCACTCAGAAACCCTCCAACATGGTCAAATGTCATAAAAGAAAGCTGCTTCTTCTGGGAGACTGTCATCAGGGGAACCAGTTTGGAAATACAATATGATGGGGACACAATGGTTAAATGCATTACAGGATGCTCAACTAAAAGAAATGCAAACCAGGTGGTCAGTGCAATTATAGGAGAAAGTAAGAACGCTGATATCAATGCTTTCATCCATCTGGGAACCAATGACCTCACTGTAAACTGTGTCCACAAGGTACAGGAAGATTTCCAAAATCTAGGGGAGAAGATTAGACACATGCTCAAGACTATTGCCTTTTTAGAAGTACGACCTGTTCATGGAAAGGGAAAGGAAAGCTTATACCATGTAGATAATTTCAATGTTTGGCTCAATACTTGATGTAAGGAAAATGGTTTTGGATATACTGCAGGCTGGGGCTATGTATGGAGCAAGAAAAGATTATATGGTAAGGATGGCTTACATTTGTCTGTGGCAGGAAAAAGAATGTTAAGTGAAAAAGCCAGATCATACATGATCTGGCATTTAAACTAGGAAGTGGAGGTGGCCAGTGAGATTGGAATGTTACCCCCAAGCAATACAGGAAGTAGGAAAACAAAGTAACAAAATCAATCAGTTAAAAAAAAAACCAGAAATGTTGTCTAGGAAGTGCAGCTGGAAAGCTGTGACCACAAATGCTTGTAGTTTGAGCAATAAAATCCCAGACCTGCAGGCCCTAATGGTAGAGGCGGAACTGGACATTATTGCTGTTACTGAGATATGGTTCACTGAGTCTCATGATTGGGATATGGCCATCCCAGCCTATAACTTGTTAAGGAAGGACAAAAAAGGGGTAGGAATAGCTCTTTATGTCAAAAACAACATCCAAAGCAACTGAATTGCAAGGGATGTAGGATAAAGAAGAAGCATTATGGACGTCCTAAAAATAGAAGATGGTGCTTCCATTTTTACTGGTGTGATCTACAGGCCTCCAACCCAAACAGATGAACTGGACAGAGCCCTGATCGAGGACATCCAAAAGTTGGGAAAGAAGGGAGAAGTGTTGCTCATTGGAGATTTTAATCTTCCGGACGTGGATTGGAGCATCCCTTCTGTGGAATCTACAAAAAGTAGAAACATAGTGGATGACCTTCAAGGTGCTCTGCTAAAACAAATGGTAATGGAATCCACAAGGGGAAGGTGTGTGATCCTTGATCTAGTGCTCACTAATGGGGATAATGTCTCTGATGTTCGGGTAGGAGCTCACCTGAGCAGTAGAGATCATCAGATGGTATGGTTCAATATCACAAATAGGATACAGAGAAGTCACACAAAGACCCAAGTTTTGAATTTCACAAATACGGATTTTGTCAAAATGGGGATGTACCTGGAGGAAGGAACTGAAAGACTGGGAGAAAATGAATGAGGTGGAACAACAGTGGGCCAAATTAAAAGGAGCTATTACAGAGGCAACAAATCTATATGTTAGGAAAGTAAAGAGGAATAAGAGGAAAAGGAAACCGATCTGGATTTCTAAGATGCTGGCTGAAAAAATGAAGGCAAAAAGAAACAGCATTTGAAAAGAATAAAGGATCTCAAAAAAAGGAACACAAGGAAGAATATCTGTTGAAATGAGGATGACGAAGAAAGAAATCAGGAAAGCTAAAATTCAAGTGGAAGGAAGAATTGCCAAAGAGGTAAAGAGAAGAGATAAACATTTTTCAGATATATCAGAGAAAGAAGGGAGGCCCGAAATGTTATAGTGAAATTGAAAGGTGACAAGGAGCACTGTGTGAAAAGAGATGAAGAAATTGCAGAAATATTAAATACTTCAGTTTGGTGCTTGCTAAAGAAGACCCTGGAGAAGGACCATTGCTGGTTGACAAGACTATAGATGGAGATGGTGCAGATGAAACTCCATTTACAGAAGAGAATGTATGGGAAGAGCTAGAAAAACTGAAAGTGGACAAGGCCATGAGGCCTGATGAGGTTCATGCCAGGATACTGAGGGAGCTCAGAGATGTGCTGGCAGGTCCGCTGCATGACCTGTTCAATAGATCCCTGGAAACAGGAGTGGTGCTGCAAGATTGGAGAAGAGCGGTGGTGGTCCCATTTCACAAGAGCAGTAGCAGAAAGGAGGCTGGAAACTACAGGCCAGTTAGCCTCATTTCAGTGGTGGGAAAATTAATGGAGACTCTGCTGAAGGAAAGGATAGTGAACTATCTACAGTCAGGAAGACTGATGGACCAAAGGCAGCATGTATTCAACAGAGGAAGGTCCTGTCAGACAAATCTTATTGATTTTTTTGATTGGGTGACTAAAGAATTGTATCGAGGAAGAGCGCTCAATGTGATCTACTTGGATTTCAGCAAAAGTTTTGATATGGTCCCTCGTAGGAGGCTTGTGAATAAAATGAGAAGCTTGGCAGTGAGTGCCAAGGTGGTAGTGTGGATTACAAAGATAGAAGACAGCGTGTAATAGTAAATGGAACCTACCCTGAAGAGAGAACATTGTTAAGCGGAGTGCTAAAAGGATCGGTGTTGGGACCGGTTCTGTTCAATATCTTTGTGAGCGACATTGCAAACGGGATAGAAGGGTAAAGTTTGTCTATTTGTGGATGCTACTAAGATTTGCAACAGAGTGGTCACGCCGGAAGGCATAGAGAGAATGATATGCAATTCAATGGCAAGAGGTAATGGGGAATTAGACTCAGACAGCAACCAACATGGGCCCTGACTTTGACGGTCTGGGAAACATAAGTATGAGGGTGACCTGTATGGCATGGCAAATGCTACCATAAGCTTGCTGGGCAGACTAGATGGATCATTTTATCCTTTTCTGCTGTCACTTCTATGTTTCTATGTTTGATGTGTGTGGAGGTGATTTGTGAGAGAATGGGTGACTGTATAGGGTGACAAGTAGGTGAATGACTGGTTATGGTGATGACTTGTGAGAGGCAAGCCTGTTGTATGTGGGGAGTGACTGGGGTAACTGTCTGGGGTGACAGGTGGGAGAGAGAAGCAGCCTGATTTGTGGGGTGGGGGAGTCTGGGGTTACTGTATGGGGTAACAGGTCACCCCCAACACATACCAGGTTGCCTCTCTCTCACCAGTTACCACCCTATCCTGTCTCTCTCCCACCTGTCACCCTATATATTCACCCCAGTCGCTTCCCGTCTAACCAATCACCTCCCCATCCCCACTACCCAAACTCACAGACATACACCAGGGGATTTCAAAGTATGCATATTCCAAAATACCAGGGCCTCTTTCCTAAAATACAAAGGGATTGGTGAATTCAAAATATGCATTTGCATTACATGCTTTTGTTTTGCTGACTAGAACTTGATGCTATTATTACATCACTTGTTTGTTTACACTTGTTACCAGGCACTGGCCATCCCCCCACAAACACCACCTTGCAATCTTGACAGCACAAACAAGTAAATAAGGAGACAGCCAATGGGGATGCAGAACCATACCTCTAGCTAACAAACTGCTCCTCAATTTACTTTTTTACTTATTGTTAACATTTTCAGTTAGAGCGCACTTACCCCAAAATTAGGGAAACCTGAAATAAACACCTCCAAACACCTCTGAACCATTTTAAAAATGAAGTCAAATAGATAATGACCAGAAACAAAAACGACACAAAAAAAAAATCAATGTACACCTTTAATAAATATAGCTGGGTAAGCCATTTAGACGTGTCTATGGTTAGACTTTTTTTTACCTGCAGACTTTTATACTGATTTTGCAAGCGAAAGTATGCACATATTTTCACTTTGAAAATTACCTACCCGCTCACATTGACATCTGGCAAGTATTTTTCACCTGGGAAATTTATATGCATACTTTTTTAAAATTAAAAATATCTGCATAATGCCAATATATAACTTTTATGTCGATAAACAGCAAGGAGGCAATTGGTATAATTTGAAATAAAAAAAAGGGCTGCAGCTTGATTACAAATTCAAGTAATAAACAGAACATAACATGAATTGGCAATTTGTCATTCATTTTCTGGGTTGAGCATATTGGTTCAGTTGCAAAGCCCGTATGTACCCTTGGCTGCCACAAGCTTCAGGGTGGAACACCACCTACTGAAAAGTTTTGGGTAGATCCGTATCCTCGATGACATGAACTCCAACTTTCTATGAAGGATCTGCACTTTAGGCTGTCGCAAGTATCAGAATGCAGGCGCGTACAGCCAATGGTTTCTGGAGGTTCTGCATCCTTGATTGTTATAAACTTGTGGATGGGGAGTTCCCTTCTAAAAAACTAAGACATCCCGTCCCTCCTAGCTACGACAAGATTGCTTTTGCTGTGTGGAAGGCAAACATTCATACCTATCCACAGTACAGCATTTATGTGCATAGGTGGATACTTGGGTATTAATGCAAGTATTTTATAAACCGTGCTATGGGAGCTGCACGGTTTATAAAATACCATGTATTTCTGCTCCATGCGTGTGTTTTATTGCATGCATATATTTCCAATGCAAGAAAATGCATGTTTTCTCTATTTTATAAACACATACATGTATTTTTCAAGTGTGTAAAAAAAAATATAACATGTACGCATAGCACCCCCAATTTATATGTGGAGGTAGTATGCGCCTCTACCATTTTGAAAGTATTTACTTGAGTGCACCTTCAACTCAACAGTTTGCTAATACCTCTGCTAGTTCAACCAGTGTGTCTCCAGTTCACCTAGACCCTCTAGCACTTCACCATGAACCAGTTCTTTCAGACCTCCAATCCAAAAGCTACAAACGCTTGCATGAGTCAAACAGCAGGTGTAATAGTGTCCAAATAAGTTTCATGATGTATACATGTGTTTCTTTGATAAAATAGCAGCTACCACATATACTTCTGAGGCCTTCCCCAGTAAAATGTACATGTAAAATGAAAATACATGCCCACTCTCCACATTTATAAAATAGCAGATATGCAAGTGCATGCTACTTAAGCACAGATGACATATTTTTGCACAGAACCTCTTGAAATTTTGCTCCATAGGTGCTAGCCCACCCAAAAGGAAAGTGTGGTTGAGTTTTACTTCACAAAAAGGATGACCTGACCTAACTTTGCTCTACTACTGTTTTATCCTAGCCAGCCCTCTGCGGCCCTACCCAGTACTTTGACTGACTCCTATGGATTAAGCCCGTGAACTAGACATGAAGGGCTGGATTTTAAAAGCCCTGCGTGCGTAAATCCGGCCGGATTTACGCGCGCAGGGCACTCGCGCGCCGGCGCGTCTATTTTGCATGGGCCGCCGGCGCACACATAGCCCCAGGACGCGCATAAGTCCCAGGGGGCTTCGTAAAAGGGGCGGGAGGGGCGTGTCTGGGGGCGGGTCCGGGTGGGTCCGGGGGCATGGTGCCGGCCCGGGGGCGTGGCCGAGGCCTCCGGACCAGCCCCCAGGTCGGGAGATGGCGTGCCAGCAGCCCGCTAGCGCGCGCAGATTTACACCTGCCTCGGGTAGGCGTAAATCTGCCGACAACGGTAGGGGGGGGTTTAGATAGGGCCGGGGGGGGGGGGGGGTGGGTTAGGTAGGGGAAGGTGAGGGGAAGGGAGGGGAAGGTGAGGGGAGGCAGAAGGAAAGTTCCCTCCGAGGCCGCTCCGATTTCAGAGCGGCCTTGGAGGGAACAGGCAGCGCGCGCCGGGCTCGGCGCACACAGGTTGCACAAATGTGCACCCCCTTGCGTGTGCCGACCCCGGATTTTATAAGATACGCGCGTATCTTTTAAAATCCCGCGTACTTTTGTTCGCGCGTGGTGCGCGAACAAAAGTACGAGTGCGCGCTGTTTTTGAAAATGTACCCCGAAGTGTTTTTCCCACCTTCCACTCAGACAGCTCAGTGCTGGCTCACTCAAGATCTAGAGAAAAGAGAGGAACTTTTATTAACATACTGAATGAATAATATACTTATGGGAACATTTGTCACCGTTATTTGATTTGTTCCTATTTGCAGTGAGCTTCAGAGAATTCAGATAGAGAAAAATAATTTTGTTCAGAAATGTGAAACCTGGATGAAATTTCTAGAGAGGATGGAAAATGGCCTGGCAGTGGATATTGCTGGAAATTTTGAAGCACTTCAACAGCAGCAGAAGACCTATGAGGTAATAACACTAAGCACTAAACATGAGACCTGCTCAGAAAACAGGGTAGCATTTGACCTTAAGGATAGCTCCTCCTCTAGCTCCAGGCCACAGAGAACTATAAAAAAAAAAAAATCTTTATGGCCAAAAGTCTAAGGAAGTAATTAACCTCCATAAATCATTAGCTCTTTCCTTAAATGTTAGGGTCTTATGATTTGATTTATATTTCTGTTTTTTGATGCACTTCAAAACATATTATATTCAGGAACTGCAGACATTGCCCTGTCCCTAGAGGGCTCACAATCTAAGTTTTGTACCGAAGGCAATGGAGGGTGAGATGACTTGCACAAAGTCACAAGGAGCAGCAGTGGGATTTGAACCCTGGCTTCCCTGGTTCCCACAGCCCACTGCTCTAACCTCTAGGATACTCCTCCCCCACACAAAATAAAAGTTAGTGTCCTTTAAGATATGTACATATGTAATTATTAGATTTTCAAAATTTAAAATATAATTTATTTCCAGTACATGCTAAACATTTGAGAGAAAGCAATTGCAGTAAGCATACACTATAAATAGTTCTCATTAAAGAAAATGAAATAGCCCTTATCCATGTAAGTGAACTTCTGAAAATTTACTGTGTATGCTATTGAATTGTCCATAGGATCTACCCATGTAAGTGGCTTTTGAAATTTGCTATGCTAGTATTTACATTTACACTCGTAACTCCTTTGAAAAGGTACCCAATTCCACTCGGACTGCCTCTCCCAAATGCCTCTTTCTGATGTGCTTAAAATTATGCACATGGGAAGGATAATTTTATAACAGCTCCCATGTAGAAGTGCAAGCAGACATCAGCCTTAATTTTCAAAGTGGACTTGTGTGCTTAAATCTAATTCACAAATTTGTGGGTGTGTATGGAACGCTTTATGGCATTCACGCACATATTTATGCTGCATAATTTAGAAAATCACAGGTATGCATGTAAATGATTTCCCTCTTAAGTACACACAAAAGAATACATGGAAGTGCCTTCAAGTGCAGTTTTATATGCACAAGCCCTGGGCTAATTTTCAAAAGCCCATTTACACACGCAAATGTTTTGGAAAATGAAACCACACCCACACGTAATTTTAATGCACATATTGGCACGGAAATGGGCTCTGTCATTGCCCACTATGCATGCAGGTAAAAAAATATATGTGCATTTCAGCAACATGTGTACTGCGGGGGGGGAGGGGCATCACAAGGGAGGTGCAGAGAATGGGACTGCGTGTGTAACTTTGTATCAAAAAATTACGTGCATAGAGGTCGGGTGCAAATATCTGTACATCAGAGCCAAATTATTGGGGTGGTTTTGCTCCGACGATTGGTGCAAACCCTGCGGATAAAAGTACCCATGGTATTTGCACCAACACACCTAGTTTTAATTATTTACCCCAAAATACATTTCTTACATTATAGGTTAGACCAAAATATCCGCCAGTCGAACATCTTCATCACCTTCTGCATGACACACTCTCAGTTGAACAGGCTCTTACTGTGGATCGGTGATATCAGAGCGTCATATCAGCAAACGCTTCTGTATGTTCTGAAATTTGTAGGCGCCAAAGTGGTCTCACTGGCATTTAATTGCACGAGCCACTGTGCTTTGCAGTATGGTTTTCGCATTCAGAAAACAAAATTCAGCTACATCAGAGGGTCTCGCAGAGTATCTTCACCACAGAGATGATTTCCATCAACGTTCGGCTGAAGTCACAAAACTGAAGACCACCGCCACAACAGAAGAGTGCTATGTGGATATTCTCATACTCGAGCAGTCATTGTTATAGCCATAGGATTATTAGTGTGGTGGTGTTTAATCATTCCAACAGATTAAAAAAAAAAAACCGGTGAGGGAGTGGGGGGGAAGCAATTTTGTTTTAAATATTTGTCTGTTATTAATTGTTGCAAACAGTGAACAAATCTTCATGAATATTTACAGATGTTCCAAGCAGAGATTTGTATAAATCAGCAGATTTTAAACTCTGTGGTCACAAAAGCACTACACCTGCTAGATTCTGGAGAAATGGGAGACAGGTACTGTATAACACAGTTCTTCCTTCTTCCCATAGTGTGCAGAAACAGATCTTCTTGGGGGAGTGAGGGGGGGGGGGGGTATTGTACTGAAGTGCTGCTTTTATAGAACAAAAGAAATGGTCAACAACTGTTACTGATTTAAATTTCTCAGAATTTCAGTTGAGCTAAAATTATGGCCATTTTGTAAGAAGTTTTTTTTTATAGGGTCATCCTACACTCGGGTTCTCAATGCATTACATCCCTCAGAGGCCCATTTTCAAAAGATTTGTCTGGGTGACTTCAGGAGTTACCTGGTCAAATCTTTGCTTTCAAAATTTTCCCTCGCTGTTCCTTTAAATTTTGTCCGGGTAATTCATTACCTGCACAAAATGTAGCCACTTTAGAAGAAGAGGAGGTGGCATCGGGGTATTTTGGGGGTGGGACCCTTTTAGCTGATTGGCTACAGCCCCTCTCATGTCATGGTTACACACTGACACCTATTCCTAGACTGATGGTGATGCTGGCCACAGCTGTCAGCACACCAGTTGTACTATTTATTTAAGGTCATTTTTCAACCTAAGCCAGTCTCCATTTTTGGAGAATACAAGACTATAAAATTCATTAAACTGGGAGCTGAATAAATTACCTTTAGACTCTTGGTGCCTCTCTTCCTCTTCTATGCCTCATACCTATGAGCATCAAATGAGTGCTTTTGAAGTAGCATTTGAAATACGTTTGCCAGTTCACCCCAGGTTGACGGAACAGGCTGATCCAATCCTGGGTTTTCCCCATTGCATGCAAGGAGCTTTAGTTCTGATAATCTAAGGGAAATCAGTGTGATAATCAGATCTACAGCTCCATACAATGCAACTGAGCAAACCTGGACTGGATCAGCCTTTTTGGTCGACCTTGGGTGAGTCAGCAACCCCTAACTTCAAACTGAGAAGGAAAAGGGGAAAATTCAGAGTCACCAACCATTTTCTCAGCTCCACATCAGTTTGTCACTTTTTTCTCCAAAGCTAAGTATTTTCATAGAATTCATGCTGACTGATCACATGAACTAAAAGTGTACTTTCATGAAAATATTACCTTCTCAGAACAGTGACAGAAAAGTAATTGCTCTCGTCCTTAGATGGAACTGCTTTAAACAAATTTCCTGGTGATTCTACACCCTTATTATATTAAAGGTTGATCTGCCAAAAGATTTTTATTTTGATGCTTCATGCTTTAAGGCATTAGTTGCAATAAGCACCTGCTCTGTCCAAACAAACTGCATTGCTGGTTTATGTGGCATAATTTCTCAGGTGTGTGAGCCTCCTCCATTTATAGTAAGCAATAAATTTTAATCTTATTTTCTGGTATCATCTGTGGGGAAAAATACATCAGAGTGAAGGTGACATCGTAGCTGCGAATCAGTAACTCTTGTCTCTTACTTTAGAACCGAATTTATTTTGAAACTCACTGCCCTGAAGGAGAAGTGGCAAAGTGTTATCAAAAGAGTTCAGCAGAGGAAGAGAGATATTGATGGGCTTGTGAAACACTGGCAGCACTATAGTGCCTCTCTACAGAATGTCACAAAATGTCTTACTGAAACGAAGTTCTTCGTTTCAACGGCAAACAACCAGGATTGCCTTAGCCTACACCAGATGAAAAAGCTAATTCAGGATTTCCAGGTATAGCTCGCATGTATTTGTTAAAATTAAGCAGGGGGAAAAAAAATCCTCAACATACTGTATTAATTGATGATAAGCTGGAAATAAGTGGGCAAAACCAAACAGCAGCAGTCAGATTGACGCAAACTCATTTACAGAGGGGGTGAAAAGAAGTGCTAAAAATATCCTTCCACACTCTGACCTTCTTCAGGCCCATGCATTTTCACTATGTATTAATAGACCTAACTATATAAGGAGACCTTGAGTTTTGCACACAGCAAAAAAAAAAAAAAAAATGCAAGGAGGCATCTTATTAGGTTAAGTCAAAATAAATGTTACCATCTTCAGAGGATGCGACTCTTCTATCAGAATGTTGTATTTATGGAATGTTCTGCTGAAGGCGATGGCCATAGCTGCTACAACACTTAACTTCAAATAAAAAATCAGATAGGTATGCATAATGGTGCAATTAGACTATGGTAAATTATCAATTCAGTGATTTAAGTTGATTGCTTTATTTAGATTTGGGAAGGAATGTGCATATGTCAGTGATGAAGAATTATCTACAGATACTCAGTAGTTTTTAACGTGTTAAAAACAGCATTATTACGTGGTAGTGGCAACATTCACACAAGTGTTGTTGATATCACAAGAAAAAAGTAGGCCCAACCCAAGGAAAACATTTGAGGTGCATCACATGCGAATCTTTGACTCCATTGCTTGTCTCATGTTTCACGTTTGTGCTGCATTTTGAAAATTGTCATGACTACGCTCCTCTTTCAGAGCAAAGAAGTACAACTGCAGAGGTGGCAAACTAACAATTGGTTAGTGCAAGAGACTAGCAAAGAAGTACTTGCCATTGCTGACCTAGAGACTGAAGCCACTGTACAAAAGGAGCTCAGCCAACTGCAAGACAGTTGGAAAGATGTTCAGTCTCAAGTGGAGAAAATGATCAAACAGTTGAGTGGCAATATGCAGGTACGCTTTGCTTTTATGTTCCCTCCAGTCCTGGGTATATTTTCCTCAAGAGTGAGTCAGCGGTGTCATGGGTTCCGGTTATGAGGAGCGCAAGTAGAATTTAATGCACAGAAGTGAAGCGGAGTAGATTCGGGGTCACTTCCATCCAGAAGCCCCTTTAGCATGTTTTAAGTGCTGAAATTCCCTGCTGCTGCTTTAGGTAAAGTTTCGCATAGCCACTCGCTTGTCGTCGCACAAAGAACAGACACAATAGGCCTTGCGCAATAAGATTATTTTCCATAGGCACAGAGTAGAAGGAAGGGCTTTCTGGAATAAGGCCCCGTGATTGGTCTTTGTAGTGGGGTGGGGGAGGGGTGGTGAGAATCACCAGGAAGATGTGACATACTGGAGGCAATAATCTAAAGGTTTTTGGTGGGTAAACGCAGTTTGATTGTTGTGTGACCCCCCCCGCCCCCATTATTTTGGGTAAAATTTCCCAGCGCACATATTTTTGCCTGCGTGAGGGAGTGAAAGTATACATGGACACTTCATTTTCAAATCTCCTTGCATATCTTGCAACAATTCTCAAGTAGGTGCAAAGTGCACGGCTACTTTTTTTTTTTAATACCTTTTGTGTGTACCAGTTGCATTTCCAAAGGGAAAATGTGTGAGGAATTTCCCTTTGAAAAGAAGCTTGGACTGAAATTGCCCTCCCCAAGAGCTAGCACATGTATCAAATTAATTGTCAGTTGTTTTAAACAGTTTTTACTGTTCTCGAGGTGTACAGCGCAACTTCACTCTCACCTCTGATTGCGGTACGTAAAATGATGGGAGGGGATTTCCCTGTTTTGCTAAGGGGTCACCCCTTCTGCATTTGTTAAGAGGGTTCTTAGCGTAGTCATGCGGATGGCGCAGTGGGACCTGTACAGCCACAGCTGGCAGGGCAGCTAACCACACTTCCTTCTCCGACTGGAAAGGGAGAGCACATTTTGTCTCCTTTCTGTGAAATCTGGGCCCATGCTTCCCATTCATGCTGGCTTTAAAGGAAGATGCTGTAGACATTACTTCAAGTTTTTTATTTCTGGGTGAACCAGCCAGAATTAGCTTAGGGTAAAAAGGTACATGCCGAATATCTCAGAATTCATGGGCATCAAACAGTCAAAATTACATCTTATGTATAGTAGCTAACACTTATAAGGCTTACAGGGACAGCCTCCCATCCTTTTTAGGGAACTGTTGTGGACATCACCTGTTAGCGCTCAGGAACATGCCGGTTATGTGTCCTCCCAACTACCTCATTCCCCAGACATTGAATTACCTCAGACATATCCTATCAGAATTCACATGCAAAGGGGACAGTGCAATTTCCATTCTCAAAATTACTCCCATCTCGACAGATTCAAGATGGCTGCCTGAAGAGGCACAGTTTCTTTATTTATTTGCACGGTTTTTATATACCGGTGTTTAGTCGGAGGACCATCACATCGGTTTACAGTTTATACAATTTAAAATTCAAAGTACATACATCAATACAATAAATAATATCCTATATAAAACTTTCAAATTACAAAGTAAATAAAATGAAAGTAACTTACATAAAATATCTATACTATAATTAACAATTATAGCTTCTGCACTGAGATATCTCAGAATATATTCTCTGCGCGTACTTAGCTTGGACTATCATTGAACCCCTGATTGAAGAGCCATGTTTTCAGAGTTTTTCTAAATGCCTTTAAATTAGACTCTAGTCTTATTTGTTCTGGAAGGGAGTTCCAGGCTTTGGACCAGCTAATGATAGGGCTCTGTCTCTAATGGAGGTTAGTTTGGCTGATGTTAACGAAGGAATGGATAGGAGCCCTTTGTTTGCTGACCTTAAGTTGCGTTGTGGTGTGTGTAATCGTATAGTTGCGTTTAACCATTCAACCTGTTTTCCATATATAGTTTTGTGAAGTATGCATAAAGTTTTATATTGTATCCTTTGTTCTATGGGTAACCAATGTAGAATTATTAATATGGGGGTGATATGATCCTGTTTACGTGAACCGGTTAATACTCTGGCTGCGGAGTTTTGTAATATTTGGAGCAGTCTGATAGTTGAATATGGCAGTCCTAACAGCAAAGCTGCTCATTTCCTCTCACTCTTATTTTCAATATGCCTCATACCAAACACAAGGCTCAGATAAGGGAAATGCTCCCAGTCTCCCCCCAAGTCCGACCTTTCTCAGCCTACCATTGAGGGCTTCTTGACTCCGAAGGCTGAAGTTTATCCGGCGACGTCCTTGGCAACTCAAGTCGAAGAGCGGGTGGCTCCTTTGCCAGACCTTGATGTTACCCTTAGCCCCTGTGCTCCGTCGACCCCCGCCTCTCCCCCTTTTGGCGGCTACCTCCGGCGATCCCTCACTGTCTTGTGGGTTTATTCGCTCTAGACCGACAGCGGCTGGAGAGGGTTCCCTTGAAGGAGCCGCAACAACTTTCGCTGGTGTGCTGGAGACTTCCCCAGTGTCCTCTATGCGATTCGGGGAACCTAAGTGTGAAGAAAACCCTGTGGCCAGATCTTGATTAGTGACTTCTACACCGGGGGAAAATGTGAGAAATCTTCCAGAGGCAACTGCTTTTCAGAAGGGCGAAGGTATCGATGATTACTGTCTTGTCCGACCTGCTTTACCTAAACCTTCCATGATAACCCTGGACTCTGTCTGGTCTGCTTTAGTAATTCTTGAAAAATCTATTTCTACACTTTGTTGATTTTACTTCTACTTTTTCTAATCGTATTCAAGTCATTGAAACCACCATAGACTCTCGTTCTCAAAGATTGGAGGATTTGAGTAAGCAAGTTTCTACTTTAGAACAGGTTCAGGAAACATTGATTAAATCAAATATGTCTCAATCAAGAAAGATGGAAAATATTGAAATTGCCCTCTGATATTTGAACCTTAGGATATTGAATTTCCCTAAATCTAATCTCATAGCTGCTTTAGATATGTTTAAAAAGTATTTATCTGAGATTATTAAAAGTCCCTGTTGAAGCTACTCCTCCTGTTGCTAAAGCTTATATGATTAAATCTTTGGACTCAGTACAAGTGGAAAATGCTCAAGAGCCGGATCCTAACTTAATTCAGCTGTTGGAATCCTCAACGGATGCAGATATTTCTCAGCATGGAATCCTTTTCATTTCCTTTGGTTTTTCCCAGGACAGTGATCTTGTTCTGAGATTATATTTTCGACATAGGCTTTCTCTTTTTTATGGCCAGCAAGTCTGGGTTTATCCGGATATTACCGGGGCTACCCAAGATGCGCCCTGAGACTTTGGTACTTGGTGAAAAGTTTGTATTGAGATTTCCATGTCAATGTATTCATCTTGGTTCTAGAAATGTTTATTTTGATCCAGCTCAATTACATTAATATCTTGGTACTCATACCCCTGCTTCATCTGTTTAGCATTAATATAATGGCGATGATATGGAATGTTTAATATTCAGCACGTTGTCTTTCTTTCTCTTTGCTTTTTCCGTGAGATGCTACTTTGCACTTGTATTCGCGCATATTTTCTTGAATCTCCTGTATGCATCTCCCGTGCCGTGGACCATTTGGGGTGCTCCTTGTCTTGGACTCATCCCAGACTGCTCCTCTTCCTCAGTCTTCTTCCTTTAGGAAAAAGAACAGCTGCCCCTTCGCCTACCTTGGTTAATTCCTCAGGAGGAGGAAGAAACCTCTTAAATCCACATCCTCTGGCCTGTCCCCTTGAAGGGAAAAGCCCCTGCAGGGCCTCACTCCCATTGGGAGGGCCCACAGGCTGGCTGCTCCAGATGTCTACATCCCTGGAGGGCCCTTTCACACCCCCACCCTGAGAAGGGCAGAAGCCAGAAGGGCAATACCTGCCAAAAAACTTCCCACTTTTATACCTCCTGCTTAACTTTGATCACTCAATCAGGAAAAACCCTCACGTTTAAGGAAACACATTATCCCCCAAATCATTTTATCACATAACCAACAACTGCTCATTCTATAAAATGGCCATCCTGTGGTCATTTTGAAGTACTGCAACAGAAAATAAATAAAAGTTATCAACCAAGTCAAGCATAATAAGTAAGTGTATGGTCTCTCCCACCTACAACATCTTGTGTTCTTAGAAACCAAAACAAAAGTCAATGTTGTGGATCTCCCTACATTGTATTCAATTGCTACTTTAATATAAAACTGGAAGCCCTTCCATTGGCCTGTTACAAGCTTACTCGTCCCTGAAATCTTAAACTAGAACCAATACAGCATGTTTTAAGTTTAATAACCAGTATAGTTAAGAACAGCACTAACAGTTCCCTCTAGTCATAAATACCAATTATTTTTCCACAACGCAGGCATTTAAAATCTCATACAGCAACAGATCTTACTAAGGGGAGCATATGCACATTGCACAACTGCAATTTTTAAAATGAATCGTTCATTAGTAATTACAGAGCTCAAGAGGAGATTGCTGTCAGCAGGGGTTGATCTGAGGAAGCACCAGAACAGTGAAATGTAAACTAAAGCCGTACTTCCCAACCTGTTGTCCAAAAGGACATCACAGTGGGATCCACAGGAAAGAAAAACAGTAAATCTCTCCACAAGGCTCCACCCCTCGGATAAGAGGAATCCACACAGGCCTAGAGATCAGCAGGAGCAGCAGCGACCCGTGCAGATAGGGGGATAAGTGATGTCCTGGGCCCCGGAGATCAGCCGGGCCAGTAGCGGCCCCCGTGGGCCGGAATATCAGCACCTGAGATCAGCAGGGACAATAATGGCAGACCTCGCAGGCTGGGGAGATCAGTGGCTGCCCAGAGATCAGCAGCTGCGGTAGTAAGGTCAGAGGAGAAGAAAAGGGTAAGATTGCTGGGGACAGGGTTGCAAGAAGAGATTGATGTAGGGGGAGGCAGGGTTGGGGGAGAGAGAGAGAGAGAAACTATTTGGGGAAAAACTGGGAGCGGGATAGCATTGGGGATGAGTTGGCAGGTCCCCAGAAATGCTGTCATAAACATCCCTTTATTTCATTTGCTCTTTATTCAAAGTATTTGAAAGTAGACAGTGATAGTCATGAGCGCTGTAACTCCTTTTTTTTTTTCTTTTCAATCACTTTCCCTGTAATTCTTTTGATAGTGTAGACTTAGCAGCAAAACATTTCCTCTTAAGCAGATGTTAAACCCTATGTTTTCACACAGTATACCAACAGGAAGATATTTTAGCTTTTAGGCATCTTTTGGTTTGTTTAGACTGCAAAGTTGTCTTAGCTTATAATGTTTCTACTAAGCACCAGTGCAAGATTTTCCTGATGTTCCCAAACAAATTCAAGACTGTAACTTGATGGCAAATCTGCAACATCCACTCCCCACACCTTGGCTGCATGGACTGTAATAATTTTCAGTGGAAAAGAAGTTTTAGGACAAAGGGGGTCATGGGATTGACCCAGAAGTAAAAATAAATAAGTCTTTCTTCACAGAAAGGGTGGTAGATGCACGGAGCAGTCTCTCAATGGAAGATAAAGGCAAAAACAATATCAGAATTTGAGGAAAGCAATGGATATGCACAAAGGATTAGCAGGGAAGTGAGGATAAAGCTATAGGTCAATTAGGGTATGTGGGATTGCACCAAGAGGGAGAGAATGGCCAGACTAGAATGGTGCTTTTGGTTAATACCGTCATATTACTGTGTCTCCACTGGAAATTGTCTGTGCTGGTATCAGTAACCTGCTTTGATTCTTTTTTTGGTTTGGTTTTGTTTCATCTTGGTTTTTTATAAAACAGACCTGGGAAAACTGTGAAAAGCAAATTAAGGAACTGGAAGACAGACTGCAGGATCTGAAACTCAAAATAAATGTTCCACTTCCAGAAATGTATGAAGACTTGCAGAAATCAAAAGGCCAAGATAAGGTACTGCATTGAAATGCAATATAGTACACACACATATACACACCTACCCTTACACATGTGGACAGCCAGCTGCTCCCCCCTCCACCCCACCCACTGTGGTGCAATGCCACAGCTGATTTAAAACAAGTAACTCCCACAGCAAGGCAATTGACCATAAGCACTTGCCTACTTTAGCTATTGGTAAATCCATCCTTAGTAGTACAAAATATTAATGCATTTGGTTTGCATTCATCCTGTCTGTTTGCTGAATAACTTGGAGTTCCTCAGTGCACTTAGGAAAATTAAGTTACAGCCTTCTATTGTCCAAGATCATATCCATTGGACAGGAAAAGTAAGGTGAAGACCCAATGTTGCTTTCTCTCCAGAGATAAATATCACTAAACAAAATAATATATAAGATGATATTTTTTTTAAATTGAACTACAGAACATTTGGTGGGTAATTCTTTGTGGATAAACTTGCATGCATAAATTTATCTGCCGTGACCAGACTCATTCTTGGGGGCGAGCTATGGAACCAAGCACATACTTTTGCATTTTCAAAACTGTGCTCCTACTTTTTTTCTGGAAAGCTACCTGCACAAATTAGCAGGTGTAAATGTGTGCAAGCAGTTTTCCTGGGGTAATTTTCAAAATGAAAGCTTATACATACTTTGAAAACTGGGGCGAAATCTGCGCATAAAAGTACCTGTGGATTTTGCACTTAGGTGACCAGTCTTAAAATTGCCCCCTTCTCAACTAGTTAATCTAATCAAAAGGTATCTCCTTTATATATTGTTTTGTTTACGGATCTTTATTTCCATGCACTGATATGGACCAACACTAACCACACTACTTTATCCGAGCTTAGAGATGAACATCATGCACCTACATTTGCACTACAAACGAACAGTGTAATGATGTGAATATGTACCTTTCTACAGTATATGAGCTGATTATTCCTTTAGCAATGCAGATTGTAAGAGGTGATTGAGAACGCCATCCATGCATTACTCATTCAAGATGTTTGAATGATCCCTGCAGTATGTGCAGCAGAGTTGTCAACTTTTCCTCTTTTAGAAACAGAGAAACATGACGTCAGAAAAAGTATATGGCTCATCTAGCCTGCTCATCCACCCAATTAATATAGCTTTATAATTCTCATCACTTCCTTAGAGATCCCCTTTGTTTATCCAACAAAAAATGTTTATAATGATTCCACTGTCTAGCCAAAAACAAAATTCCCTTGCAAGAATTAATTTCACTGCAATATGCAGATGTCTTTCTCTCTTTGTGTGGTTCAGCAAAGACCTACCTGTCTGCTTTGTACATGCACTCTGAGGTCAATGCAATTAAAATGCGCAGAAAGCGGGTGCTGAGTATTCAGCGCCCTCTTTCCTAACACGCTCCCAGGCAACTCTTCTGGGGGCGCCATGCTATATTGTAATTAGGGGTCGCACTGTCAAGGAGGCGCTAGGGTAGATTGCACGCCCCTAGCACCTCCTTGACAGCATGTGCCCGGGAGAGGCTGGCTGTCCACGGCCGTCCGCCAGTTTAAAAAAAAAAAAATGGGCACTGAATTTATCAGCCTCTGTTTTCCTAACCGGCTCACAGCTGCAAGTTCGGAAAACGGATGCTGGTAGACTGAGCATCTTTTCCTGAACCTGACCACCAGCACTTTTTTTAAAACTTTTTTTTTTTTTAATCTTTCATTCCTCCAACTTAATATCGCTACGATATTAAGTTGGAGATGTACAGAGAAGCAGTATTTTCTGCTTTTCTGTATAACTTTTGGGAGTGCTCAGAAATTAATGCCTGCTCTAGGCAGGCTTTAATTTCTGTGCGCAAAAATGTGCGTATCGGTTGCACATTTTTTTTTTTTTAAATTTTGGATGAGTAACTAATAGCCTCATCAACACGCATTTGCATGTGATAAGTGCTATTAGTTTCGCCCAGCATTGGACATGTGTTGAGGAGGCGCTAATCCCCTTATTGCATAAGGGGATTAGGTTGTGCCTACGCAACCCGCGTCCAACTGCGGGTTAAAGAGTGCGCTCAGCTGAGCGTATTGCATCGGCCCCTGCACTTTTAATCTGGCCATTCATTTGAAAGTATTGCAGGTTTTCAAAAGGGAAATGTCTTATGGGAATTCTTCAGTACTGCAGCTGTTAAGAATATGAAACAATTTTGGTGATAATGTCACCTAAAACAGAATTCATGACAAGTTTTCTTCTTCAGTACTGCTGGAACTAATAAACCCTTCTGGTGATTCTTAAAACATCTGTATTAGCCGGGAATTATTTCAGTAATTCTCTCATCAACAGTTTAAGCAATCATTTTCCTTTCAGATTTCCTTAGTTATTTAGAGAGAAGTAAGTATTTTAATGTTTTGGAAGCATCTCGCACTCAGTTGTCCTATTATGGTGAAAGTAAGTAAATCTGTCTGCTACTGCTAACCCTCTGGTGGCCAGGAGTTCTGTTTTATACAGGACAGTCCTATATGTCAGAAAATGTCCTAAAGTTTTGCTTAAGCAAGAACAGACCTCACAGTTGGACCTGTTTTTCAATCTGGCCATACATGCAGCAGACTACAAACCAGGGGAAACTACCGCTGCTTCTGCAGACCCTGGGCAAGTCACTTTATCCTCCATCACCTCGGGTACAAATTTAAATTATAAGCCCTCTAGGGATAGGGAGATACCTGAATGTAATCTGCTTTGAAATGCTGAAAAGCAAATTTATTAAGTAAATTTTGTGTGTGACGCACACGAACAGGTCTAAGATTTTCAAAAGAAAGCTTCAGATGATGCGAGGCAGCGTCATCCCCTGCTCCTCCTCCTCCCCGCCCCCCCCACTCTCATCTTTCCTTCTGTTCTTCCTTCCCTCTCACATTTCCTCTCCCTTCTGTTCCTAATAGGTTTCTCTCCTTTCCGCCTCCCCTAGCAGGTCCCATCACCCAGCCCCTCCCATTTCTCTCTCACACTCTCCATCTCCTTCTCTCTTAAATTTATCTCCATCTTCCCCCTTAATGTTTCTCCAATTCCTTCTAACACATCTACAAGTTCATCTTCTCGTCTCTCCATGCCCCCCCGATACCTCTGTACCTCTTCCCTCCCGTTTCCAAGAACTGATTTCTTTAGACCAGAGCTTTCCAAACCATGGGTCACAAAACCTTCTGCTGAGGTCACAAGGACCTCAGATGGCAGTGCTCTTCAGTCACCAGCATCGGCAGCTTTAGTAGTGGAAGTCGGTGGGGGGGGGGGGGGGGGGAGGGAGAGAGGGGGCCTGTGAGCCAGTGTGCATTCACAGGCCCTGCAGTGGCGCTGCCCTTGCACGAGTTTCTGTGGTGACTGGAAACCCCTGAGCATGGCAGGATCAGGGAATTACTGCCTGTGAGGGCCTGTGATCTTGCACACTGACTCAGCGGCTCGGAACTGACTTTCATGGCTAATGCAGTTGCGGCTTGCGTGTCGTCGTCATGCTCAGGGCCAGCCATGAAGGGAGGGGGGAGTGCGCATGGGCCGGTGGAGATCGCCTACTCTTTCTTCCTCCATACCCACCACTGAACTTACCCAAGAGATAAATGTTGCCCCTGTGATCAGCCTGCCCTCTCTCTTCCACCAGTTATCTGCCTTTGAGACCCCCAAGGCCCAAAAGAAAATGTGGCTGCTGACCCTGGCCCAGGGGGATGTTTGGAGCAGGGATGATGCAGGAGAGGCATTTGAGGGCTGGATGATGTGGAGGTTCAGTTGTGAGTTATAAAAAAGGGTTTGAGGATGAGGAGGACAATCTGTGGGGATGCGAAAAGTGCTGGAGGGGTTGAGGGAGGAGGGGATGGGCTGAGGAGGTGAAAGGTGCCGGGGAGATGTAAGAGAGAATCAACTAGAGAGGGTGAAAGTTGAGAGAGAGAGAGAGGGGATCAGCTGAAGTGCAGGGAGGCTGACAGTGGAGTGATGATTGGGGGGGGGGGGGGGGGGGGGTTTGACCCACCTCTCTGCTAATTTATTTTGTCATCCTCTGGGGTTATGTGAATTTTCAGGTGCTAAAATGGAATCACATTGCGTAAAAGTTTGGGAAGCATTGTCTTTAAAGAAGACTAATACCGTCTCCTACTAAGGATTACTTAGTAGTAGTTGGACTGCAATCGGATCAGGCTTTAGAAAACACCTGGCCCTGAAAGCAAGGCATGAAAAACTAGAGGGAGAGCCAGTTCTGTAACTATGGCAGGTTTGCTGCTTTACAACTAGGCAGGCAAACAGACAGATTTGGTAATGACTGTGCCACACTGTTATTCTTTAGGTTGCATTTACCAGTAAACAGTACACCCCTCCTCCTCCTCCTCCTCCTCCTTCCCTGCCCCTCCCCCTCTTCAGAGGATTAACCAACAGGTTTCAGGAAAGTCAGAGGGGAGCTGGAAAGATTTTTTTTTTTTTCTTTTTGTTTAAATGCAGGAACTGGAGGAATCTCTGGCAGACTGGAATTGGCGCTGGAAAGGACTGAGTAAGATGAAGACAGACTTATCTCGTTGCATTATTGCAGAGGATGTCATGATGCTGAAGGAACAAGTAGAGTATTTGCACAGACAGTGGGAAGACCTTTGCCTGCGAGTAAGTCCCCCTACCTGCTCTTGCGAACAGAGAAATGTGTTTTGTTGGTTAAGGAGGGGTCACGGGGCTGGTTCATACCTGCTCTGCTAATGGGCGTTATTTTTCCTGCTGGGCCTTCTCGGAGCTGCAGCCAGAGAAAGTTCAGTTTCTGAATGCAGCCCCTTCTGTTTCTAAAAAACAAAAACAAACAAACAACAACTCTGCAGCTGCTGCACAGGTTAGTGAAAGGTGACCGGATTTAAAAGGGAAAGAGGTACCAGACAGCTCTCCACCCCCAAATCACAGGTGAATACGTGATAAGGCAAGGGTGGTTTAGACTGGCGTTTTTACCCTAAAATGCTTAAAACTGGGGCGTTTATAGGCCCTGCTGTCTTAAGCACATTGAATTTTCCCTCAGTCGTGCCCTGCATGACTAGGAAAAAACCTGATTTCTTCTTAGTCATATATTCTGGTGAATAACTCTGCTTAATGTTCTTCGTGGTTTGTTTAATGTAGCACGGCCTGAAAGGTACATGCAGCCCCTGCCTAGTGGAATTGTTGACGCACTCTGGCGCCGTTCCTTATCTGCGAACTGTGCTGTAACTTTGTGGCCTTTCTGCTGAGGAGGATGGCCCTGGCTTTTAACGAGGAGGGTAGCAGATGGTTCCTGTGCAGCAGGAGAAACGAGGCCTTGCTCCCAACCCTGCCCCCACTCATAAATTTTCTGGGCCTTTTGTGGAACACCAGAGCAAAATTGGGGGAAGGGAGAAGAGAGGGGGGAAGGCCATGCGGGAGATAAAATCTGAATATTATACCTTTTAGATTAGACTTGCCTGCTGTGGACAATTGGAGATAAAATACAAGGAACACCTTTTGCTTGCTTGACATTTAATGTAGCCTCTAGGTGACTGGATGCTTAATGTTTGTAGGAAAGAGTTGTGATTTTGTTATCTCACATGGCTGAAACTTTCCTTACGGAGAAAACGCTTTTTTACACTTTATGATTTTACTTAATGTTGCAAAATCTCAGCAAAACAATATTGACGATTAAAGACATAATTACACTGGCCGCATGCGTGCATCTATGCTCTTAAATAGATTATCATTTTAATATACATTAAAAGCGTGACATGAAAAAAATAAATCTTAGACTCCTCAGTGTTTAAAAAAAAAAAAAAAGACAGCTGTTATGACAATGGCGCAGTAAGACCGCCAGACATCTGTGGAGGGCAGAAGCGGGGAAAGAATGGAAACGCCGACGACACGCTTAGCAGGACAGATTAACAGTCGGATTCTTGTCATTGTTAATGTGCACACATGGCATGACCAAAACAAATTGCATTTACACATTCTCTCTCCAGCAGTTCATTACAAAATTCTGAGCATAGGAGCAGAAGAAAAAAAACCCAAAACTTGTGTGTTACATTTGTTACAAAAAAGACCTTTAAAACTTTTTATGCAGTGTCTGGCCCTTTTTATTTTTTTTCTCTCTCTCTATGCATCCTACACTTCTTCTGTCCTCCCCCCCCCCCCTTCAAAGGTCTGTGACTTTTGTAAACTGCATGCAGGGGAATCCCTGTCATCTTCCACCTGCCTGGGAGAGCACCAAGCCCATGCTAAACTCTCCTATTAGCTTTGCATTTTGTGCTTCTTTATCTATTGCTATAACCATTACTATTACTGCTACTGATGTTAATTTAGTCCAGGAACAATCCCACTGTAGTGTCACTTGCAGAATTAAAACAAAGCCGCCATTAAAACAGACAGCCTGGCAGCTATTTTTTTTAGTATCTGAACTCTGCCAACTTACAGGTGGGATAGGATTTTTTTTTTTTTTTTTATTGCTACTGAGGTCAAGTTTCAAAAGGTTTTACATAAGCTTTTGAAAACTGCCCAGCCTTGCGGCGGGTAAAATTACGCGCACTGTTTCACAGGAGAAAAGGGCATTCCTGGAGGCGAGGGGGGAAGCCGGGCGAGTTAGTTTTGAGTCTGCGCATGTCCTATTCCCCACAGACCCAACCCGCCTGAATTTACTTATCGGCATGTGACACTACCCCCTTTTCCTATAGGTAGCAGGTGCCAAAGATCCAAAACTTTGCAGGTCCAGTTGCTAGAAAGAAACTCCATGGGGAGTTTGCGAGCCTGGAAACTCCGCGTTCATTTTGAAAATTGCCCCATTACGATGCTGTAGAGTAAATGGATTTAGAGGAACATAAATCTATTCCGTGGGATGTACATAGCAGAGCAGGGGGAAATATTGGTCGTCTTAAGTACTCTCTCTATGTATAGGCCTAATTTTTCACACAACGAAAGCATTGCATGCCAAGAACTGAAATGGTTTCTTCGGCAGCAGACAAGGCTCTTCTTACCCTCGACAGGGTGCAAACTGCGGCCGTTTCCCTCTGATGGACCCAGCAAAGGATTTGTTCATGGCTAGGTAGAGAGATTCTGTCTCTGCTTTCCCACATTGCAAATTGCCATTTTAGGAGGTGATTCCCTGCAGCACAGGTGCCAGCTTTCTGGGTGCCCGAGCTCCCCTCTCCCCTCCCCCAGTATTGAATAAACGCCGTCACTATGTCTAGGAAGGGGTAATTTGTGTTGAGTTTAGCACCTCCTAGATGATTTGTAAAGCCAGCTTCTTGCCATGGTTCGCATTACCCAATTCCGCTTCCCCAAGAGGAGCCCTGGGAGCTGTTATGCTTTTCTAAACCGCACAAACCACTGAATGAGAAAAGTCATATCAATTCTAGTTTAAGGCTACAGTGGTGAAAAGGTAAAAAAAAAAAAAATACAAATTTAAACTACAAAATAATAATTTAATACAAAATATTGGAATGTTTTACGTTAGTTGCAGCCTCCAGTAAGGTGGTGACGGGAGCTGCTAGGGGCTCCCGGTAGCCCCTTTAAAACTATTTTGTGAAAAGAGAGTATGACACCAAGTGAACCAGAGCTTGTAAGAACCCCTTGATAAGAAATTGGCAGCATATCCCTGGTTCCCATATAATAGTTTTGTTAAATGTAACTGCAAAAATAGAAATTCATTTTGAAAATCATCTTGGCAAACTACTTTTGCACTTATCCAGTTCTTCTGGTTTGTTTTTTTTTTCCCTGTTGTAGTCAACTCTCTGGACCTCGCCTTATCCCCCTACCTGATCCTCTTCGCATCCCCACCACAGAGGCCAGTGGCTAACCTTACTGCAGGAGTTGCTCCCTGATGAAGTGGTACTTTCATTAGGAACCTTGGTTGGTTGCATATGGATACATTTTTCCATTCCTCATCAGCCATCCGCCAAGCAAAACATAGCTCTTTTCCTCTTACCAGCTCCTGTCTACCCCCCTATTAGGCACCGGCTTATACAACTATGCTTGATAGAAAATTCTAAGCATGAAATCCTGCTTTCTGTCCTCCTAATTTATCATACGGCAGCAGAAGAAGCTATCATAAGCTGAGATATTGGATCCTGCTTCCTATTAAAGTGATACTGGAGGTGTATTGCTGCAGACTAGTGCTTTCTGGGAGAAAAGGTGCCGGTACTCAGAAGCAGGATGCATGTTTATTTTGAGATGCCACAGGTCAAATCAAGCAGCTGGAGGAAAAAGAATCCAGCACTCAGTACCGGCAAGTGCCCCCTGGGAAAAAAAGCCCTGCTGCAAACTATAATACAACGTTGGCTTACATCCAACTGTTGTACTGCTGACCAGAACTGTTTGCTGCATGAATCCCATATAATTCAAGATAACAATTTGCCAAGGTTAGTTTGTAGCTAACAAAAATAAGAGAAATGACATATGAGAAAAGCACAGCCAGATGATTATTGGACGCATGCAAATTGTTGGCGTCCAGATGCTGATTATGAATATCTAAATTTTAAAAAAATGCACCATACAAGGCAGGCATATGGCAGAATAATAACCGAGGATTCGCATGTGTTTCTGTGAATGTTCAAACAAAAAATATTACAAAGCAATGTCTTCATTATTAAATCCGTAACCATGTAAAATCCACTGTTAGAAAGGAGAAGCTTATCCTGTTCCTTTTTTTTTTTATGCTGTCTTGAGTTATATTTATAATTTGTAGTTTCCTATTGAGAGCTACACTGACATCTGTCAATTATCCCCATGCCTTTAGGTTGCTCTGCGAAAGCAGGAGATAGAGGACAGACTGAACACCTGGATTGTATTTGATGAAAAGAACAAAGAGCTGTGTCAATGGCTGACGCAGATGGAAGGCAAAGCCCTACAGACGGCAGATATCAGCATTGAAGACATGATAGAAAAATTGCAGAAGGTAAACGGGTCGGGAAATCATAGCCAGACTTATTGCTGAGTTAACCGAACCAAAATTTGCAAAGTAGTGGTGGAAGCTTAGATTAGCATTCGGAAAGTTTTAAAAGTCCAGTGACTTTTATCCTTATCCCATATACCTAATGAGCAAGTTCAGAGGTTATTGGGGGGGGGGGAGGGAGAGGGGCCTCTGCTGGGCCCTACACTCTTCCGCCTACCTCTGCTCTGCTCCGCTGAACTTGGAGGGATGCAGCGAGGGTACTGTCCCAGCCCTGCACCAGCTGCTGCTGCTGCTGCTCCTCCTCCTCCTGTGCACTTTTTTTTTTTTTTTTAAAGAGAAGAAGCTGGGAGAGAGAAGCAAGTGGAAGGAGAACCAGTGTTAGAGAGGCAGGTGGAAAGGGATAGGCTGGAAAAGGACAGAGAGGGAGGGAAAGGTTTGCTAACTGAATAAGGTTTTAGTTTTCTGTATCGAATTTTGTGTCTCTTTAAAGCTGCAGCAAAGTTCTGTTGATATTTTTGCCACTGCAGAAATATTTTCTAGTGCACGAACGATTAAAAGTGTACGGTTCTGCGACAGCAATAAATTCTGTTACTTATGTTTGGCATAATTTATTTCTTTGTCAGGAATGTATAGAGGAAATCAATCTGTTCAGTGAAAATAAACTTAATTTGAAGCAAATGGGTGACCAGCTGATCAAAGTCAGCAATGCAACCAAATCCACTGAGATAGAAAACAAACTCAACAAAATTAATGACCGCTGGCAACATCTCTTTGATGTCATCGGATCACGGTAAGAAAAGGCCTTCTCTGATCCTTTTTTTCATTTCCACTTTCCATTCCAAATAGCTTGCACTGGTAGGACCAGGATTCCTTGCCAGTCCAGAGGGCTGTCTCCTCTGAAAGGATCACGCATCGCTGCCCCTGGCAGCAGCTGACTTCTCTGCCTCCTTGGGAATTAAGTCTGTCACCTCTGTGGTGTATCTGACCACCACCACCCCTTCACTTTCCCCTGCCTCACAGCTGGCCCCAGTGGACACCAGAATCTGGTGCACATTAGTGTGCAGTGTTTACAGCCGAGATAAAGGGTTAGCCTTAGAAAAGGACTTTCATTATCATAATTTGCAGTTGCTGCAAAAAGCATGAAAAAATTCAGGAACTTTAAATATAAAATCGTGTCCTTTGAATTAGCACAGTAAAAGCAAAGAAAAAAAAATATATATATACACACATATGCATCTCTGATGGTCTAGTGTCTAGTACCATCTTGTCCAAGAGGCAAACTCGTGCAGTGGTGAAAACTGGACTGTTCGAAGCTGAAAGGATAAAGTAAACAAGTTGATCAGCATTGTCTCGCCAAAAGAAAAGCTTGAAACATGTAGGCAAATGTTTCTGGCTCTGGGTTGAACCCTTGATGTGTTTCTCATCATTTGTGACGACAATCCCAGTGTTGCCACATGGCTGCAGTTATCCCAGACAGACCACTCGGATGTTAATGCGTGCGTGCGCTTCAACGTCTGCTGTTCCAGAAAGGCATTGTGAGGCCTTCCCCTGGGACAAGGGGCAAAAAGGGAAGTGTGGGGAGGGGAGGGAATGTTCAAGTTGTCATAGAAACTGCTGAGACCTTGCATCACTTTTAATGGTGCTAATGGTCTGTTGCACAGTTCTAGTGTCGCTGTTGCACGTTATTAAGCACACTTGAGTTTTGCCAATGTGGACGTGCGAGAATGGGGAGAAAAGCAAAATACAAATGAATCCTCTTGTATTTGAATTTGTCTTGAGTTATTGCATGGAAATAAACGGTTAATGAGCAAAAAGCAAAATATTAGGTGATCCCTTTTTACTGGACCAACTCTGTATTTCTTGACTAGCTTTCGAAAGTTAACTTTCTCTTCTTCAGGTCCAAAAAGAACATTAACATTATTTTTTTGTTAAATTAACCTTGATTTCTGGGCATTCAAATGAACTGGTACAGCAGCCACGCCGCTTTACTTTGCATTCGTAAAAACTTTTAAAAAAATAAATAAATAAAAATTGGGAAAAGAAATTACACACACACAAATTGTTATACAGTTTAACCTTAAGAATCAGGTATGCTAGTTTCATTTTGACATTTAGCCTGCAACTGACGAGCATGTTATAACTTCACGCTTGCACCTTTTCCATTTACAATTAAGTTACGAAAAAAAATCTAAATCAGTTCAAGCAAATAACGGTATCTGAGTGCTAGCTGCACTTAGGAAGAACAAAGGAGTGACATGCTATGCAAGCAATGTAAGATTTATGATTAGTAGCAAAAACAAAAGTCCCAAAGGGAAATGGGAACTCTTGATATTTGGCAGTACAAGGTCACTTTATAAAGAGGCTTGGCCTTGACCAGAGCCATTAAAGCCTTAGAGGTAGATTTTAAAAGACCAGCGCCATATCAGTTGGGGGAAGGGGCCCACAAGTCGGGTGTGCTGATCAAATTTTAAAAGCCACCCAGATGTGAGCACATCTCCAGCTGCACGCGCGTCTTACCCAATTTCAAAAAAGGGCGCGGTCTGGGCAGGGCGTGGGCAAGAGTTGTGCATATAAATACTTACGTGCCCCAGCGGGTGCTCATGTCCTCTGTCACGTAACTTTGCCTCTGCTATGGTGGAGGTTTAAAGGGTCTGGGGGAGTGCAGGCCACTAAACCAGGGGGTTTGGATGACCTAGCTCAACACTGGGTAAACTGGTGGACGAACTGGTGAAACTGGTCATAGTGTGCACGTGCACAGGTTCTAAAATACTCTGACTTACACGGTAGAAACCCGATTTACGAGCCTCGGCACACGCACCCTTAAAATTGTGTGCACATGTGCGCGTAGCCAGTCTATTTTATAATGTGCGTGCAAGTTATAAAATTGCTGCGTATCTGGGCGTGTGCCGATATACAAGCGCCAAAGTGCACCCGCGCACTGGTTTGAAAGTTACCATCATACCATGTACTGTTAAGGCCACGCTGCAGAGTATAGCTCCTTGACTAAACCTTTCCCTTAGGTTAAGAACCCAGGCTATTTTTACACCTCCTCCCTAGAGATATGGAAAAGAAATGAGTCCATATTCCATGGGGGACATGTTACGTTTTCTGTGGTACTCACCTTTCTAGTGGCACATCCTGGATTCCAGTGAAGCCTTTGAACCCTTTATTTAGGGACTGAGGCCCTGTTATGGTTGGATGTTGCAAATGAAGTTCTTATTTTTTATATTATTTATTAGGTTTTTATATACCGTCGTTTAGAATAGCCGTCACAATGGTTTACAAACATTTCATACAAAAAACATCCAATAAATATATAAATAATCATAAAATGAAATAATTATAAAACAGCTGTAATAAAGGACATAAATACAAATAAAAAAATGATACAAAGCTTCTTCATCATACAAAATAGTTAATAGCCAATAAAATTACTTAAATTATTCACTCTCAAGAAATAAAACAAATCTTAGGCAGCACCACATACAATACACTAAATCCAAAAGGCATATATCAACAAATTATTTTAATTTTGAGGTGTCAGCAAGCTATCGATGTGGTTGGTTATAATTAACCCTCGCCAGTCTTCTCATTCATTTACCTCAAAAACATTTCTAAGTCAGTGAGACATTTGTCTAAGGAAATTTTTGAGAATTTTTTATAGCTGAAATCACTCAGGTTCAACAAGTGAAACAACCTGAAACATAACCTGATGTCAGCCGACATTTCATTGTTCTCAACTGCATTGGTGGGAAAAAGTGCATGTTACTTATCTCAGACATGGTGCTTTGGTGGACTGTCCAGCTTAATCAGCATTCTTGATGAGGCTGGACAGTCTGCCAAAGCACCAGTGTCTAAGGAATATAAAACAAAAAAAAAGGTTTTGTGCACCTAAATTCATTAGGAGGCTAGTATTGGAAAAAAATCCAAAAACGGATAAAGTTTGCTGGATAAGATATCCAAAATATTCGGTGGGATAAGCATCTTGCTGAATATGAATGAATTCATACCCGGACAACCTTGAAACCTAACTGGCTATCTTTGAATATCACCTGTTTTCCCGAATAACTTTAACGTATCCAGCTACGTTGAAAGGATTTAGCCAGTTAAAAAAAAAATACAAAACAGCTAAACAGACCTCTGTAGTATACCATGGATCTCCGGCACCCAGGGGCCAATATGCCTACCCCCCTCTACCTCCCCCCCCCCTTCTTGTAGCAATACTAAGTTACAGAAAATTGCACTAATACTAATAGAAAAGGGAATTTTAGGAGTGTTCTACTTCTGGGCAGTGGGGGTGGAGGGGGGAAGAAAATTTTGATCTGATTTTTATTTTCCTTATCGTTTCCTAGCCTTCACGTGTCACCGTGGCCTCGTTACATCACTCTGCACACCCTTCATGTAGAGGAGAAGGACTGATATATGGGGGGGGGCATTCAGCCACATAGCGCATTTACTAGGTTTCAGCGGCAAGAGCCACATTGATAGTGTGAACCATTCAGAGAAATGAGCTCCTGTTTTCGGTCAGCTGCTGGAGGGGGAAAACAGCAGGGCTCGAAATTATGGGCATGAGCTGCAGCATGAAAGGGACTGGGGGGGGGGGGAAGGTGGGCGGGGGTTGCAGTGGTAGAGAAGGACTCGGCAGAGAAGCATCGGCTCATAAAGGTGGCACTGAGGACTGCATAGCCACCCGCAAATCCACAGTTTTTCTCTCCCTCGCGGATGTACCAACTGACTTCCTCTCTATAACTCACACACCCATCATCTCACTCGCTCTGTCATTTCTCCTCCATTAGTGACCCAGGCACTCTCCCCTCTGTTTCCAGCTTCACCCCAGCCTGCTCCCTTTTCCCCTCCGCCCTAATCCCAGCATTTTCTTTCTGACTAGGCACGGGCACATAGGGCTAGTGCAGTTCTCTGCTTTCTTCTCCAGCCTCTCCCCCGCCCCCCAAGCAGCATGCAAAAATCACTAAGGGGAAGTGGTGGGGCTGAGGTTGGAACAAACTGAATAGACAAGGGAAAAACTACTCTGTACCCTACAGGGGGGAGTGGACAGGGCAGAGCAAAGGAAGGAAGAACTATTCTGATCTCTAATCCAGCCTCTTCCGTCCTTTTGTTTCTCACCTCCCTAGGCAGTCTGCAGGGAACAGGAAAGAAGGGATCAGGTTTCTGAGATATGTGCACACACCCTGAGCATAAGAACATAAGATTTGCCATACTGGGTCAGGCCGAAGGTCCACCAGCCCAGTATTCTGTTTCCAACAGTGGCCATTCCAGGTCACAAGTACCTGGCAGGATACCAAGGGGTAGATAGATTCCATGCTGCTTATCCCAGGGATAAGAAGTGGATTTCCCCAAGTCCATCTTAATGATTTATAGGCTTTTCTTCCAGGAACCTGTCTAAACCTTTTTAAACCCCACTACACTAACAGCTTGAACCACATCCTCTGGCAATGAATTCCAGAGGGTAATTACGCATTGGGTAAAAAAATATTTTCTCCTATTTATTTATTTATTTGGTGTGTTTTGTATACCGACCTTCGGTTTCGCCATCAGAACGGTTTACAGTAATCGTGAAACAAGGTTAGATAAACATCATCACAGCGAATTGTCGTGAAGTTGGATTATGGTTTCGGGGTCTTGTGTGTTAGTAGATTACATATAAAAGTTATTACATAAAAGATTTGTTTTTACATACAACAAAGTTATTACATACGAAATGTTGCTACATACAGCATGGGGTTAAGTGAGGAATGTGTATAGGTTGATTGAGTTATACAGTTGGGTTCGTAACAACAGGTGTTTAAAGGTTCGAGATATACTTAGGAGGATGTTATATATGTGATATATATACGATGTGAGGTCAATTGCACATTGTCTTAGGTATTTGGGTCGTATGAGTTATTTTGTTGATCGAGGGATGGAGAAAAACTTCTTGGTGTTGGGTTGCGTGGGTATCTGTTATTGTGGTTGATTGAGTGAGTTTGAGTAGGCTCTGGTGAACAGCCAGGTTTTCAGCTCTTTTTTGAAGGTTTTAATGTTTGGTTGAGTTCTTATTTCGATTGGTATTGAATTCCATAGTGTGGGGCTGGAGATGGATATGGCTCTCACATGTGTTGTATTCAATTGTGTGGTTCCGGCGAGAGAGATTTTGAGGAGGCCTTTATTCATTGAGCGTAGGTTCCGTTTAGAGCTTGGATTTCGATGGATTTGCTTAGCCAGGTGTTTTGATGTTCTATGACTTCATTGAATGTCTCCTAGTCTTTGTACTTTTTGAAAGAGTAAACAACCAATTCACGTTTACTTGATCCATGCCACTCATTATTTTATAGATCTCTATCATAGCTCCCCTTAGTTTTCTCTTCTCCAAGCTTAAAAGTCCTAATCTCTTCAGCCTGTCCTCAAAGGGGAATCGTTCCATCCCTTTTATCAAGTGTTGACACCCAGGCCATTCAGTGCCCTCCTACAGCCTGATGCCTGGGGACATGGCCCCCCTCAATATGTCACTGGTGGATCTCTCAGCCCAGCTAGTCCTCTTCTACCTCCTCAAAAAATAAATACAAATACCGTTGTGGGCCTATAGGCTGAAAGGCTTTCCCACCCCCTCAAAAATCTAGACATAAGGTTGGCCAAAGTCCCAATTGGGAGGGCATCCCCTAACATCTATCATTCCAACCCTAACTTTCATACCCCACCTGGACAAGGCCTTTCCCCAAACCCCTTACCACAATAGTGTTGCTCTGACACGGAAGAGTTTACTTAGATTCAATCTCAAGTAATGGACTAAAGAGACCAGAGCAGTTGAGGAAGTGATGTCATGGACATAAATGGCCACTTAAGTGGCATGTGGTTCAGGCATTTATTAATAAGCTAAAGAAACAGGATTTCAGGGAGCTCTGCACTCCAAGCTGGTAAGAATTGTTTATTAAAGATTGCTGGTATGTTCACGAGAAGAAAACCCGTTGAAATTAAATCTTATTTGGTGTCACTGAAGTAGGAATGAAACGCAAAATGCAGACCAAGGTGCTGAATGAACATTCCTTAGCGACTCTGAAGAGGGTAGCGAAGGTAAGACAGAGAAGGGAATGTTAGGGCGATCTCATGCCCCAGTGGAGATGAAGAGCTGGTTTTGGGAGCTCAAAAAAGACTTGGCGGAAGTTAATAGTGAGAATCTTACAACTATCACTGAATTGCATAATGATCGGAGCAGCGGATGGATCAGCATGTGGAGCAGCTATTTAGCCTTGTAAAATTTGCTGAGGGTTTAAAAGAAAGTGGCGTGGATCTGCAGAACAAGGTTGAAGATTTGGAAAATCGGCTGCAGCGCAATAATATCCAGGTCCAAGGTGTCCCTGAGAGCAGTGAGTATTCTGATTGTGTCATGGTGGTCCGACATTGCTCAAGCACTCTTATGCAGTGGGGAGACCAAAACGAGTTGTGCTGAGGGCATTGCTATTGAGAGGGCACATAGATCCCTTGGCCCGCAGAGACAGAACCTACCACAGGAAATCATAGTTTGTTTTTGGAACTTTTCAGTCAAAGAATAATTCATGGCGAAGACCAGAGCCATAGGCTCGGTAAAGTGGGAGGCCAACTCTTTGGAACTATAGAATAATTTGTCTCCCTCCAGGTTGAAGAGGCGCTAGGAAACGGGAGAGATCTCTTCCGTGCTTAAGAAAGAAAATATCTGTTAGCGCTGGCAATTCCTCTTTAGCCTCTCGTTCACAGTCAATGGCAAGGGTCATCAGATCAGTTGAGAAAGACAGACAAGCCTTTGTGTTGGATGGATTAAGAGCAGAAACAGCGGAGGAAGCAAAACAGGTGGAGGCCTCCAGGGGCCTGGCTACACCAAAAAATAATTTTTTGAAGTGGCAGAAGGTTTGTGTGGCAGGAAAATGCAGAGGCAAGCATTGAAGAGTTGGACTTACATGAGATGCAGAAGGGCTACTAGTTACTCAAGATTTTTGGGAGTCATTGCTGAGCTGCCTTTAAGTTCTCAATGTTATCCTTGAATAGCAAGTGGCTTAGTATTGGGTTTGTTCTCTTGTCTGTTGGATTGTTACAGTATGACTATATTTATGTGGGTGTCTTGTTGTATTTGACACCGAAGAAATCCTGTGTGAAGAAGCAGTTGGTCTTTGGGGCTGAGGCATCACTCCTCTAATGACTTATCTGCTTGGTGGGAGAGGGCAGAAATGGTTAATTTGGTGGGGTGGAGAGGAGTTGTTGGGATGAGAGCTGTGGGGTTAAGGGAGAAGGAATGGGATATGGTAGGGTGGGGAAAAGGGAGGGAGGGTGGAGTATGGGGATGTAAATCTACAAGTCTCTTAGACATAATGACTATTAAAATTCTGTCATATAAAGTTAGAGGTTTAAATACGCCTATGAAACGCCATCTTCTATATAAAGATGCCACTCGCATGGAGGCCGATATAGTATTAATTCAGGAAACTTACCTTCAACTGAGAAATGAAGGGCTGATGAAGCATAACATTTTTGATTGTGCTGTTTTTGCTTCTGGTTCAAGCAGTCAACTTGTGGGGTTGGTATTTTATGTAATAAATGTAACCTGGTCCAGGTTGTTGATATGGACAGGATGAGAAAGGTAGGTTTCTTTTTCTGAATGTAATGTTCAGAGAGGAGGCCCTGTCCATTGCTAATATCTATGTACAGAATATAGGGCAGGGAGTCTTTTTTTTTTTTTTTTACCAAGTTGCATTGAGGTTGGAGGAATTTGCTAAGGAGCCACTAATTATGGGAGTTGATTTTAATTTGACGCTTCATTCGGAAATTGATAATTCTGCCCGAGGGGTGAAGTTGGCACTCCATCATCTTCGTATAATGCGGGATATGATCACAATTTTAAGCCTGGTGGATGTGTGGAGATCTCTTAATCCTACACAGAGAAGACTATACCTATTACTCCTGTCCACATGCATCCTGCTCTCGAATTGTTCTTACCCTTGTTGATTCTTGGATAATGGGGGCTGTAAAGAAGGTGGGAATTGACAATTTCGAATGGTCTAATCATGCCCCAATTTGGGTGGACCTCTGGGATCTGAGGCCTCAGAAGAGGCTGAAATTTTTGAAAATGAACAATTCTCTCTTACAGGATAAAAGCTTGTAGAAACCATTAAGGGAGAGATTCAAGAATATGGGATTCTATTTTTTTCACTTTTGTGTTATTTTTAACATTTATGTTCAATTTGGTTTTTATTTTACAATAAACAAATACGAATAGAGCAACGGAGTGCATTGGTCTCTTACATTCTCAGTAAGCAACAATAAAGCAAAATCTCAAACTTGATCCCTACCACCCTTCCCTCCCTGTCCCTATCAACCCCAAATACAATAAACCAAGAGAAAGAAAAAAAATGGGTTCTTAATGATAATAGATTACTCAAGTAACAATGTAGAAGGGGTTGAAGGCACTGTTGAGAGGTAAGCTGATACAGTAGAGATCAAGAAAGAAAGAAAGAGAGCAGAAATAGGGATACTGGAGAAGAAACATAAGGATACAGGGTCTCTTTCAGATACTAACTAATCCAAGTAGCCACATTGGATGTTGCCCTTCCACTTAAGTTCATGGCTGACTTCCCCTTCACATTGTGGCAAGAGCCACTTATACATTTTTGCAATAAACCCTTTCAAATTCCCTCTCCTAACTAATAAGGCCTCAAAACCAGTGGGGGCTTTCTTTATATTCCTCAACTCAATAAACGTTTCAAGGTAATGCCTCACTTGTAAGTACCCAAAGTAATCCCTCCCACTAGAGATGAAACTCACTTTGTAATCTAGGAAAATGTATTATTCCCTTCCTATCACAAACTTTTCCAACAACTATCAATCCTCTCTCTTTCCAATCTCTAAATGTTTCAGAGACTCTACCTAACGCCTACCTGACTATAACATATAGATGCCAATGGTGAAGTAAGGGTTTTCCTCACCATGTTTCATAGCAACATTGTCCATCTCGTATAGGGGGTTATATCTGTATTATTTCTTTTACCTTCCCCCACTAAATCTCAAGGTGTATGACATAATGGAGCTTTATCCACATAATGCTGCTCTAGCTTATCCAAGGCTTCAATGATATCCTTTCCTGCAAGTCAACCAGACACCACAACTGGGCTGCATGGAAATATTGGAGTAGACTTGGAATCCAAAACCTCTTAACCAAAATAAAGTACTCTTCACCATCTTTGGTGACCTCTGCCTCCAGATAAATGCCAGAATCCTTTTTTGCAAGGTATGCAGCATACCGTCCGGGAGAGCATTGGGCAGATTTTGGAAGTAACACAGCAAATGAGGCAGAACATTTATTTTTATCATCACTATATGCCCAAACCAAGAGAGATCAGTCCCACCCCACATCATAAGGTCCCTATAGATATTCCAGGACAATAGAGCATAATTTAATTGCCTTAGCTGGTGATGGTCATTGGCAATTTGAACTCCCAGATATTTAATCTTCCCCTTAGTCCATCGAAATTTGAAACTACTCTTAATTGGTTCGATCTGCGATTTAGTAGATTAATGTTGAGAATCTCCGACTTGGCCATATTATTTTAAATGCAGACACCCCCCAATACTTCATCTCCGAACTAAGGTTCCCCCTTGCCTGCTCCAACTGGTATAGTAACACTATACCAGTTGGAGCAGGCAAGGGGGAACTTAAAATCTTTAATAGAAACATAGAAACATAGAAATGACGGCAGAAGAAGACCAAATGGCCCATCCAGTCTGCCCAGCAAGCTTCCCTCATTTCTTCTCTCATACTTATCTGTTTCTCTTAGCTCTTGGTTCTAATTCCCTTCCACCCCCGCCATTAATGTAGAGAGCGGTGATGGAGCTGCATCCAAGTGAAATATCTAGCTTGATTAGTTAGAGGTAGTAGGGGTAGTAACCGCCGCAATAAGCAAGCTACACCCATGCTTATTTGTTTTTACCCAGATTATGTTATACAGCCCTTATTGGTTGTTTATCTTCTCCCCTGCTGTTGAAGCAGGGGAGAAGATAAACAGGTGAAATTGCATGTCAACTGGATCTGGCCAAACAGTGTTGTTGTGAGCAAGGCAACAAGGCCTCTCAAATGCTGGCTTACAAGTTAAAGCAAAGAAAAGCTCAATCACAAATTACTCAAGTCAGAGATAGGCAGGGTAAAGTTGTGTATGACCTCAAGCAAATTGCAAAGATTTTTCAGGAATTTTATAGGGAGTTGTATACCAGGGAGAAAGCGAACACATACTAAAATTGCAAGTTATCTTGGGGGAAGCTCACTACCATGCTTATCTTTTCAGCAGAGAGAGAGAGTGAATGAACCGAGTTAGAGGAGATAAAAACACTAAAAAGTGACAGAGAGCCTGGGCTGGATGGTTATTCCACCTGGTTTTATAAGTTGCTTGGGACACAGTTGGCTCCTTTCTTTAGATTTGCCTTTAACTCTCCTTTAGCAAAGGACATTCTGCCCCCCTCCATGAATACAGTAGGGATTTCAATTATGTTGAAAGAGGGTAGGGATAGAAACTTGTGTGGTTTCTACAGGCCAATTTTCCCTGCAGAACCTGGACATTAAAACACTAGCAAACATTATGGCGGTCTGTTTAGCATCAGTTATGGTATTGGTGAATCCTGATCAGGTGGGATTCATCCAAGGTACTCGAGTAGCGGATAATATAAGGTGGGTACTCAACTTGGCATGGGTGGCCTAGAAAGAAGAAATCCCAGTTCTGTTGCTGGCCATGAATGCTGAA
Source organism: Rhinatrema bivittatum (assembly GCF_901001135.1). Taxonomy (NCBI): domain Eukaryota; kingdom Metazoa; phylum Chordata; class Amphibia; order Gymnophiona; family Rhinatrematidae; genus Rhinatrema; species Rhinatrema bivittatum. The sequence continues at coordinate 52,432,694 of NC_042618.1, read as the reverse complement.
AAGGCATTTGACCAGGTGCACTGTAAAAGATGGGTCTTGCATGCAATTTCTTCATATGGTTGAAAAAGATGTATGAAAAACCAGAAGACGTATTCGGCTCAATGGAGACTACTCTGAGGCTTTTCAGCTGGGTAGGGGGACATGGCAGAGATGCCCACTGTCCCCATTGTTATTTGTGTGTGTTTTGGAGCCATTTTCTGAGAGCATACAGGAGGCAGTAGATATGGCTGGGAAGCTGGTTGGCCAGGATGAGCATAAAATAATGATGTTTGCAGATGATGCAATATTCACTGTTGGAAAACCCCATGTTGACCTTGCCAAACTTAGTTCGGAGATGAAGTATTGGGGGGTGTCTGCGTTTAAAATAATATGGCCAAGTCGGAGATTCTCAACATTAATCTACTAAATCGCAGATCGAACCAATTAAGAGTAGTTTCAAATTTCGATGGACTAAGGGGAAGATTAAATATCTGGGAGTTCAAATTGCCAATGACCATCACCAGCTAAGGCAATTAAATTATGCTCTATTGTCCTGGAATATCTATAGGGACCTTATGATGTGGGGTGGGACTGATCTCTCTTGGTTTGGGCATATAGTGATGATAAAAATAAATGTTCTGCCTCATTTGCTGTGTTACTTCCAAAATCTGCCCAATGCTCTCCCGGACGGTATGCTGCATACCTTGCAAAAAAGGATTCTGGCATTTATCTGGAGGCAGAGGTCACCAAAGGTGGTGAAGAGTACTTTATTTTGGTTAAGAGGTTTTGGATTCCAAGTCTACTCCAATATTTCCATGCAGCCCAGTTGTGGTGTCTGGTTGACTTGCAGGAAAGGATATCATTGAAGCCTTGGATAAGCTAGAGCAGCATTATGTGGATAAAGCTCCATTATGTCATACACCTTGAGATTTAGTGGGGGAAGGTAAAAGAAATAATACAGATATAACCCCCTATACGAGATGGACAATGTTGCTATGAAACATGGTGAGGAAAACCCTTACTTCACCATTGGCATCTATATGTTATAGTCAGGTAGGCGTTAGGTAGAGTCTCTGAAACATTTAGAGATTGGAAAGAGAGAGGATTGATAGTTGTTGGAAAAGTTTGTGATAGGAAGGGAATAATACATTTTCCTAGATTACAAAGTGAGTTTCATCTCTAGTGGGAGGGATTACTTTGGGTACTTACAAGTGAGGCATTACCTTGAAAAGTTTATTGAGTTGAGGAATATAAAGAAAGCCCCCACTGGTTTTGAGGCCTTATTAGTTAGGAGAGGGAATTTGAAAGGGTTTATTGCAAAAATGTATAAGTGGCTCTTGCCACAATGTGAAGGGGAAGTCAGCCATGAACTTAAGTGGAAGGGCAACATCCAATGTGGCTACTTGGATTAGTTAGAATCTGAAAGAGAATTGCTGAGGCATCTATCTGTGTCAGCCTTCTTGGCGGAGTCAATGCGTATGGTCTATTATAGATGGTGTTTTACCACTCAAAAGCTTAAAAGGATTTTCCTTCCAATTTGGATGCATATTGGAGGCTCATTGGTGCATATTTGATGGTGTTGCCCAGTGATTAAAAAGTTCTGGACTATGGTTCAGTCAATGGTTAAGGAAGTCACTGGGATGGAGGTAGTCCTCAGTCCTGGGTATTGTTTGTTGAATGCTGAACAGGAGGATCTCCTGGGTTTGACTGCTAAACTGGTTGCTAATATGCTGTAAGCGGCAAGAAGTGAGAGCAGTATATTGGATAAGGAAGACTGTTCCGCAGGACCTGGATATTTATAAGCAGATGTGGCACACATGTTATATGGAAAAGTTAATGATATGTGAATCTTTTATTGTTTGGGTTTTAACAGAGGGATTGGAGGGGGGGGGGGGGTTATTCCTGGTTGGGATAATAATCTTAAGTGGCTTAATGAGCAAGGATGGTGAAGTTGGATAATTTCCTGTCCAAGAATAGTTATTATTTAAGGTGAATTGGTAATTGTGATGTTTTTGTCATTGTTTTGACTGCGAATTGTATCCCAGTTATGTAGCTAATACAAATTCTTTCAAATGGGAAAAAAAAAAAGACTAGAGCAGTCTCTGAGCGAAGTCTGACTGATGGAAATCCAAGCAATTGTTTTACTTTAAATAGGTTTTAAGTTTGATCAAAACTACTTATTCAGTTAGTTTGGAAAGAAATGGTAAGTTAGCTACAGGGCAATAATTAATCTATAAACAGGAGGATCTAAGGAAGGCTTCTTTAATAATGACTTCAAAATAACATGTTTCCATGAGTTAGGATTGTGTGTGCGTATTTTCAGTTTCACACGTATATTTTACCGGCTCAAAAAGGGGGAGGTCTAGGTGTATTCCAGGGCAAGGTAAAGAAGTACGAGCGGAAGTTGCTATCTTATGAGAGAGACACATGTGCAAGATATCAAACTTATTCCCTACAATTTTACACCTGCTGATTGACTAGCGTAGGTGAAACCAGACTTGTCTATTTTCTGCAATATTTAGGTGGTAGGCCTGGGTGAACTGGTGAGGGTTCAGGATGAAGTGCCAAGGGGTCCAGGTCAACTGGAGATGGACTGGTTGAACTGGCATACCGCTTGACCCCGCCCAGACCCCCTCCTTTGTCATACTTTGAAGGTTTATAAAATAGACATGTACAGCAATTACATGTTATTTACCCGCTTATGTGCTACGTTTCCGTGGGTACCCCCCCCCCCCTGTGAAAATGTGCTCATAAGAGGTCATTTTCTAACTGCCCCCATTTGTGTAAAGCCTGCAGATACGTTTCACCCACAGACTTTACACTGTTTTTTCAAAGGGGAAAGCACACACCTAGACTAATGTGTGTAGGTAATTTTTCAGGGAAAAATGAATACATGCATACTACTGAAATGCAAAGGTATATGAGTGAGTGCAGGTAAAAATGCAAGCATACAGACACCATGCCTGCGGGTCATAAAAGACCATTTCTGCAGGGAAATGCTATATTGTTGGTGACTAAGAAAGCTATCACAGCCTCTAAAGACCCCGGTTCTCTCTTAGAAACCAAACTGTTCTATCTCCGAGGTGCAGAAGATGTGGAGCAGCCAATTTAATTAGAATTTTAAATTCCTGAAGTAATAGAAACATAGGGCCCGATATTCAATGCCACTTAGCTGGTTAAGTTGAGACTTAGCAGGCTTAAGTGGCACAAATTGAATATCCAGGCACGGTTAGCGGCTGCCACTTTAGCTGGCTGTCTTTTAATGTAGATAAAAACTTAGCCGGCTAAGTAAGAGGTGTCCCAGGGCAGAGCCACTTTTCTGCCAATATTCAGCGCTATCCCGGTGTCAGCCGGATCAGTGTAGGACTGCCATTCAGCTGTCCTAAAGCTAGCCGGATAAATTTATCCAACTAATTATCAGATAGCTGAGTATTTTTAGTGGCATGGGCCACCCCACTGAATGTCTCGGCCATATTAGCTGGTCAAGTTCTTTGTGCAGCCGCGTAGTGGTTGAATATCGGTCCCCAGTGTGTCTATCTAGTGCATAACTTATTTACTTTTCATGGAATGGATGCAGCTATGATGATAGGTGTGAGATGCAGAAAAAGCACTAAAGAGATGAAGAATAGTGTAAGTGTTTCACTGGGGTCCGTCGATTGTGTGAGATCTGGCAGAATTGCGTTCTGGTTTTCCTTTGCGCCTTCTTGTAATGAAGAAGCGGTTTGTTTAACTGTCCCTCAGCTGATGCTCAGGAATTGCTCCCGGTAAAACAATTGCATTTTGTGTACACAGAAGCTGTTTTTATGCTAATGGAAGAGAATAATGTCCAATAACTGGTACAAGAAGTTTTGAAGATTTATAACGCTGAAAACCTAAACATAACCAGGATTGCAGGAAGAAGAGAGAGAGCGAGCTTGTTTCTCCCCTCTTGAGTTCCTTGACACTGATTGCCAGCCTTACGTGTGCGCGCACTGGCTCCCTGATAAGGGGCTTTGAGGAAGACGGTAGGGGCTTTCTGTAAACCAGTGAATAAATAGGGCACTCGTGGGGGGGAGGGGTTTCCTCTTCCATGAGGAGCGCGGAGCACATAGGCTGTGCTGATGGGGCCGGAGCTGTCACATAAGGAATGATTTTACCTTTTAGACAGTAAGTGCAGCTTCAGTAATCCAGTTTTGCGCTGTTGACTTAACCTTGGGTGTTAAGACCAGAAATAGCTGGTGCAGTGATGTGTGAGTGTTTAGCATTGGGGAGGAGGGGGATGGGCACTTCATTGCCCAGCATATGTGCGTGTGAGCGATTAGCCCTTTGACAACTGGATGAGAGAATGGATGACGCTGTGCAGGCGATGCAGGTCATTTGGCTGCATAAATGCTACTCGGAGGCCTGTCAAGTTCAAATTTACTGCATCAATACTAAAGGTTGTTTTTAGAGTGTGAAGGTTTTTGCATAAAATGGTTTTATGGTAAATCGGATGTTTAATATTAAAGTAACGGCGCTTTCAGACAATCTGAATTGATTCTGATTCTCTGAATGCATAATAGATGCCTGAATGCATGCAGCTTGTATGTGGCTATTTGCAGTGTATAAAACACAAGCCAGTATCAGAACTGAGCAAGGTTATAATTATTTCAGCCGAGTCCAGGATTTATTGTTATGTGGGTATATTTACAGAGGAAGGATTTGACACTGGTGCCCCAGATGCTGGTGTTCAGAAGCAGTGGAAACAGAGCGTTTTCTCTAGCTTTGGAGAGTAGTCTCATATTTTATTATAATATTTTTTTCACAACAGGCTTATAAAATGGCTTTGAAAAATCCTACTTAGACCCAAGTGGTGCAGGGCTCGCAGTGTGGAGAGTCCGGGTTGGAAACGGTGATCACGAAAGCTTTCTTCCTATTCGTGCCTCAGATTTAACATTAAGAATGAGGAACACGATTACAGTTGTAGTGCAGTTGCAGCAATCAGTAATTTTCATAAGTAAATGCTGTTTATTTCAGAGCTGTAGCCTTGCAAAATGTTTACATGGCAAGCTAAAAAAAAACCCCCCAGATCTGAGTCATTTGAGATAGCACATCACCAAATATACTGTACTTTTGTGCATTTGAAACAGATTTTCAAATGTTATGATGAAATCATAATGGAACAATCTTTCTCTTAGCTGTTGATATCATAATCTGCTTTCTTTATTAGATTTCATAAAATCAAACACAGTATGATGTCAGTATGTAACAGTTTTTTTTTTTTTGCAGGAAGGGGTTGATGTACTTAATAAGAGAAGTAAAAAAAAATGCCTGGTACAGGGTAGATATTGTGTTATTTCTAAACAAAAAAAAAATTTTATATTCAGGGCCGGCGCGTCCACTGGCCGATCTAGGCTGTCGCCTAGGACACCAATCATTAGGGGGCAGCAAAGAGCAGCCATGTGGGGCCATGAGCAGAGCCCATCTCACTTGTGGCCAAGAGGAGCAGAGAATCTGTGAGCCATGAGCGGAGCCCATCCTGCCCGTGGCCAAGAGAAGAAGAGACGCAGCGGGCCGCGAGCGCAGCTCATCCTGCTTGTGGCTGAGAGGAGAAGAGACACGACAGGTCGCAAGCGGAGCCCATCCCGCTCACAACGGAGAGGAGACTTGCAGCAGAAGAGAGAGAGAGAGGGGCCTGGGAATGTCCAAAGACAGATGATATAGTCTGGGGACAGAGCCCATACTCCTTCAGAAGGAAGAAGGAGAGACCAAAAGAGCCTGTGAGCCAGAGAAAGATTTGAAAAGTGTGTGTGTGTATGTGAGGGTGCCTCGGTTTGTGTATGTATGTGAGATAGAGAAAGGAAGCTTGTGTTGAGGGAGTGAGAGTGCATACGTGTGTGAGAAGGGGAGCCTGTATAAGGGTGTGTGTGCCAGAGAGAGAGGGAGCCTGTGTGAAGGGGGGGGTGTTTGTGCAAAAACAGTGTCTGTATGAGACAGAGGGGAGCTGTGTGTATGTGTGTGAGAGAGAGAGAGGGAGCCTCTATGCGGAATGTGTATGTGAGTGAGCTTGTATGAAGATGTGTGTGTGATTGAGAAAGATTGTGTGTGTACGAGAGAGTGATGGTGTTAATGAGAGAGAGGGAGGGAGCCTGTGTAAGGCTGCATGTATGAATTGGACAAGGAACCAATGTATGTGTATGTGCGAGATGGGGGCCTGTCTGAGTGAATGAGGGCGTGAGTATGTGAGGGAGAGAGGGTGTGAGTAAGAAAGCATATGTGTGTGTGGTGTCTGGTAGAGTGTGCATGTATAGGAGAGCCTGTATGTGTGTGAGAAAGAGAGAATGAACATGTATAATTATGTGTGTGTATATGAGAGAGAAAGTTTGTGTGCAACAACCCCTGTTCCCCATCCCATCAACTTAATCCACGATAATCTCAGGACATCTGGAAATCAAAAGTTCCCAGGTATGGTGAGTGGTTCAATTTATATTCTTGTTAGTTTTAATCGTTGGGTATTAACATTTGATGTGTGCGCTGTATTTGAATTTTGTTTTGGAGTTAGAACATGTTCTTTTTCTTTTTATGAACTTTTAATTATTGGATGTCATTCTATTTGTCTGCTACTTTGAAATATTCCTTTTACTAGTATGGTTTTACTATTGTTTTATATTTCTTCATTTTATTGTTTGATATTTTATGAAGAATGGCCGTGTTTGTTTTCCTATTGTTGGGCTGCATCCAGAATCTAGTGTCATGGTTTCCAGTTCAGTTTTTGTCTGCACATTTTTTATTTTTACCTTAGTCTCTTTATTCTGTATTTGGTGAGGTTTTGTCTGTGTTCTGCCTGTGTGTTCAAATTTGAAATATTTTGTTAGTGTGTAGGGTTCTATGGCAATTAGACTTGTTCTGTTTTCTAATAGGAGGTATATTGGTGTTTTATTTATTTATTTATTTCGAGGCTTTTATATACCGAAGTATAGCGGGATGCCTTCACTCCGGTTTTAGGGCCTGATGTAATATTTACAGCATTGCCTTTTCATAGATAGGGTGGTACTTAGTGCTGTTTTGGTATGGAAGGGTTACTATATTGTAATTGTTATTCACTTTACTCATGACTGAGTATTTATTTATTTATTTATTTTAAATTCTTTTAATATACCGATGCTCAAGACCAGGTCTTATCGGACCGGTTTACAGTAAACTAGGGGTAACCAGTTAACAGAGCAAACAACAACAAGAAGAACAAAAAGTTACATTATAACAGGGAATGTAGAACTAGGCTGTTAAAGAAAAAATAAGTTAAACAAATTCTAACAAATTTTAAAAGTTAAGTTAAACAAATTCTAACTGGGGAGAAGGGCAAAGGAGGAGAGGGTGCTTACACAAAGGAGTACTAAGCCTATACCCAGCACGTATTACATTAGGTCTAATACCATATGGTTTCCAAGTGGTTTTTTTTGCCTTTTGGCAGGGTTTTCTGGTTGACATACAATATGTATATTATATTTATATGCACTGCTGTAAGTGATACATTTATCTCAGAAAACTGTACTTTGAATGTCATTTTTCATGTAAAATCTATTGTTATAAATGTATCATTTTTACTTGTAAGTTTCGGCTGGGGCCAGGTGCGGCAAAGGCAGAAAGTTTATCTAGGGCACCTAATATTCTTGCACCGACCCTGTGTATATTATGATATGGGGATTTTTATTCTGCTTTTCCAAATGATTCTCCATATGACTTAGTGTTATAAGAAATCAGGCATAATATGTTTCTTCTCCAAAAAAATTTTCAATCTAAGGATGTAATTTTCAAAGGAGTGACATGTAAATATAGCAGTTTTCAAAAGCCTACTTAACGTGCATAAAATCTTTTAAAAATTGCCTTTAAGTGGATACTTGAGGCAGCATAAGAAAAAGTGACTTGCCCAGGGTCATAAAGAATGTCAATGGAAGAAGAGGGATTTGAACTCTGATTTCCCTGGTGATCAAACTATTAGGCCACACCTTCTAAAAAGCTAGCCTGTTTTAAGCACTGAATATAAGTAAAACATATTGCATTATATATATATATATATATATATATATATATATATATATATATATATATATATAGTTTAAAAAAATGGAACACAATCATTAAATCTCCTTTTATTAATTCATACCTAATGGTAACATATTAATGATGGCACATAAAGACCAAATGGTCTCTCCAGTCTGCCCAGCAAATTGCTCCTGGTAGTACTGCCGCTAGGTGCAGTCCACCCCCATGCCTTCTATTAAGGGTAGTAACTGCTGCTCCATGCACGTTATCCCATGCCTTCTGTTAAAGGTAGTGATTGTCGCACTGTGTAGTTACACGCATGCTTTCTGTTAAGAATAGTATCTGCCACTCCACGTAGTTAGGGTGGCAGATACTTCTGCCACCTTCTGTTAGGGTAGTAATTACTGTTTCATGCAGGTTACCCCCATGTACCCGCTTTTTTCATTTCCAACATCTAGCATTTAGGGATCTGCAATGTCTATCTCATGCCCTCATATCATAAATGGTGTAAAATAAAGTTGCATACCATTTTCTCACAGCAAGTATTAAAAAAAAAAAAAAGCAAGAACTTTATATAGACTGAGCATTGCATGAAAATAATGGCAAACTTTTATCCTCATGGCATATAACTCTTTTCTAGTACAAGAATGAAATTCTCATGATAGTAAATTCACTTTTACCTTTCCAATTATTTAAGGAATAGCTGCTCTTCTTGGCCCCACCATTTCCTGTGTAGGGTGCTCTGGATAGTGGGCATGTTTGTTTTTTTGTTTGGTTTTTTTTTTTTAGTGGTGTTGTGCTGCAATACTGTTCTTGTAACCTGAAAACATTTGATAAACGGCCTATGATAGTGTTGGTTTACTGACTTATGACAGATTTATTCTGATTAGTTTATGGCTTAAGTATCAAATTTCATTTTTCTGAACGTTTTTGAAAATAGTGTTACATAGTAAAGCAGACAGGGTAAAACCATGCTGTTTCATACAGTGTAGTTTGTAGTTAACTGGTACAGTCAATCTAGAATTTTGTACATGGACACTCTAGAGGTAGTAATTTAAACTATTGTAGAGATAGTCTTATCCAAATTATGTGATGAGTGGATCACATTTTACTTACAAACTCATGATTCGTTTTGGTGACTGTGATCACCTAAAGAAATCACTAACACAGACTGAGATTTTTGGGTCATTTAATCTAGATATGTGCATGGATTTTGCCAGTCACCTACTTCCAGGGAGATAGTAGTGTGTGCACAGGCTTGGGGATAGCCCCTCCCAGCTCTTTGCCAAGTGAAATAAGAAGATGTATAGCCTCAAGCCCCAGGGGAAATCCTTTATCACTGTATGTGCACAGTCCTCATACCTTCAAAACTCGTCTTATGTTGATGATGGGGGAGCTGTAAGCATGTCCTAGGTAAAACCCCTTTCCCTCACCTGTGAGGAGAGATCACGTCTCTCTCCTTGAAATTCAGGTCACAGTAAATGAAAAACAGACCATGTTAGTGATGCACATTCTCTGCAGTCCCCTAGCCCAGTGATTCTCAGATCCATCCTCAAGGACTACCCAGCCAATCTGGTTTTCAGGATATCCAGAACAAATATGCATGGAAGATAGTTGCATGACCTGCCTCTATCTCATACAGTTGTATTATGGGTGTCCTGAAAATTAGATTGGCCCAAGTGGTCCTCTAGGACAGGGTTGAGATTGAGAACCGCTGTGCTATATTATATTCATCCAGTCCCTCATGGATGAATATAATATAGTGGGATCACATAAATTCAGAAAATCAAGGCTGTTACACAATGGCCTTTTATAAAATCATTTTCAAAATGTTCTCTCATTGCTACTTTTGTAAATATATACTTTGGGAATGATGAGAAAATAGGAAGGTATGAGGAAATCGTTGGGTTGAGCCAGCTCAAGTACTATAGAATTTTTACACCGTAAATTAGGTGGAAAGAATGCTAGAAATCCATCAAGTCCAACCTTCTGGTTGCCTCTCTGCTCTCTACACAGCAATCTAGGAGAAAACGGAAAACACTGTGCAATCTGGAGCCAGTTCTGCAGTGGTGAAAAACATTGTTTCTTGACCCTAAATACAGTGATCATTTCAGAATGGCTGGATTAGCACTTTTCTCTGATATAATTGTTTAATATAGACCTTCCTTGTATATTACCATAATAGTTATATGGTTATTCTTAACAATATCTTTTTCTCTATAAACGTATCCAGTTTACTTATTAACTGATTTAAGGCCTGATTCATCAAGGTTATTTTCCCATAGACAAAGAACAGGAGAAAAGCCTTGGTGAATTGGGCCAATTTTATTAAAACTTTCCGTAATTTTATCACTTTGAGGACGATATTCAAGAGTTTAACCTCTTGAATCTAACTGGTTAAATATTCCCCCTCGTAGCTAAATGTTGTGTGTATACAGATGATGCAGGACGAAATAGGGCCCTGGTTGTGACATGCCTGGCATTGGGAGTTTTCAAACTTTGCCAGTTAGCGAGATATTTGGTACTACTAGCTAAATTTATGCTGATGAATGGCTTAACTAAGTCTAGTCAAGAGCTAGAACTGCACTTAATTGGGTAATATCTAGAAAAAAGTTAACCTCTTAAATTGTTCACAATGCTGCTACTTAATATTGACCCCTCTTTGAATAAAATATCCCTTTTTATGAAGATGATAAAATGTATTACCCCTTAATCTTAGAAGATCCCCACCCCTTATTTTGTTTGTAGCTGCCTTTGTAAAAATGTTGCCTACAAAATCAGTGTAGAATTCCTTGATGTGTCCATGTAGTGTAATTAAAAAAAAATAAGTTGACCAAAAATTACTCCCACAGATTTTAATGGAAGCTGTATGCCTGCAGCAAGGACCTTTTGATTATTTTCCTGCCCTGGGCTGAAGTAAATATATTCAAGGTTGAGAACTCTGAGACTAATAAAAATGGTATGAGTGGTGGTTGGATAAATCCTTGTGGGTAGGGCCCTAGCATGGAGAGCATTAATAAAACCTTTTTGGTGGCTCCGTCTTCTGCACACCCCAAATTTTCTTTTTTTTTTTTTTTTGCGTCATGACATATTTTTTGTCCACCCTGCATCTCCCTGGACTGGCCCCTTTTACGACAGTAAACCCCAAATTTCTCAAGTTATTTGCCCTCCAGAGCACAAAAACAGCAGAGAAGTATTAACTGTATAGAATTAGGAATGTACTAGAACAAAGTAGCTTGTAGCATTCAAACTCTTGTCCTCCACTCTCTATTCTACGAGTTGGTTTGTCAGTCTTTTACTTCCATTATGCTAACTTGACATAACATTATTATTAAATAAAAAATGGAAATACTTTGACAGCTGCTAGGTGAATTATAGGGCAATTTTTAAATTCTTGGATAATAACTGTTAGAGAGACAGAGAGAGACACTCATTTTAAAGCCTACATAGTAGTGAACTATTTACATCACTATAGGAGGGCTAGCTAGTAACTCGAGGTGAGGTTTTGGTGTAGGGTTTTAGGGCTAGTTTTACATGCAGAGTGAGACGTACGAACAGCACAGTAGACCTCAGTGAAGATTAGACATCATTTGGAGTGAGGAAAGTCACACAGACATGAGATTTCTTCAGCATTCTTTCACCCTAACTTGATAGAGCCCTGGTAGAGTGACCATCAAGCTAGGGTGAGAGTACTACCCATTTAAATTATCTTTCTCCGTTTGAAACTTGTAAACCGTTGTGATGGTGAAACCGAATGACAGTATGTAAAACTCGATAAATAAATAAACATTGTAGAAATCTCATCTTTGTGTGACTTTACTCACTCCAAATGATGAAAGATCTTCACTGAGGTCTACTATACTGTTCGTATGACTCACCCTGCATGTAAAACTAGCCCCAAAACCCAAAGTCCAACTTCATGCCTTCCGGTAGCCCAGAAGCTGAACCTTAAAGTATAGGGTCCAGGTTTCCAACTATAGGAATGTTGTAGGGTCCAGGTTTGAGATAATCCAACTACTGTACCACTCCTTAGTGATAGAGTCTGCATTGAAATGTGCTAAATACACTTGTGATCACTCTAGCATGACTTCTAAGGAGGATCCAACAGCATTGGATGCATTTGAAAAAAAAATCTTCCAAGGGTCCATGCTGATTGTCCGGATCATAGCTTACCACCTGTAGATGGTGCATATTTGCACAAATTCGTGTAAAAGCTAAAACCTTTGACTGAATCTTCAAATCTAAGACAGGTGGACTTCTGTTGAGTACTGGAGGACATGTAAGAAGCATGTCATCCGTTCTGGTTGTGAGACTTTTGATACTGTGGCCAGGTCTTCGGCTGCTTCTATAGGGTCCTAAAGTCTCACATGGTTTTGAGCAAGTGGCCTCCAGAAAGATGTGTAGGATCGTCTTGTGGATGTACAGGGAAAAACTTGTTTGGCAACAAAGTTCAAGAGACAGTGGCTCTGTTTAAGGAATATCAATGCACCTTTCAGTTGTCAGCTGTAATGAGTACCAGCACCAGTATTTTTCCTACAAAGTCACCCATTCTTTTTAGCATCATTGAGCTCTTCCCACTCTTCAGCAGCAACAGCTGCCTACTCGAGGTTGGTAGAGGGAATGGCATTAGCTGAAACTTAGCAGCAGTTACAGCCTAAAGCGTGGTTCCAGTATTTGATAATTTTTGAAACCTGCCTCCTCTATGGGAGGAAAGGGTTCAGACCTTCCTCCTGGAATAGCTTTGTACTACTAAGAACTGGTGGGTCCTGAAAATTGTTGCATGTGGCTACTGCTTATGCTTCTTTCCCCCTCCTCCAATCCAGTGGATTTCAGTCTTCAGCTCCAATCCTTCTCAATGCATCAAAATACAATTTCCAAATGCATTCACCAAGCATCCACTCGTCTTACTCGAATCCTTCCTGATAAAACAAAAGTAAAATTTCTCATACACCCTGAAATACAGTCATTAGGGAACATATTTCAATTTTCTCATTCAAATGTTGAGACAAATAAACTTGCTTTCATAAGCTTTTTAGAGCTCATGTAGTTGTTCTCACCAGCAATCTCGCCTGGAACTTTATTGCATATACTTGGGAACATGCAACCAAAAGCAATTTTTTGCATTAATGCCTGATGAGCTAACCTCAGCGATGGGCTAGTTAACATTTGAAAGGCAAACCTTAAAGCACAGATTGGAGTATACTATAGTAACTCATACCTCAGATACTGCGGCCCCAATCCATGTAAACATTTAAAAACCAACACTAGGAGAGTAGCTAGAGAGGTTATTTCTGGTATTTCCTAATTCCCAAGAAGTCAGGGGAGTTGAGGCCTAAACAGGACTTGTAAAGACTAAACAAATTGTTTGTTAGTTTGGGAAAGATACAAGATGAACTCTCTCTAAACAATTCTTCTTTTCATTCAACTAAGGGATTCACTGTGTTCACTGTATCTGAACGATAGTAATCCACATATCCCCATTCATCCTTCCATCAACATTTCCTCAAGTTTGTGCTGAAAGACGTACTACCAATAAATGGTGCTCTCCTGTGGCCCAGAGGATATTCATTAAATGTTTTGTGGCAGTGGCAGCACAGCTTTATTGGTAGGAAGTCTGTGATTTCCCATACCTGAAAGATTGGTTGGTGATGGGTCCATCTCCATCAGCAGTTTTGGAGTCCTTCGAGATGACCACACAGGCTCTTTCATTCCCTGGGTTTTCTGGTCAACTTTGCCAAGTCAAACCTGGTTTCATCTCAAAAGAATTCAGTTCCTAGGAGCCTAGATAGACTCAATTCAGGAAAAATCTTTTCTCTCTGCCGAAATAGCCATATTGTTGATGGGCCATATAAGGTATCTCCTTCAACAGGACCGGGTGTCAACAAGGTCAATCCTGGTCCTTCTTGGACACATGGCTGCTGCAGTGCATTTGGTTCCTCTAACTTATCTGCACATGTGGGGCCTCCAAAGCCAATGGGATCAGCTCTATCAACCATTATCCTACCAAATCTCTGTGGGACTCTACTGTGCATCCACCACATCAAGTGACTCTCTCTGCTGAAGTCTCCACCAAGGGATAGGGAGCTCATATCCATGCAGCATGGACCCAAGGATCATGCTTCCAAGTGAAAGTCATCTGCAAATCAGTTTCCTGAATTTGTAAACCATTGGCTGTGCTTTAAGGGCTTTCTATCTCCTCCTTTCAAGAAAGAGAGTCTTGATCCAGATGGACAACCAAGTAGCCATGTTCTACATAAAGAAGCAGGGAGGTACAGGCATTTACGCCCTTTGCCAGGAGGCTTTTTGAATCTGGTCATGAGCAGGACATCACAATGCCCATCTCGATACCTACCTTCCATAAATCCAGAATAAGTTGGTAGATCACCTTAGCAGAGTAATAAAGCCACATAAGTGGTGCTTGGATCAAGGAATCGTGGACAACTTGTTCAGTTACTGAGGAAAGCTAGTAATCAACCAGTTTGCCTCAGAAGACAACAGAAAAGTGGAAATTCTGCTCCTTGCATCCAAGCAGCTACAGATCAGCTCCCAATGCTTTTGTGCAACCCCACTAATTCACCTAATCACCAGGACTGTCCATAAGGCCCTTTGGGACAAAACAAAGATAATCCTCATAGCACCAACTGTGCCACAAGTGTGGTATCCATATTTTGTCCTTCTGTCAGTTCAGGCTCTGGTTCCTAACTCTCATCACATAGAAAGACAGCAGACTCTGCTATTTGAAATTGCAAGGTGGGGCCCAAGATAGTGGCTTAGCAAGACAGACAGACGCGTCGCTCCTGCATTGTTCGTTTACCTTTTGGCTTCTATGCCACATTCAGCAAGGAAGCGCAGAGCCAAGTGGCGCTTAGCTTCGGAAGCACTCCCGGCGATATCGTTGGAAGGACCTATGGATGCCCATGTCCGGCGTGGAACCATAGCCGGTGAGGGAAGCTCGCAGACCGTCGATCGGGGAGAAGAAGAGCCCGAGGACAGTGTTGAGCTGCTGACATCATTTTCCCCGGCAGAGAGGACACCACCCGCAAACACCGCCGAGATAAGGAACCTTCCTTCATGAGGAGACCAGGGGAGACCTGAATGGTTGACCCCCCCCCCCCCAGTGTGTCTCTGCCGGAGCCCGTGCAGTTGGAGCAGGAGGACTTGGCCCGTCGTGAGATCATAGATTTTTTTAACTCTCCTGTACCCCATATAGTGTCCCCTGTTACCTTGTATAATGTATAATATTCCTCATATCTTAGTATTTTCCTTTGTTTCCCTGTACCCTACCCTTCTTGTGTATATTAGTTACACTCCTTTTACTATAATTTACTTAGTTACCTTACATTCTCCTCCTTTTTTGTTCTTCTGGTTGCTCACCTGTTTCCCCCGCCCTGTTCTATGTGAGCCGATATGATGTACCCACGAATACTGATATAGAAAAGTTTATAAATAAATAAATCATTGGGGCTGGCGGGGGAAGGCCTACTGGAGCTGCTAAACCAGAGGCTAAAGAGGTAACAACTGAGGACTCGGTGCTTCAGGCAGCCAATTTGGTAAGTCCTCAATCTTATTCCTTAGAAACACTATGGGAAGCAATAAATACAGTCAACAAGAACATGATACTACAATTGCACACTGTTACAGATAATGTGAAAAAGCTTGAACAACGGATGAATGATGTGGAAAATGAAGTGCTGAAATCTAAGGAGAAGGTAGATTCTGTTGAAGTGAATCTGGAAAGTATCTGGAAAGTAATGCAAATATCCAACAAACTGCAGATGAAGTTGGAAACATGGAAAATCAGTTGAGAGGGAGAAATTTGAGGTGCAAAAACTTTCCTAAAGTGGCATATACTTCATCGAAAGATATCTGGAGAAGATATTTAATGGAGATTTTGTAAATCCCTGAAGGTGCTTTACCCATTATGACAAAGGTATACTATATGCCCCCATTAAGGAGGAGAGAATCGTACAAGCATAGGGGCGGATTTTAAAAGGCGCGCGAATAGCCTACTTTTGTTTGCGCTCCAGGCGCAAACAAAAGTACGCTGGATTTTAGTAGATACGCGCGGAGCCGCGCGTATCTGCTAAAATCCTGGATCGGCGCGCGCAAGGCTATCAATTACGTATAGCCGGCGCGCGCCGAGCCGCGCAGCCTACCCCCGTTCCCTCCAAGGCCGCTCCGAAATCGGAGCGGCCTCGGAGGGAACTTTCCTTTGCCCTCCCCTCACCTTCCCCTCCCTTCCCCTACCTAACCCACCCGCCCGGCCCTGTCTAAACCCTCCCTTACCTTTGTTGGGGGATTTACGCCTCCCTCTGGGAGGCGTAAATCCCCGCGCGCCAGCGGGCCTCCTGCGCGCCGGGCCGCAACCTGGGGGCGGGTACGGAGGGCACGGCCACGCCCCCGGACCGCCCTGGGCCGTAGCCACGCCCCCGTACCCGCCCCCAAAACGCTGCTGACACGCCCCCGAAACGCCGCGACGACCGGGCCCGCCCCCCGACACGCCCCCGACACGCCCCCCTCGGAGAACCCCGGGACTTACGCGAGTCCCGGGGCTCTGCGCGCGCCGGGAGGCCTATGTAAAATAGGCTTCCCGGCGCGCAGGGCCCTGCTCGCGTAAATCCGCCCGGTTTTGGGCGGATTTACGCGAGCAGGGCTCTGAAAATCCGCCCCATAATGTACAAGTTTTAACTCCAAAGGATCTTCCCAATTTGGAAATCTCAGCAGTATTGAAGCAAACAGAAGAAAGTATGACAACACCTGCTACATTAATAGTAACTTTCCTGGTAGAATCCGATAAAGAATGGTTTTTTAAGAAATATTTTTCTCATAGATCTGAGCTCTTTCTGAATTTAAAAATTCAAATATTTCCAGATATATCTAGACAGACACAAAAGAGGAGACGTCAGTTCTTATTGTTGAAGCCTAGAGTTCTTGTATCAGGTTTATTATTTGCCTTAAAATTTCCATGTAAATGTTTAATTAAACATCAAGGAATATCATATTTGTCTTATCAACCATTACAGTTGACTACTTTTCTGGTTAATAAAATAGGTCCTCAGTTTGGTTCCTCACCAGCCTCTGGTTAAGAGCTTAGATCAGTTTAGTGACCTCTAAAAAGTGTAAGGGATCCACAGCTTGCTTATTTCCTTAAAGCTTTTCTTGTCTTTAATGTAAAATTGCATTAATGTTTCTAGAAATAACCTATTTCTATTGGAATATAAATATTTCTTAGGATTGTGTAATCTTGGGCTATATAATGGGCTTGATAGACATGCAATATAAGTTTGTAATATCTAATGCGTGTACTATTTCTTTATTAATGTGTATTTACTGCATGTGTTTCCTTTTCAAGTGATTTGCTTGAAAAATAATTTGTAAAAGTGACAAATAGAAAAATTAAAAAAATAAAAAATTGCAAGGTAGTCCGCAAGGTGTGGATGTTGAATATGCACTAGTCTCCTCCTTATTCTTTCCTAAAGTGGTAGAGAATGTACTGATTTACACCAGGAAACCGTTAACCAGAAGATCTTATGGTTTGAAATGGAAGAGGTTTTCGACTTGGTGCTGGATCCTTTCTCCTGTGGCATGAGGGACTTGCTTCAGTATGTATTCTTCCTCATGCCTTAGCACCTCTTTGATCAAAGTTTATCTCAGTGCCATTGCACATATCACCAGTAGTTGGAAGGTTGTCTAATCTCTTTCCACTCTTTAATATTAAAGTACATGAAAGGATTGTGGCATTCCAACCTCCAATCAATAAATCTCGAGTGTATAGTAACCTTAATGAAGCCCTAGTTCAACTTACAAATCCTCCTTTTTGAATCTCTCGAGTCGGCTGGCTTGAAGTTTCTCACCTGAAAACTGTTTTTATCTTGTAACCATCACTTCAGCACAGAGAGTAAGTCTTTGGTTTCATGGTCACCATACCTTCAGTTTTTTCATAACAGGGTGGTTCTACTAACTCCTTCTAAAAGTGGTATCTGCATTGCACCTTTAATCAAACTATTGTGCTACTTATATTCTTTCCATGCCCACAAAGGCGAACATGTCCTTCACTCCCTGGATTGTAAGAGAGCTCTAGCATACTAACTAAAGAGGACTCAACCGCACTGTCAATTTTCTTAGCTGTTTGTCTTTTGATCCCAATAGATTGGGAAGGGCAGTTGTCAACCAAACTCTATCGAATTGGCTAGCAGATAGTATAGCGCACTATTAAACATACACTAGCTAGCTTATAGATTACAGACTCTGGTACGGCTCATCAAGTGAGAATGACTCAAATGAGAGCCACTTCTATTGAGGACATTTACAAACCTGCTTCTTGGTCATCTGTTCACACCTTCATAGCCCACTACTGTCTAGACAGCAAGTCCCGAGGAGACAGTAATTTTAGACAAGCATTTCTGTGTAGCCTGTTCTCCCAGTAGCCCACTCTCCACTGGTGAGGACCTGTTTGTATGTTTCAGTTTTTACTTGCAATGCAACCCTCAGCCTGGGACTCCCCATGCATGATATGGCTAATTCATATCTGCTTGTCAATGGAGATAACAAATTTGCTTGCCTGTAAATGGGTTCTCTATAGACAGCAGGATGAATTAGCTATGCTTAATACCCGCCCACCTCCCTCGCTAAAACTTAAACTCTGGAAGATACTGAGGTGCTCACAAGTCAGTGTTCATGCACAGGAGCTCCTGCACATGTTCAGTGAAGTCTTCACTGAGCTCTAAGAGCTGGGTCTGTGTTGCGCTGTCTGATGACGTCACCCTGGCATTATGGCTAATTCACCCTATGAGTGGAATAGACTTCCACTTGGCTGCACCTTATGCTTGGAATAGACTGGTGCATCATGCTCCCTCTCTTGCTTTAATTAAATCCCCTCTTAAAAAAATAAAAAAAAAATTAGGAGTCAATATTCAGCTGTGGAGCAGGTAATTAAAGTTAACCGGCTGTACCTATCTGGCTAACGTAACCAGGATATTCGGTGGTGCACTGCGCTGCTGAATATACCTGGCTATTTTAAAGTTAGCCGGATAATATATCCGAATATCAGAGTTAGCCACATAACTTATGCAGCTAATTCTGGCCCATCCTGAAATGCCTCCCACCTGCCCCCAGACCGCCCACAAATTATGTGGCTAAATTATATGGTTAGAATTTAGCTGCATACAGCTCTAAATATCACTGCTTTGCCATTTAGACGGATAACTTTTCAGTTATCCATCTAAATGGCTTCTGAATATCGGCCTCGAGAGGCGCTGTAGAATTGATATGACTGGTCATTTATGTGCCTTCTAAATCTTTACCAGTGTTACTGTTTCCATTGCTAAGGGCTTTCTTGTTTTGTTTTTTTTGCTGTCTTTGCATTTAGAGTGAAGAAACTGAAGGAGACCTTAGTTCATATACAGCAGCTAGACAAAGACATGAGTAACCTTCGCACCTGGCTGGCTCGAATAGAGTCTGAGCTTTCCAAACCTGTCGTCTATGATATATGTGATGACAAAGAAATCAAGAAGAAACTTGCTGAACAACAGGTGGGAGCAGGACTGCCCTGGGAATCTGGGAGAAATTTAACAAGCTTTAGTCCTGTTCTATAAGGTCTTCTCTCCCACTGTGTGTATATTGGGGCGGGGGGGGGAGAACTTTAGTGAATCAGGCTCTTTGTGAAGTAAGATGTATGTTGAGCTGTTGGGATAGGCAGTTCTGGTCCTTGAGATAACCACACTGTTAATATCCATCAGATGTATCTGCTTACATTTAATTTAAGATCCTGTTTAATTTGTAGATTTAATTATTCCCCTGCCCCCCTCAAAAAAACAGACAGTTGTGGCTCTTAAGGACCAGAAAAGCCTAGTCTCTGGGCTAGGGTCTTGTCTTCTTTTCTCTCAGATTCCTTATGTTCCTCCTTTATATTCCAGCACATAATACATTCTGAAATGAAAAATATGTTCTCACAGGACAAGCAGAATGGTAGTCCTCACATATGGGTGACATCACAGGATGGAGCCCAATCATGGAAAACTTCTGTCAAGGTTTCCAGAACTTTGACTGGCCCCTACTGGGCATGCCCAGGATGGCACTAACCCTGCAGCCAGCAGGGGTCCCCCTTCAGTCTTCTTTTTTCCGTGCAGCAGTAGCCTCGCAGTTAAGGAGCTTTGCAGAGATTTCTGATAGGAATTTTCCTCACGGAATTACTAAAAGTTAATTTACCCCACAGGGGTCCTCCTTTTAACTTTTTCAAGCCGCAGTACTCCGGTAAGTTTTTACACGTTTTTCCGTCTATTACTGTCGAGTTTGGCCCTCACAGCCTACTGGCCGTCGACCGTACCTCGGCTCAATTTTTTGCCATGGCATCAGGGTTTCATCAGTGCCCGGACTGTAATCGCACCATGTCCATCACAGACCCCCATAAAGTCTGTGTAATGTGTCTTGGATGAGAGCACGATGTCTTGACCTGCACCAAATGTGCCCTAATGACACCAAAAGGTCGCAAAGCCAGAATGGAGAAGATGGAACTTCTCTTACATTCTCAAACCCTGACTCCGTCCATTGCATCGACGTTGTCAGAACCGGCACCGTCAACTTCGCGCCAGCATCGACCACCGGCCGGTGACCGTCCGGCACCAACGACATCTCGGCCTTCGACACCCTCTACTCCCCCTCAGAACCGAGGGGATCGTAGAGATAAACATCGCCACCGGCATAGAAAGTCTCGGACCATGGAGGGAGCGAAATCATCGACCTCGCCATCGTCCGAGCCGCCGTCGAAGAAAACCCGTCCAGAAAAGGCACCGACCTTTTCGGCGACCGGGTCACTGAGGCAACCCTCACCCGAAAGGGCATCGGGAGCCGCGACTCCGCCTTTAACGGTGGTCCCTCCGGCTATGCCTCTGCCTCCATCTTCTGTTCCGGAGCCGGGGCTGCTTGCTCCAGGTCTCCGAGAAGAACTGGACTGGATGGTTCAGGATGCCATCGACAAGGTGATGCAACAACTCCAGGTTCCTCCGGCACAAACACCGGTACCGATTGCGGAACTGATCACCGACCCGATTCAGGCAGCGTTGGCACCGCTGCTCTCCAGGATGGAAGCGCTCATTGCCGCTTTTCCACCGATGGATCCCGGGTCACCAATGGCTCCAGTGCCCTCTCCGCTTACTTTGTCATCGGGAGGAGAAACACCGTTCCGCATCCCTCCATCGGGAGTTCTGACTCCGCCTTCGATGCCGATACGTCCCTCACCACCCATCCCACCATCTGTGCCGATACGCCTGCAGGCGCCTTCGATGCCTTCATCGGTGCCTCCAATTAATCCTTTGGAGCCTAGACCAGGACCCTCGGGTATCCCACCACCCCGTCCCCCTCTAGCTCCTAGAGGGGCAGGTGTTGATCCCTATGATACCTGGACTGATGATTCCTCCCCAGACACCGATGATTACAAGCTCCGTGTGTCAGACTCCACTTTCTGGTTCAATGCTTTGTTACGAATCTATAATCCGGTTAAATGCTTGAGATCTTCACAACTTAACCTGTTAGAGATTCCCTCAATTCGTCATGCACGATTATTCAGTACCAGGGAGACTTCTTTCTCTATAGCGGCACCCATTCAATGGAATCTTCTTCCTTTTGACCTCAGATCTCTGGATGACGTTAAAAAGTTCAAAACATCATTCAAGGAATATCTGCTTCATCGTGCGTTTAATGATTAATAAAGCGGTATGAATGTTCTCAATCTGCCTGTTTAAAGTAAATATGATGAGCCAATAATTGAGATTCCATTTTCGGAATTATGCTCTGATGTCTAAAATATTAACCTTTTGATAGGTTTGATATTGTTATGACATTTATTTACCATTAATATTTGGTATTTTGCTTTTTGGTTTCTGTGAAGCTAAAATTTGTCTGTATTTTTATTTTGCTTTTATTATGTATGTATTTGTGTACATCACCTAGGCCTTTTAAGTGTTAGGCGATTAATAAATTTTAATAAATGAAATAATAAATGAAATTTGCCTTCACCACCTTCACCCACTGAAAGTAGAAAGCGTTCTCCTCCAGAGGACCTTTCCTTTATAAATTTTGTGAAGGAAATGTCTGAATTGGTTCCCTTCCAATTACAGACTGAACAGGATGATAGACATCAGATGATGGAGTTGCTTTAATTCCTGGATGTTCCCAAGGAAATATCCTCCATCCCTATCCACCAGGTTCTTCTGGATCTCCTCAAGAAGAACTGGGAACATCCTGGCTCCATTGCTCCAGTCCACAGAAAAGCTGACACTACCTATTTGGTGCAGTCAGCTCCAGGTTTTCAAAAACCTCAATTGGATCACCAATCTGTAGTGGTAGAATCCGCACAGAAAAGAGCAAAAAGATCAATGCCTCACACTTCTTTTCATCATGGCAAGGAACAGAAGTTTCTAGATGCCATTGGTTGCCATGTCTTCCAAGGATCAGTGCTCATCTCCCAAATTGCCGCTTATCAGCTCTATATGACCCAATATAATAGGGTCATTTTTAAGCAGATACAAGATTTAACAGACTCCCTGCCTCAGCAATTTCAAGAACAACTCCAAACCCTAGTAAACAAAGGGTTTGAAGCAGGCAAGCATGAGATTAGATCATCCTATGATATCTTTGATACTGCTACTAGAGTATCTGCAACAGCTATTTCGGCTAGGAGATGGGCCTGGCTCAAGTCTTCCAACCTTCACCCTAAGGTACAAGACAGATTATCTGACCTACCCTGTGTAGGAGATAATCTGTTTGGAGAACAGATTCAACTGACGGTGGCGGAACTTGACCCTAAGACAGCTCTCTCTGATACCTTCTGACTACTCTTCAAAACAGTCCTTCCGAAAGGACTCTAAAAAGTCATTCTTCCACCCGAAGAAGTCCTACCCGCCTCCAGCCAGATCCCGTTCCACAAGACCTTTTCAAAAAGCCCAGTCTCGTCAGACACGGAAACAAAAACCGCAAGCAGCTCCTCAACCAGGTCCTGCTTCATGTTTTTGACTTCTACCTAGAGAGCAGCAGCCAGCTTCCATTGCCTCACATACCAGTGGGAGGTCGATTGTACCACTTCAACAACATATGGCACTCAATCACCTCGGACCAGTGGGTACTGGCGATAATTGCTCAAGGTTACCATCTGAACTTCTCTCCGTGCCACCGGACTCCCCACCTCTACTGATGTGGAGAACATCTGATCACTCCATCCTTCTGGATCAGGAGGTCTCCCTCCTTCTCCAGTCCAAGGCAATAGAGCCCGTACCCTACTCTCAGCAGGGCCTAGGATTCTATTCCCGGTACTTTCTAATCCCCAAAAAATCGGGAGGCGTTTGTCCTATTTTGGACCTACAGGCTCTCAACAAGTACCTCCAGCGAGAGAAGTTCTAAATGGTAACCTTAGGCTCGCTTCTTCCTCTTCTACGAAGAGGAGACTGGCTCTGCTCTCTCGACCTCCAGGACGCATACACTCATATTGCGATAACTCCATCTCATCGCAAATACCTGAGGTTTCTAGTAGGCCCCAAGCACTACCAGTACTGAGTGCTTCCATTCGGCCTAGTGTCTGCGCCATGAGACTTCACGAACTGCCTCGTAGTGGTTGCAGCCTTCCTAAGGACTCAGGGTGTTCACGTCTACCCCTATCTAGATGATTGGTTAATCAGGGCTCCCACTCAGCAAGCTGCTCTGTCGTTCCTCAATCTAACCTTACACACTCTAATTTCATTAGGATTTCTTGTCAATTACGACAAATCCTCTTTAGTCCCATCTCAAACCTTGTCGTTCATTTTGGCAGACTTGGACACCTTGCAGGCAAAGGCTTTCCTTTCTCAACACGAGCTATCACTCTCGTGTCTCTTGCACATCAGCTGCAGTCTCAGCACTCCGCGACTGCACACCACTTTCTTATCCTCCTGGGACACATGGCGTCCTCAGTTCAGGTCACACCAGTGGGCCATTTGGCCATGAGGGTCATGCAGTGGACTCTAAGGTCTCAATGGACTCAAAGCATTCAGCCCCTGTCGACCATTGTCCACGTAACCAACTCACTCCGTCGGTCTCTAGCCTGGTGAAAAGATCAGATCAATCTCCACCACAGCTTGCTCTTTCAGGCTCCAGACCCTCAATTAATTCTCACCACCAATGCTTCCAACCTCGGATGGGGAGCCCATGTAGCCAATCTGCAGAAACAAGGATCTTGGTCTCCAGAGGAAGCCAAACACCAAATAAATTTCCTGGAGCTTCGAGCAATCAGATATGCTCTCAGGGTATTTCAGGATTGCCTCTCAAATCAAATTATCCTGATCCAGACGGACAACCAGGTGGCCATGTGGTACATCAACAAACAGGGAGGCACGGGCTCCTTCCTTCTGTGTCAGGAAGCTGCACAGATATGGGTGGAAGCTCTCTCCCATTCGATGTACCTCAGGGCCACCTACTTGCTGGGAGTGGACAATGTGTTGGCAGACAAGCTGAGTCGCATCTTTCAACCGCACGAGTGGTCTCTCAACCCCTCGGTGACTAACTCCATCTTCCAATAATGGGGATGTTCTCAAATAGACCTCTTTGCGTCTCCTCAAAACCGCAAAGTAGAGAACTTCTGCTCTCTCATTCGCAGCAAACACTCTCAGCCCAGAGACTCATTCTCCCTCTCATGGGCAACCGGTCTACTCTATGCATTCCCTCCACTTCCTCTTCTCTCGAAGACTCTCGTGAAGTTACGTCTGGACAAGGGAACCATGATCCTGATAGCACCTCACTGGCCACGCCAAGTGTAGTTTCCAATACTGCAGGATCTCTCCATTCGCAGGCACATTCCCTTGGGAAAGGACCCACTCCTGATCACTCAAAACGACGGGTGCCTTCGCTACCCCAACCTTCACGCTTTGTCCTTGACGGCATGGATGTTGAAAGGTTAATCCTTCAGCCACTTAACCTTTCTGAACCAGTTTCCCATGTCTTGATTGCTTCACGGAAGCCTTCCACGAGAAAAGCTTACTCTTAACAAATGGAGCAGGTTCGCGTCATGGTGCTCTTCTCAGTCCCTTGATGAAGTTTTTGGACTATCTCTGGCACTTATCAGAGTCAAGTCTAAAAACGTCTTCCATCAGAATGCATGTCAGTGCGGTAGCCGCCTTCCATAAAGGTATCTGGGATGTTCCTATATCAGTACAACCCCTTGTAACACATTTTCTGAAAGGCTTGCTTCACCTCAAGCCTCCACTGCGTCCTCCAGCCCCTTCTTGGGACCTCAACCTGGTTTTGAGTCGGCTCATGAAATCACCATTTGAGCCTGTTCACTCCTGTGATCTTCGCTATCTCACATGGAAAGTGATTTTCCTTCTGGCAATCACTTCAGCTCGCAGAGTTAGTGAATTACAGGCCCTAGTTTCCTATCCACCTTACACTAAACTCCTGCAGAAACGTGCGGTACTCCGCACTCACCCTAAGTTCTTGCCTAAGGTAGTATCGGAGTTTCACATTAATCAATCCATTATGCTACCTACCTTCTTTCCCAGGCTCCATTCCAATCCAGGAGAATAGGCTCTGCATACCCTTGACTGTAAACAGGCTCTAGCATTCTACCTAGACCGTACAGCTGCCCACAGGGAAAGCACTCAGTTGTTTGTCTCTTTCCACCCTAACAAGTTAGGGAAGTCTGTGGGTAAGCAGACTCTCTCTTCCTGGTTGGCGGACTGCATATCCTTTTGCTATCAGCAAGCAGGCATTCCTTTTCAAGACCGTGTTAAAGCACACTCTGTGAGGGCCATGGCGACTTCAGTAGCACACCTATGATCGTGCCGCTTCCTGATATTTGCAGGGCTGCCACCTGGAGTTCTCTCCACGCCTTTGCAGCCCACTATTGCTTGGACAAAGCCAGAAGACAAGATTCCATCTTCGGCCAGTCTGTCCTTCGTAACCTATTCACAACTTGACGTACCAACACCCTTCCGCCTGCCCGGTAGGGTTCAGGATGCCCTCGGCCAAATTTTATCCCAGTCCTAGTGCCTTGCACACCTGGGTACATTTGGTGCATTTCTCGGACATCCTCAGCTCGGTACTCACCCATATGTGAGGACTACCATCCTGCTTGTCCTGTGAGAAAGCAAATGTTGCTTACCTGTAACAGGTATTCTCACAGGACAGCAGGATGTTAGTCCTCATGAAACCCGCCCGCCGCCCCGCGGTGTTGGGTCCATTACGTTTTCTTATTTTATTTTTCGGCACTGCCTGTAGCTTTTAAACAAGACTGAAGGGGGACCCCTGCTGGCTGCAGGGTTAGTGCCATGCTGGGCATGCTCAGTAGGGGCCAGTCAAAGTTCTGGAAACTTTGACAAAAGTGTTCTGTGATTGGGCTCCATCCTGTGATGTCACCCATATGTGAGGACCAACATCCTGCTGTCCTGTGAGAACACCTGTTACAGGTAAGCAACATTTGCTTTCTATAGATAAACGCAAGGAACTTTGCAAGTAGTCCAACATTGTACTCTTGACTACTAATAAAATCGATTTGGTTTTCTTTCAAACAAGACTTCATTACAACCACCTCAAAAGTCAATTTGCTAGGTAAACTGCCCATGTAGTACTGTATACACACACTGAAGGAGAAAATAAACTATTGAAAAGTCATTTTTTTGTGTAATTTGAAGCTTGCCACATGACAACTTGCTCCCATGCAGCGCTAAACCATTCTGTTCTGAGCCTGTGAAAGAGACCTTTCCTCCCCCAGCACCTTCCTGACAAACCTAGTAGGCAATACCAGAGCAGATTTAAGTGTGTGGTACTTGATAGAAAGGCCCCCCCCCCTTCCCCATGTTGTAGAGAAAAATAGCTTTCAAAAATGTTTTTATTTCTGAGGATGTGTAATGCTATATTTTAGCAATATGAATCTTTAGGGGGGGCATTTATTTTCAAGCTAGTCAACTTTAAAGTGTGGGTTCCCTTCAGGGCCAGTTTTGGGGGGGTGTGCAATCTGTGCGAGTGCACGGAGCGCCTTGCTCAAGGGGGAGCCGTTGCATCCCTTCCACATGCTGCCTGCGAGCGGTAGATTCAGGAATCCTGTGCAGGGGAAAGGAAGCTTCTGTCTGTAGTGGTAGATGGAGGATCAGCTTGCAGAGAGGAAGAGGAGGGGAGGCAAGAAAAAGAAACGGGATGCTGCTGGGCAAGAAAGGGAAGAGACGGGGGGGGGGGGGGGGATGCCGGGATGACAGTGCTGAGCAGAGGGCAGAGTGATATGTGTATTTGGGGGGGGGGGTGTTGAAATGGGTTTTTCTATGCCAGAGCCACTTCTGAAGGAGGGACTGCTGTGCCAGAGTTGGCGCCCATTTCAGTTTTTGCAAAGGGTGCCAGTTTAGAGCTGGTTCTGGTCCCCTTTGTTTCTTCAAATTCCCCCCCCCCCAAAAAAAAAATGGTAAAGAGGGATCAATAACGCACCCAAAAAGAACTCTTTAAAAACATGTGGAATTTTATTTTTTATGGCTCAGCAGGGCAGTTCTGCTCCCTGCCATTGCTTAATTCACAGAAAGGAAAGGGGTGCAGAGACTAGATTGGCCCGTTGGCGTTCTGAGACCACTTCTACTTAAGGTTGTGCATTTGTTTTGGGGGTTTTTTTTTGTTTTTTTTATGCTTAGGGACCTTCATTTTCAATCTATTTTTAATTTTTCTAGGAATTTCAATATATTTAACAAAAAAAAAATTTTATAACAAAAAAAAAAATCAAAGGAAATATGAGTGCTCTTTTCCCCTGTTATAACAAAATTATTTCTCTGCTAATTTTTTTGGTTGTAATGTTGAAATTCCCAGGAAAAATAAAATAAAATATGAAAGCGAAAGGTCACTATTTATGCACATCAGTGTTTTGTGTCCATAAAATCTTATTCATGCACTGTTCTCTGTTGCTTTTTCTCCTCAACCAAACAACCTATCAACATTTTTGAGTTGTTCCCTGAAGTACTGTTCTTTTTGGTTTGTTTTAGGATCTGCAGCAGGACATTGAGCAGCACAGTGCGGGCGTTGCTTCTGTGTTGCATATTTGTGAAGGTCTTTTGAACGACTCAGATGCTTGCGCTAATGAGACAGAGTGCGATTCTATCCAACAGACCACTAGGAGCCTGGATAGACGGTGGAGAAGCATTTGTACCATGTCTATGCAGAGGCGCATGAAGTAAGCAGCTTTTTCACTGCTTCCCAAATGTGCCCAGTTCATTCCTCCACTCATTTGGTTGGAAATTTAAATGAAGTACTTATAATCATTCTTTCAGTTCTGCCAAAGAAAAGGCAACACGCTAATAATAATCCATTACTCATGAAGTCTCTTTTCGTACCTTTTTTTTTTTTTTACTCTGTATGTCATCCCTGGTGGTATGCCTGGGTGGCACGAATATCCTTACTGGCCCTAAGGGCTGGAGAAAACTCTGCCACAAGGTTTACCTTCAGTGCCACTCTATGGCCGGTTGGGAAGAAATGGAATCTTTATCGTTTTTTAATTTCTTTGATGCCTGAAGTCAGGATTTTCCCCACTGGAATGTGCTTGTAAAATACACAGAAGCATTTTTGCATATAAATATCTTAAGATGTTTGTTTGGGCTTAAAAGATGATGTACATAATGTCTAGTACAGAAAGTGCAGATGAAAACCTTACAGCTGCACTCAGCGGTCCAGTGGGCCTACGTATCAGTGTGGGGAAATGCAGTAAATGTTTTCCATGGCACCTGTTCACTCACAATTTCACAGATTTGGTTATTCAAGCAGTGTGTTAGATGAGAGAAGAAATCAGCTAATAAGAAATAAATGGAAAACAAAGTTGAGAAAATTTGAGTATTTAAACATATGTGCCACTATATATTTTCCCCCCCATGACAGAATTGAGGAAACCTGGCAGCTGTGGCAGAAGTTTTTGGATGATTATTCACGCTTTGAGGACTGGTTAAATGCAGCAGAAAGAACAGCAGCATCCCCAAACTCTGCAGAAGTCTTGTACACCAATGCCAAGGAAGAGCTGAAGAAGTTTGAGGTTAGTACTGAGTTCTGCTTTGCAGTTTGTCTTCTAAGCTTGCATCATGTCATCTCAACCATCCTGAATTTCTGCCCAGCTTGTCTATCTCAGTCTTCATTTTTCAGTTACAAGAGAGGTTTTCCTTTGCCTTTATATTTTATTACCTTTTTTTTTTCTTTTTAATATAACACGCCTAAACGGAAGCGGTGGCTCAGAGAATTATCCAGAAATCTGGTGCTGTAGTTCCTTCGCTGTGACATGTCCTGCGCACAGCAATGCTTTAAACACAGTTATGAAGGATAAGACATTTTGTAATTTTTCTTTTTATGTGGCTCAGCAGTTCCCTCTTTCACTTTTCCGCTTCAACTCAATCAGAACCAGCCTCTGATACTTTACAGCACCTTGAGGCTTCATGTGTCCCTCCTATTTTTATATTCCCACCCACCCCCTCCTCTCAACTCAGCGACAGCGCTAAGCCGGGGTCCACAAACCACAGCTGTCTCTGGAACGTGACCAACGTGCCATTCCTTCCTGCGAGCCTGGTCAGGAGCGATGACGGGCACTCCCTCCCAGCAGCTACGAATGCTGCCTGTGCAGCAGTCCTGGCTAGCCCAAGGACTGAAAGCTGGGCCCAGGAATCGAGCTGTCGGGTCCCCCATATATGGCAGAGCACAGTACTTGCACTGGGCCAGCCCCAAAGAATAATCCTTCCAAAGGAATCCAGACTCCTTTCCAACACACAGCCTGCTTGGAATTGGTGATAGGCAGGCTATGTAAGTCTTTAAAATAAATATTTAAATAAAGGTAGTCTCTTATATAGGCTTTTCACACAGAAAACAGGCACGTGCTGAGCATTTAAAATGGAGATTAACATAATGTGAGGTTCTGTAAAACGGTCCACAAGAATGGTTACTTAAAAGACGTTTAGTTCAGATTTTCTGCTGATTATGCACATTGTGAGTCTTCACTGTACAAGTGTTTTCGCTGTTCTTTAAAAAGTTTAGACATTTTTATTTTTTTAAATTAACTTATATTTAGCTCACACCTTTTTACTGGAAGCACAAGGCGAGTTGCATTCAGGTACTTGTAGGTATTTCCAGTGGCTTACCGCCGGGTAGTCCAATTCCACTGGGCACCAGATTGTTAGGGGGGATGCTGATGGCTGACATAAGTGTTGCTGCAGGGAGGCCTGTGTGGCTACCCATGGACCCCCATCCCACCAGTGGCAAAAGAAAGAAGAGAGGCAGCACAACAGGAACCCACCGGGAGCAGAAAATTGAACCCAGCAGCCCCGTTCAAAATTGCTCGTCTTCTGTGCTAACCCTGAGTTATTAAAACTCACAAGGCTAGCGCTTTTCTCTATGCTTTTCATAACAGCCACATGTGCTTG
Source organism: Rhinatrema bivittatum (assembly GCF_901001135.1). Lineage (NCBI taxonomy): Eukaryota > Metazoa > Chordata > Amphibia > Gymnophiona > Rhinatrematidae > Rhinatrema > Rhinatrema bivittatum. The sequence goes on along the minus strand of NC_042618.1, from coordinate 52,402,326 downwards.
CTGTTTGAGGAGAGTGCAGAGGAAGGAGCTGATGCTTAAAATTTCTCATCACCACTCCCGGTTGCTGCTTTTCCCTCAACCCTGGCAGTCACTGCCACCACCAGTCCAAGCCAGAAATGTTGCAGGCCTGCTGTACCCTGCGCCCCTGCCATCACAGTGCACCTCCCCCTCTCCCCCACTTCTTGGAGTTTCAGTTTTTCTCTTATGCTTGGCTTGTTTATAATTTATGGTCTTTTATTCTGTATTAGATAAGGGTTAATCTGCATTCTGCATGTTTGACAGAGGTGAGGGATTCTGCTAACTAGGATGTAGATTCTGTGTAGGGATCTGGAGCAGTCTGGCTTGCCTTGTTTCTCCAATAGTAAGTGTACAGGTTCTATATTTGCAGTCTTGCGTTTTCATAGGTAAGGTTGCTGCTGTTCAAGTCCTGGGTGTTAGTGCTCTTATGGTATGGCTGTATGCTATATAATTTCTACAAGTCTTTTTAGTTGGTTTTCATGTTATTTCACAGGCAGGGAAGGGATTTTGAAGGACTATTTCTGAGGGGGTACCAGAATTTGAATGTATTTTTTTTGTATGGTGAGTTAAAAGGGGAACATTTCCTAACTCTGCTCTGCAAAAACTTCAGAAGAAGTCAGAATTTCCTGAGGTTCACAGTGAAATGCATGAGAGTTTGTATGTATCGAAAAACTGAGCTGCATATGCATATCCGTCCCAGATTTCTCACTGCTGCAGTAAGCAAAGATTAAAGTTTTGTGAAAACAATAACATTTAATAATATTTTATAAGCTGTTACTGAAATTAAAGAATGTTATCTTTCTCCTGCATCATTTTCAACAATAAAATAACATTTAGGATTTCTTTTTTAGTATAGCTGTTAAATGTAGTATGCAATGTGTCACGCACGCGAGCATCATCAATCAGGTGTGTCATGACGGAAAAAAGGTTGAGAACCACAGCTCTAGAGGATCCGCCCGGGGTGGGGTGGGGGGCCCTCCTCCTGTAGGTGACAACATAAGTCACATCCTATCCCAAACCAGAAAATTCAAAAAGAGAAAGAACTCAGGCAGTCTCATCTGGAATGCACAAGAAAGTTTAAGAGTTAAGAACATAAAAACATAAGAAATTGCCATACTGGGTCAGACCAAGGGTCCATCAAGCCCAGCATCCTGTCTCCAACAGTGGCCAATCCAGGCTACAAGTAGATCCCATGCTATTGATGCCAGTAATAGCAGTGGCTGTTTTCTAATTTCAACTTGATTAATAGGTAATGGACTTCTCCAAGAACTTATCCAAACCTTTTTTAAACCCAGGTACACTAACTGCACTAACCACATCCCCTGGCAACAAATTCCAGAGTTTAATTGTGCATTGAGTGAAAAAGAATTTTCTTGGATTAGTTTTAAATGTGCTACATGCTAACTTCATAGAGTACCTCCTAGTCCTTCTATTATCCGAAAGAGTAAATAACCGATTCACTTTTATCCGTTCTAGACCTCTCATGATTTTAAACATCTCTGTCATATCCCCCCCTCAGCTGTCTCTTCAAGCTGAACAGCCCTAACCTCTTCAACCTTTCCTCATAGGGGAGCTGTTCCATCCCCTTTATCATTTTGATCGCCCTTCTCTGCACTTTCTTCAGTGCAACTATATCTTTCTTGAGATGCGGATGCGGCGACCAGAATTGTATACAGTGTTCAAGGTGCGGTCTCACAATGGAGCGATACAGAGGCATTTTCCTACAAAACAGTTATCAGATCTTGCTCCCACAATTTGTTTAATCTACAAACATATGTTCAGCTCAGTTATTATGCATCTGTTCCAGTCTCACTTGTATAGTCTTGGTGATCCAAATTAAGCTAATGAAAAGTACACATAGCCAGCTATGAAGAAAAAAATATGAAAGCAGGATGGCATTCAGATAATTCTCATTAGGGCCAACAGCTCCAGTAGACCAGAGTTGCACTAGAGTACCCTCCACCACACTTATAATGCATGCAAACCAAAGGTAAGGTACTAGTTCTTTTATTGGCTGATGAAGTGAAGATTAGGGGGGGGGGGAACAAAAAACTAAAACAAAATCATGTCTCGCCCATGCTTGTTAACAGCGCTCTCAAAAATCAAGATGGCGGTGCCACTTAGAAGATAGTAATGCAACTTGCAGGAGCCGATCGTACCTGTATCAACTTCTCCTTCCAGCAAAACAAAGCTGGAGGGTACATGATCCATGCTTTCTCCATAATGCACTGAGAGCAATTATGCAGTCTGCCTCACTCCTTCCATAAATGCAGTCACTTGTTCGTTCCTGAGCAGAAAATGAGTTTTATCTCCAAACTGCAGGGAAACAACAAAACAAATTACATTCCTTTTTTAAACAGTTAAGAGCAAACGGAGGTCAATTCTTTTCGTTACACAGCCACTCGGGCAGAATAATCAGTAAACAAAAGGAGCTTGCTTCCCTCAGACTCAACCAGCAATTTTTTTTTAATATTCCCTGAAAAGCCTAGTTTTCCACCATCACTGGATGTGCCCAACTAGTATTCTCTCTTTTACGCCCCACGCGGTGCACATTCTCACAAATAATAATTGGAGTCGGGGTCAACATCACATCCAGGCCCCCAAGGCCTCTGGCAGTATCACTTCAAAAAATTGTATTAACTTATCAACTTTCATTCAGGGAACTCCACCAGCCTGCCATTGTTTCTGCTTCCCCTGTTCTCCAATCTATCAAGCAGAAGCGCATTTTCTTTTTTTAACTCGGCAAGTTGCTGGCTCATGTGGTCCGACCTCTCTTCCTGCAGCCTGATTCTCTGTTCAGCTGGAGCAATGCTCTGGCCATGTGTCTCAGCCTTCTCAAATTTCATCCTTGCCTGACTGAAGCTTACTCAAATGGTTGTCTAATGCTGCTGTCACAGTTTTAGAGATCTCTCACACCATATCTTCTGAAACAACTGCCACAATCTTTTTTGGAGCGTCTGCTTTGACTCCGTCACCATCTTTGCTACCTGTAAGTTTCTTTTTCTCTTGCACGAGCGGTTTTATCACCCACCTCGGTTTTATAACAAATTTGTCCATAGGTCATCCGAGAGGATAAGATTTGCAATTTTCACTGATTTAAGCTGGGACAGACGATTAAAAGGAACAGTTTTTGGGAGAAGCAATCCTGCTTCCTTTCACATGCATAGCATCACCAGAAGTCCTATCCTTATTAGTTTTAATTATTAGGCATTGTTTGATGTCTAGTGTTTGAAATTTTGTATTGGTTCTTAGGAAATTGGGAAAAAAAAAGTATATGACTTTAATTATTGAATGTTATTCTAGTCAGCAGTTTTGAAATATTTATTCTTTTATTAGTGTATATATTATTGGTGTATATATTATTAGTGTATAAACGTGTATATATTCCTCGACAACAAATGTATATACAAATATATACCTCCTGCAAATCTTTATGTCCATCCTTTTTATCAGAATCCCCCTGCCCCCCCCTTTTTTTGGATAACCCCAACCATGTATCCCACTTAGTTGATTATTACTTGTATTAGCTACCCTATTATTTGTATGTTATTGTTATTGTTATTACTGTTCCTCTTATAATCATGTGAAAATTGTAAAGCCTGTTGCTAAGTTCTGTTCTCTGTAAACCGACGAGATGTTCCCAACGTTCGTCGGTATATAAAAGATATTAAATAAATAAATAAATAAAATAGTATGGCTTTGCTATTTATTATAATTAAAGATTTATGTTTCTTGATGTTATGGTTTGATGTTTTATGAGGAATGGTGATTCTGTTTTTCCATTGTTACACTGTAGACAGTCTGACTTCTTGGGATTTTCATTTCAGTTTTTATCTGCATATTTCTGGTTATTTAGGTATTTATTGAAAGTTATTTTTATGCTTTTCCCACAGTGTTCTGTGGTCCTTTATTCAGTATTTGGTGTGAGTCTGTCCCTGTCCTGTACATGTGACCAGAGTCTGTGTAGGAGTCTGAGGTAATCAGTTTTGTTCCATTTCCTTAGTAGGTGGTGCATTAGTATTCTGGGACCCAGTGTAATATTTACAGTGCTGCTTTTTCACAGGTAGGGTTGCTGTTTGAGTCCTTGATGTTACTGCTGTTAAACTATGATAGGTTTGCTGTATAGATTTTTGAGTGTCATTTTTGCGGGCTTTTGTGTTACTTCACAATGTATCTGGCAGTGGAAGGTGTTTCTGCCGCTGTCACTGAGGTGACACCAGAATCTGAAAATATTATTTTGTACGGTGAGCTGTAAGGGGAAACATCCAAACCCCATTTTGGGGAGAATTTCTGTGGCTGCACAGTGTGTTACAGAACTGGGGGTGCAGGAATTATACTGACATTCTGAGAGATTCCAGACTTCACTCTCATATCCATATGGAATTAGTTGAATGAGGCTAGCAAATCATTTTCGTAGTTTAACTAGAACGTTGAAACTGGGACTTGCTTGGCATCTATTTAATAACCAATTTAAAGGCAGGGAGCCGTGCTGAGAACGTGTGTGAGATGTATGGAAATGTCACTTTGACTTTCCCCCCTCAGATACTTCTGTGTAGAGATGCCATTGACTTTCCATGACCTTAAACATTACTATGAGGATTGGGGGGGGCCAGGGGAGGCTCACAAATGCATTGGCCCCTAGGCCTCGGAGATCCTTGGTATGCCACTGCTCTGACCCCTAGGCACTGGAGGTCCTTGGTATGGCACTGCTCTGACCCCTAGGCACCGGAGATCCTTGGTATGCCACTGCTCTGACCTTAGGCACAGGAGATCCTTGGAATGCCACTGCTCTGACCCCTAGGCACTGGAGGTCCTTGGTATGCCACTGCTCTGACCCCTAGGCAACGGAGATCCTTGGTATGCCAGTGCTCTGACCCCTAGGCACCGGAGATCCTTGGAATGCCACTGCTCTGACCATTGGCACCGGAGATCCTTGGTATGGCACTGCTCTGACCCCTAGGCACCGGAGATCCTTGGAATGCCACTGCTCTGACCCCTAGGCACCGGAGATCCTTGGTTTGCCACTGCTCTGACCATTGGCACCGGAGATCCTTGGTATGCCAGTGCTCTGACCCCTAGGCACCGGAGATCCTTGGAATGCCACTGCTCTGACCCCAGGCACCGGAGATCCTTGGTTTGCCACTGCTCTGACCATTGGCACCGGAGATCCTTGGTATGCCAGTGCTCTGACCCCTAGGCACCGGAGATCCTTGGAATGCCACTGCTCTGACCCCAGGCACCGGAGATCCTTGGTTTGCCACTGCTCTGACCATTGGCACCGGAGATCCTTGGTATGCCACTGCTCTGACCCTAGGCACCGGAGATCCTTGGTATGGCACTGCTCTGACCCCTAGGCACCGGAGATCCTTGGTATGCCACTGCTCTGACCCCTAGGCACCGGAGATCCTTGGTATGCCACTGCTCTGACCCCTAGGCAACGGAGATCCTTGGTTTGCCACTGCTCTGACCCCTAGGCACCGGAGATCCTTGGTTTGCCACTGCTCTGACCCCAGAGGTCTTAGAATCTGCTTGCACCTGAGGCAGTAGAGGATGAAGTGACTTGCCCAAGATATGAGGACTGTCAGAAGGATCTGAACCCTGTCTTCCTTGGTACTAGAATTTATTGAAAATGCCTTGAGACACCTAAATCTATGAGTTTTAAACTTTCCTAGGGTTGTGGGAGAAGCCCCACGTGTTACTATTAAAAGATATTTCTTTGAGGTGTTAGACTATACGTCTGAATCGGTTCTCCCCTCCCCCCCTTGGATAAAGTTTATTTTCTGCCCACTCGAGCTAGTGCACAAATGCAGGCTGCTACGATTGATTTAGAGAATCTAACTTGATTTTTTGGAAGCATCGACTTATGAAGTAGCGGAAAGAGCCACTCTGTTGCTTTCTTTTTTCAACGAGAAAGAGCTGAGTGATGTTATGCGGTCTTATTTCAAGAAATTCAATATTCCTTTTATGGGTCAAAAAATCAGGATTTTTCCTGACTTGACCAAATCCACACAGTTGAGAAGGAAAGGTTTCTTGGCCTTGCACTAGGAAGCCTTCGCTTTAGGGAGCAACTTATTTTCTAAGATTTCCTTGTAAATGCGTAATAAAATACATAGAGTTATGCCTATTTCCTCATTAATTTAAATTGATGTCTAATGGATAGTTAAAATGGAAATAATATTGCTTATATTTGTTATCCTTTTGTTTTATGAAATTTCTAAGTGAAATACCATATTACTGTGCAAAATCGATACTTTGTTTAAAATTTGAAAATATCACTAAAGATTAAATTTTTTAAAAAATCGGCACATCCATGTGCACGCACTAGGGACTGCACGCACATGGACGCGCGTGTGCTCCTTTTAAAATCTACCCCATAAGTTCCCAGGTATAAAGAGTGTGGGATTTTTAATCCTTATTAGTTTAAAATATTAGATGTTGTTAAATGTCTGCTGTTTTAAAATATTTTCTTGGTTCCCAGTTACTGGATGTTCTGTTTGTCAGCTGTTTTGAAACATTTTTTTTTTGCATGGTTTTACTATTATGGTTGAAGTTTTATATTTTTTCAAATTTTATTGTTTATTTTATGAGGAAACATCGTGATTCTGTTTTTCCATTCTTGCATGACTTGTTGCAGTTTCCAGTTCAGCTTTTATCTACACATTTCTGTTTATACCTTATGGGCTTTTTATTCTGTGTGTGTTCTGCATATGTAACAGAGCTGAAGTATTCTGCTAGCATGCAGCTTTTGTTTAGGGATCTATGTCAGCTTGTCTTGTTTTCTTTTCCCAATAGGAGGTGTATTGGTGTTTTAGAGTCTGGTGTAATATTTATCGTGTTGCATTTTTATAGCATTGTAACTCTTTGCATACTGGCAGTTAGAGCTATTTTATTGTGGAGGTTTACTGTATTGAAAGTTTAATTCAGTTCACCCAAAGCTTTCAGAGGTCCAGGCCAAGTGCCATGCTGGCGCAGGCCAAAGGGTCCATCAAGCCCAGCATCTTGTCTCACAACAGTGGCCAGTCCCTAAAAGTAGATTCAATATCTTGCTGCTGCCTCCCTGTCACAAGTGGTGGATTTCCCTGAATCACCTGATTAATAATTATGGACTTTGCTTCCATGAACTTGTCTTTTTAAATTCAGTTATGCAGTGAATTCCATAACTTGATTGTGCAAATAGTTAGGAAAAAACTGAAAGGTGCAGCTGCAAAGGTTAAGTGTTCAACAGGCTTGGACATTGTTTAAAAATACAATCCTAGAGGCACAGTCCATATGTATTCCACGCATTAAGAAAGGTGGAAGGAAGGCAAAACGATTACCGTCATGGTTAAAAGGTGAGGTGAAAGAGGCTATTTTAGCCAAAACATCATCCTTCAAAAATTGGAAGAAGGATCCATCTAAAGAAAATAGGATAAAACATTAGCATTGTCAAGTTAAGTGTAAAACATTGATAAGACAAGCGAAGAGAGAATTTGAAATGAAGTTGGCCATAGAGGCAAAAACTCATAATAAAAACTTTTTTAAATATATCCAAAGCAAGAAACCTGTGAGGGAGTCAGTTGGACCTTTAGATGACCGAGGGATTAAAGGGGCTCTTAGGGAAGATAAGGTCATTGTAGAAAGACTAAATGAATTCTTTGCTTCCGTGTTTACTAATGAGGATGTTGGGCAGATACCAGTTCCGGAGATGGTTTTCAGGGGTGATGAGTCAGACGAACTGAACGAAATCACTGTGAACCTGGAAGACGTAGTAGGCCAGATTGACAAACTAAAGAGTAGCAAATCACCTGGACTGGATGGTATGCATCCTAGGGTACTAAAGGAACTCAAAAATGAAATTTCTGATCTATTAGTTAAAATTTGTAACCTATCATTAAAATCATCCATTGTACCTGAAGACTGGAGGGTGGCCAATGTAACCCCAATATTTTATTTATTTATTTAACATTTTTATATACCGAAATTCATGTAGCAATGTTACATATCATTTTGGTTTACATTATAACGTTAAAAACACGCATGAAAGAGTGCAACTACATCAAACAGGTAGATGTAACTTGGATCAAGAACCGGGAAAAGATAAAATAAGATAAAAAATGAAACGAATATAATGAAACTAAACAGAAATGAAAATTAATACTGAAACCTGGCTAAGTGTCTTGGTGTCACGGAACTTAGTGACACCAATATTTTAAAAAGGCTCCGGGGCGATCCGGGTAACTATAGACCAGTGAGCCTAACTTCAGTGCCGGGAAAAATAGTGGAAACTATTCTCAAGATCAAAATCGTAGAGCATATAGAAAGACATGATTTAATGGAACACAGTCAACACAGATTTACCCAAGGGAAGTCTTGCCTAACAAATCTGCTTCATTTTTTTGAAGAGGTTAATAAACATGTGGATAAAGGTGAACCGGTAGATGTAGTGTATTTGGATTTTCAGAAGGCATTTGACAAAGTCCCTCATGAGAGGCTTCTACGAAAACTAAAAAGTCATGGGATAGGAGGCGATGTCCTTTCATGGATTACAAACTGGTTAAAAGACAGGAAACAGAGAGTAGGACTAAATGGTCAATTTTCTCAGTGGAAAAAGGTAAACAGTGGAGTGCCTCAGGCATCTGTACTTGGACCGGTGCTTTTCAATATATATATAAATGATCTGGAAAGGAATACGAAGAGTGACATTATCAAATTTGCAGATGATACAAAATTATTCAGAGTAGTTAAATCACAAGCAGACTGTGATACATTACAGGAGGACCTTGCAAGACTGGAAGATTGGGCATCCAAATGGCAGATGAAATTTAATGTGGACAAGTGCAAGGTGTTGCATATAGGGAAAAATAACCCTTGCTGTAGTTACACGATGTTAGGTTCCATATTAGGAGCTACCACCCAGGAAAAAGATCTAGGCATCATAGTGGATAATACTTTAAAATTGTCAGTTCAGTGTGCTGCAGCAGTCAAAAAAGCAAACAGAATGTTAGGAATTATTAGGAAGGGTATGGTTAATAAAACGGAAAATGTCATAATGCCTTTATATCGCTCTATGGTGAGACCACATCTTGAATACTGTGTACAATTCTGGTCGCCGCATCTCAAAAAAGATATAGTTGAGATGGAGAAGGTACAGAGAAGGGCAACCAAAATGATAAAGGGGATGGAACAGTTCCCCTATGAGGAAAGGCTGAAGAGGTTAGGGCTGTTCAGCTTGGAGAAGAGACGGCTGAGGGGGAATATGATAGAGGTCTTTAAGATCATGAGAGGTCTTGAACGAGTAGATGTGACTCGGTTATTTACACTTTCGAATAATAGAAGGACTAGGGGTCATTCCATGAAGTTAGCAAGTAGCACATTTAAGACTAATCGGAGAAAATTCTTTTTCACTCAATGCACGATAAAGCTCTGGAATTTGTTGCCAGAGGATGTGATTAGTGCAGTTAGTGTAGCTGGGTTCAAAAAAGATTTGGACAAGTTCTTGGAGAAGAAGTCCATTAACGGCTATTAATCAAGTTGACTTAAGGAATAGCCACTGCTATTAATTGCATCAGTAGCATGGGATCTTCTTAGTGTTTGGATAATTGCCAGGTTCTTGTGGCCTGGTTTGGCCTCTGTTGGAAACAGGATGCTGGGCTTGATGGACCCTTGGTCTGACCCAGCATGGCAATTTCTTATGTTCTTATGAGTGAAAAAGGAGACAATTGAGGCAGGTTATGATTGAGGACTACAAAACTGTGAGTGGAGTAGAACAGGTAAATAAGGAACAGCTATTTACCCTTTCAAGTAAAACTAGAACTAGGGGATACTCACTGAAATAAACAATGGTGGTTATTTGTAATGCAGAATCCATCATTGTATATGTAAAATTAGGGTTATCTTTCCCTATGTGCATTGCTTTGCTTTTGTCCATATTAAATTTCATCTGCCATTTAGATGTCCCAGTTCTCCAGTCTTGCAAAGTCCTTCTGTAGTTCCTTAAAATCTGCCTGTGTTTTAATTATCTTGAATATTTGTGTATAATCTTCATATTTGTTCACGTCACTCGTCATTCCCCTTTCTATATCATTAATGACCAGGTTGAACAGCACTGATCCCAGGACAGATTTTTGGGGCACGCCACAATTCACCTTTTTTCCACTAGTATATCTGACCATTTAGCCCTACTCTGTTTCCTGTCCTTTAACCAGTTACCAATCCACATCAAGACAACACCTCCTATCCCATGGCTTTTTAGTTTATTGAAGAGCAATGTGGGTTCCATGTCTCTTTTTTTTTTTGGCAGGGTTTTCTGGTTGGCAGTAAGCCGCACATGTAAATGTAATATACATATTGTGATATTTTTACTTCTGAAGACTGCACTTTTGATATCCTTCTTCCTGTAAAATTATTTATAAATGCATAAATATTAATTGTTTATGGGGAGGGTGGGGCTGGAGGGGGGTGTAAGGCTGTAAAGTTCATCTATGGTGCCTAATATTCTTACATTAGCTGTGATTGTATTGGCTCCATGTGGGAAAGCAGGAGTCCATCTGGAGCTGTGCTACTTTGGGTCAGTGGCTCTCCCCATCCATACTCCTACTTTGAGTTAGAGTGTGTGTGGGGGTGAAAATCTTTCTGACACAGACACACACACACACTCTCTTGCTCAGACACAGACACACCCACATACTGAGAGCAACAGAATTTGTATGTGTCTTTGTTTCAGAGAGAGAGAGTGTGTGTGTGTGTGTGTGTGCCTGACACTGGCTGGTAGTTTGATTGTCTCATTATTTGGCAAATGAATCAAGAGCTGATTGGTTGGCAAGCAACTAACACTATACCAGGAAACCAGGATATATATATTAAAGATGTAACCAAACTTGCGGGGAGCCAAATCAATTGCATGGATGGAAGGGGAACTGCGGCTCTGTTTGTTTTCTCCTAGTATAGGGTGCACTCTACTACTTAGTTATTTAGGAAGAATGTGAAATCTGTGTGTGAGATTTTTTGGCGCAGTTTTGCCAGGTTCCAAGTCACATGATGTACCTGTCAAGGAGTGAGCCTTTGGGAGCTGTTGAAACTCGTGCTGTAGGGACAGCACATGAGGAAGTCAGATTCCCTGTGGGCTGGTTCTAAAAAAAAAATCCCCCCCCCCCCCGGCTGATATTTTCCTGCAATCCGCCCCTGCTCAGATTAAGCAATAAAAGCTTATAGAGGCGAGTGAATCTGCAGGAAGAAGACACAGCTTCAGTTGTGATAGACTGGGGATGGGTGCAAGGAAGCCAACTTGGCCACACCAGGAATCAATTCAAATAGATTTACAGTGACTCGTAGGTCAAACCAGACTCAGCTTCTTGGGGAGCACCAGAACAAAAGTAGAGCCCCTTGGCAACAAAACAGGGAAGAAAATAATACAGCTTCTCCTCAGTTAGACATCTACAAAGGAATAAAGTAAACGTGTACCCAGTTTCAGGGTTTGAGCTCTGTTAGGCGGAGCTGCCCCTTTCTCTCTCCCCTCAGCCTGCAAGCTAGGGTTTTTTAAGCCCTCCTGTTTATGGGTATGCATGTACGGGGGAGCCTTGTATCCAAGGGACCTGCTGTGTTTCCATCCAAGCCTTCTCCTGTGAAGCAGGAGAAGTTCAAACCCTGCCCTGAATTAAACATGCAGATTTCCTGTAGCACTGGATAGCTTTAGTCTCTCCCCTGTTACATCAATACAACAAGGAAGCAAGTCAGATACGACGACATCGTTTCTGCTTTGAGTGTCAGGCTGACAAATGAACCTCCACTATCCCTTTACTCCTCCAAATGAACCTCCTTGTTTTTCTGGCCCTGTGAATATTTTACACTGCTAAGGTAACCATGTGCCAGGAAAACAGCGCGAAACTTGAGGAAAGGCTGGGAGGTGCTGCCAGTCTGAGAGCTGATGCTCAGCCACTTTGAATGCACGTGACTGCCTTTTTGGGAAGGAGAGGAAAGAAAGGGAATGTGGATGCATGAAGATAAGAGATACTGTTTATTAAATTGATATTCATTTGTTTAAATACGTACATTTTCACTTGATTTTTGAGGTGCAATCTTTCAAACGTTTTTCGCTTTGCTTGCATGATTCATGTTGCATGTACATAACTCATTTAATTCAAATTGTAAAATGGCAGTAATTGAAAATTTATCAACTTCCACGACAGGCTTTCCAACGGCAAATTCATGAGCGGCTCACTCAATTGGAGCTAATCAATAAACAGTACAGGCGCCTTGCCCGAGAGAACCGTACAGACTCGGCCAGCAAGCTCAAGCAAATGGTACATGAAGGCAATCAGCGCTGGGATAATCTCCAAAAACGAGTGACTGCCATTCTAAGGAGACTGAAGGTACAGTCGCAGACAGAATGCTGTTCTACAGTTCAGCTGTTGTAGTGTGTGTGAGGCTTCTTACGCTCAGTGGAGCAGACTTACCTCCGTTGTTTTGGTCCTCTCTTTGTTGCATAGCACCCGATATTAGAGTTTTCCTGAAAAGCAATTGTCGTAAAAGGATTGATTCTGGAGACAATAAGAACTGATAAATATCTATTGGTCAGGACATTGAAAAAAATGTATTTGCGACATAAGCAGGGGCGGATTCCCAATGACGGCCGGCCCGGGAGATACCACGTGGTCTGCTGAGCACGGCTCTGTCATGGCCGCGACCGGCAGACCACGTGACTAGAGCGACCGGCCCACCGGGGGATGCCTGATACCCCGATAGGCCAATCCGCCCCTGGGAGGCAGAGCCACCATAGATGATCCAGTAACACCATTCCCTCTGGCTCCAAACTGACCCAAAAGGTCCCCCCACTTAATGTGGCTTTTATTCACCTCTCAGAGGCCTCTATGCTGAATATCTTTACTACTAACCGGGGCAGGAGTATATACTGTGTCTAGCTGCCCGACTGTGTTCAGTGCAACTCCTGTTATCTTCTGTGGGAGGAAATTTGTCACAGCTATTTTATTTTTCTCCATGGAAAATAACGGAAGTCAGACCATGCATCCTCTTGCCCTTACTTTCTTATTCCATTCATGCAGAATATAAAATAGTGTCAGGATTGTGATCCCAAAAGATCCCATTTCGGCAGCTTTTGCCTTTGCTTTTATAGTCACAGAGTAATCCCAAAAAAAGTTGAGGCCATGGAAATGTTTCATTTTGTGGGTTTGGATACTCATTTGCAGGTACTTTTGTGCACTCTAGCCAATGGAGCAAGGCCATGTGTGACTGAGCCATGTGTGACTGAGCCCTTAGATTGTGCTGACATCGCTGCTTGAACATGCGCCACGTGCTTACTCTGCCCGACTTCAGTATCTTGTAGAGGCAGATATGTATTCTGCACTTCAGAAAGTGAGGTTGCCAGCTTATTGACCTTTCTTCCTGCTCCCCAGGAGTCCCTTTCCAAACTCCGGATCCTGTGCAAGACATTCAGCCACCCCCTTCCAGATGGCTGTTCGCTAGGGTCTCCTGAAGGGCCTGTAAATGGGTGAAACGCCCTCCCCCACCCCCTAATGAAAATATTTTGACTAGCCGGCTGCCTTTTGTAAGGTAGCATTAATCCAGACGGTTTTGACTGGTATTTCTTTCATGTCGACCATGCTCAGTTTTCTGTTCTCTCAACATAACATGCTTTCTGTAAAGTGTCCTTCAAAATTCAAGGTTAAAGTGACACTTTCTGTAGTACTAGGTAGGAAGCCCTTCAAGTCTGCTTCACTTTCATGGTGTAGTTCAGGACACTAAAATAAGTCCATTGTAAATCTTGTAACTAAAGAAATATTTAGACCTAATTACAGTTTCAGGTAGTTCTAGAGAAGTGATAAATAGTAGTATTAGTTGGCAGCACAGTTAGATCTTTTTTTTCTGTGTGAAGAACGAACACATTTTAGAGTTTCTTTAGTATAACTAAAGAATGTTCTAGAACAAGGGTGGGCAAACATTTTGACCTGAGGATCTCACTAGGGTGTAGAGCTGTTCTCAGGGGACAAAAAGTGAAGATTAAGGGGAAGGGAGTCCTCCCTCCAAATTGGAAGATTTAAAAGCTGGGGGGGTTGGGGGGGGTGTGGATGTTGAAAATTATAAATATGTAACCATAAAAGTGCCTCTCTCACCCCTCCCCCACCTCTTTCCCCCCAACCCTTACCTCCCTTTCCCTCGCCCTTCCCCCGGCTCATACTCAGGCTCCTGCTCTCTTCTCCCAGAGCCTTCTCCTCACACTCAGGTGAGGCTCAGTAGACATCTTGTAACCAAACTCCCCACTCTGAAAAGCGACAGCGAGGCTATGACTGGTTCCTTTGCTGGCAGCAGCGCTGGCTCACTCCATCCCTCCCTTGCTCTCTGCAACACATGCAGGTCCTGTAAATCCAAGCAGCTTTGGCAGCTCTCTGCCCAGCAGCGAGCAGGCTCGTGCCACCAGTACCTCTGCTGGCTCGAGGCTTGAGAGCTGGCTGCAGCCACCGGCTTGCAGGAGAGCCTGCCCCCTCCTCCGTGAGGCTGAGATCCCAACAGCAGTCCACAAAACGCGGACTGGAGCAGAAGGGGGCGCATGGGATCTGGGACACACGCTGGAAGGATCAAACTGCATGGTGGGGGTCAGAACTGGTACATCGCTGAAACAAGCCTGTCCTGCATCCCCAGGCCCCATCCCACATCATATGTAATTTGACTGTCGAAAAATTGCCCTTCCTTCAATCTGGCTGAAAGTAAGTGCCTTGTGAGCAATTTTAGCCACATCTGGGGGGTCGGCATTCCCAGAGGCATCTTTTGGGAGGGATTGGAAAAATAACATGTGCAGATTGTATTTTCAAGTCTGTGCATGTTATTTTGAAAGGAAAAGAGAACCTACCCACACAAAAAGCAGATGCCCAGTACCCGCAGCAGGTTGCAGAGTGACAGCATGCACATTCTCTTTCACTGCAGGTAAAAAAAAAAAAAAAGCCTACAGATTTTGCCCCAGTGGCGTGAAATCGCCCTCCCTCAGTGTGGCTAAAAGTCTACACAACTTCTCCAGAACATGTGCACTTTTATCCGCAGTGGGAGGAGGTGCATTCCTGGTGGGGATTTTCAGGTTGGCGAAGGGAAATCTATGCCTGGAGGTTGCAAGTTCAACTCTTGTGCCTGGAACTTTCCAGCGGAATTGCACCGGCACAAAAAGTAGGGCACGCGTGGTCCTCGCATGCTCTGAAACCATGGCAGGTTACCTTTTTGAAATTTGGGGGCAGAGTCCCTGGGTAAAAAGTACCCGCAGAGTCTATCCCACGGCGGATGGCTTGAAGATTGTCCCCTTAGTTGGCAGGTATCACACCAAAGGGATGTCCCTCCCTCTGGAAGAAAGGAGCCCAGTGAATACTTTATCTGCCTCTTTTCAGAAAGTTAGCATTTTCCTTTTACTGTTTTGCATTTCTTTAGCTAGAGATTTCATCCTTAAGTCCTGCTTACCAGCAAAAGGAAAAATCCTTCTTTTTTTTTTTTGTCTTTGAAAGTGGCAGTTTTTACCAGATGTATCTAGGCCCACCCAGGCTCAGAGGAAAAAAAAGTTTGTGTGCATCGTCTGCTGTTTTAAGTTTGAATGCCAGTGTCATTTTTTGGTACCCTGTCCAGTGTAGGGTACAGTATAAAGGCTCAGATCATATAGGGTTGATTCTAAAAGCATTGCTCGCACTAAAATGCCCATATACACACGCATGTGCGAGAGCAATGCAGATTTTAAAAGTGCGATTTACGCGCATAGATGCACGTGTGCAAACAAAAGAGGGGTGGAGCATGATTTAAAATTCCAGCGTATCTCCGTTCGCACGATAATACGCACTTGTATGGGTGCACGTGTGCTCATTTTAAAATTAGCCTGTATTCTGCGCAGTTAAGTTTTAATTTTGTCTTGTAGGGTAGAATTTGCTGACCAGGAAGATTCAGATGCATCCGCTATATTACTGGAGTAATTTATCATTGTTACTCCTTGTGCAAGTCTATGTATAAATTTGGGATTATTTTTTTGTTTTGTGGGGTCTGATAGATAGGACGTTTGTATTACATTAGAAGTTATTTTTTGCAATAGGGGTTTTTATTTATTTTGCCTGATTTCTTGTATTATATATTTAGTTATTTTATATGTACAATATATTAAAGAGAAATAGTTTTAAAAAGTTATATTTTTAATTTTTTTTATAGTAAACTACTGTTTAAAGGAGACCTTTTAAAGCACTGCAGTGGTCCACTTTTTTTTCCATTCCTTTCATATGGAAAATGGTCCCTGTTAGTATGAGAAACAATTTTGAATGTAGTAGATGGACAGGATGGGCCAAATTTCCTTATCTGTCATTACCTTACATTATTCTGTATGCTGTAATATAAGTCTCTCTCTCTCTGTATGTGTATATATATAATATATATACACACACATACAGAGAGAGAGAGACTTATTTAAACTATTTATATGCCACCTATAATAACAATGTAAAGCTTGGTAGATGATTCGATAGCTACCTATATTTCTTTACAGATATATATATATATATATATATATATATATATATAATATATATATATATATATATATATATATATATATAGAAGTTTAAACTTTATATATATCACATTGGTTGTTCAGTATTGTGTGCTAGGTTGTAGTATTATTATTTTTGACATAGGTAATATACACCAGTGTTTCCTTTTTGTTTTAGATAGATTCTGTTTTTGTCTGTGAGCCTTATAGTACATTTTGTAATTGATAATTTTGTACATTTTGGAGAGAGAAAGCAGAAATGTCTTTTCTCTGTTGTATTTTCACTGTGGAAAAGATTTGCACCTGCATATGGATGCTGGAAATTGAGTAGCCCAGGTTTTGCAAACCAGTGACTTCAGATATTAAGTTTAAGGGTTTTTCTGTTTGTTTTGTTTTTTTGAACTAGCATTTTCTCCCTGCTGCTTTGGGTTTCCCGTTCAATCAGAGCCAAGACTGGCATCTGGTGCCATCTTGCAATTACTCGGGGATATTTTTGCCCCATTATATATATTCCTTCCCAACTTACTGTAGTCCAGTCACTACAGCGACAATCCTCGGCCAGGGTTCATGCACCAGGGCTCCTTCTGGAACACTGCAGTCATGGGCCCTCATTGTAGCCACTAGGTGTCACTACTGCATAATGACGATGACTTCCTACCCTCCAATTCAGGAGCTGTGAATTCTACCTCCATGGCATTCCCAGCCCTGGACGTTCTGGGAATCGGAAGACCTGGGCAGAATTTGAATCCATGTCCCTTACGCTGAGCCAACTGGCCAGTCCAAATTTAGCGTCTGTATTTTAAAACACCTGAAAGTTCATTGCAAATTATTCTGCTGTTTTTTCTGATTGTTCAGCACTTTACCAATCAGAGAGAGGAGTTTGAGGGAACGAGAGAGAGCATCCTCGTGTGGCTCACAGAAATGGACCTCCAGCTTACAAACGTGGAACACTTCTCAGAAAGTGATATCGAGGACAAAAAGCGGCAATTAAATGTATGTACAAATCACATATGTTTTCATAGAGAGGAGCATTTTCATAGTGTTAAGTAGTTCATGCTAATCCGCAATAACTTGCTTGTTCCCAGTACAAGTTTTGACATCCTTGGATGTTTTGTTTTTTTTTTTAATTCCTGGAAGGAAATGCATGTCCAGTCGATAATTTCATCTTCACTTTATAGTCCTCTTTGGCCACAAAAATGTGTAAATGCTGACAGAATGGTTCATGTAGGATGGTATTTGCAGCCTTTAAATGGAAGAAGATAGTTTTAAAAAGGTTAAAACTTGCTAAATCTTTATTTAAATGAGCGGTAAGCCATCAAAAATCATTATGATCATAAGAACATAAGAAATTGCCATGCTGTGTCAGATCAAGGGTCCATCAAGCCCAGCATCCTGTTTCCAACAGAGGCCAAACCAGGCCACAAGTACCTGGCAATTATCCAAACTAAGAAGATCCCATGCTACTGATGCAATTAATAGCAGTGGCGATTCCCTAAGTAAACTTGATTAATAACCATTAATGGACTTCTCCTCCAAGAACTTATCCAAACCTTTTTTGAACCCAGCTACACTAACTGCACTAACCACATCCTCTGGCAAAAAATTCCAGAGCTTTATTGTGCGTTGAGTGAAAAAGAATTTTCTCCGATTAGTCTTAAATGTGCTACTTGCTAACTTCATGGAATGCCCTGATGCAAACCAAACGTAATAGCTCCCCCCAGCTCCCCCCTGCCCCCCCCCCTTTCAGTTTCCGCTCGGCCCGGCCATCCCTCACCCTCCTCTCGCCTGTCTTATCCTTTTCTCCTCCCTGCCCCCTGTCACCCTTTCGTTTCCTCGTCACCCGGCCGCCACCCTTCCCTAATTCCCCCCCCCCCTTTTTTATACCCTCTGAAGTAACTTTTTCCCAGTTTTCTACCGCCTTCTTCAACTTTCGACGCCTTCGTAATTCTACGTAGTTAAATGACACCTATACAGTTCTCCTGTACATAGTCTCCCCCTACTCTTTTATATTCTCCCCATACCTCCTTCTAACTATGTTTTCCCCTTCCCCTCCTACCCCTTGCCCACCCTCCCTCCCCCGCCCTACCCCTAGCCTACTCTCCCCCTCCTCTCCCCCCCTTTCCCCCTCTCAATTCGGCTCCCATGGTTTCTTTTTGTACTGTTTTATTTGTTCACTTTGTTCCCTGTACGTACCAGGATCAGTCCAGACACCTGGGTTGTGACTCCGCACCAGCAGATGGAGACAGAGCAAGACTTGTCGGGCACCCTCACATATAGTAAGGCGCCACCCACAGCTCGTCAGTCTTTCTCTGTCTCCAGCAGATGGGGCAGGTTCACCCACAGGCTCTGAGGATCCCTGGGTAGTTGTTTAGCTAGTCAGGGTTGTTGGATTTGGTTTAATTTGGTTTAATTGTTGGATATATATAAAAAAAAAAAAAAAAAAAGGAAAGTTATAGAAAGGCTTCGCTTGTCCTGAAAGCCTCTCAGGGGGGTTGTGAGGTCCTGAGGGGACTACCCCTCCCTGGTCGAGGCCACTGCTGAGGGTTGAGGACCCGGCCTGTCTCTGGCAGCAGCGCCGGGGGTGACACCGGGGAGCCCGGTTCACTCACCCCCGCTGGACTGGACACTTCAGGACCAAGGTCAGCGGCAGGTAGAAAGAAAAAAAAAAAAGTGACTTTGTTTCTTTCTTGCCGTTTTCGCCGTCTGTGAGGTTGGCTTTGGTTTTGCGGGGGGAGCGTTCCGCGGGCGGCTTTGATTTTTCTCTGGCCTCTTGGCGGCTTCGGCGGTCCGGACTGGTGCGGGGCTTGCCGAGGGGCGTTTTGGGCCGCGCGTGCGGCTCCTCGCGACGGGTTTTATTTTCCTTGTCTATCGGGCGGTGAAGGGCCGTCCGGCGGTCGGGGGGTTCGCGCTCGACCGCGATCGCCGCCGCGCGCTGCCCCTGGAGGAGAAGGCAGGGCCGACCTGTTCCCGCTCAGCGCGGGAACGGCGGCCATTTTAGGGTCCGTAAGGGAGGCCACGCGGCGGGCGGTGGAAAATGGCGGCATGCCGCCGGCATTGTCTCCCCAGCAGCGGGACCCCGGGGGGGATCCCCCGCGGGGGACTGCTCCTTCGGCGGTTCGGAGTCAGGAGGAGGCCTCCTCCGATTCTGAGGCCTCGTTTTCGTCGGCCCTCGCGGTGCCTTGAAGTAAATTAAAAAAAAAAAAAAGAGATAATAAATAATTAGATATATGCTCAAAACGGAAGGGATCGTCGGTCAAAGGGTCGGTCTGATCCCCAGAAGAAGCGAGCGGGGGAGGGTCCCCGGAGAACCGTGGACCCGCTTAGAGAGCGGCACTCGAGCCGCGGGGGCCCCCAGGAGACCGACTCCTAATTGGCTTCATCCGGGGACGTAGACCCTGATTTAGGGGCCCCGCGTGACAACGATGCACACGCGGATACGATCCACGCGGGACACAGCAAGGGTACCCCTGCGCTGGAGGGTGCCGACCCCAAGGTGGTGCGCTTGTTCCGCAAGGAGGAGCTCGCACCGCTTGTTCCGGCTATTCTTCTGGAAGTGGGTGTGGATGCCCCACCCAGGGAGCCTAGAAAGGATTTACCAAGATGGGCCTGACGGGACCCGCGGTGGCTTTTCCGGTCCATTTTTCCGCTTCGGATATTCTCTTTCGAGAATGGGTCACCCCGGAGTTAGGCTTAAAGGTTAGTAGCAAAGCTATGGATAGCTGTATCCGTTGCCGGAGGACGCGCTGGATCCCCCGCGTCTTCCCCGAGTGGACGCAGCGGTTTCGGTGGTCACTAAACGGTCGACGATTCCGGTGACGGGGGCCACGGCGCTCAAGGATATCCAAGACAGAAAGCTGGAGACTCAGCTCAAGAAAGTCTTTGAGGTTTCGGCTCTGGGCATACGGGCGGCTATTGGCAGTATTTGCCCTGAGAGCCGGCTTGCGCTGGGCTCAGGTGCTCAGGCCAAGGCGAGCCTCTCGGGTGAGGAGGCGGCGCAAGCGGACAACTTGGTGGCGGTTATCGCGTACAGCGCGGAGGCGATGCACGACCTTCTGCGGCCTTCGGCTAGAGCCATGGTCTCGGCAGTTTCGGCACAACGTCTCCTGTGGCTCCGTATTTGGGCGGCGGATGGATCTTCTCAGGCACATCTAGGCTCGCTCTCTTTTAAGGGGAAGTTGTTATTTGGCAAACAACTGGATGACCTGATGCAGTCCCTTGGTGAAGACTGGGCGTTCAAGTTACCGGAGGACAGATACAGGGCCGGGCTTCGTTTTCCAATAGGTCCCGCGCTGGTGGGCCCAGGAAGTCGCGGCCACAGAGATCGTCGGGGGCCCCGTATAGATTTAGTTCCTCTCGCCGGTCGTCCTGGTCCCAGTCCTTTCGAGGAAGGACATTTGGACGGCAAGGCGGTTCCTCCTCGGGGACCGGTCCGAAGCCCGCCCAATGAAATGCGGAGGGCCCCTTCCCCGCAGCTGGCTCCATTGGTTACACCGGAGGTAGGAACCAGGTTGGCGCGGTTTTTACGGGGAACGGGCCAGGATAATCATGGACCAGTGGGTCCTCAGCGTGATAAGACACGGTTACGCGTTGCATTTTGCTCGGGCGTTGCATTTTGCTCGGGTTCTGGCGGACATAGTTCTGGTGTCCCCTTACAAGGGAGGCATCAAACGTTGGCAGTCCGGGATACGCCGCGACGCCTAGAAGACCTGGGCGCGGTAGTTCCCGTGCCTCCGGGACAGCGTCATCTGGGCCGGTATCCCATTTACTTCATAGTGCCAAAGAAGGGGGGCACGTTCCGACCCCTCCTGGACCTCAAAGGAGTTCAACAGATGTCTCCGAGTCCCTCGATTCCAAATGGAGACGATCCGCTCAGTCATAGCTTCGGTTCGACCAGGGGAATTCCTGGCGTCGCTGGATCTGACAGAGGCTTACCTCACATCGGAATTCGGCCGTGCCATCAGCGCATGCCCCTACTTGGACGATTGGCTGATTCGAGCCAAATCCGAAATGCAGTGCCGACAGGCAGGCGACAGGGTCCTGCAGCTCTTGCAGTCGCTCGGATGGGTGGTCAATCTCGCCAAAAGCCGGCTGGTCCCCACCCAAACCCTGGCATATTTGGGAACGCTGTTCGACACGACGCAAGGCAGGGTGTTTCTGTCCATGGAGCGGGTCTGCAAGCTGCAGGGTCCGGTGAGCCGTCCTGTCCCTCCGGATTCCGCAGGGGTGCGATTACCTGATGGAGTTGGGATCGATGGCGTCAATGTGGGCGCTAGTCCCTTGGGCGGTCGCTCATCTACGTCCATTGCAATCCGCATTGCTCTCCTGCTGGAGGCCGGTGTCTGAGGAGCTTTCTCTTCCCCTCCCGCTCACGGATCAGGCGAGGTCCAGTTTGCAGTGGTGGCTCAAAACCAACAATCTGACACGCGGAGTGTCTCTGCTCATGCCCGCCTGGGCGGTAGTCGCCACGGATGCCAGCTTATCCGGCTGGGGGGCGGTTTTGCGGGGGCCGCTCGGTGCAGGGACAGTGGTCCAAGGCACAGTCACAGTGGTCCATCACTTGCTTGCAGACCAGAGCGGTCACGTTGGGCGCTACAGTCGTTCCTCCCTTTGCTCCGGGGGACTTCGGTCAGAGTGTTGTCGGACAATGCGTCCACAGTGGCGTATATCAATCGCCAGGGCGGTATGAAGAGCCGTGTGATGGCGGAGCAGGCGCGGCTGCTTATGCTCTGGGCGGAAAGAAATCTGATCAACATTGCGGCGTCCCACATCGCCGGAGTGGACAATGTCCAAGCGGTTTTCCGCAGTTGGCCTCGGTTGGATCCGGGGAGTGGGAGCTGCCGGAGATGGCTTACCACCTAAGTTGCCAAAGGTGGGGAACGCCACACATGGATTTGATGGCCACCACTCAGAATGCCAAGGCTCCCCGATTCTTCAGTCGACGGTGAGAACGAGGAGCCGAAGGGGTAGATGTGTTGGTACTCCCTTGGCCCACGGACGTTCTCCTATATGTTCCCTTCCTGGCCTCTGATAGGCAAAGTCCTTCGTCGATTAGAATCGCATCCGGTGGAGGTGGTCATGGTCAGGGTGGTGCCGGAGTGGCCACGACGGCCATGGTTCGCGGACCTCTTGCTCTTGGCAAAGGAGGCTCCTCTCCGTTTTCGGGGGGACGCGGCTCTCCTGAGGCGGGGTCCGGTATGTTTTGGTGGACGTGGCTCACTTCGGCCTCGCGGCGTGGCTTGAGAGGAAACGTTTAGAGACAAAGGGATAGTCGGATGCGGTGGTTGCTACCTTGCTGAGTTCTAGGAAGCGGTCTACGTCTTTTGCCTACGTCCGGGTCCGGACGGTGTTTGACGATTGGTGTAGATCGCGTGAGGTGCATCCGGGGTTACCATCCGTGCCGGATATCCTCGCTTTTCTTCAGGCATGCAGCGTCCTCCGAATACAGGTAGCGGCGCTTGGCTGTCTCAGAAGAAAGGTGCACGGTCGGTCACTGGCTCATCATCCAGACGTGGCATCCTTGTCCTTCCCGGACTCTTAATCTGGTGCTCTCTGCTCTGTGCATGTCGCCTTTAGGAGGGCGACACTAACAGACCTTACCCTGTAGGTGGTTTTGTTCTCGTAGCAATTGAGTCGACGAGGAGAGTTTCAGGTTTCAGGCGTTACCTTGTCGAGAGCCGTTTTTGCGCTTCTCGGATTCTGGAGTCTCTCTGAGGACCGTTCCTTCTTTTCTTCCGAAGGTGGTGTCTGCTTGTCTTTTGAACCAGACGGTTGAATGGCCTGTTTTCCTGAGGGCCCGCGGGCTGATCCGGACGCCAAGGTGTTGGAGAAACTTGATGTCCGCAGAGTTCTGCTCCGTTATCTGGAGGTATCGAATCCTTTTCGGGTTTCGGACCATCTTTTGGTTTTGTTTTCGGGTCCAAGCAGGGCGGCGCTGCTTCTTGAGTGTCCATTTCTCAGTGGCTGACGGCAGCTATTTCTCCTGCGTACCTATTGAAAGGTAAGCCTGTTCCGGTGAGCCTCCACGCTCACCTGGCGCGCGCTCAGTCCACCTCGTGGGCGGAATCTTCGCAAGTGTCGCCACTGGAGTTCGCAGGGCGGCAATTTGGAAGTCGTGCGCTCAGTCCACCTCGTGGGCGGAATCTTCGCAAGTGTCGCCACTGGAGTTTTCGCAGGGCGGCAATTTGGAAGTCGTTGCATACGTTTGCTCGACACTATCGGCTGGATGTTCAGAACCTGGATTCAGGGGGTTTCGGGGGGAGAGTTCTGCGAGCGGGACTCTCTGGTTCCCTCCCTCGGTAGTTCAGCTCTGGTACATCCCAGGTGTCTGGACTGATCCTGGTACGTACAGGGAAAGGAAAATTAGTTTCTTACCTGATAATTTTCGTTCCTGTAATACCAAGGATCAGTCCAGGCTCCCGCCCAAGTATTGTTTTCGGTTTAAGAAGAGTCCGCTCGGTTGGTTTCAATTGTTTTTCAGTATCTGTTGGTCCTCTGGTTCTGGAAGTTCTGATCCAGCTGAGGGTTTTTGGTTGAATCGGCCCTAGTGTGGGGCGGTATAGTTAGTTAGTTTGGTTTCATTGCAGTTTTGCTTTGACATTCGTACGACTGACGAGCTGTGGGTGGCGCCTTACTATATGTGAGGGTGCCCGACAAGTCTTGCTCTGTCTCCATCTGCTGGTGCGGAGTCACAACCCAGGTGTCTGGACTGATCCTTGGTACTACAGGAACGAAAATTATCAGGTAAGAAACTAATTTTCCTTTATAATGTTTCATTGTTATATTATATTATATTGTTATATTGTTTCACTGTATCTCCCACCTGAGTTGTTTGTAAACCGGCATGATGTGCTCCACGAATGTCGGTAAATAAAAGTTAATTAATAAATAAATAAATAAATAAATAAATAAATAATAGTCCTTCTATTATTCGAAAGTGTAAATAACCGAGTCACATCTACTCGTTCAAGACCTCTCATGATCTTAAAGACCTCTATCATATTCCCCCTCAGCCGTCTCTTCTCCAAGCTGAACAGCCCTAACCTCTTCAGCCTTTCCTCATAGGGGAGCTGTTCCATCCCCTTTATCATTTTGGTTGCCCTTCTCTGTACCTTCTCCATCGCAACTATATCTTTTTTGAGATGCGGCGACCAGAATTGTATGCAGTATTCAAGGTGTGGTCTCACCATGGAGCGATATAGAGGCATTGACATTTTCCGTTTTATTAACTATTCCCTTCCTAATAATTCCTAACATTCTGTTTGCTTTTTTGACTGCTGCAGCACACTGAGCCGACGATTTTAAAGTATTATCCACTAGGATGCCTACATCTTTTTCCTGGGTGGTAGCTCCTAATATGAAACCTAACAACGTGTAACTACAGCAAGGGTTATTTTTCCCTATATGCAACACCTTGCCCTTGTCCACATTAAATTTCATCTGCCATTTGGATGCCCAATCTTCCAGTCTTGCAAGGTCCTCCTGTAATGTATCACAGTCTGCTTGTGATTTAACTACTCTGAATAATTTTGTATCATCCGCAAATTTGATAACCTCACTTGTCATATTCCTTTCCAGATCATTTATAGATATATATATATATAGAAAAGCACCGGTCCAAGTACAGATCCCTGAGGCACTCCACTGTTTACCCTTTTCCAATGAGAAAATTGCCCATTTAATCCTACTCTCTGTTTCCTGTCTTTTAACCAGTTTGTAATCCATGAAAGGACATCGCCTCCTATCCCATGAATTTTTAGTTTTCGTAGAAGCCTTTCATGAGGGAGTTTGTCAAACGCCTTCTGAAAATCCAAATACACTACATTTACCGGTTCATTTTTATCAACATGTTTATTAACCCCTTCAAAAAAATGAAGCAGATTTGTTAGGCAAGACTTCCCTTGGGTAAATCCCTGTTGACTGTGTTCCATTAAATCATGTCTTTCTATATGCTCTACGATTTTGATCTTGAGAATAGTTTCCACTATTTTTCCCAGCACTGAAGTTAGGCTCACTGGTCTATAGTTACCCGGATCGCCCCTGGAGCCTTTTTTAAATATTGGGGTTACATTGGCCACCCTCCAGTCTTCAGGTACAATGGATGATTTTAATGATAGGCTACAAATTTTAACTAATAGATCAGAAATTTCATTTTTTAGTTCCTTCAGTACCCTAGGATGCATACCAACCGGTCCAGGTGATTTGCTACTCTTTAGTTTGTCAATCTGGCCTACTACATCTTCCAGGTTCACAGTGATTTCGTTCAGTTCGTCTGACTCATCACCCCTGAAAACCATCTCCAGAACTGGTATCTCCCCAACATCCTCATTAGTAAACACGGAAGCAAAGAGTTCATTTAGTCTTTCTGCAATGGCCTTATCTTCCCTAGGAGCCCCTTTAACCCCTCGGTCATCTAATGGTCTTGCTTTGTTTCTTGCTTTGGATATATTTTAAAAAGTTTTTATTATGAGTTTTTGCCTCTATGGCCAACTTCATTTCAAATTCTCTCTTCGCCTGTCTTATCAATGTTTTACACTTAACTTGACAATGCTTATGTTTTATCCTATTTTCTTCAGATGGATCCTTCTTCCAATTTTTGAAGGATGTTTTTTTGGCTAAAATAGCCTCTTTCACCTCACCTTTTAACCATGACTGTAATCATTTTGCCTTCCTTCCACCTTTCTTAATGCGGGGAATACATCTGGACTGCGCCTCTAGGATTGTTTTTTTAAACAATGTCCATGCCTGTTGAACACTTTTAACCTTTGCAGCTGCTCCTTTCAGTTTTTTTCTAACTATTTTCCTCATTTTATCAAAGTTTCCCTTTTGAAAGTTTAGTGTTAGAGCTGCAGATTTACTTATTGTCCCCCTTCCAGTTATAAGTTTAAATTTGATCATGTTATGATCACTGTTGTGAAGTGGCCCCACCACCGTTACCTCTCTCCCTAAATCCTGCATTCCACTAAGAAATAAATCTAAAATAGCTCCCTCTCTTGTTGTTCTTTCCTTATAACAGGGATTCCAACAGGAAATAACCCTGAACACCGATAAGATTGATCAGTTGGTAGTTTTTGGGGAGCAACTGATTCAGAAAAGTGAACCTATGGATGCAGTGTTAATAGAAGACGAGTTAGAAGAACTACATAAGTACCAGCAAGAAGTATTTGGCCGTGTCTCCCGGTTCCACAAGAGACTGACCTCAAGGAATGCAGTAAGCAATCATTTTTTTTTTATTGTGATATGACACGGTTCTGGACTCACATTCTGCCCCTTCTCATTTTTATATGCATTCATTGTTTCCACAATTTAAACATAAACTTGGATCCTATCAGCCAGTTGGGATGTTGCTAAATGTGATATATAATCTCCGATAAAATACCCATTTTAATTATCTCATGCTTATTCTATGTTTTTATTTAATATTCCACCCTTCAGGCGTTTATTAGCAGATTACATTCAGGTACTGTAGATGCTTCCCTGTCCTAGAGGGCTCACAATCTAAGGGATCTATTTATTAAGCCACGTTAGGCATTTATAGCACATTAAACAGCGATATCACATGATAAACACCTAATGCAGCAGTAACGTGCTATTTTAAATACGGCGTGTTATTTAACTTAGTCTAATATGCTGATGAACTTTTTCCAAGGGTATGGATGATGAAAGAGAGACGTCTGAAAATGAGGCAGATGCAGAGGACACAAGAGAGATGCAGAACGGCTCATGGCATGAGCAAACAATTCACGAAGGGCCCACGTCCCAGCTCATACCTCTTGCACCAGCTCACGAGAGGTCCGGCCGGGAGACCCCTGTCAGTGTTGACTCCATTCCACTTGAGTGGGATCACACGGTTGATGTAGGTGGATCTTCCTCTCATGAGGATGAAGATGATGCAACGTATTACAGTGCTTTGTCAGGTAAGCACAGAGCTCCAGCTAAGCTGCTAGTTGCCAGGATTTATTTTTCAATTTGTCGGTTTCAGAATCCTTACAGTGGTGCCAATTTCACCGTTTAATTTTATGGCGGCTGACATGTAGTAACAAAAAAGTGAACAAAAATACTACAATAGACTTAGTAGCTTGGCCCCAGAGCATTCAAAAGAATGCAGTGTTGATGTAAATAAATGTTAATTTTCTATCCTGAAAATAACTCATTCTGAAACAGACTTTTTTTTTTTTAAGTAATCATGCAGTTTTGCTTTCTAGCCTTTATGAGCTCCCTTCTGTGTATCCAGTGAGGAAAATGCCGTTGTTCTCTTTCAGATGTAGAAATCACAGAAAGTCCCGAGGCATTTCTTAAAATGACCACAAAAACTTTGAAAGCGTCTTCTGGTAGGCACCTGCCCATGCATGTGTCTCATCCTGACAATATCGCTGTGGTGTATGCTGTAACCCTTCAACTTCTATCATGTGCAACATCTTACATCTTGCTTTGTATGAACAACGTGTGCCCCACCCATTGTGCCATGGTGTCCTTATCCTGAAAAACAGCTACATGTTTTACAGACCTGTCAAGCATATGCCTATAATAATAGCCTTCCTATGTGCAAACAAGACAACTAATATGCATTTACCATATTACTCTAAAACCGTTCATTATTTTCTTCTTCTGAATGGCTTGGGTCGTCTTACTTGAGGGATGGTCACTTTCCTGTTGCTTTCATCCATTTATGAAATTATTTATCAGGGTAAGAACCAGATGGAAAAAGTCGTGATTGATGGTGCAATTAATGTGGAGTATTCCCTGTTCCATCATGGCTGCAAGGATATCGTTGTAGTTGGTCTTGTATTAGTTTTTCTTACCCTGCACCAATGTAACTGCCATGGGAATAGCAACCAAATCCCAGTCCGTTCAACTACTCTTTAAAAGAGAAATCCTATTGTATTTAACCATTTCAAAAGAACCAGAAAAGAGGTCGCCGCCTGTAACTGCATGGCTCTCACTCCATTCCCCGATATTTCCATGTTTTGTGAATGTGCATGCTTTGCAAGGAAAGCTGCAAAACTCAGGGTTGTTTGCTGCCACCTCAGCCTCAACTTTGCTACCTCCAAGAAAGCTGCGCTTTCGGTGCACAAGACGTATTTCAGACATGCACACACTGCAAGCAGTAAACTTAAACTACTGGCTTGTGGGGGGGGGGTTTTTGTCTTTTTTTTTCAATTCTTTAAGTAGCTGTCCTGCATCTCCCCCAAACCTCTGGGAAGTTGACTGGTTTGGATGCGTGTACCAGACAATTTCACATGGCAAGTAGTCTGTCGGGTTCATGCAGATTTGTGACATCGTAGTTGGAAAATGTCAAGCATTCGTATGCAGAAATTATGGGGTAATTTGCGGCTCATTTTGCAATAGGGCTGCTGTAGAGTTTCAGGGGACATTGCCCGGGAGGTGGTTAGAGAATTTCAAGAATTATTTAAAATCATCATCGATGCAGGACAAATATTACTGCTTGCAGCATGTACCACTGAAATATTGCAGAAGGTGCAGTGTGTGTGTGTGCACGTGTGCATCTTTCTGTTAAATGTCACCGCAAACCCTCTGTTCTGTTGCAGGAAAATCTGATTCAGAAGCTCATCCGTGGCATTCTTCTGAAAAGCAGACGCCCAGAAAGCATCAGTACCAACAGACTGAAATGATTAGAAGCTTACTGCCTCCAGAAACAAGTACACCCTCTAAAGCAGATTCTGTAAGTTTCCTGTCTGTGCCAACTGCTAGAGGCTGCATTGCCTGTCTATTTTTGTTTTATTTTTGGTAGTATATAGATGATATGTAATAGCTTAAATTAAAATAAGGGGGTTTTTTTCTGCAAAGGGGAAGAACTGCTATTAGCATAAAGCATACAGCATAAAGAGAACCAGATTGTGATTGCAGGAAAACCTTGTGAGACTGGAAAAGTGGGCATCCAAATGGCAGATGAAATTTAATGTGGATAAGTGCAAGGTGATGCATATAGGGAAAAATAACCCATGCTATAATTACACAACGTTGGGTTCCATATTAGGTGCTACAACCCAAGAAAGAGATCTAGGTGTAATAGTGGATAACACATTGAAATCGTCAGTACAGTGTGCTGAGGCAGTCAAAAAAGCAAACAGAATGTTGGGAATTATTAGAAAGGGAATGGTGAATAAAACGGAAAATGTCATAATGCCTCTGTATCGCTCCATGCTGAGACCGCACCTTGAATACTGTGTACAATTCTGGTCGCCGCATCTCAAAAAAGATATAATTGCGATGGAGAAGGTACAGAGAAGGGCTACCAAAATGATAAGGGGAATGGAACAGCTCCCCTATGAGGAAAGACTAAAGAGGTTAGGACTTTTCAGCTTGGAGAAGAGACGGCTGAGGGGGCATATGACAGAGGTGTTTAAAATCATGAGAGGTCTAGAACGGGTAGATGTGAATCGGTTATTTACTCTTTCGGATAGTAGAAAGACTAGGGGGCACTCCATGAAGTTAGCATGTGGCACATTTAAAACTAATCGGAGAAAGTTCTTTTTTACTCAACGCACAATTAAACTCTGGAATTTGTTGCCAGAGAATGTGGTTCGTGCAGTTAGTGTAGCTGTGTTTAAAAAAGGATTGGATAAGTTCTTGGAGGAGAAGTCCATTACCTGCTATTAAGTTCACTTAGAGAATAGCCACTGCCATTAGCAATGGTTACATGGAATAGACTTAGTGTTTGGGTACTTGCCAGGTTCTTGTGGCCTGGATTGGCCACTGTTGGAAACAGGATGCTGGGCTTGATGGACCCTTGGTCTGACCCAGTATGGCATTTTCTTATGTTCTTATGTTCTTTTGCATGCCCAGAAAAATACATCATCTTAACAAACTGCTGCTGCTTTTTTCCTTTGTTCACACACATTCAAGTGGTATCTTTTTTGCTAAATGCAGACAATTTTGCTTAACCTTAAGTTAATATCCAGTGGCATGGTGAGTGGGAAATTATCCTGCTAACTTCAGTCAGGATATTAAGTAGGACTTAACCGGGTAAGTCACCCACTGAATATACCACTTTTATTGCAGTATGTAAGTGTGGTTAAATAAATAAATAGTTTGCTAAAGTTATCAGGATAACTTTGCTACCCACTGGACTTTTGCATATTGAAACAAAAAACCTAGCTTGCCTAGCAAGTTCTGATTTCTTCCCCCCACCCCATCCCTTACCTTAGCAAAAGGTGTTGACCAAATCCTCACCTCACAAATTCCAAAAAAGTGACTTGAAAGGTGACCAAAAAGGGGTGGGATCTGCCCCAATGATTGAAGGACCCAAATATATATATATACCAGAGGAGAGGAGAGACGGGGGGATATGATAAAGACTTTAATACCTGAAGGCATTAATAATGCACAGGAATTGAACCTTTTTCGATGGAAAGAAAACTCTAGAACAAGGGTCATACTAAGAAGCTCCAAGGGGGTCGAGTCAGGGCCATCATCAGGAAGTATTTCTTCACTTAAAGGTGGTAGATGCATGGAACGCCCGCCCAGTAGAAGTAATGGAATTCAAAAGGGCGTGGGAGATAAGCACAGTAGATTCCTAGTGGATATATGATGGAAACGAAGAGAAGGGTCACCCACATTGACTTAGGGTAACCTGCACAGAGCAGCTACCCTAAGAATAAATGCATTTTTAAAAAGCTGCTAGGAAGACTGGATGGACCATGTGGGTCTTTTTCTGCCGGCATTTAACATTTTGTATGATACTAAGTACTATAGAGCTGATAGCTCCTGGCACTTATTCACTTCATTCTGGGTACATAGACCAGTGATTGGTCCCTTTTACTGACAGCTGCCAGTGAAGAAACCAGTCCTTCTTGAGAGCTGGATAAGTTTAATTGACTAAAGTTAACTGGATAAGGTTAGCCAGTTAAGGTTACTCAGTTGTGAACGGGGATTAAAGTAATGAAAATAAGCAGGTGGACGGTGGTTTGTTCATGATTAAAATTTAATGAGATGGGTTAACATTCTCCTAGGACAAGCAGGATGGTGGTCCTCACACATGGGTGACATCATCTGATGGAGCCTGGCATGGAAAACTTATGTCAAAGTTTCTAGAATTTTGACTGGCATACTGAGCATGCCACTATCCGCACGTCCATACAGGGTCCCCCTTCAGTCTCTTCTTTTCTGCTGAGCTTTTGCCTCGCGGTTGTGGAGCTCTGCTCTTTTCTTCAGTTTTTTGGTCGGTCTTCAACTTTTTTCCTATGCCAGGTCCCTCTTCTCCCATCGGTTCCCCTACAGGGTGGCGTGGCAAGCTTTTGCCCTTCTGTGCGGTCGATTCCCAGCAGTATCGCTCCTTCGGTGGCTGCCGGTCATCGACCAGTCGCCGGATCTTTTTCGAATGGCGTCGTCAGGTTTTTGCCGACGCCCATGGACCATGTCTCTCATAGTTTTGCATGAGCTCTGTGTCCTCTGCCTCGGGGGTGTAGTTTTTGTGATCAAATGACCCCCAAGGGTTGTCGTGCCTGGTTACATAAGATGGAACAACGTTTTGGTTCTAGGAAATCTGATCCATCTACTCCGGCATCAGGGGCATCGACACAGAAAGGCCTCTGGGAGCCTATGGACACAGTGCCTTCACTGTCCACTCTACCCCTGGAGCCCTCTCGGGAAAGAGGTGCAGGAGATAGGCTGTTATCGGGATTGTCACGCTCTAAGACATCAGAGTAGTCTCCGTCCACTTCAGAGCCAGGAAAAGACCAGGCGGAGCACCATGGGAAACCTCGGAAGCATCTTCACCAGTTGCCATCATCACACGGCACTGGGCTCAGATCGGCACCGATGCCTGCCATGATGCCACCAAAGCGACTCCGTGGAGAGGAGGCATCAACCTCCATCGAACCCGGCTTTCCCCACCGATAGCATTGCCGGTCACCGAGCTCCCTCAGGGCTCCAAGGGAGTTCAGATGACACCACCTCCACCTCTTCCTCAGTCCTTCCTGTCTTCGGTGAACTTCCAGGAGAAGCTGGACTGCAGGGTTCAACTGGTGGTGCACTGAGCCCTGCAGGGCATCAAGTTGCCGGCTTTCCCGGTGCTCCTTCCGGTGTTGGAGCTTGCACCTTCAATGTTGGCACTGCTGCTGTATCGCCTCAATGTCTTCCTGGGCATCTTACCTACACAGCAGTTGCCAGTGCCTGGGGGTCCATCAATGCCCCGCCTGCCACCCCGCAGAGTTGGGTTTCTCCTAAGTTTATTTTATTTTTTCGTAATTCTATGTTTCGCGACTGAAGAAGGACCCCGTGTAGATGTGTGGATAGCGGCATGCTGGGCATGCTCAGTGTGCCAGTCGGTGTTCTAGAAACTTTGACACAAGTTTTCCGTGCCAGGTTCCATCAGATGATGTCACCCATGTGTGAAGACTAACATCCTGCTGTCCTAGGAGAACACCTGTTACAGGTAAGCAACTCTGCTTTTTTGTATCTAGATAAGTCCAAAAGTTAGCCGGAGAAATACTTTGAATATCTACCTCCCTGTATTTAGATGTCATCTTTATTATTATTTTTTTTTTTTTTTAATATACTGACATTCATCTGAGATATCACATCGGTTTACATTCAGGTACTGTTGGTATTTCCCTATCCCCAGAGGGCTTACAATCTAAGTTTTGTGCCTGAGGCAATGGAGGGTAAAGTGACTTGCCCAAGGTCACAAGGAGCAACAGCGGGACTTTAACCCTGGTCTCCTGGTTCGTAGCCCACTGCTCTGGCCACTAGGCTATTCCTCCTCCAACTATTCAATTAGAGCGAAACGCCTTATCATTTTGACTTGTAATGTGAGATGTGCTGTACATTTGCATCTTATGTTTTACTAGTTATTTAAGTCATGGCCCCCCGGGGTCCCATCCTCCCAACCCCAAAAATAACATGCAGGGAGCGATGCTGACCTCCTGAATGCTGGGTGTTCGTAACTCTATCCAGTGCTCTCAGAGCAGCAGGCCCCTTGTACTGGGGGGGACTGAGTTCGAGAAAAGACCTTTTCTAGAACTGGAGATAAAATGGGCCAAAATGTTTCTTAGCACCAAATAATCTTTGATTGTGAATCAAATATCTGGTTTATAGTGCAATATCCACGTGAAAGCTGAGTTTAACATGATAGAAATGATCTTTATTTTCCTTCTTCTTGAAACAACTATTTTAGTATGCACTAAAAGATGTGAGGTGCGTTTATTTATTTATATTTAAACTCTTTATAACAAGCAAATTCATATACAATTAACAGAAAGCCTTCGTTTACCCTAGGCTACACTAAAGTTGTCATCCTCTGATGATTTGGACAATGTTCAGCAATACTCCAGTATGTTAAACGAGGAAGCCCAGAATGATCAGGGACTGGTGGGGATTGCAGCTGCAGAGAAGCAATCAGGTAATGGGCCTGAGCAAGTCAAGCCAAATGAAATGATTTCTAATGCTGCCTGTGAGCGAAACGTTACCTGACTGCATAATTATGGAGACAGAACCAGGAAAAAGGATGCTCCGGGTGCACAGCGTTTCTTCTGTTCAATAACTTTATCTTAAAAAAAAAAAAAAGGTTTATTAATACTTTTGCAGTCTGGCTGCCATGTACAGACATTTCACATCTTAAATATGTATAATTATTGTAACAGCAATTTAAATATCCTTTTGGTGGGCGTTATATAATCGAACTTGATTTTTTTTTTTTTTTGCTTTTCCATTTTATAACACAAAGCGGATTACAAGTCCTGTCACTTCAGAAACATACGCCTCTTCCCTGGATGGCTCGACTCCTAGTGCTGCTGTCCAGCAGCGTACAAAATTTCTGGTCACCAATGGAATGGCAATCAGAAATTCAAAGTTGACAAGTGACTCACTGGTAGTCAATATCAAGCGGCAGGGGGGTGGATGGCAGGCAGAAAACATTTCTTTCCCGTGCTGCTGCCGCCTCCCGTGGCCCTAATGGTTATTATGGGTTCATCACCTGTAGGTCATGGGAGGGGGAGAGACCAGCAGCACTTCCTGCCTCCTTATGGGGGTGGGGGGGGGGAAAGGATTGAAAGCAAAGAAGAAAGGAGGAGAAAATGGAGAGCAAGGGGACGAGAGCGAAATTGGCAAAGTCTGAGAGAGAATGAAAAGGGGAGAAAGGTAATAGAGCAAAGAGAGGACTAGGAAGAGAGAGGGATTGGAAAGAGAGATGGGGGGGGGGGGGGGAGAGAAGGATCTAGGGAGCTGAATCACTGCAGGAAGAGAGGGCTGGGGCTTTACAGAGAGAAGAGTATCAGTGACCCAAGGTAAATACGAGAGACTATAGAGGAAAAGAAAGAAATGAGAGGGGAGAGGGAGAGCTAGGAAGAAGGAAGAATCTATGTAGAAGAGACAAGATTCAGTATTACTGTAACATCTAGAAGCCGATATTCCAAAAAAAAGATGAGGTCCTAAATTTAAACTCCTAGGTTAGAGGCTGTTTTCAGCCAAACTTAGGGGTAATATTTACTTAGCCGCGTTACCGAGGAGCCAATATTGCGCATTATTTGAGAGAAATAACATGGGTTGAAAAAATAAGGGGGGCATGTGTTAAGCAAATGAGGAAATATCGCATCGCACGGTGTTTTCTTGTATTATAAAACCCAGTCAAGTCATTGATGGTGAGAGGAGCATTTCTAGAAATCAGTTACATGAATAGGTTGTCTTGCCTCTTGTTTCCTCTGTGTCTACCTTTCCCTTTTTCTGGTGTCTTTTTCTATATGTGAAAGAATCGTGTGAGGTTTTGTCTAATTTGTTTGTCTGTCTGTCCTTTCTTGTTTAGAGGGTAAAAGGACAGTGTGTGTGCATGGTTGGAGTACAGATGGCAAGTGGTAGGGGTGTGAGAGGCATGAGTGGGGTGAGTGAGAATAGGGAAGAGAGAGGTGAGGAGGGAGGGGCCAGAGTGCTAGAGGAGACAGCCGTCCCGCAGAGGAATAGCGTGAGGGAGGTGGGAATAGGTAGTGGAGGAGGGAGGTGGAGGGGAGAAGACAGGAGAGAGAGGGGGAAGGAGAAAGGCAGGTGAGGCCTAGTCAGCAAAGACAGAAGAAGGTCAGAGGAGGGGGGAGGAAGGGATGGCAGCTGGGAGTGGGAGTGAGCATCAGGTAGAAAGGGACCCTGACCCCTGATGAAGTAGCAACTCTGGCCAGAGGCAGCCAACCAGAGGGCAGAAAACGGCTGCATGCCCGCAGGTTCTCCCAGGAGGAGAATGACCACCTTATTGAAGGTGTGCTGGTCTTGGCTGCCAGCCTCTCTTCTATTTGGGAGGCTGGTAGCCAAGACCTCCAAAGCCGTGAAGACCTTGATCTGGCAGAGGATAGGAGACAGAATCAGCAGCCAAGGGTGGTTGAGCCGCAGCAGTGACCAGGTGGTGCACTAGAATCGTGACCTGAAGGTTCGCCTGAAGGAGAAGGTCACGAAGGCTTAAAAAGACCAGCAGGCCGCCGGCAGAAGAGCACCCTAACAACCATGGAGGAAAGGCTAATGTAGGAGCTGGGTCTTGAGGCATTTGAAGGCCTGCCATCAGCTCTTGATACTGCAGCAGAGGTGGCAGGTAAGTTTTTGACTATGATACTGAGTTGTGACAGGGGCCTGTATCGCGACTCATTAAATAAGATTTCGACACAGTTATTTTGAAGGTTAAAAGCTTATGAAATATCTACAGTTAATCATGTGTTACTGCAGTAACTGACATGCTCATTTGTTTATTTTTATAGGTATTACTATCCAGGACCCTGGACCCAGCACACAGGAGACAGCCATTCACACCCAGAACCCAGCGCACAGGGGACAGCCATCCACGTTGAAGACCCAGGAGACAGTAACACAGGCGGGCCCAGGAGAAGAGTATGAGCTGGAGGAAACGGAGCCACTCGACATAGCTAATGTCGCCTTTGCTCGGATACTGCTCCAGAGTTCCCCACTTTGGCCTGAGCCAGAGAAAAGAAGTGCCACATGCCAGGTGAAATCTGCAGTGCCCCATCAGCTGCCAGATGCAGAGTCTACAGAAAACCAGGAGGTGCTTTCAGTCCCAGAGGAAGGAGCACGAGAAATGCCCACTGACCTGCCACAACCACCAGCAGCACCTCAGAAGCCTCTGGACAGCCTCTATGGAGACCTACAATATCAGGGCACAAACCAGCAGCAAACCTTCCAGCACATCTGTGGAGAGCTGATGCAACTCCGCAGAGGCCAGATGCAGCTGACTCAGGCTGTGAAGCAGCAAACTACTACGTTGTCTCAAGGGCTGAACAGCCTCACAGCTGCTGTCAACAATTTAAATACCACATTACTGCAAGCCATCCAGGCCTTTCAACAGCCAGCCCTTAGTCCTGTTTCCTCTACCTCTAGCACATCAAACAGTAGTCCCCAATTTCAGAGACAGGGCCGTGGCAGAAGGCCACAGAAGCCCCCACCAAAGAAGAGCAAAGGTGGACAACAATAATGAAGAGGCCACAAAAACAAAGACCTACCATCTTCCAGGCAGGGTATTGGAAGGCTGCCTGCAGGGCCAGTCCTGGCTGAAGATTCCCTGTGGCTGGCTGCTGGACCAGTCCTAGCTGAATATTCCCTATGGCTGGCTATTGGAAGGATGCCTGCTGGACCAGTCCTGGCTGAATATTCCCTATGGCTGGCTATTGGAAGGATGCCTGCTAGGCCAGTCCCAGCTGAAGATTCCCTGTGGCTGGCTGCTGGACCAGTCCTAGCTGAATATTCCCTATGGCTGGCTATTGGAAGGATGCCTGCTGGACCAGTCCTGGCTGAATATTTCCTATGACTGGCTATTGGAAGGATGCCTGCTAGGCCAGTCCTGGCTGAAGATTCCCTGTGGCTGGCTGCTGGACCAGTCCTAGCTGAATATTCCCTATAACTGGCTATTGGAAGGATGCCTGCTGGACCAGTCCTGGCTGAATATTTCCTATGACTGGCTATTGGAAGGATGCCTGCTAGGCCAGTCCTGGCTGAAGATTCCCTGTGGCTGGCTGCTGGACCAGTCCTGGCTGAATATTCCCTATGGCTGGCTATTGGAAGGATGCCTGCTAGGCCAGTCCCAGCTGAAGATTCCCTGTGGCTGGCTGCTGGACCAGTCCTAGCTGAATATTCCCTATGGCTGGCTATTGGAAGGATGCCTGCTAGGCCAGTCCTGGCTGAAGATTCCCTGTGGCTGGCTGCTGGACCAGTCCTAGCTGAATATTCCCTATAACTGGCTATTGGAAGGATGCCTGCTGGACCAGTCCTGGCTGAATATTCCCTATGGCTGGCTATTGGAAGGATGCCTGCTAGGCCAGTCCTGGCTGAAGATTCCCTGTGACTGGTTTGTTTGGACTACCACAGTAAAGTGTCAGCAATGGGTTCTGCAAGAAGGGCGCTATGTTTGGCCTTCTCTACCTAGCCTGACGTGTCATACCCTGCCATCAGAGGTCCCTCTGGCAGAGAAATTCACTGCGTCATGAGTAAATGACTGTATTGCTGCGTATGGGGTGCAGAATAACTGCCACATTTATAGCCATCCTTCAGAAACATGCTGTCCTATCTGAAGCTGGTGATAGTGGAAGTGCTCCGTACAAGGCTTCCATTTGTCTAGCATCCTGGCTCCATTCTACTGTGCAAAACGCCAAAAAAAGGAAATCCTGAAAAACTATTAATAATCAATAGCCAATCAACAAAACTAACATCTTTCAAAAAAAGTTAAGGAGAAAAAAAAGTTTTGGAAAAAGTTTATAAATTAATTATTGTACCGCATCAGCAAGCCTGACAACATGCCTCAATGTTTTTTGAAGAGGCCGTCCGGACTGTTGAATCATTTGTGATCTAAT
The DNA here is from genome assembly GCF_901001135.1 of Rhinatrema bivittatum. Taxonomy (NCBI): domain Eukaryota; kingdom Metazoa; phylum Chordata; class Amphibia; order Gymnophiona; family Rhinatrematidae; genus Rhinatrema; species Rhinatrema bivittatum. The sequence goes on along the minus strand of NC_042618.1, from coordinate 52,364,025 downwards.
TTAATGTAAATTATCCTAACTTATATCAATGGTGATGAAACATGTATCCTATACCATACATGAGATTTTTGATCAGGCACAAAAAAGGCTCATATATTTAGTCAACTCTGGCTCGACAACAGCCGATGTTTCGCAGATAAAAGTTTCGTCAGGAGCTGTCAGTGTTCAATGTTCTCAATACAATATTCATATAAACATCTGTGTCACCGCTTCAACTAGTCTCATACTCCTATATAAAGACAACTATATTAGGTTTTATAACAATCAACTTCATATTACTTATCTTTTTGTTGGCAATGGTTTTACCCTTTCTTCAGGACGAATGCGTCTCAAAACACTTCAAACAAGGAACAGAGACTGTCTGGCTGTTAGGTTCCAGTTTAAATAGTGGGGCTGTCCAATCAGGAAAACCAACTTAATGACACCATTTCTGCGGATATATCGCTTAAAACAGATGAAAAAAATATGTATAACAGAAAAAAATGTATGTAGCAAAATTATAACAAAAAAACATTTGATTTCTGCATTTAAACCTTTCGGATATGCTGTATTGAGTCAATGAATCCATTTTTGTTCAGCTTGTAGTAGTTTCATATTAAGATCGCCACCATTTTTTCTGATATATATATTTTTTCATCTGTTTTAAGCGATATATCCGCAGAGAATGATGTCATTACGTTAGTTTTCCTGATTGGACAGCCCCATTGTTTAAACTGGAACCTAACAGCCAGACGGTCTCTGTTCCTTGTTTGAAGTGTTTTGAGACACGTTCGTCCTGAAGAAAGGGTAAAACCATTGCCAACAAAAAGATAAGTAATATGATGTTGATTGTTATAAAATCTAACATAGTTGTCTTTATATAGGAATATGAGACTAGTTGAAGCGGTGACACTAAGATGTTTATATGAATATCGTATTGAGAACATTGAGCACTGACAGCTCCTGATGAAGCTTTTATCTGCGAAACATTGGCCGTTGTCGAGCCAGAGTTGACTAAATATATGAGCCTTTTTTGTGCCTGATCAAAAATCTCATGTATGGTACAAGATATATGTTTCATCACTGTTGATATAAGTTGGGACAATTTACATTCAATTAGACCGCAAGTGATTGAACAGTCCGGACGGCCTCTTCAAAAAACATTGAGGCATGTTGTCAGGCTTGCTGATGCGGTACAATAATTAATTTATAAAAATTTTCCAAAAAGTTTTTTTCTCCTTATAAACTTTTTCTGAAAGATGTTAGTTTTGTTGATTGGCTATTGATTATTAATAGTTTTTCGGGATTTCCATTTTTGGTGTTTTGATTTGTGGTGGAAATCATTTTTGGCTCTTTTTTTGATATCCATTCTACTGTGCCCAGTCTCCAGTCGTCAACCTGATGGTCTCCATCCTCCTGGTCGCTGGTGGAGTTCCTCTCAAAAAGCTTTTCCATTTACATCAGCCTCCATTGCTTTCTCACTTGGCTCCCCCACCTCTGGACTACAACTACATGGCCTGTATTGAGATATGATATACTTGCCTATGTAATTCTTGTATCTGCTGTTACATGTGTTTGCACTATTTCATATGTGGTTGTCACTTATACAAGAGGTGCACTTTGCTTTGTGATCATTAAATTATATAAGGATAAGACGAGTGTGTTCCTGTCGCCTAGGCCATGTGTCCCTATACTTGTTGACAAAGAGAAAATACCTGTGATGTGTGCAATAAATATATGCTTCTTTCTCTTGTCCTTTATGATGATGCACTAAAATTGACAACTAAATGATGTCAATAAAGGCTAAATGTTGATGTCCGTAAAGTGCTGAACTATTTAAATTTACATTTCTGGTCTGATGTTTTATATTTTGGTGCCATGGTGCATTTTTATGTGGAATCTTAAGTATTTTTCTCCACCATTTCTAAGGGTATCTGCTTCTGGACCATTATTCTAAGATCCCTGTTACTTTGGTTCCTTTAATCTCCTAACGCTCCATATGCACTCACCTATCTTCCCAAGGTCTTTGCCAATTGCAGGAGATGCTAGTCTTTTAAAAGAACAGGGTTGGAGAGTAGGCCCTTAAAGTTCACAAGTGTTAAAAGTTCACAAGTGTTGAGCTTTTGTTGATTCCAGGAAAGGGTAGAGTGTGCCTGCAACTGTGCTGCTCCAGAATATTGGCTACAGGTGTGATGTCTGAGACAAAGAAGGTGCCAGCAGCATCATTACATATTAGGGTTGAAGTCCTTCCAAGTTCCTATCTCCTCTCAGCATTAACCCTCATAAACTTTTGCACTGTCTTGTTTTTGTTAGAAGAGTAATGATACGGGATCTGGGTTGTGTTGGGCACAAGGTTTGGCAGGCAGTCTTGCACCATTGGGTCACTGTGTTTACCTCTTTGGTAATCCTCCAATACCAAAAACAGTCCCAGCCTTGATGCCACAATAAAGCCTAGTAACCCTGCAACTCACCCAGGCAGGCCAGAGTTCTTGGAAGTCTAATTCACTTCCCAAGTCTCCAGGAGGCCCCATACCCCTTATTTAGCAAGAGACGTGCCTACCTCCAGTTGTCTTCCTCTATTAATACTATCAAACCTGTTCCCTGCCACCTCATGCTTTATCCCCATGTAGGTCAAAGTGTGAAGTATAAAAAAGTTGGCACTATATTGACAGTGAAGGACAAGATAGTATGAGGTAAGTATCCCTACTCCCTGGTAGGGAGGCCCAGCCCCGGGGAGGGAGACCTTGTTACAGACAGCCCACATTTGTATTGAGAATATCAGGAAGATGGGCTGGTTGCCGTAGGAAAAAGAATCCATGTTTTGTGTAGGCACACAAACCCCCCCCCCCCCCCCCCCCCCCCCCCCCCGACCAAACATGGCCAAAAGCACTGGAAACATACATTAGGTAAATGCTGCTGGATATCTAGAAATCATAACCAATAGCATTTTAACCCATCTAGTGTCCATTATAAGACCTTGTATCCAGGTCAGTTTAGGAAACTGGACCTCAGTGATATCTTCATGATTTATGGTACTATCATATTTTTCAGAAAATGATTGATTTCCTTTCTCTCTAATTTCCCCCTCTCCTACCATCTCCCTGAATTGTGGCATTTTGCACTGATTCATTCTCTCACCAATCTTATTTAATTTGTAACTTGCACCACCATTTTGTAGTTACCGTACTGTGTACTATTTTAGGGCTGCTGCGAGTGAGAGAGAGAGACTCTTTATAAGGCTCTCATATGTCAACTATTTATAATCACTATTAGGAGGGCCAGCTAGTAACACGAGGTGAGGTTTTGGTGGTGGTCTAGGGTTATGGATCCAGTTTTACATGCTCAGGCAGACGTATGAACAGCACATTTCACATAAGTGAAGATTTGTTGTGATCTGGAATTAGGAAAGGTACACAAAGATGAGATTCCTATAATGTTCTCTTGCCCTAGCAAGCTAGGGCAAATCTTCACTGATGTATACTGTGCTATTCGTACGCCTGCCTGTGCATGTAAAACTGGCCCCAAAGCCCTAGACCACCAAAACCTCACCTCTGGTTACTAGCTGGCCCTTCTATAGTGATATAAATAGTTGACTACTATGTGTGCCCACCCCAGAGTCTCTCGCTCTCTCTCTATCTCATTTTCATTTACTCCTCCTAAAATCCGCCCATCTGAATACAATTTGCAAATTTCCATACACAGCGCACGCTGCAATAAATAACGCATGCGTTATTGCAGGCATTAGGGCCCTAACACAATTTGATGAATGACCCTGTTAGTCAGTCTCAGTAAATCAGAAGCAACATGGTTCTCCAGGGAGTCTGTATCTTCACAGCTCCCCACACCTATTATGACAGGTACCCCTATCCAAGTCACAGACACTACCACCACCCTAGGTGTCAGGAATGACTTATTTTGAGCTTTTCTAATCATTTTTCACACCCGTTGCAAACTTCATACTTCTTTTTTGTATTTTATTATCTGAAGTCGGCAAAAATGCGACAAGGCGATAGCTAAAGCCAGAAGAATGCTAGGCTGCATAGAGAGAGGAATATCGAGTAAGAAAAGGGAAGTGATTATCCCCTTGTACAGGTCCTTGGTGAGGCCTCACCTGGAGTACTGTGTTCAGTTCTGGAGACCGTATTTCCGAAGGGACAGAGACAGGATGGAGGCAGTCCAGAGAAGGGCAACCAAAAAGGTGGAGGGTCTTCACTGAATGACTTATGAGGACAGATTGAAGAATCTAAATATGTATACCCTGGAGGAAAGGAGGAACAGGGGTGATATGATACAGTCTTTCAGATACTTGAAAGGTTTTAATGATCCAAAGTCAACGACAAACATTTTCCGTTGGAAAAAAATCAGCAGAACCAGGGGTCATGATTTAAAACTCCAGGGAGGAAGACTCAGAACCAATGTCAGAAAGTATTTCTTCACGGAGAGGATGGTGGATGCCTGGAACGCCCTTCCGGAAGAAGTGGGGAGGACCAAAACTGTGAAGGATTTCAAAAGGGTGTGGGATAAACACTGTGGATCCATAAAGCCTAGAGGATGTAAATGAAATGAAGAGAAGAAGCATGGGGGTGGCTTACGGGACTGACGGCTACTACCCTTATTCAATAAACATACACACGGTTAATGCGACTCCAACATTGCTCTATGCTTAAACGGCAAGAGGAAATGTGGGAAAAAGGATCTGCATTCACAAATAAGCGTGAGAGTAGCTTCCTTGTTATGGCGGTTACTACCCCAAATCAAATTAGCCTGATACTTCACTTTCAATGCATGTACAAGCAGCTCTCTGCTTCAGTGGCTGGGGGCATGAAGAAAAGAGGATTCATATTCAATCAACCAACAAGGACTAAATTGCACAGGCTGGAAAAACAAATAAGCGTGGGAGTAGCTTGCTTGTTACGGCGGTTACTACCCTGAACCAATCAAGCCTGTTACTTCACTTTGAATACATATATAGTGCAGCTCACTGCTTCAACAGGGGGGGAATGAAGAAAAAAGGAATTGTATTCAGACAACAACCAACAAGGACTAAATTGCACAGGCTGGGCAAACAAGTGTGGGAGTAGCTTGCTTATTGCGGCGGTTACTACCCCTAAACAATTAGGCTTGATACTTCACATTGATGCAGCTCCAGCACTGCTCTCTACATCAGTGGCAGGGGTGGAAGGAAATTAGAACCAAAAAGTTACCAATAAGGGCCCTGACCTCAGCGGTCAGAGTAACAGATAAGTATGAGAAAAATAAGTATGAAAGCTTGTTGGGCAGACTGGATGGGCCATTTGGTCTTCTTCTGCCGTCATTTCTATTCTCAACTTAAACCTTTTCTAGACCACATTGACCTTCAGTGTCTCACTTATTCTCTAACCTTATCACACCGAGACTGTTGTAATGTTCTGTTCTATGGTTTATCATCCATTCAGTTGAGAAGGCTTCAAACAGTTCAAAACACGGCAGCAAATTGATTTTTTGTTTTGGGAAAATACGATCGTGTCACCATCCTCTTCAAGGCTTACAGTGGCTTCTAGTCTCTCTATGCATCCAGTTTAAGATTGGGTGTTTAATGTTTAAAGGCCTTCGCTGGGGCACTGCATCTTATCTCTGTAGCGATCACTTTTCTTTCCTCCCAATGTGAATTATTAGTACTACCTTCCTCTAGAGATATTAGACTGGCGAGGACAGGGAAGTCTGCTTTTCATTCCTAGCACCTAGGCTCTGGAATTCTTTCCGCTGCCCTTGCATTTGGAAAAAGACTGTTCTAAGTTTAGGAAAGCCCTGAAAACGTTTCTGTTCCTGCAAACCTTTCCACCTACTGTAGTTGATTCATTTTCACTGTTTTTTTGTTATTGCATTATGCCATTTTTCTTTTACTGCTTCTCTTTTTTTTTTTTTTTTGCTTTTGTTTTTACTCAGTACTGTTTATAGATTTGCACTTAACTGTTGGTTTCAATTTATGCCTTTTATTGGTTTTAACTTTTAAAATGCCATGGTCAGTTTGTATACGCCTTTAATTGTATATCGCAGTGATTTATTCATGTCTTTTCTTGGTTTATTGTAAAATGTCATGTGAATCTGTATACATTTTAATTGTACATCACATTGATTTATCTATGATTTGCAATTAATCAAGTATTTAATAAACTAAACTAAAACTAAAACTAAAACAAGGAAATCTAATGATGGGGGAATTTAATTTTTTTTTGGCTAATTCATTAAGAATTTTTTTGGCTAATTCATTAAGAATCTTGATGGCCTCGAAATAAGAGTAAAAAGTAAGATCCATGATATCCGAGGCACAAGATTGTAAATTGATTAAACCAAGATTATACAGAGGGACTGGATCACAGTAAGTCTCAATTTCTATTGATTTATAACCACAGCATATTTTCTTACCTAATGGAAAAAGCATGCTCTCTGAAAAAAAGGAATGGACAGGGAATTGCTCTGAAATGTTTAATCAGCTTAAGGACCCATAGCAAATTAAGAGCATAGTTGATATCAGCAGTTGAGAACTATTTGGTCCACCTCTCGTGCCTGCACTGGTCATTGCCTTCTATCTACTCTCTGCATTAAAAGAGATCTAGCTGGGAAGGGTAGCCAAGCTTTCAATTAATGATAAATATTTTCAGTCTAAGCATGCTTTTTTCACACAACCAAAGCTTTTAAACTCTGTTCTTTAAAATTAAAAAAAAACCAGGATGTCTAAAGCCAGTTCCTTGGATTATTGTCATAGGAGTTATTGAACGATGGGAGATCATTCAGGCTCAGGCCTTAAGCAATAAATTTCGAGTGAAACAAAATTTGCAGCAATGGCAGCAGCTGAAATCAGACCTCAGAGATATCACTTCCTGGCTAGAAAGAACTGAAAAAGAGCTGGATGTCTTACAGAAACTTGAACCAGCAACCAACTTGCAAGCAATGGAATATAAAGTGAAAAAGCTTAAAGTAAGTTTATATATATCAGTCAAAAACAGTCCATTTTGCACCTGCTTTTGAATGTTTGAATATACTGCATTGAGGTCCTTGAGGAGATCGCTGCATTTTATGGTGTGAGTGCGCTGCAGCAGTACCTCATCCACTCATTGGGTTGTTTGACTTCTCAGATATGTTCACCACCATGACACTTATGTGGCCAAATTTTATGTGCAAACCAGCATTCTCTTTTCCGCATCTATTTGTTTAGATTAAAAAATATTCTTAGTTAAAAAAGGTTTAGTGGAAATATTTTAAAATAAAATGATGCATATGTTTTTTGGGTAATGGATATGGATGCAGCTACACCAGCATGTCTTAAACATTCTGTCTACTAGAGGCAAGGCCTGTAGATGTGGATGCCTGTAATGTAACGCACAGCATAGTACCCTGCAATGTACTGCACCATACCATTTTACATTATGTTCGCTGGATATCATTGTCCACATCAGAAATGCACATAGTAGGGGACAATGACTCCTCAGTGCATTTATAGAAAACTTGTCAGAAGAAATGGTGACAAATTTGTGATTATCATGTCCTGGCTGCTGACTTAGTGGAGCCACAATGTGCAATAGCCAGAACTCTATAGCGTGCCCTGGGCTCTTGAGACCTGGGCCACAGATGAGAACAAGATTTGAACGCTCGGATACTACTTATTTTGATTAATTACTTCATTGTGACCAGAGGCTCAGTTTTTCTGAGGGTTTTCAATCTCCTTTTGCCTTAGGAAACATTGAAAGCCTTTGATAACTACAAAGCTCTGGTGATCTCGGCTAATCTGAGCAGCAAGGAGTTCCAGCAGACAGACAGTGCTGAGTCCAAAGAGCTGCAGAACAGACTTCGGCAGGTGAATTTGCGCTGGGATGCTGCATGTCACGCCCTGGAAAGCTGGAAGGAGCAATTACAGTCTGATCTCATGCAATGTGAGGTGAGCAAAGCAAAAATCACATCTACCAACAGGTTTGTAAGTGCTTGCAGTGTAAGCCAAGCATCAACCTGTCTCCAATAACAATTTTTGGGAAACTTTGATTTTGGAAATGTATGTTCTAGGCTGTAGATCAAATTCCTTTCACATTTGAAAAAAATACTTTATTTGTAATGGCTTTACATTATGTCACATTCTCCAGTGTAGTGTAACCTGAAGTGTATAAATACATTGGTCCCTAAGGACATTTGTTCATGCTATAAAATTGTATTAATATATATGATTAAAGGTATTGTACAAATAAATACCAAAATGACCATATGAATTGTTGAGCAACAGAGGGTGATGGTCAGTGGAGACTTCTCCAGTGAAGGTAGAGTGCCTGGTTGGGATATCCTATGACTTGGTGCTAGGGACAGTTTTCTGAATGTCCTTATTAATGACATAGCAGAGGGACTTGAGGAAAAAATGTTTGCAGATGGATACAAAAATCTGTAATAGAATAGACCTGCCAAAAGAGATGAAAAAATGAAAGGAGACTTGACAAAACTGGAAGAGTGGTCATGGGATTGAAAAATGAGCTTCAATTCTGAAAAGTATAAAGTTGTATATTTGGGGCAAAAATCCACTAACTGGAATATAATTTGGAAGGACAAGAGCTGGGAACTGTTAAATAAGAAAAAGATCTAAGAGTAATCATTTCAGATGACCTGAAGATTGTCAGCCAATATAATAAAGCAACAGGGCAAGCTAACAGGATGCTTGGTTGCATAAGTAGAGGCATCAGCTAGAACAGTGCTTCCCAACCTTTTCAAACCCAAGGCATACTTAACATTATCGAAAATGTTGGGTGGTGCACCATCCTCCACAGAGCAGGCAATGTGGACGTGGAAAGGACTCCTTTGGCCAGAAGAAGAGCTGGGGAAGCACTGAAAGGACCCGCCAGTCTATCTTCAAAAATGTAAATCAATGGAAGAGAGGAAACGGAGACAACATGAACCCATCTCAATGGGCCAGCTCCCTCTGCATACAAGCACAGGATGAGAGAAAAGTCTGTGTGGTGCGGGCAGCTGGCTAAGTTGGTTACCTTGGCTGCCACAGGTGGCTGCCAGAACTCCTTCGCTGTTGCAAGTCATATTCAGTGCTTAGTGCACACTCTCCCCATCTCATACAGCCTGGGAATAGGGCAGAGGCTGATAGGATTCAAAGGAGAGAAGGCTGTGGATGGGGGAAGATGAGAAGTGCTGTGTGCAATGTGTGTGCTGCACAAAACAGTGTCCCAACTATTTATGCTCTGCATGCTGCCCATTAGTTACCACACTCTGGGGTGCATGCTACAGCTAGTTGGAAGAGGCATGCATGAGCACACACCTTCTCAGAAATGAGCTCCTACACATTTAAGAGCCACTTCTGGTGTCTATCGTTGCTACAACGTGCTAAGTGCAGAGGTCAGGTACTGGCCTGGATCTGAGCATCAGGCAGTGTTTTTTCCATGGCTCTTCCAATCTGGTCTGAAGGCACACCAGTGAGCCATGGCATACCAGCTGGAAAACACCGAGCTACAAAAAGAAAGTAACATTGCTTCGCTATAAGTAACTGAGACCCCCTCCTTGACTATTGTGCTTAATTCTAGAGGCCAGACCTTTGTCAGAACGTCAGGAGGATGGAAACAATTCAGAGAAGGGATTCAAAAACGTATACAGAGCCTGCAAAACTGTCCCTACCAGGAAAGATTTGAGACACTCAAAGTCTACTCACAGGAGGAAAGAAGGGAAAAGGGGGATATCACAGAAATATTCAAATGTTTGATAGGCTTCAGGAAATCACAGGAAAGAATGCATTCCATAGAGAGAGAATTTCAAGAACAGAGGGCATGATACGAAGTTGGAGGGAGAGAGGCTCAGAGGAAATATGAGAAAATGCCACTTTCTAAGAGGGTGTTGGATGCCTGGAATAACCTAACGACAGGTGGTAGAAACCAGTACAATTCAAGCACTCTTGGGACAGCAGCAGGAACAGGGTTGGGAGGTTACAGCATTGCAAGCAACCCAACCCTTCACTACCTCAAGAATCAGAGACATGGGGAGAGGTGATCAGGACAAATCAAAGGGCAATTAAAGGATGCACAACCTAGTGATACTGTAGGCCATGGGATAGCCAGGCTACAGTGACCCAGAAACCAATATGGTCAGTGCCTGCAGGTTGGTGTCTACTGGGGACCGAGGAGGCTGGATGTTCAGACCCTCACTAGTTTTGGAAGCTGTTTGGCTTATTACAAAGTTGAATGCTGGCTTTAGTATGGGATCTTCTACGCTCATCTTCCCAAGATGGTGGAGAACGAATGAAGAAGAAAATAAAACCTGATTTGGATAAGGTGCACTATCCTACAAGCGACAAGCTTTTACAGCTGGGATATATCCATAGCAGTGTAGGCAGACATTCCTGTCTTTCTCTGCTGCATCTACTGTTTTACTATTTTATTTAGATATTTTTTATATGCCTTAACATCCTTTAGAATGTGAAAATGATAAAATGTTTTGTATGACTCCAGTAATCCCTCCTCCACTGGGAGGGAGAAGAAGCAAGAAAGCTATATAATTTCTTCTTTCATTATGGATAGAATTTCTCTCAAAGACCTTTTATTATTTTTGTTTATTTTTAATACAAATTCATAATGTTTTAGGATTTCCATGAAAGAAGCCAGGCGTTGCTAATGTGGCTAGCAAGTGCAGAAAACAGAAGATGCAAAGCACAGATCACAGACCCTGCTGCTGACCCTCATAGGGTACTGAAGGGACAAAAGGAATTGCTGGTAAGAAGCACATATTTCTATTTTGGTCAGTCCAAACACATCAAACATACATTGAAGCTGCACTTTCTGCTAATCCCATGAACCTCAGTGCTGAAACATTTCTACAAAGAGACAACAGAAAAACAAATAGATTTGCAATGATTTTAAAAATCATTTAGAACTTTAGAACTAAGGGGTGGATTTATAGTGAGGAGTGTTTAAGGGAGCTGGCTATGCTTTAGATGGCCATCTTAAGCTGATTTTCAGTCATGGTTTCAGGATATCCCCAACAAATATGCATTCTTGGGAACTCTTCGGATTTGACCCATAGGCTCCAGGTTTGGAGACCCAACTCTGGGTCTCCAGGGGAGCACCCAGGAACTCTGGGGTCTTAAAAAAACAAAAAACATCCTGCTCTTCCCGGCTTGGCTGTTCGGTTTGTTTTTTTTGCACGCGTTTGATGAAGGAAGGGCAGGCATTAGGACAGCAGACAAGGGGGGGAGGAGCCTCTCAGCCTGCATCCACTTCCCCTCCTATCCCTTCTGATTGGCTCGTTCTGCTAACCAGAACCAATCAGCAGCAGGAGGAGGGGAAACAATGGCTGTAAGCTGTTAGGAGGCTTTCCCCTCTGGGTCCTGCTGGCTGTTTCAGCTCTACCAGTGTCTGAACAGACCCAAGGAGATAAAGGAGAGTGCAGAGAGAGAGACTGACACTGACTGAGACGCAGTGACAGGAGAGAGCAAGAGTGTGTGTATGTGAGAGGGGAGAGCAAGAGTAAGGAGACAGCAAAGAGGAACAAAAGATGTGAGCAAAGGTGGGAGATGGCGAGGAGGATGATAAAGAGGAGAGGACCCTGGATTGTTGGGGAGGGAATCTAAGAAGATCATGAAGGAGGAAGGGGAAAGGGAATGGAGTAGAGAGTGCAAGAGAAATGAAAAGAAATGGTGAAAGGAGAGATAGTACAAAGAGTAGGACGAGGGAAAGAAGGAAAACAAGAGGAGGATGGGAAAAGAGGTAAGGAAGAGAGAATGGAAACAGAAAAGGAAGGAGGAGGACACCAGAAAGAAACAGAAAACAAGAAAAAGGAACAGAGAAGGGCAGAGAATGAGAAAAGAGAGAAGCTGAGCCAGAAAAGCAAGCCAGAGGCACCAAAGGTTGGAAGCTATTTATCTGCTAGAGAATATTAGTTAAGAAGAATGTAGTTCCCTGGGGTGGGGGCAGAAGGAAGAGAAAATAGCCTTACTGTGAAGCCCTGCCCCCTCCCTGCTAATCTCGGGGCGAGTTCCCGGTGTATGAGATAAAGTTGCATCCACTGGAGATCTCATCATATTCATTGTGGATATCCCGAAAAGCGACTGGCTGTAGGGTCGGGAAGCCCTGACCTAGGGGGGGCTGGTATTGCTAAAATTAAGTAAATGCTCTCTAAATTATAAATGTAAAGAAAGTGGAAAGTTGCTATTACTTTTGTGCTTTAACTGAGGAGGCTGTATTACCAGTGAATTATATCCAGTGACTGTAAAATTCACAAACTGTCTGGTGCCCACATTTGTGTGTCTATGCATATTTACGTATTTTATTTCAGCCTCTGTATCGTGCACGACAAGCAATTACCAACAGGTATAAGTAGCCCCTTCAGCAAACGCTTACAAACTTATCCAAATAGAGGTAACAGGAAATAAAGGGAACTCTGTGCGGAGGCATGTTAAAACTGGCATGTAACAGGCATGGTAAATTCCAGTTTAACATGGACTTTGCAGTCAGAATTGTATGCAGAAGAGTGCCGTGTAAAAAGGACTGCAGTGAGAAGCTGAATGCAGCCATTTGAACCCTGCGGCGCGTTTCGTGCCTATTGATCAAAGCCCCCATGAGAGTTGGGTCTCTCTCCTCCTCTTGCCAGTTCGCTGGTCAGGGGATTCCGAAACCTTCATTTAAGGGAGTTGAGGGCCTTCCCTGAGACTGTGGAGCCCGAAGGGATGAAGGAGAGCATGCTATCATTTAAGTACCCCTCTGCAGGCATAGTTTAAATGTACTTCAACTCTGAGAACTCCACAAAAGACGCTGAAGGAGCCTGCCCTGACATGACTTGACTATTACCAAGACCCACAACGCGGTTTGCATTTCCCTCTCCTAGGCTTCTTGGACTGGGGCAGACAAGTGGTTTTAACAAGGCATGATCCATAACTAATAATAATAGGACATTCAGTACGTGTATGAGTTTGTGTCTGTATGAATATGTGCATACATGTGTGTGTTTGTGTGCATATATGCACATATATTTTTCCTATTCGACTTCTAAACCTGGTAAGAAGCTGAACCTTTACACACGAATATTCCCAGTATTCACAGTGACAAAAAAAAAAAAAAGCACAAAAAATAATTTTAATTTGAGTGGTGCAATGGCCACATCATTTTTTAGTGATTCAAATATCTGATTAGAGATTTTTGGTTTTTTTTAACTTAACCCAAGGGTATTTAAAAAAAATTAGTCTGTTTAAAAAAAAAAAAAGCCCAGCCAGTGTCAAGTGTACGGATACGTTGCAGACTTTATTCAGATTTTCAAAGGGAACGTCCACCTGTGCTTTCCTTAAACAAATTGCCCACTCATACAGCTGGCCTGCAGACTTTCCACTTGCTAACTTTGCGTTATTAAATGTGCATGTGCAGTTTCCCAGCCAATGTCCACATGCCCCTGAAAACATGGCCACAGGGACACCTCCCCTTAAGCCGGCTAAAAGTAAATGCACTGTGGAGCCCCTGCATGCCTGCAGCAGGTTTCAGGCAGCTCTTCTGCCCAGGTGTAAAGGGCTTTTGTCCTCCTCGTGTTATCCCTGTCATAGATAGGTTAGTTGTTTTTCATGAGCTCCTCCATTACCTCCAACTGCACTAAAGAAAGGTAAATAGAAAAAAAATGAGTCACAAGCGTGGAATCCAGACAGTATAACAGGAAGTACATTACCAGCACTTGGGAGGTTGCTAGGGGGTGTGAAATAAACAATCTCAAGCATTCCTCCAAAGGTGTGAAAGTGAAGTAGTTAGTCAGAGCTGAAATCTAAGGGAATTGTCCATAATAAAATGGCAAGATAGAGGTGTAATGGAGCAAGCTGGCCATTACTAACCTAATCTGTTCTGGTTTGCCAAATCTGAAAATTGCTTTCGTTTTTAGCAACTGGAAAAAGAGCTACTGGAGCGGCAGCCGGAAGTGTACTGCCTGCAGGAAATTGCCAGCTACCTGCTTGTTAAAGCAGATGGAGAAGATTATGTTGAAGCCGACGAGAAGGTGCACGTGATTGGAAGCAAACTGCAACAGCTTCTCAAACAAGTTTCGCGGGACTTGAAAACTGCGCAGCTGATGCTGGTGGGTGCGGGCTCTGGAACCCTGAGCTTCCAGGTTTCCAAATTATTCTGTGGTGTTTGCAAAACCAGCTGCATCGTAGACCAGTGCGTCTCCTGTCGGCCGGTAACGTGGCATGACATCTGATGGCTCAGAGTCCCATGGGAGTGGGCAAGCCGGGGAAAGGAAGAAGCTGAAATAAAATAAATTGGCAGAAAAGAAGAAACAGACCTTTGTTTATGAATGAAACAGAATGCTTTTGTCCATGTGCTTGTGATGGCAAACAAAATGAAAAAGATTAACTGTCTTGGGCCAGCTCTGTCCCCAATTTGATCTCCGAGTCGGGCCTTCCACTCCAAAGGTTGACTGGGGATGCTGCAGAGGGCAGCGTTGACAGCCATTGGCAGGGAGGGGAAGCTTGGGTGGGGGGGGTTAGTAAGTCATGGTCATTGTTTAGTGGCCAGATTCAGGGTCTCTTTATCATATGGTTCCAGGAGGAGCCCTGGTGCATGACGTCTGGCCCAGGATTGTCATTGCAATGGCCAGACTGGATTTGTTGGGAGGGTGGGGGAACTAAGATAAGTGCAAATGAAGGATTATGGTGCCAGATCCCAGGCCTGGTTCTGATTGACCTGGAAGTACAATGGAGCAAGAGGAAATGCCAGGTTTAAAATAATTCTAGTGAATGTAATAGTATAACCTTTCATCATTTCAGGACATGACTTCATCGTCAGCAATCCGTGGGCTAGATTCTACAGACCACCACCTGCCCCTCTCAGAATCAAACCCCGGGCTTTCAGAGCAAAAGGTATTTGTAAATGTGTTTGTTTTTACTGCTGTGCCTTTATTCCATTCTTGCTGTCCTCTAAATTTGCTTTGGCTTAATAGAGTAGGAGTGCATATAAAGCTGTATCTGAGTTCAGGCGGGTCTGCTTACCACCATAAATTCACTGCTTTTGTCTAGTTAGCTGAGTTTGCCTTCTATTGGCTACTGTTATTACTTCTACTTATCATTGCTGTAGCATTGCTGACCGTTCAGTAGCGATGCACATCTGTAGCTGAAGTGCGGGTCCGGGGAACAAGCAGCAGCGTCCTACAGAGAATACGTTACTGCTTTCTAATAGCTGCAGGTGCCTCCGCTCTCCGTAGGAGATTTGAATCTCTCCGCTGCGCATGTTTTGTTCGTAGTGCTAACACTTGTTCCAAGGCCAGATAAGGGCTCCCTGACATCTCAAACTGTCTAAAGTTAACAGGCATTCAGTTTTCTTTTTTTCTCATCAGGCTGATGGGGAGAACTCCCAAGCTGAGAGCGAGCAAGTTATCAGGTATTTATTTTATATTCAGTTAGTCTTCTTTTTTTTTTTTTGCACTGTTGCCATTTATTTGTGAAAAAGAAGTTAAAGAACTAAAAGGATGAGGGAAAAAAAAAAAAAGACCTGACCATCTTTGTAGTCTGGAAATTGAACATTATTACTGTGTGAGGCGGGAAGTTTTAGTTTCTAGACTTGCCTCCAGCTTTTCTTGCTGTACTGCATAGCTTTGTAACCAAATGGCCCATCCAGTCTGCCCAGCAAGTTTCTTTTGGTAGGAACTGCCGCTCCGTGCAGGTTACCCCCATGTTTCTCTTAAGGATAGCAACTGACACCCTGTGCAGTTATCCCCAAGCCTTATGATAAGGGTAGTAATATTTACAATCAAAACCAAGCAACTGTCAAACCCATAAAAATGACTGCTAGCCCCCATTTTTACAGGGTGAGGAGCCTTCTTGATAAATTCAGACAGTGCTGCATGAAGTGCTTTGCTTTTGCACTTGGCCGTAGAAGCAGTCCTGTGCTTTTCCCCTAATGTCTGCGCATCAGTACCTCGGACTATAAAAGTCAGGACCCCGTGTTGGTTGTCGTCTGAATCCAATTCCCCTCCTGCTGTCTAAGCGGAGAGCGATGCTGCAGTTCTGTCAAAAGCAGCAAGGTGAATTGGTTAAGGATGGTAACCTTCTGTTAAAGGTGGTAACTGCCACTCCATGCAGGTTACCCCCCGGCTTATCAGTATCCCAGACCGTAAAAGTCGGGGCCCTCTTTGCTGCTTGTTTGAATCCAATTCCCCTTTTTCCCCCCCCTGCCGTCGAAGTGAAGAGCAGTGTTGCAGTTGTGTTAAAAAGCATCAAGACTTGCTTATTTATTTATTTGATGTATATTCTGCTTTTCATACACTTTAAAGCTATTGGTTAAGGGTAGTAATCCTCATGCCTTTTGTTAAGGATAGTAACTGCCGCACTGATCAAGTTACCCCCCGTGCACCGTTTCTTCATTTGAGGTGATGAATTCTCGTTAGTCGAAGGAAGTAATGCAGAGTGTGATGGATACTCAATTTTCTTGCTAGATGCTAAGTCCTGCTGTTAAGGTAGTGATAGAATGGGCCTGGCATACATCGTTATGACACAGTCCTATAGTAGATAATGTGAAATACCCCCGATTGCCGGATGAAAAAACAACAGTGAGTTCCTAAGCCAGCCTTTAGGTCGATGTCAAACATAGGAGGGATCTAACCATTAAGCTCTGTACCTTTTTTTTTTTTTTTTTAAAGTCTACAGCACGGCAGTACTTTTATATATTAGGTTCACCTTGTTGAATGCTATTGTTCTATGCTCCTTCAGCAAAGTAACTGATGATGTAAATATACTGAGTTCTTCTTTAACCATGGTAGCCAGAATCAGATGCCAAACACATGGCACTTAACATGCAGATAAGTACTGCTGAATATATTGATCTCGGAAATGAGAAAAGTGGCTTTTTCTAACATATGACTGTGTTTGAAGGTTTAATTTACTAAATATGTGAAAAATGGTGGTGAAAAAACGTCTTGAAAAATGCTCAAAAAAATATAAAGTAAAAAGGACCTGGTACCATAAGAGAGAGTCTGGTAAAAATACCACTGACCCTGTGAGGAGAGGTCCTACAAATATATAGTAGCTACACTTGAATGATTTAATGAAAATACCAGGTGTACCAATCTTCAAAGACACTTAACATGCAGTGCCAGGGCGCCATGTGAAAATATTGTTTCTGTGTCCAGTTTGCACACAATGCAGACCACTTAAAGAGAGATTGTGGATTCCAGGGCAACCATATAAAGCAGTGGACTTGCCCTTAGGCGCTTGCAGGTCGCCCAAGAGAATATCCAGCTTTTTAACAGTCTGCCTTATACGTTACCCATTACATAACTGTTGGCAATTTTAACATTAATATAGGCTGCAGGTAGACTGCTATAATTTTATATTTGCTGATGTGCATCATTAATGAAAATGGCAGTGTACCAAAAACCAGAAGAAACTCATTTAATCCAACATAATGAGACCTCTGCACTGTCTGACATTGTAATTACTAAGTCTACAGTATTTTTCCATTTGAAGTACAGCGACCTTGATAAATCAAGTTATTTCTTTCATTTTGTGGGAATAGGTAAAGCTTTTGATAAATTGGGAACACGGAGGTCAGTATTCGAAAGGTTTAGGCCCCTAACTTTGGGATGTAGGCTCCTCAATTTGCCCTTTTGAAAATGTACTGGTGTCTAAATTTAGGCTTCTAGTTTCACCAGGAGCTTTAAAAGTGGGTGGCTGCGGAGGTGGAGTTAGGGCAGGGGGAAAAAAGTGCTTAGCACTGATTTTCAGAACTAGGCATCTAACTTAAGTGACTAAATCTGAGCAAATGACTAGCAGGCTTACATTCAGGGCCTCGAAATGTAGGTGAATTTTAGGCTGCAAATATATGCCTAATTTATGAGCTCAGCTTTTATCGAGCATGAGCCTCATAGCATCTCATGATTATACAGTGCATTACAAAGAGGTTGATTATACAGAGGAAATTTAAGAAAGATGAACCTGTATGAAAGAGAACAAAAATGAGCGGGCTAGATAATGTCCCGTGAAAAAAGGTTGTAGCCAGGGCAAGTGACTTGGCAGAAGCACTCAGACATATATAAAGGGTTATGGTGAACGATTACTTTTTGCCCTGACTCATTACTTTTTGCCCTGACTCATGTGATGCTATAGAAAAAGGGATTTCAATTGGAGCAGTGGTGATTGAGGTTAGAGAGGAAGAGTTTTCGAACTATAAGGATAAGTGAGTGCCAGAACACATTATCTGGGAGATTGTAGAATCTCTGTCACTGGCATAAGAGCAGGTTGGACTCGCGTATTCGGAGCATTTAGTTACCCTGGACCCTGTGTAATGGGGGATGAAGTATAAACGCCCTTTTGAAGTCTCTCTTTGTCATTTATGATGTGAATTTATTTTTTTTTATTTGCAGATCTCAAAACCAATCTGAAGTCATGCCAGAAGCTTCCAGACCCCGTTCCTTCTTTTTCAGAGTCCTCCGAGCAGCTCTACCACTCCAGTTGCTATTTCTCCTGCTTTTGCTTCTCACCTGCATGGTCCCTTTCTCGGAAGAAGATTATAGTTGCACTCATGCAAATTACTTTGCCAGATCTTTTTATCCCATGCTGAATTATACCAACGGGCCTCCCCCTACATAGATTGTCCTTGTGCGAGTGTGTTTTGGGCCAAAAACTCTGTTTAGGTGCTGCTGCCACCGACAAGCTTTAAGTCTAACCATTTATATAAATACAGAAACTTTCCTATTTGAACGGAAGTTGCATTTGCAGAATGTTCTCCGGTAATGGAAGAAGCATAAATAGCAACAGAATCAACCCATGGTCAAGGTCTGATAAGGTCAGATTTGAAGTGACCGAGAGTGGTATCGTTCATATAGCCACCTCTGTTCATGAAAAGAAAATGTTCGTGCTTATACAATTTTCAAAACAATGTATATTGTTATTTTAAAGGTATATAAATATATATATATTTTTTGCATAGACAATGTGTGTGGATGTAAAATCTTTTTAACCAATTTCCGAACGACTACTGCTCGGCTTAGCGCACGGGCTTTTCTGAAAGCTAATCTGGCATGTGAACCGATGTGAGGTCACTAAACAAAACTGCAAATAAATAAATAAGTAAATAAAATAAATAAAAAATATGGCAGTTCATGAACAGACGACACACTAGCAGAAGGTATTTTAAAACACCGTTAACTAATGTTCAGACCACAGTGGCTTTACCATGATCCACTGGATTGAAAATATTTTAAAAAGCAGATATTAAGGAAATGGTGCTTTGCATGCATTTAGATTCTCCATCTTATTTCTGGTAATGGATCGCAAATTCACACACAAAGCTTCTCAATCAGCTGATAGAAGCAGTAAGGCATTTTACTTTGTTATACTTCTGGCACACCATTAAAAAATTAACTTTCTTGCATGGATGTGGTTATTTTGTGCAGACTTGTTAAAGTGGAATTTTAGACTTTTTTTTTTAATTTCTTTGTGAATTACAGAATATATATATATATATATGCAGATAAATAATGTAAAGTGTGATTTTCTCTTTTTTATCAAAGATTTTTGGCTGATTGTCTTTAATGTTGTACAGTGTGCCAAAAGAAATTAATCTTACTTTTATAACATTAATTTTTTAAAAGATTTTTTCATGTAATGTTTGAAAGTGAAAATAGTTTTTCGGGTTTAAAAAAATCCTGCATTATCTACAGCTAACTGACCCATTGTCTGCAAGCTGTAAAAATGCAGTGTTTGATTAAATTACCCACAATGATTGCAGTGACGTATGCACTATCAAGTTAAGCCATATAAACGTATATGGTATGTTAACACGAAGCAGCTAGCATACCTCGAGACTTAGAACATCTCGGTGATATCAAAATTATTTTTGCTTTTTTCTGAACCTAAAATGGCTGTAACTCTGTGTTTTATACTGTTGAGTTAAAACCCTGAAATTTTTAAGTGTGGTCTTTCCATAAATGAATCATGTGAGCAGTTTGTGTGTGTGGCTTTTTTTTAATTAAAGATTTTATTTAGGTCTGCTTGCTGGATATTGTACAGTTCGCCAACAGAAATCATTCCCTGTAAAGGGTTTTGTTTTTGTATCTTATCTTTTTAAAACTATTGACATTTAGAAAAAGGAAGCCTATATTTTTGAATGGTGATTAAATAAAACCTGAATGTACATCTTTGTGTTTCTGCCAGATGGACTGAGTGAGTTTGTGGCACTGGCAGTGCAGACACCTTTCAATAAACACCGGCCACTGCTTAAAATGGGCTGAACCAGTTGTCTCCTCATTTGAACCTGCAGCATTATTTGTTTTAAAGATAACCAGACAATCTTAAAGCAGCAGTGCTAATACCAATAGCTAATCTGTTTCTCCTGTTTCATTTCTCCTTTCATTCTTAACCCCCAAAACTCTTTATTTCTTGAAGTCTTCATATTAACACCAAGGCACACAAATATTCTGTTTTACTTTTATCTGCCGTGGCTGGAATGTGGAAAGGGAAACGATGCATCATAAACATCAAACACATTTCTTTTTTTTTTTTTTTTTAAATAGAATTAAAATGTTACTGATTTTGTTTGTTCGAGATGCTGACTGAATTATTTAAAAGCACATGGATGATTTTGCTATTTTAAAACTAAATAAAGACAGCCTTGATCTTCTCTGCTTAGAAAGCTGATTCACCTGTTTTTAATAAGAGGACCTATTCTTATCTGGGCAGTGGTTTTGCGGTGTTTGTCACGTGTGTAACAGAAACTTTTCCAGTCCAAGGTACCTGGTCGGTTCCATGTCCAGGCTGCAGGCGCGTTTCGCTGTGTTCGTGGGTGAGGCAGGTTGTGTCTTTGTGCCCTGACTTAGATGGTAAGCTGCATTCTCTGTATAGCACGGCGTACTTCTAGTAACACTAGAGAGATGAGTAGTAGTAGTAGCAGCAATGGAATGTCTTCCCCCTCCATTCATTCTAGAGCATCAGTCAAGTGACCATATCTAGGCTCTTTCCATACTGATGAAATGTACAAAACCATATTAAGTGTCTTGCTGGGAGCAAAGTTTCATACCGCAGCTTCCGAATTATTGCAGTGCACATCTTCCTCCTTAAAGCAACACAATGTAGAATAAACATCCTGCCTCCCCCCCCCCCCCCTCCGAAAAAAAAAATAAATCAACATTGCAAGCAACGTTGTCAAATCTGTGTTGTCCTTCATTTAAATCAAGGCATGCATTCCACAGTTGGGAAAATGGAAATTAGGAGGGATTTTCTTCACACAGTTCACTCGTTTGCCATGTGTTTATGTGAATGACTTTGAGCCGTATAGTGGCATTTTCTGCAGCACACACAGAGGTGACGTAGCTGATCATATTTAGACTCTGTCAGATTACTGATACTCTAAGACTGTTTAGTGCTGTGAGCCATCCAAATCTGGGAAACCAGCGCACTTGTGATTTAATTCAAGGAAGAAAGGACTGGCCTGACTAAACCTCTTTTCCCTTCTCATCCCTCTCGTTTTCTCCACCGTCTATAGTAGCACCTATTACACGGTACAGACACTTGAACGGCTCTGAGCTTTGGTCACAGAAATTTAATTACATGTCATTTGTAATGCAAAGGTTTTACAATGATTGGGTTACTTTAGCAAGCTATGTTTAGATTTATTTTCTTTCATGGTGGTAAAGACATCCAAACCAAACCAACAAGGTTAGTCCAGCCTGCTGTGCTCCACACTACTTTAAAACTGTAAACACTGTGCTGGCCCAGTGGCTCAGGAGTCACACAGCACTGCCATGCAGAGGACCTGTTTGATTTCCCCAGACCTAACTTCTGCCCCCTGGCTGGGGTTAAGGATGCTGTAGAAGCAGCAGGACCTCGGCCATCACTCGACAGGTTCTGGAGGGAGTCACAGGCTAACCCCAACCAAGGGGGCCAATGCAATACAGTGCACTCAGCCAAGCGCATTGTATAACCCGCAGTCGGATGCGGGATAAATAGGCGCTAAACCACCCCCAATGCAATAGGGGGATTAGCGCCTATTTAATGCGCATCGGACGCGGAGTGAATGAGAGAGCGCTCATCATATGTAAATGCATGTGAATGAGCCTATTACTCATTCACTCCGCATGCAAAAAGATAAATGTGCGTCTCAAGATGCACATTTATCGCTCAGGTATTAACGCATGCCTGGAGCAGGCATTAATAGCTGAGCACAGGTAAAAGAAGTACAGAAAAGCAGAAAAAAAACTGCTTTTCTGTACTTCCTTGTAAAGTAAAAAAATAAAAAAAGAACTCAGCAGACCGCCGAGTTATGAAGACTGACGCCGGTAAACTCGGCCTCGGTTTTCATAACCGGCCTTCTGCTAGTAATGAAAATGGCCGCTGATAAACTCGAGTTTACCGGCGTCAGTCTTCATAATCAGAAGCCGCAGCAGATCGCATTAGCAAGGAGGCGCTAAGGTCGCATAAGCAACCCTAGCACCTCCTTCCTAACGCAGCCCCCTAACTTACATACTGCATGGTGCCCCCCCCCCCTTGCAGGTGCCATGCGTTCGTTAAGAAAGTGGGTGCTGAAAAGTCAGCGCCTGCTTTCCGCGAACATTATTGCATCTGCCCCAAGGACTGCTGTTGCCGTGGTTAGGGCTGGGTGGGGGTTGCAGAATGAAGGCTCGTGGCCCCAAAGGATGCCACTTCTGCCTGCGATGGAAGCTCAAGAGAACAGGAGGAAACGGCCAGATCATAGAGCACTCCCCCCACCACCACCATCAAAAAACCCAAACATACATCAGTCTTTGCAGTGGGGCACTTTAGGATTCTGATTTTTTCATATTTATATTTTTAAAAAGTACCAATTTTACAAAAGAAGCAAGTCCTGAAATTGATAATTTAAAAAAAATGACATGCAGATTCACATCTTTCCCATGTTATTAAAATAATCACTCGTCCATCTCAGCCAGCTGTCACTGCAGCAGTCCTCTGGCTGAAAGACAGAGGTTGCACTTCCCCTCCAGGAACCAGCACCAGTCAGTGTTGGATGATTGCAGAAACACCCTGCCAGAGCTTGTGAACTCTGCACCACCGTGCAACCCCGCTCCTTGCTTGCCAAAGGACAGTGATCCAGCTTCCAGCAGCAAACTTAGGTCATGCACTTGCTGCATTTTCTCATTTAAAAAAAATCCTGAAGATGCTTCATTAAATTCCAAGCCAGAGTGTGTTGGCACGTCTCTTGGCTTTGCTACGAACTGAAATTACATTTATCCCAAGCGGAGGACTCTGGATTGCAGACTTTTGGAATGTTGTTAGTTTTTGTCTTCTGTTGTTCCAGGTGGTTTGTTCTAGCTAATACTTTGAAACAGGGTGAAGTTTTACATTTTTCTGTACAGTTAGCTCTATTATTCTTGCATAAATCTTTCTTGTTCTTGTTTCTCCTAGGGCAAGCAGGATGGTGGTAGTCATATGTCGGTGAAATCATCTGATGGAGCCCAGCATGGAAAACTTTTGTCAAAGTTTCTAGAAGCTTTAACCAGCAGGCTGAGCATGCCCGGCCTGCTACTATCATAGTTATGGATCAGGGAAGTCCCTGAGGGGTCTGTTTGCATCAACTTGCAGGGGAGGGGGAGTACTACCAGGATAAACAGAGATTCATGGGTCTGCACATTACACACCCAAGCTGAAAACTGTAACAGGAAAAAAAGTATGTAAGGGACCCAAGCATTCATTACCAGGTAATCCTATGTCCCCACCAGGGGCCACAGATGAGATAGAGTCTAGGGATACGGAGCTGCGCCACGAGCAATACCTTAGATGTGAAGAAAATAAATGCAGAGGCTCAGAATGTTCTGGGGTTCTTTGAGGTTGGATCTAGTCCTGGGGAGAGCTTCTGAATTTATCAAGGACTTATGTTCCTTGAGCAGCCTTGGAGGGGGTTCTAAGATGGGGGTGTTCACTCCTGAAAGCTTCTCAAGAAGAATCCTTATTATAATCTCTGTTTGTTCACCTTTATCTCCATGCATTGCAATGCACTAATATGGCAGCTACTTGATTGAGTAGGTTGTGGAATTTGAAAGGTTATAAGGGGCCAGTGTATTTGAAACTGGAGGACGTACTGCCAAGTGATTGCGTGCAGCAGGACTTTCCTCAGTTGGAGTTGGATTAAGAGGAAAGAGTCTAAAGTGGAAGGGTTAATCATGTGGTTTAGCGCAGGGGTTCTCAACTCAGTCCTCGAGATACACCTAGCCAGTCAGATTTTCAAGATATCCGCAATGAATATGCAAGAGCTAAATTTGCATGCACTGCCTCCATTAAATGTAAATCTCTCTCAAGCATATTTACTGCGGATATCCTGAAAATCTGACTGGTTAGGTGTCGCCTGAGGACTGGGTTGTGAACCTGTGGTTTAGAGCAGTGCATCTCAACCCCATCTTCATGGCATACCTAGCCAGTCAATTTTTCAGGATAGTCACAATTAATTTGCATAAGATAGAACTGCAAACAGTGGAATCAGTGTATGGAAATCTCTCTCTTGCATAATCATTGTGGATATCCTAAAAACCTGATTGGCTTGATGTGCCCCAAGGACTGTGTTGAGAAGCGCTGGTTTAGAGTATCCTGCCTTGTGCATTCTCAGCATCTTAGGATGAGAGTCAACAGAGTACGGTCAAAGAAAGTTCGGTATAAAGAGGAATCAAGGCTAGATTGCTAGAGTAACCTGAAGGGGTATTTTAGCATCAAGAGAAGCCCCTGCATGTCTCTGATCTGTGCAAGTAACTTCTGTCACTGTTCTGTGAATATTACCAGAAGAAAGTGTGTGACCTGATAAGTCAACAAACAGTCAATAGTATGGACTGTTTTTTAATGTCAAGGCTTTTGGGAGCATCACAACAATCCTAAGGCAGGGCTTCCCAAACCTGTCCTGGGGACCCCTTGGCCAGTCACGTTTTCAGGATATCCACAATGAATATGCATGAGATAAATCTGCAAACAGAGTCGCCATATGATGCAAATTTATCTCATGCATGTACATTGTGGATATCCTGAAAACCCAACAGGCTGTTAGGAGCTCCGAAGGCAGGGCTTCCCAAACCTGTCCTGGGGACCCTCAGCCAGTGAGGTATGCAAATGTATCTCATGCATATTCATTGTGGCTATCCTGAAAACCTGACTGGCTGTGGGGACCCCAGGACAGGTTTGGGAAGCCCTGCCCTTAGGGCTCTGGAGCAATGCTTCCCCCCCACCAGAGGATCCCTAGAAAGCCACATGGGTTGCACAGTATGGCCCAGCAACTCCCTGCTGTGCCCCTTGTCCAGTAAGGATTTGGAGGAGAGGTCACAATTATATTTGTTTTTATTCCCTTAACACTGAGAACAACTGCTTAAACAATGTTGTGAAAGAATCTACTCAAAAATGTATAACATCAAAGGTGAATCTAGGGTCTGCTGTTTGCTGCTTCATTTCCTTTTTCCACATAAGGTTGCTGGAAAACATGGAACAGCTGAAAATGCTTACACTGAAGAAATGAGATGTGTTAGTAATTTGGTCCTTCGTGTGCAGTGCTGCCCCTTTAAGAAGGTCAGCAAGTTGTGATCATGCTGTGGTACTTTGCTGGTATTTCAGAAATTCACAAGGGACTTACAATGGTGAAATTTGCAGGCTAAAAAGTGTCTCTGTACCCTTAACCACAGTGGTTCTGTTCCAAAGGCAAGACCTATGCAGTTCTTAGTTTCCAGAATAAAAATCCTGTAGTTATAAAGGGGGAAAAATATGGACAGCCACAGCTCAAAACTTGTATCAGAGCAGTCCACAATAGCTACGGGTTAAGGCTGGTAGTACAGCCGAGTTCAAAAAAGGGGTTGGGGCAAATTTTTAGCGGAAAGATTCATTAACAATTATTGGCCAGAAAAATGAGGTGGCTCCACCTCTTAATTCTTGGAATGAGGAACAGGGAATGGACTTTTCTAATGGGCTCTGCTGGGTCGTCCTAAGGGACTGCACTGGCCCCTGTCAGAGACAGGATGCGGAGCTTGGTTCAGCACATGGTCTGACTTAGTGTGGCACTTATGTTTTTATATGTGGAGAGTTCTCTGTATATGTATCTGAGTCACACAGACAGAAAAGGCTGAATCACTAAATCTGTGTTGGCTCTGCCCCAGATGGCCAGTAACTTTGTTCTTCAGAATAGCCTATAGCATCGTGCCCAGGACCGATGCCAGGCTCATCAGTCTATAGTATCCCACAAAACCTCTGACCACCCTCCTATCCCCACACACTGTAGCCAATTCGAATGAGAAGTTTCAGGAATAGTCTATTTATACCTGTGGTATTTAAAATGGCATTAGTGATTCCTGAGTTCTAACAAAGCATCTGTGTAAAAACTATAGTGGGCTGAATTTTCATTTTCCTCCGTCTCCCTCGGGCACAGGCCATAGCCTTGCCTTACCTCTACAGCTGGGATTAGAATAGGAGAACAAGAAGACTGTCCCCAGAGGCCTGAACATATCCCAACTGACAGAAAATGAAGGCAGAAGCCAAATGACAAGTATATATGAAACACGAAAAGAGTGGGAGTTATTTTTATTATCTGTTTTTCATGGCAAGTATGTGTTGATCTGCAGAAATGCTATGCTGTACCTGTTGTGATTCCAACTGTTTCAAAAAAGATTTTTGGGCATAGCTAAGGTGAACAAATAGACAAGGGCTGATTACAAAAGCCGTAGTTCATAAGTAGGCTTCAAGTGACAATCTGATGGGCTGCCTACCTCTTAAGTCCTCTAACTAACCTAGAACAAAGGGGAAAGCTGACAGTCGCTCAGCAGCACATGGTTCAGAGGGAGGTATCTTCGAAGGATACTAATGAAACAGGAGAGTTAGGGCATCCCAACAGAGAGGTTCCAATAAAAGCAAATGTAGTCCATGTACCTAAGTAAAGAATCACCTGAGCTAAATGATTCCAAATCCCTATCAACTGAAAAGCAAGTGCTTGTTTAAAAAAAAAACCAAAAACACACACTTTGAAATATCTGTATTCCAATGCCAGAAGTAAAATGGGAGAGTTATAGTTGTGAATGGTGAGTAGGGCTGGGGCAAGGGTCTGTAGTGCTCTAGGCAGACCAATGTCACATTACCCCCCACCCTCCCCCAAACCCAGCCCGAGTTGAACGTGCCCATCTTGAGGGCTGTTCAGCTTGGAGAAGAGACGGCTGAGGGGGGATATGATAGAGGTCTTGAACGAGTAGATGTGACTCGGTTATTTACACTTTCGAATAATAGAAGGACTAGGGGGCATTCCATGAAGTTAGCAAGTAGCACATTTAAGACTAATCGGAGAAAATTCTTTTTCACTCGATGCACAGTAAAGCTCTGGAATTTGTTGCCAGAGGATGTGGTTAGTGCAGTAAGTGTAGCTGGGTTCAAAAAAGGTTTGGATAAGTTCTTGGAGGAGAAATCCATTAACTGCTATTAATCAAGTTTACTTAGGGAATAGCCACTGCTATTAATTGCATCAGTAGCATGGGATCTTCTTAGTGTTTGGGTAATTGCCAGGTTCTTGTGGCCTAGTTTGGCCTCTGTTGGAAACAGGATGCTGGGCTTGATGGACCCTTGGTCTGACCCAGCATGGCAATTTCTTATGTTTTTATGGCAGATATATAGAGCTAGTGCCAGCACGCCACCCTCAGTGACTGCCTAGTCCCGCCTGATGGTCACACCAGCCCTGATGATGAGATGTACGTAATTAGCATCTCAGAGACCTTGTGGAAAGAGGATAACTAATGGGACAGAACTTGCCAGGGTACAAATTATATCACAATGATAGGGAGGATCAACTTGGTGAGGGGGTGGTGCTTTATGTTAGAGATGGCATGGAGTCCAACAGGATAAAGAATATACAAGAGATTAAATGCACAGTAGAATCTTTATGGGTAGAAATCCTATGTGTGTTGGCTAAGAGTATAGTCATCAGCATATATTATCATCCATTTGGCCAAATTGATGAGACAGATGATGAAATGCTAAGAGAAATCAGGGAAGCTAACCAATTTCAACTACCCCAAAATTGACTGAGTAAATGTATCATCAGAACATGCTAGAGCAGTAAAGTTCCTGGATGTAATAAATGAATGTTTCATAGAGCAATTGATTCAGGAACCAATGAGAGAGGGAGCTATTTTAGATCAGATTCTTGGTGCAATGCAGGATTTGGTGAGCGAGGTAAAGGTGGTGGGACCACTTGGCAATAGTAATCATAACATGAGCAAATTTGAACTAATGACTGGAAGGGGGACAATATGTAAATCTACAGCATTAACACTGAACTTTCAGAAGGGAAACTTTGATAAGGAAAAAAGAGAAAACCAATAGGGATGTGAATCGTTTTTGAACGATTAAAATTATCATCCGATAATTTTAAAATCGTTCTAAACCATTAGAGTACACGATACAATACAAATGCCCACGATTTATCGTCAGGAGCATTTATATTGTATCGTTAAATAGGGCACGGGAATTATTTGGGGGAGGGTGGGAAAACCGGCACACCAACACAACCTCTAAACCCACCCCGACCTTTTAAAACAAATTCCTTACACTCCCCCACCCTCCCGAACCCCCCCAAAATGTTAAATTACCTGGTGGTCCAGTGGGGGGGGGGTCCCCGGCGCGATCTCCCGCTCTCGGGCCATTGGCGCCATTTTGGCTACCACTGATAAAAAGGCGCCGATGGCCCAAAAAAAAACCCCCACCCCGACCCTTTTCAAATTACCCCTTTGCTTCTCCCACCCTCCCGACCCCCCAAAAAACCTTTTAGATGTACCTGGTGGTCTAGCGGGGGGTCCAGGAGCCATCCCTTCAATCGTGCTGGTGCCGGTGCTGGAGGTTTCAAAATGGCGCCGATCGCCTTTGCCCTTAACTTGTCACAGGGAGCGACCGTGCAAGGTAAGGGCAAAGGCGATCGGCGCCATATTGGCAGTCTATCGCCTTTGCCCTTACCTTGTCACAGGGAGCGACGGTCGCTCCCTGTGACAAGGTAAGGGCAAAGGCAATCGGCACCATACTGGCAGTCTATCGCCTTTGCCCTTACCTTGTCACAGGGAGCGACGGTCGCTCCCTGTAACAAGTTAAGGGCAAAGGCGATCGGCGCCATTTTGAAACCTCCAGCACCGGCACGATTGAAGGGATGGCTCCTGGACCCCTCGCTAGACCACCAGGTACATCTAAAAGGTTTTTGGGGGGGTCGGGAGGGTGGGAGAAGCAAAGGGGTAATTTGAAAAGGGTCGGGGTGGGGTTTTTTTTTTTGGGCCATCGGCGCCTTTTTATCAGTGGTAGCCAAAATGGCGCCGATAGCCCGAGAGCGGGAGATCGCGCCGGGCCCCCCCCCCCCCCCCACTGGACCACCAGGTGATTTAACATTTTTTTTTTGGGGGGGGGGGGGGTCGGTGGGGTTTTGTTTATCTGCTCAGGCCTCACTAAAAATTTAACAATGTGAATTGGAATCGGAACGATTCCAATTCACAATCTCTAACGATCCGATTTTTCCCTCCCACCATCCGAACCTGATCGTTAAGACGATCGGGCACACGATTCACATCTCTAAAAAACAAAGGTTCAGCTACAAAGGTTGAGCGTACAACAGAATTGGACATTCTTTAAAAATATCATCTTAGAAGTGCAAGCCAGATGTATTCCACACATTAAGAAAGGTGGAAGGAAGGCAAAACGATTACCAGCATGGTTAAAAGGTGAGGTGAAAGAGGCTATTTTAACCAAAAAAGTCTTTAAAAAATTGGAAGGAGGCTTCATCTGAAGAAAATAGGAAAAAGCATAAACATTGTCAAGTTAAATATAAAGACAGGCTAAGAGAGAATTTGAAATATAGTTGGCCGTAGAGGCATAAATTCATATTAAAAATTTTTTAAAATATATATGAAGCAGGAAACCTGTGAGGAAGTCGGCTGGACCATTAGGTGATTGAGGGGTTAAAGTGGCTCATAGGGAAGGTAAGGCCACTGTGGAATGACTAAATTAATTCTTTGCTTCCGTGTTTCTTAATGTTGGGAAGAAACCAGTTCCGGAGACTGTTTTCAAGGGTCATGATTCTGATGAATTGAACCAAATCACAGTGAACCTGGAAGGTGTAGTAGGCCATATTGATAAACTAAAGAGTAGCAAATCACCTGGACCAGTTGGTATACATCCCAGGGTTCTGAAAGAACTAAAAAGTAAAATTTCAGATCTATTAGTAAAAATTTTAATCTATCATTAAAATTGTCCATTATACCTGAAGACTGGAGGGTGGCCACCGTAACCCCAATATTTAAAAAGGGCTCCAGCGGTGAACTGGGAAACTATAGAGGGGTGAGCCTGACTTCAGTGCTGGGAAAAATAGTGGAAACTATACTAAAGAACAAAATCACAGAACATATAGATCAACATGGTTTAATGGAACACAGCCAACATGGATTTACCCTGGGAACTCTTTCCTTAAAAATCTGCCACATTTTTTTTTGAAGGAGTGAATAAACATGTTAATAAAGGTGAACCAGTAGATGTAGTGTATTTGGATTTTTAGAAGGTGCTTGACAAAAGCCTCAGAAGAGGCTTCTAAGAAAACTAAAAAGTCGTGGGATAGGAAGCTATGTCCTTTCGTGGATAGCAAACTGGTTAAAAGACAGGAAATGGACAGTAGGAATTAAATGGTCAGTTTTCTCAGTGGAAAAAGTTAAACAGTGGAGTGCCTCATGGATCTGTATTTGGACTGGTGCTTTTAAATATATTTATAAATGATCTGGAAAGGGATGCAGTGAGTGAGGAGATCAAATGTGCAGTTGATACAAAATTATTCAGACTAGTTAAATCACGTGGATTATGATAAATTGCAGGAGGACCTTGTGAGACTGGAAGATTGGGCATCCAAATGGTAGATTAAATTTAATGTGGACACGTGCAAGCTGTTGCGCTTATAGGGAAAAAATAACCCATGCTGTAGTTACACAATGTTAGTTCTATATATTAGGAGTTACCACCCAGGAAAAAGATCTAGGCATCATAGTGGATAATACATTTAAATCTTCGGCTCAGTGTGATGAGGCAGTCAAAAAAAGCAAACAATCCCCTAAAACAGTGGTTCCCAACCCTGTCCTGGGGATGCCCCAGCCAGTCAGGTTTTCAGGATATCCACAATGAATATGCATGAGAGAAAATCTGAAATCACTGCCTCCATAACATGCAAATTTTCTCTCATGCATATTCATTGTGGATATCCTGAAAACCCGACTGGCTGGTGGGCCCCCAGGACAGGGTTGGGGACCACTGACCTAGATTCATCAAAATGTGTTAACGCATGGATAACACCTGTGTTTATGGAAATTTTAGAATTACCACATCATGCGATAATTCCTATTTTCACATCTGAGAGAGACTGAGGAGAGAGAGAGACTATCTACAAGACCTTTAGAATAGTCAGGTATTTATATCTCATTAGGAGGGCCATCTAATAGCTTGAGGTGAGGTGTTGGGGGGTGGTTGATTTAATTATTTATTTAATTAATTTACTATACCGACATTCAGGACAAAAAGTCTTATCACACCGGTTCACATCAAAACCTGGGAAAGTTACATATAACAAGGGATTAATCAAGATAAATTCAGGATAACATAAGTTCTAAGTTATCTTTAAACTAACTCAGATCTTAAGGAAGGAATGGGGCTGCCAGGGTAGAGGAGCTAGGCAGGGTGGGGAGGGAGGATAAAAACAGCTAAGTGACAATGGTAACAGGAAAGTGGTACTTAAGTATGAAATGACTTAAAGAGAGAGGGTGACAGGGGCTGGAGAGAGGGGTGAGGGAAAAAAAGGGGGGGGGGGGGGTAGGGGGACAGGAATAGAGGGAGTGATTACAGCATGATTACAGCAAGTTTCTGAACCGATAGCTTCATCGAGAGTCAGTGTTTGTGTCGCAGCAGATTAAGGAAAGGCTTGCTTGACTAGCCAGGTCTTCAATTTCTTGCTAAAGGTAAGCGGGCATTGTTCCTGGCGTAACTCTGGGGGTAATGCGTTCCACTGAGAAGGTCCGGCTGTAGAAAAGGCACGTTTCCTTGTAGAGGGTGGACTTGGTGGGGGGAGCATGGAGGGTCCCTTTGTAGGCAGCTCTGATCGGTTTCATGGAGGAGTGTAGGTGGAGCAGAATTTTTAACTGGAGTGAGGACTGATTGTGGATGGTCTTGTGTATAATGGTGAGGGACTTATGAAGGATTCTGAAGTTGATGGGAAGCCAATGTAAATTCTTGAGAATGGGCATGACATGGTCCCTTCGACTAGAATTGGTTAGGATCCTTGCGGCGGTGTTCTGGAGCATCTGCAAAGGTTTAGTGGAAGTTGCAGGGAGGCCGAGGTGTAGTGAGTTATAGGAGTCGATTTTTGAGAATAGGGTGGCTTGGAGGACTGTGCGGAAATCATGAAAGTGCAGGAGGGGTCTGAGCCTTTTCAGAATATGTAGCTTATAGAAGCATTCTTTTGTGGTGTTGTAGACGAATTTTTTAAAGTTCAGTCAGTTGTTCAATATAGCGCCAAGATCTCTCACTTGGGTCGCTGAGGTTGTTGATGGGGGGGGGGGGGGGGTTATAGTCATTGGGAGAGTTGAGGAGGAGTTCAGTTTTTGTAGTGTTGAGGACTAGGTTGAGGCTAGAGAGGAGAAGGTTGATGGAGTGTAGGCAGCTGTTCCAGAAATTGAGAGTTTTGGAGACGGATTCTGTTATAGGGATCAGTATCTGCACATCATCGGCGTAAATGAAATGTGTTAATTTTAGATTTGCAAGGAACTGGCAGAGGGATAGCAGGTATATGTTAAAGAGAGTAGGAGAGAGTGACGATCCTTGAGGTACTCCGTGTGAAGAGCTAATGGGGTGGGATTCTGAGTTGCTTAGAGTTTAGGGGCCAGTTTTTCATGTAGAGTGAGATGTATGAACAGCACAGTATAACTCAGTGAAGATTTGATGTCATTTGGAGTGAGGAAAGTCTCACAAAGATGTCGTTTCTACTATGTTCTCTCACCCTAGCTTGATAGACTCTATAATAGGGTACCATCCAGCTAGGGTGAGATAACATAGTACAAAATTCTGTGTGCAATTCTGATCACCACATCTCAAAAAAGATAGAAGTTACAGAGAACTGCAACCAAAATATTAAAGGGGAAGGAACGGTTTCCCTATGAGGAAAGACTAAAGATGTTAGGACTGTTCAGTTTGGAGAAAAGATAGCTGAGGGGGAATATGATAGAGGTCTATAAAATTATGAGGTGTAGAATGGATAAATGTGAATTGGCTATTCACTCTTTCAGATACTAGGAGTAAGGGCATTCCATGAAGTTAGGAAGTACCACATTTAAAACAAATTGGAGAAATAATTTTTCACTCAACACACAATTAAGCTTTGGAATTTGTTGCTGAAGGATGTGGTTAAGGCAGTTAGTGTAACTGGGTTTAAAAAAGGTTTGGATAAGTTCCTCAAAGTCCATAAACTGCTATTAATCATCAACTTATTTATTTATTTAGACATTTTATATACCGCCATTCCAAGTACAGATTACAACGGTTTACAAAGTGACATTCATAGTTATTACTTATCAGACAAACAACAGTTGGTTACTGCGTTGGTATTCATAGACTTATGGAATAGCCACTGCTATTACTGGCATCAGTAGCATGGGATCTACTTAGTGTTTGGGTACTTGCCAGGTACTTGTAGCCTGGATTGGCCACTGTTGGACACAGGATGCTGGGCTTGATGAACCCTTGGTCTGACCCAGTATGGCAATTTCTTAGGTTCTTATCTACATTTCCTTGCTGTCACTCAGAAGAATGAGCAACTGTGATTCCTGGCTTCTGGTGGTTAGGTTCCATTTTCATTTACAAAAATGTTTAAATATAAAAGAAACATCCCTAAAGGTTGATCAAGAAATGGCAAAAACATGGAGCACAAGATGAAGAGCATGAAGCCTCTCTACCTGTATTAAAAGTTCTCAAACCTGTTCTTAGTGACCCTGGGCCAGTCAAGTTTTTAGGATATCCATAATGAATATGCCCAAGATAGATCTGCATATACTGCTTCCTCTGTGTGCAATTATATGTATATTTGGTGTGGATATCCTGAACACCTGACTGGCTAGGAGTATCTGAGGATCGGTTTGGGAACCAGAAGTTTAGAACATGGCTATCCATTGTATTTCTCTACCAGCTACAGCTGCAAGTTTGAGGTGCATGCGCCAGTTGAAATGTATGAATAGTTTAAAGTTGAATTTTAATTTGATTAATTTTTAAAAATTTATTTGCATTTAAAAAATATTCCAAGACATTTAAATCTTGTAATGAAAAGTGACAGGACTTGAAATCATCTGACATACAAAATGCAAAAACCACTGAACCTTCAACAAACAATGGGGCAAATGTAATAAGACCCATGCTGAATTTTTCTGCGTGGATTTTTTGGTGCATGCAGCAAAAACTAGCTAAAGCGTGGAATATAATAACGGCTGCATATGCTGATTAGATAATACATAAAATCCATGCACACCAAACATACGTACCATAATTCATACAGTAACGCGTGCTAATGGCCCGATGTAGTAAAATGCGCAGACATCCACATGGACATCCATTGGTGTATGAACACTTGCGATTGATTCTCAAGGCGAACACCTTTATTTTTCAAACAAATGAATAAATTAGTGGTCCAGAAGTTTGATGTGAAGGTGGGTAGAGCCATATCTAACCCCTTCATGATTGGATTCCAACCACCAAAGAGAGCATGAAATGCAGGTTGGCGATTCTGCCTTCTCTCTACATGTTCCATCCACCACTTGGCTGACCCACAATAGCATCAAAAAACTGGTCTCCACACCGGCACTTTCACTTACCTCCTGTTTTGACCCAGGTGCTAAAAACCCTCATTAAAAATCCCATACTAACCCGATCTCCCTGCTACTGAAGCTTCCTGTATTGTCCATGAATAGATAATTGCCTCCTTTGCATGCCATTAGCATGCACTGGTGCAGAAAAACCTCGGGTCTGTAAACGTGCTTGTATGCGTTTTTCCCCATGCACAAAACCATTATATACCCATATAGGGGCTTTGAGTGGGAAATCAAGTATACAAATGCATACATAGACGCACACAAACCCACGCCAGCTTCAGCGCACCTTATTACATCAGACCCATATTTCTTAGCCATCTGGCCACTAAAGTTCATCAGGTTGGGGGCCAGAGATCCCAACAACAATAAAGCTGTAATTAGCAAGAACCAAACAGGTTGTCCCATCTAATGACGTCAATACTTCTAATCTTAGGAGACAGGGATAAAATAGATCCATTATCCCATAGTACCATAAACCCCAGGTATAGTTATAGGACTGGAGCCCATAATCATTTTGTCACTAAGAAAAAAAAAGGAGAGTTGCACAGGTTTAAAAAAATGCATGCTAAAAAAATGCATGCTTCACATTTTTAAACGTAACCATGAATTTACATGGAAAAAAATACAAAACAAAACAGGGCCGCAATCTGAATCATGAAGATTGATAAATATTCCTAACTTAATTTTTCAAACAAAACTTCCTTATGCTTGAAAAAAAATAACCAATATCCAATCTCGATCTGGCTTAAGGATAAAATTCAATATTGGGGGTTGCTGGAGTTACATGATTGAACCTGATGAATTTTTAGCCTACTTTCAAGTTCAACTAGAATTTCAGATTTTACCCAAATCCACTTGGAAAATTTAACAGCTTTTACCAGATTTGGGGAAAATTTGAAAAACATCCCAAAAATTTGATTCAGAATTGAAAAATCCAAAGCATATTCACCTAGTCAGTGAAATCTGATTCAAGAGTTGTACAAAATCAGAAGCAGATGCCGACATGATGAAACATTTTACTTTTGACAGGTTTAAACCCTATTTTAAAGAATTTTGCACAATTCCAGCCAAAATAGCTGGTTGTCTTTCAAGGACAAAGAGAGAAAATGATGTAAAAAGCTCTAGTATGCCTAAGTATGTATTCTAGGACCATGAAAAAAAAACACCAAACAAACATGCATTCACATCTGAAATATATGGAAAGATTATGCTCATTCAGTAAGAGATGAAAAGGAACAGAGGTGCATCAAACTGTTTTTAAGCCAATAACATTTTAATAAAAAACACCATCATATCATATTTCACTGGAAAACTTGTATGATCACAGTACAAACAAAACAGTAGCACATTTAAAAATTAAAAATCATTCAATCCAACAATACAGTTGATGAGGATGCTACCTTTCTAAGTCTAGATATAGGTATTTGGCACTGCTAAAGGTCCCTTCGTTAGGCAAAAGTCACACTATACCAAAAAAAAAAGTCAGAGTTTGCTATAACAGCATCCTGCTTATTTCACATCTCCAACTCCTAGTCAAGTAAGTTACACATCACTGGAAAAATACAATGACGCTGCAGAAGAATGCCACAGAAAGGATTTTGCACTTGAATTCAACTTAATGAAAATGTTCCATTTAATTTTTATTTAAAATCTTCCAGTCAAAAATCTTTATGTGTTGCGTACAACTCTTTCTGGCACTGCACAAATACACAGATAAATGTGTTATAAAGTTGTAGAACAAGCTCTGTAATATAAAACCACATTTTTATTTGACATTTTTCTTCTGGTGGGATAGTCCATGGATCTTGGTAAGTTGAGGAGCCTGGAGCAGCACTTCTCATCTACACTGGTAAATTTTCTTTAGTACAGTTTTGTTTGGGGGGGGGGGGGAGGGGGGTTAAAGAGGGAAGATCAATTCCTTAGTTGACTAATGGAAACTATCTCATGGTACCAAAACATTTGGCAGTGGTAAGATTTGTCACATCTAATAAAAGTCACATGAAAGAAGCATTCTGTGACCTGTAAGAAACTAAAGACAGTCTGGAAAACAAAAGAAAACGGAACTCAGCAGTAGGAAAAAAACAAAAGGTCCCGATGTGATGGGCCCCAGTTTCTGAAGAGCGATTTCTGACTTTTCACCACATCTCGTGGTGGTGCTGCTTGCAAATGGAAAAAGCAGAACTACAGCCACTACTTCGTCTTTAGCACTGGAAGTACCAAGGTCTCGCTTCAGAAACCGGCTCCCATCATATCCCTGTCAATGCATCTTGTTTCAAGGTACTACTAACCCGAATCACCATTTAGAAAAACAAGCACAGGTTTTATCATGCTGGAAAGGAAGCACGTGAAAGGTTAAAAACTTTTCATTGGCATGCCTTTTCTTGTGAGGGCTTTGTCACCTTTCTGTAATCTACTAGGACTTAAAACATGTAGGGTTTTCCACCAAAGAACCTGATGTTTTATCCCGTCTGTCACACCCACAAGGAATCACATAACTCTATGTTTGCATTGTTGTCATAGCTACTGTGTGTTCCTACATTGTTGTGTGTCTGTAGTAAGTGAGAATCAATCATATCCAGATAATTTAGATGTAAATCAATTTGACCAGTTGCATGAAAACAGAAGCAATAGTTTATCCAATCAAAAGGAAATCATCTGGCTGTATTTTTCTCAAATATTTTCAGCCTATGACATACTTGGATACTCAGAAGGCCCAATTTAGACTTTTCCTACAAGACATTTCCAAAATATTTTAGTACATGAACTGTCAAGCCCCAGGGTCCCTTCTTTGACTGCAAGGCTGAAGCAAGTATTTTATACCTGTATAATTTTATAATACTGTGAGGCAGGAATTCCCATGAAGTGTCAAGTGGAGACTGGACTAGCATCCATTGCTACCAACTAGCATTTCTTCTAAACTTCTGCTAACTGCTAACAAATCTCCACCCAATAACAATTACATATTAACCATTGATGAATAAAGAACCAACCTCAGCCAATACAACTGCAATCGCACTTAGAGCCTGACGGATTAGAAGGATTTTCTCATTTTGAGGACAGCTTTCAAAGGAATTTGCCAGGTAATTAAAATGAGAATTGTCATCCTCTCAGCGGCTAAACGTATGCATGCTGTGAATGGTGCGTGTACTTTTCACTATGGAAAAAAGGCTGAACTGGGGGGAGGAGAAGGCAAAATACACAGAAGGATTTTATTTAGAATCCCTTACACGCACATTACCACACATACTTTACTCCAGCTGTAAAGCAGGTACGAAGCTCACGGGTCACTGCCACCCCCTAAACGGCCGGTCTGTGGGTAATCAGCCAGCTCCTCGCAGGATTTGAAAAATCCTCTTTTGTGGCTATGGGGAAAATGTTTAGTATAGCTGGCCCTTGGACCACGTAAAAGTGTATCAATTCACACTACAAATCAAATCATATCTTTTACTTTCTATATGTAGTCAGAACAAATTACGCATTAATTAGGGGATGCGCAAATAAGTCGGGCACCAGGTCACGCGCATTTCTCTCGCAGCGTGCACATCTCAAAACTTTTCAAAAAGGGGCAGGGCCTGGCCAAGAGATGTGTGACGCCCCAGCGCACACAGAGGTCCCCCGCTTCATAACTTTACTTCTGCTATGGACGGCGTGAAAATTAAAAAAAAAGAAATCTAGCCATTTCAGAAGAGTTTAAAGGATCTGGGGTAACTGGGGGGGGGGGGGGGGAGTACAGCCTATCAATTCATGGGGGTATGGAAGACCTAGTTGTTAACTGGGCAAACTGGTGGATGGGCTGGTAAACTGGTAATGGTGAGGGCACACACCCCATTTAAAATCCCCCGACTTACACATTAGAAGTGGGATTTGCGTTCCCATGCATGCATCCATTTAAAATTTGGCACGCATGTGCACGCAACCAGGCTATTTTATAACATGCACAAATACACGCGCAAGTTATAAAATAGCCGGGTCCCTGGGCGTAGATCAATGCACATGTGCACCTGCGCACCGGTTTGAAAGTTACCGTCCTTATGAGCAATAGTAAATTTGCTTCTATTTCCATATGTAAGAATTATGAAAGACTATAGCTGAAGGTCATTGCAAAATACTTTGGGGGGGGGGTTAATTTGCTTTTCAGTATTTTGTTATTGCACATATAATCAAACATTTGAAAAAAATCTGATATTAAAACAATTCAGCATTTTCATAGAATTTCTATAAAGAAATATGTTTGGGTATCTCTTTAAATGGATTTGCTAATTAAGTATAAAATGTAGCTCCCACAAGGACAAGCAATATTGGCTCTGGTTTCTTTTATAATGGTTTTCCTATTTGCCAAGAGTATTTTTGTATATTGAGCCTTTATTCTTAAGTTATTGATTCTTATAGAGAACTAAGCATCATAGTGGATAACAAACTGTGCTGCGGCAGTCAAAAAAGCAAACAGAATGTTGGGAATTATTAGAAAGGGAATGGTGAATAAAATGGAAAATGTCATAATGTCTCTATATCGCTCCATGGTGAGACCGCATCTTGAATACTGGGGCCGATTTTAAATTTTGTGCGTGCTACCCAGCGTGCACAAATGTACACAAGATTTTATGACATATGCACGCTGCTGCGCGCATTTTATAAAATCCGGGGTCGGCGCGCGCAAGGAGGTGCACCTTGCGCGCGCTGAGCCGTAGAGGAGGCCCGATGACTTTCCCCATTCCCTCCAAGGCAGTTAAATGTAGCTGGATTTAAAAAGGATTGGATAAGTTCTTGGAGGAGAAGTCCATTACCTGCTATTAACTAAGTTGACTTGGAGAATAGCCACTGCTATTACTAGCAACAGTAGCATGGGATAGACTTAGTTTTGGGGTACTTGCCATGTTCTTATGGCCTGGACTGGCCACTGTTGGAAACAGGATGCTGGGCTTCATGGATTCTTGGTCTGACCCAGTATGGCATGTTCTTATGTTCTTAACAAAGGAACCTATAATGAAAACTTAGATAAAATAAGGAAATGTATATTATAAAGGAAAGAAAATATGTTTTTAGGGAGAAAAATCAGGAACAAAGATGTTTCTGTTCCAAAACATGAAGGGTGGCATATTAAAGTACATTCAGCGCTTGATAGCCAGATAAGGATTTATCCGGCTATCTTTTAGCTGCTTAGAAAGTGGGCAGGCAGTGGGCAGATCAGGGCAGCACTATTTATCCAGTGAACTTAACTGGATAAGTAGCGATATTCACTCTTATCTGGTTATGTTCTAACATATCCGACTAAGTAGTGATTTGAGCGCCAATATTCAGCAGCATAACCATGAGGCTATGGCCCAAAGGACCCAAAATTCAAAGATATCTGGTTATCTAAGTTATCCAGATATAACTGATCCGGATAACGTAGAAGGAATATTCAGCAGCACGTCTATACTGCGAAATATAACCAGATAAGTTCTAGTTAGCTGGATCAGTTATATCTGGATAACATTAGACTTGCTATTGAGTAGGTCTAACTTATTCGGTTAACTTAACCAGATACGGCTGAATATAGGCACTTATCCGGTTAAGATAACTGAGTAAGTTGCCCTGCCTCAAAGATACGACTTATCTGGCTAAGTGTGGCTGCTGAACATAGCCGAATATTCAACAGCTGCCACTTAGCCGGATAAGTCCCCATTTATCCAACTAAGTAGCGTTAAATATTGGCCTCAGAGTTACAATGATATATTATTCTCATTGGTTGTAGGAATATTTATTTATTTATTTATTTATTTATCGAGTTTCATACACCATCGTTCGGTTTCACCATCACAACGGTTTACAAAGTTTCGATGTTTAACAGAGTGTTCAAAATTCATACGCTTGTTAACATAGTTATCTTAATCGTTATAAACATAGTTTGGTTGTAACTTGTACAGGTTAATTTACGTGTTTTGAATTGGGTCTGGATGTTTATATGGGCCGATAGGGAGGGAAGTTGTAGCATAGAGTCATAGGGTGTTTTGATAGGCTTTGGTGAACATCCAAGTTTTTAGTTCTTTTTTGAAGGTTTTTAGATTTTCTTGTGTTCTCAGTTCGGTTGGGAGGGAGTTCCATAGCTAGTTGAGGTAAGTTTGTGACGAGCATGCGAACCTATTCAATAAACCCAGCTCAATAAACCTCTTTTTAAAAGAAATTGCCTATTGAATTAAAAATCCATGGCAGACATGCTGATCAGCAAATCTACAGTGGATTTTTTTCAAGGAAAATCTGCTGCCTATTTTGTACACTAGTGCATTTCCATGGATCCACTCTGGATCTCCTCAAAGTATGCAAGCGAAAGTCCCAATGGATTTTTTTGGACGATTTGAGGAAGATATGGATTCCCTCAAATCTGATTCAAGCTGAAGTCTGCCTAGTAGGAGTCTGATGTCATGCTGTTTACATGTTTCTAATTGGCTGACCTCTGTTTGCCGGAAAAGATCATACTCTATAGTAGCCTCCTGTGTTTTATCTGAAATCTTGACAGTTTAGAGCAGTTCACGTTACATTACCTTTTCTTCCCACATTTCTTACCCTCCCCCTAAACTATTCTCTTCCCCTTCTCTCTATCTACTTCTATCACTCTGAAAAGAGCACGCTTTTGTTTTCTGATGCATTTGTTTCAACTTTACACCCTATGCAAGTAGAGGAAATTCCAACCCTGGCCCAAAAAGACTGATTTTACTTTTTGTTTCAGTCCAGGTTCCGTTTTTTTTTTTAAATATCACCTTAACGTTTTCTAAATTAGTCAGCAATTTAATTGTGAGGAAAGCAGAATGAATTATTCATCAACCTGAAAAACTTGCATGTTTCTCAGGATAGAGACGGTGTAAGTTCATGAACTACCAAGCTTCATGAAAAAGTGAAAAAGAACTTTCTCCGATTTAGTTTTAAAATTTCTTCACTCAACGCACAATTAAACTCTGGAATTTGTTGCCAGAGGACGTGGTTAGTGCAGTTAGTATAGCTGTGTTTAAAAAAGGACTGGATAAGTTCTTGGAGGAGACGTCCATTACCTGCTATTAATTAAGTTGACTTAGAAAATAGCCACTGCTATTACTAGCAACGGTAACATGGAATAGACTTAGTTTTTGGGTACTTGCCAGGTTCTTATGGCCTGGATTGGCCACTGTTGGAAACAGGATGCTAGGCTTGATGGACCCTTGGTCTGACCCAGTATGGCAACTTCTTATGTCCTTATGAAATTCCGCAAAGCCTGATGGAAAACTGATTATTAGCAACCCTGGGCACAGAGAGAGATCCTTCAGGAAGTATAAAAGTCTGGGTTATTTCCATTGGCCCCCTTTACCACATAAAAAAGATGGACATTGATGATGGGAAAAAAGGCTCAAGTTCAAGGTCTTGTTGCAATACTCCGGCCCACCAGGTCTGCCCTTTCTCAGGGCTGGAGTTAAGACAGTTCCTAAGAGCAGAAGGGGGGGGGGGGTAAAATGCCATGCTGGAACCCCTTTGAAATGCTGCCAGTAAACAGACTTAGGCATTTGGTACCTTCCTAATCTGGCACTTTATGTAGTTGCCTCTGCCTAAATCTGGGCCTGCCCTTTCTCCATGCTCATCTCTTCCCTTGGAAAACACACACTGACTCCAGCAGGCATCAGGGATAGGACAACCATAGCATTTCAGGACACTGATATTGTTCACCAACTCTACAAATAACAATTTCACGCCTATGAGCAACCAGCATGAGAAAGATAAAAGTAGACGAGAGAACAAAGATTTTTTTAAATGTACAACATAAAAGTATATCAACAGCTGAGCATCCTCTGCTGATCAAACAGCGTAAGAAAAAGAATATGAACTGTTTAACAGAGCTTCTTGCAAAGTAAGCAACTCTATCTGCCTTTTTCACATTTCTAGAGCTAACTAGAACTATATATCCAGTTTTAATTAACAAAATAGGCACCGGCTCTTTAAATTCTCCACTAGAGACCAATCACAAGACTAGTTTTCCACCAAGCTTCATGTTCATTGTGTGCTGAAAGTAGGTAAACTTTATAAAAACAGAAAAACAGCTGGAACATCTAAAAACAGCAAACTGTACATGCATATCCATTTACAGAGAAACACAAGAGCACCAGTATTGTATTAGAAAATACCATAAAATTTGGACTTTTGAAGAAATATTACAAAATTAGCATTAACCATTATGAAATTTGCCTTTGTGCCATGAAAAACATAGGGGTGTTTTTGTATTCTGACATTTAAACTGAAAAATGCATTGTCGCACCTTCCTAACCCATGCACAATTCAAGATTTTCAAAGCATTATACCCACATTAATCAGCCATCCGAAAACGTCCTCCCTCGATGCGGCTATCAGAATGCTGCACAGAGAGGAGCCAGTCCTGATTGAGGAGGGCAGGGAGGAGGCATGTTTAGGTCAGGGGAAGGAAATGAAACATATAGATTGCATTTTCACATCTTCTATTTAAAAAATACCCATAGAAAATGTTGGTGGAAATGGCTGCAGGTTCTTTGTGCCCACAGTATGGGCTAAAGCAAAAGTCCATGTGTATTTTTCCCTGTGAAAATCTGTGGATTAAAAGTACCCACAGACATTGTCCCAATGCAAATAGCTTGAAAACTGGCTCCTCGCTTCCCCCCCCGCCCCCCCCCCCCCCGCCTTTGTTGACAGCAACACCCTGCAAATGAATAGTAGCACCTCTAATGCAAGAGGTCATGCAACACGTGTAGACAGAATGCGTTAAAACCGTAGCAAAAGACTTTGCAATCAATACTGCTTCAGCTTCAGGAGGAAAGCTTTTTCTTTCCCAATAAAAAAAAACAAAACACTAAATTGATACATTTTGGTAGGGAAACCAAACTGAAGCCAAGGAATTTTTGCCACAACAAACACCTAAGCTTCTAGAAAAACCACTTACAACTCCAATAGCTCATATCATATGGATCTGAGCTACAAAGTAAAACAAAACAAAACAAAATCCATGATTTGAAATTCACAGTGATCTCAGTGTTATGACTGTTCTCTAGCAAAGTTCTATCGTACGTACATTTTCCGAAATGAAAGCTTTCTATCTGGAATGTTCAGGGATGTACTACTTTCAGGGCTGTCGCAAAGGCTGGGCAAGTAGGGTGAGTGCCCTGGGCACCAAGCTGGAGGAGGGGGTATTACACGGCTCTTCTGGGTCAGTCTACAAGTCTGTGAGCACATGAGGAGCTCAAAAGGGAAGAGAAGGGCAGCAAAGCAAACCCTTACCCCGGGGGCACCATTCTGTCCAGGAGCGGCCTTGACTTTTTCAGTCGCGTCTTCCAAACACCTTTTCTTCTGCTCAAAGTCTTTTCAACACGCCTTTTGGAGCAAGTGGAGAGAGACCCACAAGACGCAGCTAAAAGCGATTTCTTAGAAAACGGGTTATTAAAGCCTCTAGCTCTCGATTAAAACTCAGCTTCCATCTGCCTCCCGTTCTGCTATCACTGAGCTGCCAGACAGGTTTCCCTGCTCTCAGTTGGTTCTGGGGGGTTGAATTCAGAGCCAGCGACTTTGGGCGTCCTGCGGTCTCGAAGGGCATGGGCGTTCAGCATCTCCAGCAGCAAATCATAAACCGGAACCACGTTTTTGCACCTCATGCTGAGAAGGTGCTCCATACCTTTGTTGCTGTGGATAAAAAGAAAATGAAATTTTAAAAGGTAACACATGAGAGAAGGCAAGAATCTATTCACAGGGACTGTGAAATAAACAGTGCTGAATGGGAAATGAAATGGATGGGCCGTACATTACATAAAACCCAAGCTAGATGAGATGTC
Source organism: Rhinatrema bivittatum (assembly GCF_901001135.1). NCBI lineage: Eukaryota > Metazoa > Chordata > Amphibia > Gymnophiona > Rhinatrematidae > Rhinatrema > Rhinatrema bivittatum. The sequence continues at coordinate 52,319,431 of NC_042618.1, read as the reverse complement.
AAAAATCAGCAATTTTACAGCATGAGCAAAAAAACAGGTGAAGTGCTGGAAGGGAGAGTGATATTTCATTGCCAAAATAATTCTGCTTTTACCCTCAGTGTTTTTTCCATTGAAAACACGATGACATTTTCAGTGATAAATCTGGAGCAATTTTTGCATTGGAGGAAAACCATTGATATAATCTTCCCTGGAGAACTTAGAGCTTTGTAGGGGAGGGGGACCTGTGTGTGCTGAATGCTCTTTCAGTCAGAGGGAAGATTTCACAGAATCTGCTGCCAGAGTTAAGCGACAGGGTGAGGCAATTCTAGGAACTACAGGAGACACAATGAGCTTGGGCCATTTTGCTACTGTTCCTTCTTAGTCAAAGAAAGAAACTTCAGCTCCCAGGATACAGCAGAATGGGAACCAGAAAAAAACAAACAAATAGGGCCACAACAAAATCCAAATGATAATTCATTTATCATGAACAATACCTTGCATGGCGGACATGCGAAAGCAGCATGAGTAAGTTTGCCAAGCGATTTGACTGTTGCCGAAATGGGATTCCACTCTTCGCAATGACCCACACCAAGGCATCTGTTATCGCATTAAGCAAATGACGTAACTTTACACTGCTGTCCGGCTCGTCTGAAGTCATGGTGAGAGGAAACATATCTACGCAAAGGACAGAGTATGAAGTATCAAAACAGAGCAAGGAAATACTGGAAAAAAAATGGCTACAGAAATGGATAATAGTAGATCCAAGCATCTTAGAATTCTGATAAGAACAGTGATAATAATCATTGTTTACTAATAGGGTCATTCATCAAAACACGTACGCTAATTGTCTATTGCAAAATGTGCATGCAAATAAAAAATGTTATATTCAAATGGGAGGCGTTGAGGCAGGGTAAATGTAAAGTAGGGGGTGGCAGCGTGCTGCGCAATACGCATCACACATTATGGCGGGCCAGTAATGTGGCTAATAACTACACTTTTTTTCTGGGTGGTATGGTCGGGTCGCAGGCGGTATCGCGGTCTGCGGTATTATAGCGGTGCATATCACGCGCAATAAAAACTGCAATCAATATACACACACATCTACCAAGCATTGCTGGACCAATAGAAACCTGAGGAAGCCTGTTGGCGAAACATGTTGAGAGAACAAGAAAACAAGAAAGAATAACAGAAGAATTGAGAAATTTGTTGTTTTCTAAATGAGTGATAATTCATGATAAATGGGATTTTCTCTGCTTATTTAACAAATTGTATTTCATATTCATAATATATTGTAAGAAAGGAAGTTGTTTTTATGAAGATAGTAGAAGTATGAAAGGGTATGTATGATGTATGAATGGAGGGAGAATTTTTAGATACATATTTTTGTGGGTAATATGTTAAATATTTAAAGATTGTTGTAATATCTTTTTCTATATAATAAAGAAAATATATGTCACTTTGTATGGTTTTGAGTGGACCAATAAAAACGGCATTTTTTTTAGCAGGTCAAGCTTCCTAACTGCTTTTGATGCGTGGCAAATGTACTTGTTCATGCATTCTTCATGCCTGGCCAGCCTCGTCGTACGCGACGACACATGGAAGATGAACAACCAGAACAGGACCCAAGACCACTTCCAAGACGTCGCAGGGAAGTACCAGAGGCTCTGCTGCGGTGGGGTCTGGGTCCTGGCCAGTGACATCCACGTGCAGGGAGCTACAGGGAGTGTATTTTTCCTCCATGAACATCCTTGCTGGGCTTGCCTGAGGACTTTGTGGTTAGCAGGTATCGCCTCAGCTCTCAGGCAATCCTGGAATTATATGAGGATATCCAAGGGGATCTGGATCCGGTCACAGCAAGGTCCTGCGCTGTCCCCAGCCTCATCATACTGTTGGCCTTCCTCCATTTCACGGCAAGCGGCTCCTTCCAAACCACATTCTCACACTGTCTCGACCAGGTCATTGCAGATGTACCTAACTGCAATAATCGATACATAAAATTCCCTCGTGACAGGCAGAACTTGATGGATTTGAAGGGAGGTTTCTATGCCTTCGCACACTTTCCCAATGCTATCGACTACAGTCACGTGGTCATGGTTCCACCCCATCAGAGGGAGGAGACGTACTGCAACAGAAAGCTCTTCCACTCCATCAAAGTGCAAGTGGTCTGCAACGCTTGAATGCACATTCTGGACATGGTGGCCAGGTACCCCGGAGCCGAGCACGATTCTTTTCTACGTAGGCAATCGGAGCTCTTTGAAAATGTTGAGGCTGGCCTATACGGCGACACATGGCTTGTAGGTAAGACAACCTTTTCGTTCTCATTTCCATCAATGCTTATCCATATGTGGCTACTGGCACCCAAATGAGGGTGGAGAGCTATGGGGGAGGACCCGATTGGTGGCATAACACCTGACGTCTGCGGTTTTGTATACAGGACATTGTCTAAGGCCATGCCTTTTTCCGCCCATGTTTCAGAGGGCTGCCAAATGAGTGGAAGAAAACAGGGCACAGGACCTAAAGTCAGAATGCACTATATACACAGCACATATTTATTACCTAAAAGGCCCCGTTCCTATCCTCCCCTTGGGAGCTGTTACAATGTGTCATGTGCATCCAAACCATGCACTGTCCACACTGCCTGCATAGCACCTTCACATGTGGACCATTACTGATTCGTTAGGAACACTGTCACCTACACTTTCTATACAGCCTCTCACACCTGTACCATGAGCAGTCTGCAGTGCATGTTGCAGTGCTGCCGTATTTCCTGTGTGTGGGGTGACTAATGATTTTCAATGCAGAACAGACTGGAGGGCAGCCATGGAAAATAACTGCCACTGCATGAAATACAGGTTTCTGTCCTATTACCTATGTCTTGAAGGTTGGCAGTCACCTATACACCAGTACCCTTTGTTGGGTTGCGAGGCCCTGTCATACAATACTTCCAATTGTTACATTAGATGCTGTAGTAATGCACAGATCAGCACATCTAGCGGACAACAATAATACTTAAATGGTCTTGGGCAATGCTCATCAGGTTTGTTGGCTCAGCAAAGGTACAGGCTAGCTTATAAAGTCTTACTGGATGTTGTGGTTTGCCAGTCATATCTCCCAGTAAGAATGCAAACATTCATGCCTTTATTCTGTCATTGCCGCAGGAGACTCAGGGTATGGTGGCAGGCCCTGGCTTCTCACCCCCATACACATGCCAGCAGAGACTAGGTACAACGAGGCCTGAAGTGCTACCCACAATGTCATAGAAAACACCTTCGGCCTTCTGAAAAGTCGCTTTTGCTGTTTGGACAAGACGGGTGGAGCTTTAATGCATGCCCCACCCAAAGTAGCAAAGATTGTCTTGCTGTACTGTGTGTTCCATAATGTGGTTGTACGTCACGGACTACCAGCAGACATACGTCCAGATCTGCCACGGGATCCCCTATGTCTCCCTGCTGGAGGCCAGGAGAACACAATGAGTGGCAGCCAGATTCGGCAAAACACACTTTGCTTGATAGGGTTCACGTTCCTATTCCCCTTCCAGGGGAGGTGCACCTGAGGCCTATTAGCTGCTGCTATATTTGCTGTCACTTGTCTTTGTATCACTTCTTGGCTGAGTAGGTCACCGTGTACCATACAAACACATATGGATGATCATGAATTGTCTTTGCAATGGATCTGAACAGTGTACTTGAAATAAAGTTGTCACTGTAAACATTACATGATAGACATGTGGCCGCCCCCATATGTTCTGCCTGCTATTGACAGAAAATGAGTGACATTTGGTATGACACTCGGTGGCCTATCTAGCATGGTGTGGCCTGAGAGCCATCAACAGTGGCCCTCATTATCACCCTCACATGTGGATGCCACCGTGCCATAAGTGTGCTCGTGGCCCACATGCTCCTGGACCCTGAAGAGTGACAGCTGCAGTAATACAGTAAATGTGAAATAAACTGAAGGTGGAACATGCATGGTAACGTATGAAGGGCACACTTAAAAGTAGTACTGGCAGATAGCTATTGATACGCCCTCATGTGGAAGTGCTTACAGGCGTGCAGCTGCACTAGTACCTCTATAATGGGTGTGCTTTATATCACAAGGACATTATCAGAACAATCTGTCACCAATGGTAGATCAATTAAACAGTGAGATAACACTAGGATTTTGAACTGCATATCAATTTGCAGCATATGTACATCTAGCCATCGTCTAACTCCCATGCCTGCAGGTATAGAGAGTGCTGATGTTGCCGCCATTGTCATGAAATAGCAGCATGTACATACTGTGTGATATGTGCACAGTACTGACCATATCACACAGCTTTGGGCTAACTGGGTTTGGATAAATTCTTGGAGGAGAAGTCCATTTACTGCTATTAATCAAGTTGTCTTAGAGAATAGCCACTGCTATTACTGGCATCAGTAGAATGGGATCTACTTAGTGTTTTGGTACTTGTAGCCTGGACTGGCCACTGTTGGAAACAGGATGCTGGGCTTGATGGACCCTTGACCTGACCCAGATTAGGATTCTTCAGCTTGGAAAAGAGACGGCTGAGGGGGAGATAGAAGACTATAAAATAATGAGTGGAGTGGAGTGGAACAAGTAAACATAATCAGTTGTTTACTCTTTCAAAAAGTATAAAGACTCACGGACATAACAATGAAGTTACTAACTTGTAAATTTAAAACTAATAAAAGAAAATATTTTTTTACTCAGTACATAATTAAGCTCTGGAATTCATTGCCAGAGGCTGTGGTGAAAACTGTTAATGTAGCTGCATTTAAAAAAAAAGTTTGGACAAGTTCCTGGAGGAAAAATCCATGAACCATTATTAAAGTGGAATTGAGGAAATCTGCTGCTTATCCCTGGGATAAGCAGCATGGAATCTATCTACCCTTTTGGGATCCTGCCCATGTACTTGTGACCTGGCTTGGCCACTGTTGGACACAGGATTCTAGGCTTGATAGACCTTTGGTCTGACCCAGTATGGCAAATCTTGGGTTCCTGTAAAAGAGATGCCTCCTCCCCCTCTGTCCCAGCAGCACTCTCTCACAAATATCAATCAGTTAGAGTGACAGCATCTTGTCAGATGTGCCCCCTTAAAGGAGCAGGCATGGACCAACGGCAATTCTATTTTACAGTGCTCCGAATGCTGCCCAGCCCTTTTGCCTTTGGGAGGCAGGTCCGGCCTAGTGCCGCTGCTGCTGACATCTGAGCAGTGGCACCAGACTGGAGGAGAAGAAGAGGAGCCTTTTTAATCCTGGCTCCCCCTTAGTAGGCACCTGCCTCTGCCTGATTGAAATCTGGGCCTGGGTATGCTCTTGGAAACTACTGCAGGCTGAATGTTGTCTTCAGCCTTCTTGAGTTAAAAATTACTTTACTGTCTGTTAAACATCTTATGCCCATGTTTTCATTTTTGGTATATGTCTGTGCAGAGACATCAAAAGCACATTCACTGTCAGATTATAGTACAAAGAGCAAAAAGATCTCAAGTGCTTTTAATGCTTTTAATGTAATGATAAAAATCAAGAGAATTTCAATTTGTTTTAAAGCAAAATGGCTGTACAGTAGGTTACAATAAAGAGATCCAGTATCTCTATTTTCCAGTCACTAGTTCACCTCTTTGGTATTTCCATGTGCTCCCAATTTCATCACATCAAATGCATTAAAATAAATTCCTGTTCTACTAATATCTATAGCATCATTCTACAATTATTATCCAGAATAATGGTCAATCAAAGTCTACTTTCTTGAAAACCAGCATATTTACAATAACCAAGAAGTCCATATTCAGAGACCCAGTGAGCGGGAAAGTTACCCGGATAACTGTACTCGCATACTCAGCAGAATGCAGCTGGTTATAGCTGGAGAAAGTCCAGGTTATCTGGGTGACTTTAGGACTGTTCCCTGGCATGACCAAAATATGCTGAATAGCAGCATTATCCACCTGCGTTATCCAGATAAGTTATCCCCTCTCTGGAACGCCCCCAGAACACCTCCGATTTATCCAGGGAAGTTTTATCCCACTAAAAACATACTCGGGTGAGTCTGAGCCAGTCAGAGCGGTACAATTTTTTAATTCTGTGGTTTGTCCAGCTAAGTCCAGAACAATATGGACTTCCAGGTTAATTGTTTCTTCATCACGAGTCTTAATATCAGTATTTTAAATACAGTATAAGGCATGTCATATACCATTTTCTATTATTTTCTAAACATCAAAAACATATATCCCTGTTAGCATTCACACTGCATACATCTCCCGGGGTCTTCTGAATCCTAGAAGGCACACGTTTAGTTCGCCTCCTCCCCCTTACATTAGGTTCATTTTGTATTTTACATTTTCTCTATTGCACAGACTGCACCAGCACTTCCTTTAAGAGGCTGCAGGCTCAAGACTGGGTAGTAAAGGCTCAGAAGCACCTGCATACAATATTCAGGTCCTTTCAGAGACTTGTACAGAATGGAGCCCTCCTAACCCATAAGCTGAAGTGAAATGAGGTTAAATGAGGCACAATGGAAGTGAACTGCCACATCCAAATGAAGCTTCAGTTTCGATAGAGGATGCCCTTGATACATGAAACAAACTCAGTTTTATAGCAAAAGGTAAGTCAGGGCTTCACAAACCTGTCCCAGTGACCCCTACAGGCAGTTAGGTTTATAGGATAGCCACAATGAATATGCATGAGATACATTTGCATACAGTGGGTCTCCATTGTCCACACATTCATCTCATACATAGTCATTACGGATATCCAGAAAACCCAAATCGTTGTGGGTCACCAAGATAGGTTTGGGAGCTCTAGCATAAGTTGTTTACAAAAGGATCTTGACAAGAGGGCTTTTCTATATCCTCACCTGATAATTCTTCGGTGGAGGACTCAAATATAATTTGGCTATTATTTTTTTCAATTTATTATTTATTAGAATTCCAAAATATAAATAACAAAATACAAATAATATCAGTACAAAAATATACAACCAAACCCCTTCCCCCATACCAACACTCTTCTACTATTCAGAGGCAAGTATTTAAAATCCCAAAACATAAGCCTCCACAAAACAAATGAAAAATGAAAAACAGCCCAATAACATTTAAAAAGAAGATACATATAATACAAAGCCCACAACATAATCTCTGAGCATCACTCCATTGTTTATACTAACACCATATATTTTCAAATCTTGATAAAGTGTTATTCTTAGTTGCTGTCAACTTTTCCATATAATAAATAATTCTTAAACATTAATATACAATATGTAAACTTGGACTAGAGGGATTCTTCCAAAAAGCTGCCAAGGTACACCTAGCTGCTAAAATAAAATGAGTAATCAATATCTGCAATTTTGGAGAAACATCAGCGAGCAGTAAACTCAATAAGAAAACTTTTGGATCCTTGGCAACCATGACGTGAATGATATTGTGCATCCATTTAATAATTATACCCCAATACTTTTGAGCACAAAGACATTCCCATCAAATATGAAAAGGAGAACCCATCCCGCCACAAAGGCGCCAACAATCAAGTAATATTCCCGGATAAAATCTGTGGGATTCTATCATTAATAATTTAATGTCCATTTTCCATTATACGCGATGAAATGCAGCTTTTCTTGATAGAAAAGAAACCTAGCTCCCATAAATCTTCTTCCAAAGGGCCACCCAAATTAGTTACCCAAGCCAATATATGCTTTGGTTTTTGCTTAGTTCTCCCAGTTAAGGTTGATATAATTTAGAAACTATACCCCGGAATAGTATGGGCATTAGTACCGAATCCTTCTAATAAAGTTTTCCCTACTTTAGCTCCTTTTACTACATCAGGATGTACAATAAAATGTATTTGTAAATAGGAAACGTGATCACGATGGATAAGATGAAATCTCTTCACAAGACTATCAAAACTAGATACCCTCCTGACCATCCCAAATCTGTCCGGTAAGTTTGCTCTTTAAGTTGCCTACCGCCAGACCAGCTTGAAATCCAGCAGGATTTCAAAAGACAAGTGGAGTCAGCCCTTACTAGGATTTGGATGAGAGCCTTCTAAGGAAATCAGGAATGTAGAGTTAGTGACTCAGTGACTTTCTCTGAGCCAGTACTGTACAGAGCCAGTGCACTATTGGGGGGGGGGGGGGGGGACGGACGCATGATGCTGCTGAGGGGGGATTTTTTTTTAAATATTAAACTGAGGTCCTCTACATTCTGTGGACAATGTAGATCTCATGGAATTGTACCACGAGCATGCTGACAGAGTCCAGGGTAAATTCTATCACAGGCTGTATAACCTGCTCTGCAGAAACAATCTGACTGTACTCAGAAAATCCTCGCCTCATCTTTGCTTTGTACATGCATCATTTGTACGCTGGAAAAAAGCACCATGGAAATGAATAAAACAACTCGTAAGAATATATATTTGTCCTTTTTAGCCTAGTTCTGGGAGATTGCTGTACAACAATCTACAATATGCTGCGCAATCTGATACAGCTCAGACTCAAACTTGGGTACTCACTGGAGTTAAGAAGGATCATAGCCTTGAGGCAGAGATATTCCTTGTGCTGTAGTTTCAGATCTCGAAACCTTGATGTTGTAGCCAGCAGCATGTCAAAGATTTCCAGGATTCCTTCCACGCATTCTCCTTCATCCCTGTAAGAGTTACATTCAAGATGTCAGTTCCCAGTCAACTCTATCCAACAGTAAACTACATTTGATATCACAGCACCTTCTCTTCTTCTTCTCCTCTCGATACCTGAAGTACATTGCATATTAGTTTTGAAGGAGCCTTGGGGTGAGCAACTGCTGTGTGGTCACATCACTAAAACATCTGGTGGCAAGTATGGACTCTATTATATATAGAGACAAGAGATTTTGTGCTGTCGTTTTTAAGTAGCTGCTTTGTCTTTTAATTATATGAGCTCCTGTTAGAACATAAAGGGAGATGATTCACCCAAACTGGGGACTTTAAAAAACTTTATAGCGGAAAAGAAGTAAACATATTTGAGTCCAAGAGCTACCAGAAGGTAGTAAAAAGTGGATATAGCTTTGGGTGTTTGTGTACATGTTTGCGAGCAGGGTGGCGAGAGTATCTATGGGAACTCCTCTCACTGCAAGCTCTGAATACCTTTCTTATAGCCCTCCTGAATATTTTCTTTTTAGACTGAATATTTGCTTTTGCTACAGTTATTTGGACTTTTTTTTCTTTGCCATTCAGAGACATTTGGGAGAATTGAGCCCATGGTGATTAAGGAACTGTCTGAGCTCATCACTTAGCTTCCCTTGACTTTGTTGAGTAAGGGGGGGGGGGGTGTGATATATGTGACATGGGCGCGGCAATGGTCACAGATGGAGACGTGCAGCCCAGTGACTGACTGAACCACTAGCTGCCTCTGACATTGTATCCTACCTCAAATTACTTAAAGAACCTGTGTTCAAACCTAGAAAAATACATTAAAACATAAAACGTGCCAGCAGATAAGGCCCAGTCTTCCATTTATTTCCTATCACGTTACCTTAGAGTCTCAGTGGATCTGTGTTTCTTGCACTCCTTTGTAACTAAGGATCCTCTATATTTATCCCAGACCTCTCAGAATTCTCTTACTGTTTTTCTTCACCTGGACTGAAAACTCTTTCAGAAAAGCAATTTGTAGCCCGGTAAATTCTCTCTCATCTCCCAGATAACAAATAAATGTTATCGCCAGGGGTGATTCGCCATCGAGATATCCCAGTGTTGTGCAGCGATCCATCCGGACTGTCACTGCAATGACCGGACTAAACATAAGATAAACAAATAAGAGGGCAAAAGCCCCCAAGTAGCTGCAAAAGAAGTGTCCAGCCCCAGATCCCAGCTCTAGTTTCAACTGAGCTAGAAGTACAAAGGAAGAGGAGGAGGAGGAAACTGCCAGGTCAGTCTCCGGCATGCAAAGACTTATATTGCTTCGTCATTCCACCTGAGAAGTGGCTGTACTTATATTGGCACGCGCTGTCTGTAGGGCACTGTGAGGGAAGTGCAAAACATTACAGTTGTTTCACAGTATTGTGTGATATATTGTTCAAAAAGAATAAGGCAGCAGTGCCAGGGGGGGGGGGGGGGGGGGGGGGAATAATTCAGTTCATACATAAAATTATTAAGGTTCCTATTTACTGTACCAATAAAGTTTTTGAAAGTTCCTCCAACCTAGCCACTTCCTTCACTCCCAACTGGAAATAAACTGGGGTGCAGCTGTGCCGACCCTCGGCGGAAGCCCCCCTGTGAGCGTCTCATTAAAAGGAGTAAAAACAGGAAAACAGCACCAGCAGCTAATGACTAGAGATGTCCTACTAAAAGGTGCGGATCTTTAATTACAAACCATAGCAATAAAAAGGGGGCCGTTTTCAAAGGGTTAGGGTAACCAGCTGCATCCTCCCAGGGTGAATGTGGCCCTGCGGGTTTGGCTAGACATAGCCACTTTAAATGTAGGTGTTCCCCGGAAGGGGCATAACTCGGCTGGGGGTCTATTGAATATTCAAATATGGATGCCGAGTCTCCCCCATCTAACCCCTTCCACAGATACAACAGGGGCAAAGTACAGAGATACTTTTGTCTTCGTGTAAGCATTAGTGAATTTTTCAAGATGCTACTGAGACTATTTCTCATCGAAAATTTGCTCGTTGTGCAGGTGCTAAGCAAAAGCCGCGCCCCCAACGTGTACTAGGGAAAAAACTGTACCTTTTGGTGGCTGTGCCTACTTGCCTGGTTTAAAGTTGTAATTTGGACATTTCATAAGAAAAAAGTTGTTTCTGGAGTGGCAGGGGGAAGGTAATTTTGGTAAAGGTGTTTGTTGGATTTTTTGTATAAATTCTTCTTAGAAGTGGGTGTGGTTTTTCCTTTATTCCTCTGTAATTAGCTATCCAGAGGAAAAGGTTAGACTGCTCAAACTGTTTAAAAAGAGAAATAAGAAAAAGAGTCGGAATTTATTTTCTCTCCAGTTTTTCTCTCTTTTTTTTTTGGCCCAGTGGTTTCCTCTTGTGGTTTTTTTTTTTTTTTTTGGACTTCCAGCTCAATCGGAATTAGTGATGGGATCTGTCACTGTGAGCCTTTCATATACCCTTGGAACTTACTTTAATCCCATCGCTACAGCAACAGTCTACAAAAGAAGATAAACAGACATCCTACCACTTTACAAATTTCAGGTAAGAGGCATTGCATCAGTTAACCAGAACACCGGGAAATGCTTGCTAAAAGAGATGCATCTTAGCATATTTTTTTTTTAAACAGCTTTGGGTTTTTAGTTAACCGAATGTTATTTGAAAGAGAATTTCAGAAGGTTGGTCCAAAGATAGAAAAGGAATGATCCCTAATTACAGCTGACAATGCTTGCTGGAGGAATTTGGGAACCAGGGTCATTATCATCATATTTGGTGGGAATGTCAGAAAGTTTGCTTGCTTTTTTTTGGGGGGGGGGGGGGGGGCGGTAGAGATTTCACCTAAACCTGCTCTATTAAATATTCCTGTGTATCATCTTCTACCTTTACTTCAAAGACTGATCCAGCTGATATTCACGTTGGCCAGATGTGAAATTGCCTACTATTGGGAAGACAAGCGATGTGCCAACAATGGAAACTCTTAAAAAGCGGTTGAGGAGGGTGCATTTACTATATAAACTACCAGCTTTACGGAAGCGTTCTTCTGGATACCTTTGAAAAGTTGTGGCTTTCTTCATGAGCTACCTTAAGGTTATTATAGCACTTCACTGTTTTTTCATGGATCACTTTCTTTCTCTCTTTCTTTATTACTCTCTTTTTTGGAGTCAGATGTCCTTCATCAGGGTGGGGGGAGGAGGGATGGGGAAAGAGTACAGATGTATGCGTTTACATATATCTGTAAGTTGATACTGTGTGTTCTACTGGATATAGTTTAAAGATTATTGGATGGTTGTATACTCTCACAATAAAAGTTGTTCATTTAAAAAAGAAACAAAGAAAAGAATTTGTCAGAATACAAGGCAATGATATGAAGCTCCAGAAAGGTAGACTTTGGAGCAGCATCGGAAAATATTTCTTCATTGAAAGTGTGGTAGATGCATGTAATGGACTCCCATTGGAGAAGGGGGAGAATAAGTGGTAACGGAATTCAAGAAAGCATGGGATAAGCACAGAAAAACTTTAGTGGCGAGGCAATGTGGAGTGGCTGAGCTCTGTGGTATTCCTCTAGGAGTGAGGTGGGATGGACTGGATACGCCTAATGGTCTTTGTCTGATATCACACTCTCTGACAAATAGTAGAAAGAGGATTGGGAGACTGCATTATTGCAAGCAGCCCACATGTCACACCCTCAAGAACAAAGACAAGGGGAGAGGTGATAAGGTCAACAAAATAAAGAGAGGAAAAAGGCAGCATAACATATTGATACTGCAGACCACAAGGTAGCTGTGTTGACACCCGCAGGCTATAACTCCACAGAAACCAACCAGGTCAGTGTTGACAAGTTGGAAGTGGCCAGCCTAAGCCTAAGAGGCTGGATGTTTAATTTTGGTAGAAGTTTTGATTATTTCAAAGCTTAGAGATAAGACATGGGAACAGGGGCTAGGTGCTTGTTTAAATATTGGATCTTAATGCTCACATATCTAAGATGACAGAGAACCAATGAGAAAGAAAACAAACAAACTTGGAAAAGGAATGATATCCTACAAGTGATAAAGCTTTTACAGTGGGCAGCTGGGATATCTCCTTACAGTGAAGTACGACTGGATTGGCCAAGGGGTCTTTTTTTTACCATCATCTACTGTGTTACTATGTAATTTTATTAATTTCATTTATCATTTTATTATGCCTTTTCAGGGAGCTTCCCAATGTGGGATAGAATAACATAAAAGCTTTTACCAGTAGCTAATATAACAATGTTAAAAACAAAAATCATAAAACAGAACACTTGTAAAACATCCAATATCATAATATCAAATGATTACAATTATAAATCTCACGTCTCATGTTAAAACTTCATAAAATCAGACTATAAAATCGATAATGTCCACATGACATAATCCTAAATCAATAACATATAAAACTCGATAAATAAATAAATAAATAATACAGAACCATCTAAAAACACAGCAACATTGCATATAAAACAATTCAATAAGGACGATGATTAAGGTCAAGAGAGAATGTCATAAAGCCAAGAAATTGAGAAATTTGAGAAATTCAACCAGCTTTTCTGCCTGAAGAGTTATACTCAGCTTGTTAACAATGACTCAAAGCTCTGCACAGAGACATGGGTCACCGCACCAGAGGTAAAATGTAGAATAAATTCATAATGAGGAGCAAATAAGCAACAGTAGTGCCTTTGCAAACCACTTGGAAGAATACACAGAAATAAATAAGACAACAGGCACTGTGGATACTTACAACAAAGGTACTGCATGGTGAATATGATACATAATACATTACAGGCAAAGCTCCTTAGAAATTAGCACGTGTACAAAAACACCAATACTAATTCTCTACTAACAAAATACTGTAACTTCTCAAATGCTCTGTCTCTCAGCAAGATGTCTTCACAAATATTTAATGACCTACAGATGGTGGCTCATAATTATCTTTCCTAAAGAAATATTGCCAACTGCAAATAAAATACCACATATTTTCAAACACCAGAGGCATTTGCTGCAGGTCCTAATTTAAAAAGATTTGGTTTGCATTAGTGAATTTAACATAGGCTTCTACATATCAAATGTAATTATTGTAAATTAGCATTAAAAAAAAACAAGATGTTGTAAGCCGTAAGATCATATTATTAAACCAAATTGTTCTTAAGTTTATTCGTAGGTGAATTGGTACCTGGCGAAGAGAAGTCATGAGAGCAGATAAGGACAGGAGCAAGAAATGGCAGATGAAATTTAATGTGGATAAGTGCAAGGTAATGCATATAGGGAAAAATAACCCATGCTATAATTACACAGTGTTGGGTTCCATATTAGGTGCTACAACCCAAGAAAGAGATCTAGGCGTCATAGTGGATAACACATTGAAATCGTCGGTTCAGTGTGCTGCAGCAGTCAAAAAAGCAAACAGAATGTTGGGAATTATTAGAAAGGGAATGGCGAATAAAACGGAAAATGTCATAATGCCTCTGTATCGCTCCATGGTGAGACCGCACCTTGAATACTGTGTACAATTCTGGTCACCGCATCTCAAAAAAGATATAATTGAGATGGAGAAGGTACAGAGAAGGGCTACCAAAATGATAAAGGGAATGGAACAGCTCCCCTATGAGGAAAGACTAAAGAGGTTAGGGCTGTTCAGCTTAGAGAAGAGACGGCTGAGGGGGGATATGATAGAGGTGTTTAAAATCATGAGAGGTCTAGAACGGGTAGATGTGAATCGGTTACAACCGCTCTCTCTTTGAAGAGAGAGCGGTTGTAAGCGGTGTACAGATAGCATCGGTGTTGGGACCGGTCCTGTTCAATATCTTTGTGAGCGACATTGCAGACGGGATAGAAGGTAAGGTTTGTCTTTTTGTGGATGACACTAAGATCTGCAACAGAGTGGACACGCCGGAAGGAGTGGAGAGAATGAGATGGGATTTAAGGAAGCTGGAAGAGTGGTCGAAGATATGGCAGCTGAGATTCAATGCCAAGAAGTGCAGAGTCATGCACATGGGGAGTGGAAATCCGAATGAACTGTATTCGATGGGGGGAGAAAAGCTGATGTGCATGGAGCAGGAGAGAGACCTTGGGGTGATAGTGTCTGAAGTCGGGGAAACAATGTGACAAGGCGATAGCTAAAGCCAGAAGAATGCTGGGCTGCATAGAGAGAGGAATATCGAGTAAGAAAAGGGAAGTGATTATCCCCTTGTACAGGTCCTTGGTGAGGCCTCACCTGGAGTACTGTGTTCAGTTCTGGAGACCGTATCTCCGAAGAGACAGAGACAAGATGGAGGCGGTCCAGAGAAGGGCTACCAAAAAGGTGGAGGGTCTTCATCGAATGACTTATGAGGAAAGACTGAAAAATCTAAATATGTACACCCTGGAGGAAAGGAGGAGCAGAGGTGATATGATACAGACTTTCAGATACTTGAAAGGTTTTAATGACCCAAAGACAACCACAAACCTTTTCCATCGGAAAAAAATCAACAGAACCAGAGGTCACGATTTGAAGCTCCAGGGAGGAAGACTCAGAACCAATGTCAGGAAGTATTTCTTCACGGAGAGGGTGGTGGATGCCTGGAATGCCCTGCCGGAGGAAGTGGTGAAGACCAGAACTGTGAAGGACTTCAAAGGGGCATGGGATAAACACTGTGGATCCATAAAGTCTAGAGGACGTGAATGAAGAGTGGGTGGCTCGCAGGTATGACGGCTACTACCTGGAGATAATAACCTTATTCAATAAACATACACACGGTTAATGCGACTCCAACATTGCTCTAAGCTTCAACGGCAAGAGGAAATGTGGAAAAAAGCATTTGCATTCACAAAAAAGCGGGGAGTAGCTTGCTTGTTATGGCGGTTACTACCCCAAACCAAATAAGTCTGATACTATATCCAGCATAGCTCTCTGCTTCAACGGCAGGGGAGAAAGACCAATACTTCACTTTCAATGCATAGCCAGCATAGCTCACTGCTTCAACGGCAGGGGAGGAAGACCGATACTTCACTTTCAATGCATATCCAGCATAGTTCTCTGCTTCAATGGCAGGGGAGGAAGACCGATACTTCACGCATATCCAGCATAGCTCTCTGAATCAACGGCAGGGGGAATGAAGAAAAGTGGATCTATATACAGAGAACAACCAACAAGGACTGAATTACATAGTCTGGGTAAACAAATAAGCATTGGTGTGGCTTGCTTGTTGCGGCGGTTGCTACCCCTAACTAATTAAGCTAGATATTTTGCTTAGATGCGGTTCCAATACTGCTCTCTGCATTAATGGTGTGGGTGGTAGGGAAATAGAACCAAAAGGTTACTAAGAGCCAAGAGAAACAGATAAGTATGAGAAGAAAAAAAGTGTGAAGCTTGCTGGGCAGACTGGATGGGCCGTTTGGTCTTCTTCTTCCGTCATTTCTATGTTTCTATGGTTATTTACTCTTTCGGATAGTAGAAAGACTAGGGGGCACTCCATGAAGTTAGCATGGGGCACATTTAAAACTAATCGGAGAAAGTTCTTTTTTACTCAACGCACAATTAAACTCTGGAATTTGTTGCCAGAGAATGTGGTTAGTGCAGTTAGTATAGCTGTGTTTAAAAAAGGATTGGATAAATTCTTGGAGGAGAAATCCATTACCTGCTATTAAGTTCACTTAGAGAATAGCCACTGCCATTAGCAATGGTAACATGGAATAGACTTAGTTTTTGGGTACTTGCCAGGTTCTTATGGCCTGGATTGGCCACTGTTGGAAACAGGATGCTGGGCTTGATGGACCCTTGGTCTGACCCAGTATGGCATTTTCTTATGTTCTTAAGGTAAGACCACCAAAGTGAGGAAGCAGGAGAGCGAGAGTGATGGATGAAATAGTCCTGGAACTATGCTGGCAGTAGGGGTAAGAGAAATTTACTTTGTGAGTCCAATGCAACCCCAGGGTTGCCACAGAGGTAAAAACTAATAAAGGCTTTTTCAAGTGCATTCAAAGCAAAAAACCTAAGAAGGAATCAGCTGGACCTCAGATGACCAAGGAGTAAAAAGGGTGCTCAGGTAGGATAAAGTAGGATAAAGGATTAATGATGTATGCATATTATCTTTAAAACCCTTGTTTCTGTAAAGCCTGTTGCTGTTAAATGTTTTACTGTTTTTTAAACTGTTACATGTAAAGCCTGTTGCTAATTTGTTTCACTGTAAACCGAGGTGATGTATGTCTATACGTACTGCGGTATAAAAGAATCTATAAATAAATAAATAAATAAAATAAAAATAAAGGAGTAGCAGAAAAATGAAACACATTCTTTGCCTTGGTCATTACTAAGGAGGATATTTGGCACATTCCCACACCAGAAACATTCTTTGATGTAATGATTCTGAGCACCTAAAGCAAATCACTTTGAAACTGGAAAATGTAGTAGATGAAATTGACAAACTAAACAGTAACAAATCGCCAGGATCAGATCTGAAAGAACTCAAGCATGAAATTGCACACCTGTTACTAGTAATTTGTAACCCATTATTTCAACAACCATAGTACCTGAAGACTGGAGAGTAGTCAATATAACACTGATTTTTAAAAAGGGTTCTGGGGTAATCTGGGAAACTATAGACCAGTGAGCGTGATGTTGGTGCCAGGCAAAATGCATAGTAGAAGCTATTCTTAAAAACAAAATTACTGGCCATATTTTATTTTTATGCTTTTCAGGCACTTCAAAGTGGATTACATTCAGGTACTGCAGGCATTTACCTGTCACAGAGGGTACACAATCTAAGGTCATTTTGTGTCTTATGGGAAAAACCCTTACGGCTGGATTTTAAATCCCCCTGTGCATAAAATCTGGCCTTTACGCGTGTGGTCGGTCCTTGCGTGCCAAGTCTATTTTCAAAAAGGCCCGGCCATGCGCATAAAGGCCGGTGCGTGCTGGCCTTCGCTGTCCTGGATGCCAGCACGTGCAACTTACTTCAGGGAAGTTGGGACAAAAAAGAAAAAAAACCCCCCAAAAATGGTAGGACTTAGGGGTTGGGGAGGAGAGGGGAAGCGGAAGGGAGGTTAGGGTAGGGGAGTAGGAAAGTTCCCTCCTAGTCCACTCCATGTGGACAGGCCCTTCCGAAAATACACATGGCGAGCACAAGGCCTGGCCACGCGCGTAACTCCGTTATTTATGCACATGGCTCTTTTAAAGTCAGGCCGTAAGTTAGTAACTGAGCTCATGGAGGGTGAAGTGACTTGTCCAAAGTCACAAGGGGTAGCAGTAGAATTGGCACACTGGCTTTCCTGGCTCCCAGCCTGCTGTTCTAGTTGTTGGCTACTCCTCCACTCCATATAGATAGACATGGCTTAATATGGAACAGTCAACATGGTTTTAGCAAAAGTAATTCTTGCCTTACAAATCTATAGATTTATTTGAAAGGGTAAATAAAGATGAGGATAAAGGTGAACCA
Organism: Rhinatrema bivittatum; assembly: GCF_901001135.1. NCBI lineage: Eukaryota > Metazoa > Chordata > Amphibia > Gymnophiona > Rhinatrematidae > Rhinatrema > Rhinatrema bivittatum. The sequence goes on along the minus strand of NC_042618.1, from coordinate 52,301,408 downwards.
GTTGACGTGGTGTATTTCAATTTTCAGGAGGCATTTGACAAAGTCCCTCATGAGAAACTCCTCAGGAAATTAAAAATTCATGGGACAGGAGGCAACGTCTTATTGTGGATTGGTAACTGGTTAAAAACTAGGAAACAGAGTAGTTTATTATTCATTCATTCAAAATTATTTATTTCCTGCCTCTATACTGTTTGAGGTGGAAAACAACAGAAAACATCCATACAAAAATAAACTACCAAGAAATGAAGAGTAGGAGTAAATGGTCAGTTTTCCAAATTCAGAAAGTTCATTAGAGGAATACCAAATGGATCAATACTGGGACTTGTGCTGTTTAACATATTCATTAATGATTCTGGAAAAGGGAACAATGAATGAGGTGATCAAATTTGCAGATGACACAAAATTATTCAAAATTATTAAAACAGCAGCGGATTGTGAGGAACACCTTGCAAGACTAAAAAACTAGGCATTTGAACAGAATGTGGGACTTAAAGTGAACAAGTGTAAAGTGATGCACGTTCAGAAAAATAATCCCTACTGCAAGGGGGAAAGCCATTGGTCACTTAGCAGCGCATGGTTCAGAGGCAGCTTTCTCTGAAAGAAACAGGGGAGTTACAGCATCTCAATACAGAGGTTCCAATAAAAGCAAAAAGTAGTCCATGGTCCTATAACTAAAGAACAGATTGAGTTAAAAGATTCCAGATTATCCCTGTTAACTGCTAGGAAATCTGTATAATACAAATAAAAAAATGTACCTTGCAAATCTGTATGCTAATGCCAGAAATCTAAAAAGTTAGAATGGATAGCACTGAATGAAGAGGTAGCCATAACTGGCATCTCAGAGACCTGGTAGAAGGAAGATAACCAATGGGACAGTGTTATACGAAGGTACAAATTATAATCACAATGATAGGGTAGAAATGGACCAGATTTATGTTAGGGATGGCATACAGTTCAACAGGATAAAGATTCTGCAGGAGACTAAATGCACAATAGCATTTTTCTGGGTGGAAATTCCATGTGTGATGAGAAAGAGCATATCGGTGGGGATTACTACCATCCACCTGATCAAAATGAACAGACTGACAATGAAATGCTAACAGAATTTAGGGAAGCTAACAAATTTCACAGAACAGTAATAATGGAAGTTTTCAATTATTCCCTAGCATCTCCTGGTGTGATTGGGTAAGCGAGGTAAAGTTTCTAGATGAAATAAATGACTGTTTCACAGAGCAGTTGATACAGGAACCAGCAAGAGTGGGAGTCATTTAAGACCTAATTCTTACTGGAACGCAGAATTTGGTGCGAGAGGTAATGGTATTGGAGCTGTTCGGCAACAGTGATCATAACACGATCCAATTTGACTTAATGACTGGAGGGAAGGCATTAAGCAAATTTACTGCTTTAGCATTTAATTTTCAAAATGAAGACTTTGATTAAATGAAGAAAATAGAAAAAAACTAAAAGGTGCAGCTAAAAAGGTTAAGAATTTACATCTGGCGTGAACATTGTTTAAAAAACCCAAATTGGAAACCTAGACTAGATATATTCCATGCCTTTAAAAAAAATAGAAGGAAGACAAAACGATTGCTGTATGCTTAAAAAGTGAGGTGAAAGAGGCTATTTTAATCAAAAGAACTTCTTTCAAAAATTGGAAAAAGCATAAGCATTGGCAAGTTAAATGTAAAACATTGATAAGGCAAGCAAAAAGAGAATTTGAAAAAAAGCTGGCCATAGAGGCAAAACTCATAATAAAACCTGTTTTATAGATATCTAACTAGCAACACAACTAATTCAAAAAGCGCAACACTTAGAAAAGTATCACTGTATATCTCCATAAAGGTGTCAGCAAGCCGGGAAGCCAGTGTAAGACCACCTGAAAGGTGGTTGCCCAGGCCACTCAATCATTCACCCCGGACAGAAAGTAAAAAGAGAATAAAGCCAGAAATTTTTTTGGAAATTTTTGGTATACAAATAAAATCTGCTTTTCGCAAAATCAATACAAACACCCTATTCACAATACAGTCCTCTATGGTGTGACACATATGTTCGCTGTAATGTCTCAGATCAAACAAACCCCATGTATGCTATAATTTCTCAAACCAAACAAACAAACCAACCCCGACATCAGCTGATGTTTCGGTCTGCCCTGCATCAGGAGGAACAGAAACTTATCTTAAAAGTCTTCTCAGTGAGGTCGAAGAGCGCTTCTAATGGATCCTCCGATCCTCCTCTTCTCTGGAATGCAGCTTGTAACCGATTGCGTTGGACTTGAAATACAGAATCTTTGGGATCTTTTTGGTTTTTTAAATATATCTAAAGCAGGAAGTCTGTGAGGAAGTCGGTTGGACCGTTAGATGTCCAAATAGTTAAAGCAGCACTTAGGGAAAACAAGGCCATCATGGAAAGACTAAATGAATTATTTGCTTAAGTATTTACTGGAGAAATACTTGTACCAGAAACTGTATTCAGTGGTGATAATTTAGAAGAACTTATACAAATCATGCTGAAGCTTGTTAAACATCACGCCATTCTTTTTTGACGCTTATATATCCAGGGATACAAGAACACTTAGACTTTGTAGACAGTATAATAATTTTTTATTGAACAATATAAGTATTCTTGGGAGATGCTGATGCCATTTCTCTGACAAGTTGACTATCAGCATTTCCTTATATACAGGAAGTGATCCTTCTTTTATAGATAACATACAATATTGTACTAGGTTAGAAGATTCTAGAGTGCATGGCTACCCAAAGAATAATTTACATTGGTTGTCATGTCAACAGCATGATGTGATTATCCCTAAACTGCCTTGATTACTTCTCCCAGGTGGGGCCCATTTACCATCACTCTCTAGATAGTCCTTTGTTCTGTTAGAATCTTGCTGGTCAGGGCAATTAACACATCTGAGGCTGTGTTTACAGATACTCCTGAGAATAGTGCCTCTTTTGTGACTGTATAGCCTGAAGTTCCCTCCATTGCCTTCTCCTTTTTATGATCCTATAATTAGGCATCATATCATGGGCCAGCTTCAAATGCTGTCCAGGTGTCCCTGGAATTTCTGCAAGTCAGGCTCAATAAGTCACTTAGGGGTAGATTTTTTTAAAAAGCGCCTTCGCGTACTTTTGTTCGCGCAGCAGGCACAAACAAAAGTATGCAGGATTTTATAAGATACGCACATAGCCGCACGTATCTTATAAAATCCTGGATCGGCGCGCGCAAGGCTGCCAATTTTGGGCAGCCTGCGCGCGCTGAGCCGCGCAGCCTGCCTCCGTTCCCATCGGAGCGGCCTTGGAGGGAACTTTCTTTCGCCCTCCCCTCCCCTCCCCTCCCCCTCCCTTCCCCTCCCTAACCCACCCCCCCAGCTCTATCTAAACCCCCCCTTACCTTTGTCCCTAGATTTATGCCTGCGAGAAGCAGACGTAAATCTACGCGCGCCAGCGGACTGCTGGAGCGCTGTCATCCGACCCGGGGGCTGGTCCAGAGGCCTCGACCATGCCCCCCGGGCCGGCGCCACACCCCCGGTCCTGCCCCTGAAATGCCGCGTCCCGCCCCCAAAATGCAGTGTCGTTCAGCCCCGCCCCCCGACATGCCGACACGCCCCCTTCAAAAAACCCCGGGACTTACGTGCGTCCCGGGACTCTGCGTGCACTGGCAGCCTATGCAAAATAGGCGCGCCGGCGCGAGAGGGCCCTGCTCACATAAATCTGGGCGGATTTACGCGAGCAGGGCTTTTAAAATCCGCCCGTAAGAGTTCATACAGCCAAGACAGGCTAAGAAAGCAGAGGATTCTGGGTCAGTTGCCTTTCTCCATGTTGGTTTTCTGTTCAGGCAATCTCATCAAGCTGGAAGATGTAATGAGGTAGATTGACAAAATAAAGAGTAGCAAATTGCCCAGACCAGATGGTATGCACTCCAGAGTTTTGAAAGAACTAAAAAATGAAATTGCAGATGTTACTAACAATTTGTAATCTATCCCTGGTATTGTCCATCGTGCCGGAACATTAGAGGGTGGACAAAGTAACCCAGATCTTTAAAACAGGCTCCGGGGTGATCTGGGAAACTATACACCAGTGAGTCTAACTTCAGGTCCAGGAAAAATCATGGAAAATATTCTAAAGAACAAAATTACAGAACATATAGAAAGGCATGGTTTAATGGGAAACAGCCAGAATGCATTTACCCAAGGGAAATCTTGCCTCAACAATCTGCTACATTTTTTTCAAGGGGTTAATAAACATGTGGATAATGGTGAGCCAGTAGATGTAGTATATTTGGATTTTCAGAAGACATTTATTTATTTAAAAGATTTTATATACCGTCGTTCGTTTTAAATCACAACGGTGTACAAAGACTTTAAAACATTCAACAAAGTACATCACAAGAAATAATAATTCGTAGAATTTAAAAGAAGCATAAAACAATATAACCTTAAAGTATGCATTGTAACAAATCAGATGTTATTCTAAAATAAATGATTTGTTTGTAGTCTATTCATAAAGGCTTGCTCGAAGAGCAAGTGCCCCATGAAAGACTCCTGAGAAAAGTTCTCTCAGTGGAGAAAGGTATCTCCCAGCTTTGGCGTGTGTAGGGCTTTTAAAATTCACCTGATAATGTCTCTGTATCGCTCTATGGTGAGGCTGCACCTGGAGTCTGTGTACAGTTCTGGTCGCCGAATCTCAAAAAAGATATAGTTGCATTGGAAAAGATACAGAGAAGGGTAACCAAAATGAAAAAGGGGATGGAATGGCTCTCTTATGAGGAAAGGCTAAAGATGTTAGGGATGTTCAGCTTGGAGAAGAGACAGCTGAAGGGGATATAATAGAGGTCAATAAAATCATGAGTGGATTAGAACAGGTAAATGTGAATTGGTTATTTACTCTTCCAAAAAAATACAAAACTAGGGAACACTCCTGGAAGTTAGTAAGTAGCACATTCAAAACAAATCGAAGAAAATTCTCTCTCACTCGGTACACAATTAGCTCTGGTATTCATTCCCAGAGGATGTGATAAAGACAGTTACCATAGCTGGGTTTAAAAAAGGTTTAGACAAGTTCCTATAGGAGAAGTCCATAAACTATTAATCAGGTAGACTTGGGGAAAGCCACTACTTATCCCCGGGCATTAGCAGCATGGGATCTATCTACTGTTTGGGATCTTGACAGATACTTGTCACCTGGATTGGCAATGGTTGGAAACAGAATACTGGGCTTGATGAACTCTTGTTCTGACCCCAGTATGGCAATTCTTATGTTCCAGGTTCACAATGCTGATTGCTATTTTAGAAATCACCACTCAGGAAAATGACCTTGGAGTCTAGTGTGTAGCGGAAGTATAAAAAAATCCAGAAAGTTAAGAACTGGTTGGAGAGGAATGGAGAATAAACTAAGAATATCATAGTGCCTCTGTAAAAATCTGACGTAACTGTAGCTTGAGTACAGCGTGACGCTCTGGTCACCCCATCTGAAAAAAATATAGTGGAACTAGAAAAGAAGGGAACAAAAATGATAAAGGGATTGGGACAGCTCCCTTATGTAAAAAGGCTAAACAGGGTACGGCTCTTCAACTTGAAGAAGAGTCAACAGAGAGGGGATATAATAGATGTTTATAAAATCATGAATGGGTTAGAACAGATATGTAGGGGACTGTTATTTACCCTTTCAAGCAATGCTAAAACAAGGGGACACTCCATGAAATTAACAACCAGCAGATTTAAAACTAACTTTAGCAACTACTTTTCCACTCAGTGCTCAATCAAGTTGTTGACTCTATTGCCAGATGAGGCGATCAGAGCAGCTACCATAAAGGGTAATTTTCAAAAGGATTTACACACTTAAAACTGGGTTTTACACATGTAAATGCAAGTTATCTGTGTAAGTGGGCTTTTGAAAACTGCTACAATTTATGTCATTCAGTTGTCAATACCTATGTTAAGTACCCTTTACATGGGTAAATTGCTTTTGAAAACTGCTACATTTACATGTGCAACTCCTTTGAAAATTAGCTCCATAGTGAGGTTTAAAAGAGGTTTGGACAAGTTCCTGGAGGAGAACTAGAGAATGAAAAAGGATTCCAAAATGCTAGTGAAATATCCAGATTCGAACAAACATATGTGAACCAAATTTTTAAAAAAGGGAGAAGCATGTGTGGAAAAACCTCTGAAACCAATATTTCAGAGAAAACCACTCTTATTTGTAATCATAGTCCCATTTGCATTTCTTTTTATATTATTGTAAATGAACAAAAATCGCTAGGCTTATATAAATAACTTCTTTAAAGTGCTCTTTTTAAAGGAACCACTTCCCTGTTCTTGTAGATAGCATCCAACATGGCTCCATGTTTCGTATTGGTGCTTCAGTAGTGTAGTCAACAAGGCAAACTTTACAACTGTTCCTCAAGAGTTCTCCCTTCCCAACATGACTGTTCTTGCTTGTCTGAAAAGAAACCACAGTTTTTTATTTAAAAAAAGATCCTCCTCCCAATGCAACCAATCACTGCACACATCCAATAATACATTTAATAGTTAAATCAAAGTATTCCATTCAAGTTCTCTGTTCATGCCAAATGATTCCATTCATTTTAATTTGAATATCCACAGTCATTCTTTATAATTCAACATGCTCTGTACATCTCCTCCATATCAATATTCTTGTAACTGATCAATCACTATCCATGCTAACTAAAAATGCACATTGTAATGGAACACAGTGGGCTACTATTAAGATTTCTAAATGTAAATTATTTAAGCAACTCTTTGGGTCGTACCAAGACACAATTAAAACGAGACTTATAGAAAATAAAACAGAACAGGACAGAGAAACACTATGATGTACACAATGTCCTTCAACAAGCACGTGGTTTAATGATGTAATTCACACACTTCTTGTGTAGCAGGATATTTCCACTATATGCCGTGCATTGTTTGTGGAGAAAAAAATACAACTTCCACATGAAAATGTCCAACTAGTCATAGATTTCTCATATGAGATCTCAACATAGGGAACACTGATTTAACCACCATGACCCTGACATTTCATGTTGCTGTATATGCAATACATGGAAATTCTTTGAATTCTGGAAGTAGCACGAGCATGTGCCAATGTTTATAAATAATGCAATGTACCTCATGCACTTTATCTGAAAACTTTAAAACGCAAGTTAAATGGTCTTCCAAACTTTTAGTATGAGAATGTAATAAGAAATCTCAACTTGAATATTTAGCTTGCAAATAAGCATGTCTAATAACTTGCAAATATGACTGACAAAATTTCAGCCTGATGTTTAAACTCCTTCATATCAGTACATATACAAGTCAGGTGATCAAATACATAGGTGACACATAATTACACTGGGCAACAATGAAAGTGTTACTGACCTAAAAAGGTCCTACTCTGTAGTATCTTGTTGATGTGCTGAACACGAATATGACCACAAAAAGTTCTTATTGGCTCTCGTTTTGAAGATATTTAATATAGTTCACTTTCTATGTTTAGTCATGTAAATTTATCCAGGACTGTAAATAAGCCTAGAATGATGTAATATTGCATCATATTGGATAATACCATCATGCACACATCATCCAGAGTTTATTACATCATTTTCTGATGCAATGCAGTTCTACTGCCATGCTGCTGCTGAGTAAGCTGACGTCAGCAGTGTACTATATGAAGCCCAGTCAGAAAGGGTGAGCATTTGAAATATTCATGCTGGCTGACTACTGCTGGATACTCCGCAGAGATGCTCCCGAACAGGTGTACAAGAGACAAGCAAAGAAATCTAAGACATAGTCTATGACTTCATTTTTCAAACGGTATTAACCGTAGGTCCCCTACTATTGGCATACAATTCAAGATGTAATTATATTATTGTATATTACAAAAAAACTAGAGCCAATTTTGCATTTTCACAGTCACATTCATGTTTAGCACATGGAAATGTATAAGAATTGACTAATTTCATTTCAGTAACATAACTTTTGTGAAAATGTGTTGCCCAGTGAGCTATTGGCATACAATTCAAGATGTAATTATATTATTGCACATTACAAAAAAACTAGAGCCAATTTTGCATTTTCACAGTCACATTCGTGTTTAGCACATGGAAATGTATAAGAATTGACTAATTTCATTTCCGTAACATGACTTTTGTGAAAATTTGTTGCCCAGTGCTCTAAGCTGTTAAATCACAAGTAGATTGAGAGAAATTGCAAGAAGACCTTTCGAGAATGGGAGATTGGGCATTCAAATGGCAGATTAAATTTAATGTGGACAAATGAAAAGTAATGTTACACTATACTAGGTTCCATATTAGGAGTTACAGCCCAAGAAAAGGATCTGGGTGTCATTATGGACAATACTTTGAAATACTCACCTTAGTGTGCAATGATGGTAAAAAAAAGAAAAAGCAAGACCACACTAGAGTAAGTACTGTGTGCAATTCTGGTTGCTGCATCTCAGAAAAGATATAATTGAATTTAAAAAAAATACAGAGACGGTGACCAAATGATAACTGGGATGAAATGGCTCCCATATGAGGAAATGCTAAGAAGTTTATGGTTATTCAGTTTGGAAAAGAGACAGCTGAGGGAAGAAGGTCTATAAAATCATCAGTGGAATAGAATGGGTAAATGTGAATTGGTTATTTATTCTCTCAAAATTACAAAGACTAGGGGACACTTCAGGAAGTTAGTAAGTAGAACATTTAAAACAAAATGGAGAAAACTCTTTTTCATTCAATGCACAATTAAGCTCTGAAATTTATTGCGGGAGAATGTGGTAAAGGCAGTTTGTGTAGCTGAGTTAAAAAAAAATTGGACAAGTTCCTACAGAAGTCCATAACCTGTTACTAATCAAGCAGACTTGGGGAAAGCAGGAACAAGGCTGGAGACAAGCTGATGAAGACAGAAGATAAATTGGACACAACTGAAGACAGGCTAGACTGAAAAACTGAAGGTTGGAACAAAGACAAATCACTGGAGCAACACGCACTACTTTAAGTAGTTGGACCTGTTGCTGAGGCATTGAGTAGATATCCGGGCTAGCTTTTTGTAGGGCAGGCAGGGTGATGTCATCTAAGGGCACCATGGGGGGGGGGGGGTGTTTCCTGCCGCAGACCCTTTATATCTTGCAGTATTGGCGCTCTAGTCCTCCGGAAGCTGTCAGTAGTCAAGTCAGGGAGGCAATCGGTGGCGTCCTGCCACGTGTGTATGTGTGGCGTTTCACTATGATTTGGGATCAGCGTGGCTGGACCGTCACTGGGGGTTAGAACAGCGGTCCATGATGGTAGTCCATGGACTGCCAAACGTAACAGTACCCCCCCCCCCCCCCCTTAAGTTCCTCTCCTGATGCCTTGGATTTATTGGGGTACCGGTGATGAAAGTCCTTATCACGTACCTTAAATTGAGGTACTGGCCTCCTTCGGACATCTGTGGTTCTCCTAGCTCAGACAGCGACTCTTTCAACCAACCGATTGGTTTATTCCCATAGTTCATGCAATTCCTGGGATGAAAGCTGAGCCACAAGTGGAAGAACTGTCAGAGATGGTGGTGGCAGAGGCAGAGGTGTTCCCCATATACCAGCTGGAGAGGGATGAGCTAGTGTTGCTGGAGTAGAATGGAAGCCATAGTAGTTGCCCATCCTGGCTCCTCAAAAACAGTGCAAAATTGCTCCATGAATTGTTGTAAGTCAAGGAAGAGCAGATTCCCTTACTCCCAGATGGGAGATGCCCATGCTAGTACTGTTCCATCAAGCAGGGAGAGGATATGAGTGGTTTTAATCTGATCTACAGGGAAGAGTGGGGCCTGTAAGGGGAAGTGCATTTTGCACCAGTTCAAGAATCCCCAATGCTGTTTTCGGTCCCTGGCATACCTAGGCGGTGCCAGCAGTTGAAGGACAGGTAGACTATACACTGGAAGAATTGTTGGCACCGCCCAGGTACGTTGGGGACCTGGCATACCTGGGTGGTACTACCAATGGTAGATGCGGACAGGGCATCCAGTCACATGGCAAGATGGTCTATAGCTGCAGCCATGAGCTCCAGGGCAGCCTGTTGTTCCAGTAGCTTGCGAGTTAGGCCGGGGATAGCCTGTAACACAGACAAGTCTGCCCAGTCCATGACATCAGCAACCTGTTGCATCTGTGGACCTTTGGGCTGAGGCAGGATTTCTGCAGCCTGCAGGGAGGAGTTCTGCAGGTTCCCACCATCAGCGGGTGGACCCAGGCAAAGCAGAGACCCAATGGGATTTTCGCCTATACCAGCCCTCATTCCCCTCGGGTTGAACCTTTGGGTACCGGAGCCAGCAGGTCTTACATGGGGCCTCTGCTGATGGCAGAAGTGGCGTTCTTTGGATAGCTCGGATCATAGGCAGGCAGGGGCAGACAGGTCCAAGGACCGGGAGATAGTCAGAGGCAGGCGGTAGTCGGGCATACCTGGGAACAGGCAAAGATCAGGCTGAGGTCAATACCAGGTATCCATCTGAGGGAGAAGACAAGGAATGGATAGGCAGGGCACGAAGGTCAGGGCAAACACAGCAGAAACATGGCTGGTGCCAAGCAGACAAAGATAGAAGACAAACTGGACACGACTGAAGATAGGCTGGTCTGAAGAACTGAAGACAAGGCTGGACTGAAAAACTGAAGGCTGGACTAAAGACAAGGCTGGAACTGAAGACCAGACTGGAATGAAGACAAAACACTTCGTCAAGTAGCTGGACCTGTTATTGAGGCATTGAGCAGATGTTTGAGCTAGTCTTTTGTAGGGCAGGCTTGGTGATGTCATCTAAGGGTGCCACAGGAGTTTTCCCACTGTGGGCTCATTAAATCTTGCAGCATTGGTCCACAAGCACCCTAATGAAGCCATTGGCGGTCACATCGGGAAGACAATCGGAGGCATCCTGCCATATGTGAGCGAGCGAGCGATGTTTCACCACGATTTGGGATCAGTATGACTGGGCCAGCCCTGGAGATGAGAGCAGTTCTCTGTGGGGGTAGCCCACAGACCACCAATTGTAACCCAAATTATCTGCACTTGGTGCTAAATTGGCTCCTAAAGCTACCACTTTTATTTGTAAATAATAATTACCTTCAAAATAAAAGTAATTATTAAACAACAGTTGCGTTAATTGCACTAAAAATTCTTCTGGGCACGCTATGGTTGTGGAATATGATTTAACCAATCTCCTATAAAATGTAAAGCTTGATCCTATGGTATATTGGTACACAATAACTCAACATCAAGAGTGACCAAAAATAACAAAGAAATATCCCCCTGAAATTCTTACAATATATTCAAAACATGAGTAGTAACTTTAACATAAGATCTACTTAATGTCACCAATGGAGACAGAAACAAATCTACAATTGGGAAAGGCTTTCCAGTAATGACCCCTTACCTGAAACTATGGGTCAACCTGGTGGCTTATCAAACAATTTATGAATTGTAGCTACAGGTACTTTCAGATATATCATTCGAAGAAATCTAAAGGTGAATTTTAAAAGCCCGGTGCACACTGAAATTAGGGGAATTGCGCACAAATAGGGTTTATATGTGCCCACCATATTTTCAAAGCTCCGAGATGTGCACATCCCACTGAAATTCCAAAAGGGGTGGAGTGTGGGCATGATTATGGGTGAAACATGGGCATACCGGAGCAGGGCCAACAGATGAGCATGCAAATACTTATGTGCCTGGATGCACACCCAGGTCCAGTGCTGTGTAAATTTATTTCTGCTATGGAGGAGGAGAACTTAAAAAATAAAACAACTTTAAAAATAGCCATGTCTGACAGGTTTAAAGGGTCTGCAGTAACTGAGGGGAGTGCATGCTATTAAACCAGGGGAGTTTGGGGATCTAGCCATGTTGTTCAACATTTATCTTCTTCCATTATGTCAGGTTTGGGCAAAAATTTCAAAATCTATGCCGATGATATACAACTACTCATTCCCTACACTTCCTCATGGGCACACACCTTTTCATTAATTACGATATACATGAATACAATAAAAACTTGGCTCACACATAACAGACTCTAATTTAATGATGCCAAAACAGAACTAATATACATAATCAACCATTCCAAATTCTTCATGCTCACCCTCGTCACATTTTACATTTAACTCACACTCAATTCCAATTACCACACAAGCACACAATTTAGGAGTTATCATGGACTCAAAACTGCCAATGTCAGAAAATATATCAAAATTAACAAAAACCTCATTCTACAAACTTAAACTATTACAAAGACTCAAATCTCTATTATTCCAAGATGATTTCAGACTCTTACTCTAAGCAATTATTCTTTCCGGATTAGATTATTGTAATTCCTTATATAATGGCCTTCCACTTCGTCCGCTTCAACTTATTCAAAATTCTGCTGCCCGATTTCTAACTGGTTCCAAATTTAAAAACCACATAACTCCAGTATTGCTGAACCTACACTGGCTGCCAATTAAACAAAGAATCCATTATAAAATTTTAACCTTAATATTCAATCTAATCCATAACCCATCAACTATCTGGCTATGTATAATTCGTTTATATCAACCCCAGCGTCATTTACGGCCATTAGACAAAAACCTTCTTGAGGTTCCAACAGTTAAAATCATGAGACTAGAAATGACAAGAAAACATACTTTCTCAGTGGCAGGTCCCCCACTTTGGAATTCCCTCCCAACCTCTCTCAGAACCATATCTAATCCAAAAAAATTTAAGAAAAAATTAAACACATATCTCTGCTGCACTGCTTTCAATCTAACATACACAGATTTAATATTACCATCCCACTTACATTATTTTTCTTCTGCACTACATTGTATTTTTTACTTTCTATCTGCTTGTTTAAAACATTAATTTTTACTTCTTTTTTTTTTCATTTAATTCAAATGTACTTTATTTTAATGCCTATGTTTTTACTCTTTGAACTATGTATGTGCTATTTGAATTGTAAACCGCCTAGACCATGCTATGAATAAGCAGTACATATGAAGCTTTTAAATAAATAAACTGGGTGAACTGGTGGACAAACTGATGAAAATGGCAATAGCATGGACGCACGCCCCTTGTAAAATACCCTGACTTATACGGTAGAAACGGGATTTACACAGTTAGGCACACACCCACTTAGAATTGGGCACACGTGCACATGGCCAGTGTATTTTATAACATGTGTCCCTGGGGCGTGTGCGAATGCACGCATGTCAATGTGTGCCCATGTGCCACTTTGAGAGTTACTGTCTAAATCTCTTTACATGTCAAAACTCCTAACTTGGTTGCTCCATCAACCAATCCCAGTATTTTCTTCTGAATTTCCTGAGTAGAATCTTCTATCAATTGATAATAATCAGACTTCTGCACTTGTCTATAAACCTCTGCTATGTATTGAGTCCATGATTGTACTACCACATCTCCATACTCATAAATGGCATCACTTATAAACATTGGCACATATTGATGCTACATTCAGAATTCAAGGAGTTGCCATGCATTGCATATACATAGGCACAAAATGTTAGGGACAGAGTGGTTAAATCAGCACTCACTATGTTGAGATCTCATATGAGAAATCTATGATGAGTTGAACATTTTTCATTTGGAAGTTGTGTTTTTTTTGTCCACAAACAATGCAGGGCACAAAGCAGAAGCATCTTGTTAACACAAGACATGTTTGGATTACATCATTTAACCACGTGCTTGTCGAAGTACATTTGTACATCATAGTGTATCCCTATCTCTTTTGTTTTTGGATGGTACCAAGACATAATTAAAACTTATAGAACATTAGAGTTGCTTAAATAATTTACGTTTAGAAGACTCCATGGTAGTCCACTGTGTTCCGTTACAACGTGCGTTTTGCAATTAGAATGGATAGTGATTGATCAGGTACAAGAACATTAGCATGGAGGAGACATACAGAGCATGTTGAATTATAAAGAACGACTGTGGATATTCAAATTAAAATGAATGGAATCATTTGGCATGAATAGAGAACTTGAATGGAATACTTTGATTAACCATCAAATGTATTATTGGTCATGTGCAGTGATTGGTTGCATTGGGAGGAGGATTTTTTTTTTCAAATAAAAACCTGTGGTTTCTTTTCAGACAAGCAAGTACGGTCATGTTGGAAGGGGCAACCTCTTGAGGAACAGTTGTAAAGTCTGCCTTGTTGACTGTACTCTTGAAGCACTAATATGAAACACAGAGCCATGTTGGATACTATCTACAAGAACAGGGAAGTGGTTCCTTTAAAAAGCGCACTTTAGAGATTTTATTCATATAAGCCTAGTAATTTTTGTTCATTCACAATAACATAAAATAAGTGGAAATGGGACTATGATTACAAATAAGAATGATTTTCAGAGGTTTTTGTATGTTTTTAAGTAATAAAAATGTTGGTTCACTTTTGGGAAAAGTACATAAAACATTATTATATTGGGTAAGCTATTGCTTACCCTTAGTAGTGAGTAACAAGAAATAGATTTACTTTTTGGGATGTACCAGATACTTGTGATCCAAACTGGCCATTTTCAGAGACTGAATGCTGGGCTCGCTGGGCCTTGGTCTGACCCAGAATGGCATTTCTTATGTTCTTATCCCTTTGTGTTAGGAATTAAAGATGTCTGAATTTAATTAATGAGGTACCGTTCATAATGTCATCTAATTTAGCAGGATTTACATATTTTCCTGGCATACCAGAGCGTCCCAACGTTTTAAGCCCAAGGCGCACCAGCATTAACAAAAATGTGAAGCACACCAGCCTGTATAGAGCAGATAATGCAGAAAAAGAAAGAGCTCATATAGTCAAAAGAAGAGCTAGGGAGACCGAAAAGCCCCACCAGTCTCTTCCAAAATTTAAAATTAAGGGAGAAAGGGGATAGAAGCACAGAAGGGAGAAATCAGTGTGATGTGGGCAGGTTGTTCAGTTAGTTACCCGGAGGTCCTTCACTGCTGCTGCTCCCAACGTTCAGAATGAGTCGCATCCAGTACTCAGCGCCTGCTTTCCCTGTCTCACTCAATCTGGGGATCAGATAGAGGCTGGAAGGACTCAAAGGAGAAGGCTCTGGGGGGGGGGGGAAGATACGGCACTGCTTTGTGCACTGTGTGTGTGCAACACAAAGCAGGCTCAGCTATCCATGCTCTGCACGCTGCCCATTAATTACTAAGGACGTGCAATCTTTTTAAATGAAATAGACAATGGCAACGAAACTGTCTGTTTTGTCTTGTTTCGGGTGCGCCACGAAACAAAACAAAATGACGAAATTTTGTAAAGCTTAGTATTTCATGTAATGAGACTTAGTGCACGCTAACTGAAAATGTTACCAATAAGTTAAAAAGTGTCAATTGTGGGGAAAAATTTCAGGCTGATGCAGTATCGGCGTGTAGAAAGCAGGCACTCAACACTGAGCGCTTTCTTAACACGCCCCACCACCTCTCCTGGGGACCCAACGTAATAATCAAATGACCTGTCACACTATAAAGGACGCGCTAGGGAAAAATATGCGTCCCTAGCGCCTCGGGTGCCTAGGATACATGGCTGGAAGCCCTGCTACAGGCAGGTGGGTTTGCCATGGTAAAGATACAAGGCAATCAAAGACTAATGCTTCTAATGTCTTGCAGGTAAAATATTTTAATTAGAGCATTCCATACATAAGCTGATGGAGAGCACGGCAAAGATTAAGAAGGAGGAGATGAATTATGAACCTGAAAATAAAAACTGAATTGTGGTACGAAAGCGCCATCAATAAGGGATGATATCAATATCGATAAGCATGTGAGAGGGGCCATGTGGGGGGGGGGGGGGAGCTGGCAATGTTTTTTTTAATAATGGTACCCTCAATCTGATGCAAACAATGTCGAGAAAATGCCACTTTACAACAATTGTTCATACAATGTTCTCTAAAACTGAAATATGCTCTCAGATATTTTTGTTAAAACAAGCAATACAAGACAGATGTGTCCTGACAAATTAAAGCGTGTTTCTTAATTCTTAGTAACACAGTAGATGACGGCAGAAAAAGACCTACAGAGCTATCTGGTCTGTCCAGTTATTCCAGTCAACACTGCTATGGATACATCCCAGCTGCTAGCCATAGAGCATGACCGCTTCTAAGATATTTCTCCTTTTCCAGGACAGCTGTCGTCATCTTTCTCATTTATACGCTATCACCTCTTGATCTTGCTGTAAATGCTTTTTGAACACTTTAACTTGGGAGTACCTTTTCAAGGATAATTAACATAGTTCAAAACCACTGAAATGTCAGTCAGTGCTTGTTGGCAACAGTGTAAAAATCAAGGCCAACAGCTATTTCTTGTGTGCTTTCAAAAAGCTATATTAGGACACTTGAACAGCATCGAGATCTGCTCAGGAAATATTCTTTACTTCTGAGGTTCTTAAAACCTCTTTTATTTCAATTTCAGATGTGAAATCTTTAATGTGCCTCTTTTTGACTTCATCCATCTTTCCCCATCACTATCACCCCTTTTCCAAATGCTGAGGTTAAGACAACAGAAAGGTTATACCAGTTTCCCTTTTAAACCATCCATTCCTTTCGCCTAAGAGGGCATCCCTGGGCAGTGCCAGGAATCCTCACCAACTACAAGGACTGGAGGGATATCTCCTCTAGAGACAATCCTTTGGTGTTGCTCTTTAAGAGACCACCTCCACTTTGTGCTCAAACCCAACTGGTCTCAACCGACAGGAATCAAAGGTTAAACTTATGTATTTTCTCACCTGTCCAGAATAAGGTCTGGTGCAAAAATGAGCTTTCCGGGATGCTCGATTGATCTCCACATTAGACCCACCATCAACACTTCAAGCCAGCAACTCTCCAGCAGTCGGACTTGGTCAAATAAACTGAGTTCCACAAAGCCTAAAGAAAACAAAATAATTGTATCATGAGTGCTTGTTTTTTTTCAATTTTGCTTCCTCTGAAAATAACCTGGATTAGTAAAGGCGACTAAATGATAAAGGGGATGGAACAGCACCCCTATGAGGAAAAGCTAAAGAGGTTACGGCTGTTCAGCTTGGAGAAGAGATGGCTGAGGGGGAATATGTTAGAGGTCTTTAAAATCATGAGAGGTCTAGAACAGGTAGAAGTGAATCAGTTATTTACTCTTTCTGATAATAGAAGGACTAGTGGGCACTCCATGAAGTTAGCAAGTAGCACAATTAAATCTAATCAGAGAAAATTCTTTTTCACTCAACCACAATTAAGCTCTGAAATTTGTTGCAAGAGGATGTGGTTAGTGCAGTTGGGTTTAAAAAAGGTTTGGATAAGTTCTTGGAGGAGAAGTCCTTTAACTGCTATTAATCAAGTTGTCTTAGGGAATAGCCACTGCTATTACTAGCATTAGTAGCATGGGATCTACTTAGTGTTTGGGTACTTGCCAGGTACTTGTAGCCTGGATTGGCCACTGTTGGAAACAGGATGCTGGGCTTGATGGACCCTTGGTCTGACCCAGTATAGTAATTTCTTATGTTCTTATGTATTAATAAGTGAACACAGTGTGCTTATACCAAGACTTGGTTTCTCATCGAAAGGACTACTCGAAGTCCAACTGCTGTTGGGAGTAAGGAGGCTGTTTTCTTAACTAATTATAAAATATAGGTTTCTGTTCCTTACTCATATCCGGGGGCATGCATCTCTCCATTGCAAACCAAGCAGCTCATAAGGAATTTATGAATCTGTGTACACCAAAAAAAAATGTAACATAGAAAAGGAAAATCTAAGCCAGGGCAGACAGCTGTGATCCTGGAGTTCCACAGAGAGGTTTGCTTTTTCAGGACATCCACAATGAATATATATGAGGTATATTTGTATGCACTGTCTCCACTATATGTAAATATATATCTTGCATATTTATTGTAGATATCCTGAAACCCAGAATCAGAGATGCTTAACCCTAATCCAGGCTACAGTGTTAAGGGGGGATGTTGGCATCAATTCCGATTAAAGGAATTTAGTGCATTCCTTGCCTTTGGAGCCAAATGCAGATTGCATATGCTTTATTAGTTTTTGTACTGATGATCATTTCCTCTGTTGATACCAAGAGCTGATGTTTTAGAATTCAGGGGAATAAAAGATGTAATAATAATAATGTCTCAATATGCTACTAGAATTATTTTTGTAGCTGGTATCAGAGAGTTTGCCAAATTCATGGATAACAGCCCCTATCTAGCTATGCAATGAAGCTCCTTAAATTCAGTACTTACAGATGGAAGAGAGTCCTCTAGACCAGTGGTTCCCAACCCTGTCCCGGGGACCCCCCAGCCAGTAGGGTTTTCAGAATATCCACAATGAATATGCATGAGAGAAAATGTGCATGTTATGGAGGCAGTGCATGCAAATTTTCTCTCATGCATATTCATTGTGGATCTCCTGAAAACTTGACTGGCTGGGGGGTCCCCAGGACAGGGTTGGGAACCACTGGACTAGACTAAGCAATACACAATAGCAGCACTATCTTCCTTTCTAATCTTGCAATGCATATAGGAGAGGCATATAAGGAGATTATGACAGAGAGAGAGAGGTCATTAAAGCTGACTCTCCAAGCCACGTTGTTATTGTACTGAACTTGATTATGCAGTAGTTAAACCAGAATACATAAAGAAGAATAACATTTTAAAAAATGGATCCATGGTTTCACTTTGAAGAGAATATATTAAATGAGAAATCCTTAAACATTTTGGAAAAGTATAGCATTCCTGCCACCTAAAATACTGTGGTTCTGATGGCTAATTGCAACAGACAGAAAGAAAGAGAACAGGTAAAAAGAAAACCAAAAAAACATTTCTTCACCTTCTTCCTAGAGTGGCAAATGAGCGCACTCTGAGAGAACATCAGCCCCCTATCCACCTGTAGGCAGCAAACGGCCGAGATTTTCACTAAATTATACAGTATGTTCAATTACTGCTCACTGGACCATAGTCCAAGGTCTCTGAGCTTGTTAGCTTTCCTGTATTTTAGTTTTCTGATCCTGCTAGTCCACACAGAACCTGTTTTCTGAGCAGCCTCTCATCTCTGGCATTCATTCCTGGGAAATGTCTCAATTTTATTCTCTTTCTTTATTCAGTTTAGAGATACCACATTATAAATGAACCAATCGTAAAAGCCTGTCCAAGGACAGGGAAATACTGTGAAGTGCAGGAAGTCCATATCTGAGATCATACCCTCATCCCCGCTTCTTAAGCCCCTTTGATCCCCTCACTCTCCCTCCACCTGATCCCCTCCCTTAGCTTGGTTATCTCTCCCCCCCCCCCCCCAAACCTCATGCACAATAGTTGCCCCATGAACTCCTCAATCACCATGGTTTACTTCCCCCTCCAAACCCCTCACTCACTCTGGTTCATTCCCCTTCCCCCATTCACTCTGTTCACTCCCTCCCCCACCCCATAAACCCCTCACTTACCCCCAGTTCACTCCCTCCCCGCCCCATGAACCAGTTCATGCACTCAATCCCCAATTTCCCCTGGTTCACTCAGTGCCATCCCTCATTCCCATGATCCCCAGTCAGTTTTCTCTCTTCCTCTCACCCCATGATCCGCAATTCACTCTCTCCCTCCTCCCCCCCTCCCCCTCACTCACTGGCTCCAACAGGAGTAGGACAACGGCCTTGCAGTGTCTCTGTCATGCTCTTCCTTCTCTGCAGAGCTTGAGCATCATGCTTTGAACTACATGGGTCAAAGTGCACCATTCAGGCCCCAGCAGGGCAGGGGAGAAGATACGGCAGAGACACTGCAAGATTCCCGTCCTCTCTCTCCTCCTGTCTGGTCAATAGGAGCAGGTGAGTGATTGGGTTCCATGGGGAAGGGGGGTAGATTGTGCTGTCCACTGCAACCAAAATGTCCGTTCCGGGGTGGGCAGGCTGGCAGAAGAGAGTTAATGCACTATCCATTGCCACCAATCTCTCTCTTCCGGGGTGGGCTCAAGTTCCATACAGGGAGAGAGAGGGGCGGAGCTGGAGAGTACAGGGAGGGAAGGAGAGCGCAGAGCTCAATTTGCATACCGGTGATGCAGGTGTGGAGCAACTTTCCTCTTTATTATGTTAGATATAAATGATTACTATTATACTCGCATTTTACGGACTAGTAAATGAGAATCTTACTGAACAGTCTTTTTGTACGTTTTTATTTCTGACTGTACAGTCTCCTGTTGCTTCTTTGGGTTTCCAGCTCAGTTGGAATGGACTCCTATGGGCAATGGCTCCGTGAGGCCTTCAAGTACAGCTATACTGAATATTTTTTCCCCTCTATTTTTATAACCACCTCCTAGCCCAGCCATGGCAGTGACAGTACTTGGCTAGGAGCCACAGACTGCAGCTCCCTCAGGAATCCTGTACACGTGCACCCAAATCTGGCCAGTTCAAGTCACCATTCAGTGCTGGCGAGGGCTTCTTCCACAATATCCTCAGCCCTGGCTGAGCCAGAAAATCAAACCTGGGCTCCTCTGTATGGCAGTGCATAGCACTGACCCGGAGCCACTGGGCTTGCCCCTTATTCTTTATTTATGTAAAATATTTATTACCCATAGGCTCCACGGAAACAGAAACACAGAAATGACAGCAGAAAAGGACCAAATGGTCCATCTAGTCTGCTCAGCAAGCTTATGGTTGTAACTTCTGGCCATACAAGTCACCTTTGGACCCAAAAAGCACAAAGGGAGGTGATTTATAAAAGCCATCAGGATGAAAAAAAATGTAATAGTTGCCAGATGGCGCCGGCCAGCCAGTGCTCCTACCATGTGACAGGGGCCGGCCAATGGCATGGATACCCTGTCATATGGTAAGGGCAAAGGGCCATCGGCGCCATCTTTATGAGTGGCAGCCGACGGCCTGAGAACGGGAGATCGCTCCCGGGACCACCACTAGACCACCAGGTAATTTTAAAATGTTTTGGGGGGATCGGGAGGGTGGGGGAAGCTAAGGGGTCATTTTTAAAGGGTCGGGTGGGGTTTTTTTTTTAATCGGGCCATCGGTGCCATTTTTGAGTGGCAGCCAAAATGGCGCCGATGGACCGAGAGCGGGAGATCGGTCCCCGCGCCCCCACTGGACCACCAGGTACTTGTAAAACGTTTTGGGGGGGTTCGGGAGGGTGGGGGAAGGTAAGGGATTAGTTTTATAGGGTCGGGGTGGGTTTAGGGGTTGTTTTGGTGTGCCGGTTTTCCCCGCCCTCCCCCCTCCCCCGATTTACGATTTTTCATGATAAATCAGGGGAATTTCTATTGTATCGTGACTCTTAACGATTTTTGACGATTTAAAAAATATCTGACGATTTTTTTAAATCGTAAAAAAATGATTCACATCCCTAATTAAAACCATTGGAAAGGTTTGGGAGATGGAGGGCATTATCCCCTTTCAGGCTCTTAAAGAACGGTACCATCTCACAGACAGCGATGCACTTCCCTTTACACAAATAAGTCACTTCATACGAGTTAGCGCCATAGCAAAAGATCTGTCTCAAGGGGCAACACGAACAGAAAATTGGTGTACTCAAGCGGACAAGGTAAAAGGGGTTATCTAAAAAATCTACGGCTTCCTCAATACCGACAATAATGTCACACCATCATTTGTAGCAGCCGGGGAGAAAGATCTAGGGAAAGCATTAGATACGGACACATGGGACCTTATTTTTATTAACACTAAACGCAGCTCAATATCAGCCTTCTTGATAGAAAACAGTTACAAGGTTTTACTGAGGTGGTATTACATGCCATTTAAATTATGGAAAGCAAAAATAAGGCACATTGACAACTGCTGGCGTGGATGTGGAGGAAGGGGTACTTTCTTCCACATGTGGTGGGAATGTCCAATAGTACAGCATTTCTGGGGGAAGGTCTCAAAAATACTGCAACAAATATTTCAGCAAGATATCTCTTTACTACCAGAACAGGAGTTGCTGAGTGTACCTTTAACCAGCTCCAGATTTGATTGGTTGTTGATGCATTAAATATTAATTGCTTCTCGATGTGTTATAGCAGCTCATTGGAAGAACTGCGATCCATTATGTACACAATTCATATGCTTATATCTAAAATATATAAAATGCGTGAGCTTTACAAGATGACCGCATGAAAACACCGCAACCAACCTAGATTCTCAGCCATACGGCAGCCATATCAGATCTGGAGATGGTCTACAAATACTCTCTGCTCTTAGATGTTATAATGTGATATATAATTATTCTCCCAGAATCTTAAGAATAGACGATGCTCCACAGCTTGGATGGAAAAGACCTAGAAGTGGAACTGAACGAGAACGAGACATTGGAAGAGCCCGATCGTTGCTGATTTTGAGATTGAACCTGCACACATATCCCTGTATTACTTATAATTGTAACTGAAACCATTTGTATTTGATGTTGATCATTGCATCTATTTAATATAAACACTGGTTAATAAAATACCAATTAAAAAAAAAAAAAAAAAAGGACTGGAGTGCGGGAAGTGGGTGGAGGGAAACTCACATTTCTCCCCCCATGTACCCCCTGCACTAATTGGGCCAGTGACATGGTGCTGCTTAGCATAGGGGATAAGAGACTTTCATGACCCTGTTACTGTGGAACTCTGTTTGCAGTGCTCATTTACATGTCATGGTCTTAGTGAACGCTGTGGTATCCAAAGATTTAATGTGGGCTTCAAAGTGTAACAAAACCGTTATTGTCAAAATGTTAGCTTTCACTGGTTCTTACCGGGAATTTTTTTGGCCCAGCCAATCATGTGAACTAACTCCTTGTCTGCAAGTTTTGTCAAAGACATCATCATGGAGGCTTCGGTAAAAGGCTTATTGGGGCGGTTCATCAGCAACACATTTGGGGGTTCTGCTTCAATTAATGTTGTAACGAATTGTTCAGGGCTCAGCACACTGGGAAGGAGCTCCTTCTCTCGGACTAAATAGTCCAAGCTCTTCTTAGGTTTGCCAACACAATGCATCTGATCTTCTGAATGACGCTGATGCCGTATGATGCGATATCCACATCGTTCTCGTCTTGTACCTAAAAAAAAAAAACCAAATATATATATATATATACACACACACACATTTTTTTTTTTTTCAGATGGTCCCATAACATACAGAATTCCCAGAACTGGTTTCCTGGGTAGGGCTGGCAGGGTTAGAAAGAAATCGAAAAGGCAATATGCTTAATGCTGGGGGACACGACTTGGCAAGTTGCTAGGAAATCGCATGCCAGAAAGAGGATGGGAGGGTTCAGTCTAGGAGATGGTTTTCCTTTTGGCCATGAGCATGTTTTGGTTAATCTTAAGCAACTGTACAAGGTCAGAAGCAGAAATCATTCTATTTAATATTTTCTCTAATCTCAAAAGAGAACCAAATCAAAAGATGGTATGATTTTTAATCTTCTGTGAGCATGTCATAATGACATACTCACAGAAAATTAAAAATAATTATACTGGTGAGTTAGATAATTTTATTAGTCATCTTTGTCAAAAGACAGAGTTTTGCAAATTAATATTTTTAAGCACTATAGAAATTCTTTA
This sequence comes from Rhinatrema bivittatum, assembly GCF_901001135.1. Taxonomy (NCBI): domain Eukaryota; kingdom Metazoa; phylum Chordata; class Amphibia; order Gymnophiona; family Rhinatrematidae; genus Rhinatrema; species Rhinatrema bivittatum. Next base: position 52,277,913 of record NC_042618.1, on the reverse strand, counting down.
TCCTTAGATAGTTACCCTGTATAAGGCGAAAGATACTTATCTGTAGCATTTACTCTCCGAGGACAAAAGGAGGTAAGTTCTCACAGGTGGGTGATGACAGACAGAACCCTGGTCAGAAGCCTTGACTTCATAGCTTATAGAGTTTTCAGAATCTCTACTGAGCATGTGCATATCCATGACAGTGTGGTTGCATCATGGGCCAGCCACACTGTCATGGATCTAAAGCTATGAGCCTTGTCATCTCCTTCTAGAGTCATGCTTGCCAAGGTGTAACAGAAATAGATGCAATCTGCTATCCAATTAGACAGTGTATGTTCGGCTACAATTCCAGGTCTATTTGGGTCAAAAGAAACAAAAAGCTGCGCGGACTTTCTAAGGGCTTCAGTCCACTCGAGATAGAAGGCTAAAGTTCTCTTGCAATCCAAACTGGGTAAAATCTGTTCACTTTTGTAGACATGTGTCTTAGGAAAGAATACTTGAAGGACAATTGACTGTTTAAAATGGAAGTCCGACACTACCTTAGAAAGGTACATGGGATGTGTGTGCGAAGACCCACTCTATTGTGAAACAAAATCGTATAAGTGTTATGTTTTGCTGCTCGTGGGTCACGAGAGGCTGCACTTAACACGCAGCTGACGGGTCTTGCCGCAATGAGACACCACTGAACGGCACACACAGCAACATGCCGCCAGGGTGGCTGACCCCGGACCTTCCCTTACCCGCACACACGCCCAAAGTAATTTCATTTGAAGGGCATTTGGTGCCCTTGGATGATGTCAGTTTCATGCACTATAAAAGGGCTCCTCTGACGTTCCAGCATTGTCTCAGCTAAAGGTCGCCTGCCTTGATTGCTGCCTTGCTCCACATACTGTCTTCAGCTTCAGCATTAGCCTTAGTCTTGCTCCATGTCAATGCTTCAGCTTCAGCCTTGCTCCAGGTCCTTCTGCAACCTTTAGCTCTAACCTGATCCGTCAGGCTTGTCTGGTTTCTAGCCTTGTATGGCTCTTTGGATCTGACCATAGTCACAGCCTGGCTCATGCAAAGACTTGATTCCCTGCTGTTGGCGTAGACCTTAGGACTCTGCCCATAAGGTTGTAGCAATTGCACCACAGCTAGAAGGGCTCATGCTCATGTCACTCACAACAATAAGATGAATAAATCACTAGGGCCTAAAGCCCACTCTGCTGCCAAAGGGACTGCCACCTTCCAGGTCAGGTACTGCAGTTCACAGGAGTCTAATGGCTCTATGGGAGCTTTCAACAGCTGAGAGAGTACCATACTAAGGTCTGAAGACACAGTTGGAGGTTTTAGGGGATACCTGAATAAAAGCAAACTTTGCATTAATCTGACAACTAAAAGCTATACAGAGATGGACTTTCCTTCTATATGGATGTGATAAGCTATAATTGCACTGAGGTGAACCCTAACAGATTTAGTCTTGAGATCAAACTCTGAGATGTAGAAGGAAAAGCATGCAAAATAAATGATGTATTTAAGCAGTTTTTGTCTGGAACAGGAAAAAGGATCTAGAGCCTTTCCTTCACTCCAAAAGGCAAACCTCCTTCACTTAAAATCATATGAGCTTCTAGTAGATTCTCTTCTAGAAGCCAGGAGGACCTGAATTGACTGATTCAGTGGATTAAAAACTATCTTCTCAACATTCAGACTGTGAGTGCTAGGGACCTGATGTTGGGATTAAATAATGTTCCCTAATTCTGTCTGATGAGTATGGGAGAATTCATCAACTGACCCGGAACCCTGATGGACAAGTTCTGAAGAAATGGGACCCAAACCTGTCTCAGCCATATGGGGCTATAAGACTCATAGATCCTCCTCCTCTTCTACGTTTCAGGAGAATTTTTGTCATTAGAGGAATTAAAGGATATGCATACAGAAGGCTCTCCAACCCATTTTAGGGAGAAAGCATCAGAGGCTAGTTTGTCCTTTGAACCTCTTCTTGAACAATAATGAGGAACTTTCATGTTCTGAGGAAGCACAAATAGATCCCCATTGGTGTTCCACATGATTTTTTTATGAGCCTGACCTCATCTCCTCCATGGTGATTGAGTTTCTACAGATCCAACAGGGCTCCCGGTCAGTAGGGGATTATGTGATTCACTTCTGCATGCTGGCATCGGAACTCCAGTGGGGCAGTAACAGCTTAATTGCTATCTTCAGGTAAGGACCTTCGGAACGTATCAAAGATGAGCAGGATGGCCGGGATCTGCCTGATACCTTGATAAGGGTAATCAGTCTGGCCATATGTCTGGACCTCAGTTTTCAAAAAATGGTTTGAGAGAGGGGCTTGACTTGTCATCCCATTTACCTTGTCCCTAGTTTCCAGTGTCCAGTGGTTTCCAGGTTACCTCCAGAGCTTGGGCCATTACAGGAGGAGTCCATGCAGGTAGATCACCTCAAATTGTCCCCTGAGGAGAAGCAGAGGTGCTGACACCTCAGCTTATGCTTATATTATACCATCTCTGAGCATTTCATGAATCACTGTCTGGCCAAGCCAAGAAACTTCAGGACCTAGATCTGGTGGGAGAGGCCACCCCAAGTTAACCATGCTTGTCTCCACAAATTCTAGTATCAGTACACCTCTCATTCAGGGGCACCCATGTTGATACACAAGCCTTTCTGGATACCTGCATTGGAGGGAGCTTCATTCATGAGTCCTTGGTGCATCAGCAGAGTATCCTGACTGTTCAATTAAACACTGCCTTCACAATCTCTTCTGGTCATGGAGAACCTCTACCTGGTTGCGTCATGAAGGCCTCCATTCCACTCGCTATGCAGTCAGGCCTCCTGCACGGAGAATAAATTAGTTTATATGAGCTTCCCAAGGCAATCAACACTGTCATCTTAGGTCTACCTTAGTTCAAGCTACACCAGCCCCACATCGATTGGGGTATGCAATGAGCAATGTCTCTTCAAGGTCTTGCCTCTTGTGCATCTCACCTAAGCAGTCTTCCCACCACAGTAACACAGACTATGAAGATGTATTTAGCAAATAGCAGGCAGATCACCCCATTGGATGTTCCCTATTCACAAAATATCTGGTTTGCTAGTCCCCTTTTCAAGGATCACTCTTGTAGTTCCAGGTACCTGTTCAAATTGTTAATTAGGATAGTCTCCTTGCCTGGCAGGTATGAGGTTCTGAGTCTCATCTCTTATGAGATGGCCCAATTCCACATTCTTACTTCCCAATAAAGGAGATATGATCCTGTTCCTACTTACTTTTTTATGTGAAACATAGCTACCTTGTTGTCCATTTGTCTGGAATGAGTAGCTGATCTCTAAAAGTCTTTAGCACATTCAGAATTGCCCTTAGCTCCAGGAAATCTATTTGAAGTTTTTCTTGCAAAGATCAAGGCATTGGCTGTATGCTGATGACATTCAACTTATATTACCCATTAATGACACATTAGAAAAAACGTTAAAACTAGCCAATATTTATCTTGACATAATCAAACAGTTGCTAAACCAAATGGAACTGGTGATAAATATCGACAAAACTGAATTCCTACACTTAGAAAGGAAAAACCTAAACATAATTCAAACACCGATAACACTCAAAAACAACCTAAAAGTGGAACTAAAGGAAAACGTGCATAATCTTGGCGTACTAATAGATACAGAACAAAATTTTAAACACCACATAGCACTGAAAGTTAAAGAAGGATATGCCAAACTAATGGTCCTAAGGAAACTTAAACCATTATTGACAACATCAAACTTCCGCACAGTACTACAAGCACTAATATTTGCAAGCACGGATTACTGCAACGCACTGCTACTTGGATTACCCTATAAGACAATAAGACCACTACAAATTTTGCAAAACTCCGCAGCAAGAATTCTCACAGGTAAAAGGAAAAGAGACCACATCACTGACACACTAGCTGAACTACACAGGTTACCGATAGAACAAAGAGTACAGTTTAAAGCACTCTGCACCATACACAAACTGATTCATGATGAAAAAGCAGAATGGCTCAACACAGCGCTAGGGGTACATGTACCACATAGAAATCTCAGATCAGCAAACAAAGCCCTCCTAGCCATCCCGTCAGTTAAAACAGCATGGCTAACCCAGGTCAGAGAACAAGCACTGTCACTGGCTGGACCCATCTTATGGAATACTATCCCCCTGGAAGTAAGATTACAGGGAAATTTCAAACTATTCAAAATAAGTCTGAAAACACGGCTTTTCAAACAGGCCTTTTACAAAGAGAACAGAGAAAATAAGTAAGGAAAAGCTGGCTTTACAAATCAGCACCAAACGACTAGTTACACTTGCCACTGGCAACTATTTTTAAACTCCCAATGATAAAAGTAGATTTAACCTGAAAGTACAAGAACGAATTACATGTAAGCTAACTACGAGACATGTATTCAATGGACATATCACATGATTCAAATAGATATTGTATGAAATTATATGTTACCGGTTATCTATTGGCACCTCTGTTAAAGTACTAACATTTGTTTTGCCTATTTGTGCCAGCCTGTAAACCGTTATGATGGTAAATAACTTAATGACTGTATAGAAAAGATTTTAAATAAATAAATAAACATGAACTACACAACCAAGGCTGGACACATTCATGGATACGGCATTTGTATGGGAGGAATTTACAAGGCAATTCCTTTTGCGAAATTTGATTGCATCAGCCATCCAGACAGTGAGTCTCTGAGCTGTTGGGTGACTTGGATGTTTGGCTAATAATACACACTCAAGTTGACACAAATACACAGGTTGAGATGGCAATGAAGGGTAGGTATCTACATCTGTGCCTTGTTTGATTGTAATTAGTGTCTGTGTATAAAGAGTCAATGAGTTTCTTAGTTCCAGGACCTCATTTCAGGGTGCATTTCCTCCATGGCCACTGACTTTGGTGATTACTGAAGCATGGGGAAAGCAAAAGAATGGTCAAAGAATCTGTGAGCAAAATAGTTCAACTTTATAAATAAGGAAAAGGATATAAAAAGATATACAAAGATTTGAAAATGCCAATCACTACTGTTCAAACTCTGATCAAGAAGTGAAAAATTATGGGTTCGGTTAACACCAACCAGACCAAGAAAGATTTCAGACAACTGTCAGGAAAATTTGTTGAGATGCAAAGAAAAACCCACCAGCAACTTCTACTGAAATACAGGCTTCTCTGAAACAAAGTGCTGTGGATGCTTCAGCATGGACAATAAGGAGATACTTGAACAAAAATGGGCTGCATGGTAGAGTTGCCAGAAAAAAGCCATTGCTGCATGAATGCAACAAAACATTCTGCTTACAATACGCCAAACAGCACCTAGAGAAGCCTCAAAACCTCTAAAACAAAATAATTTGGAGTGATGAGTCCAAAATTGAACTTTATGGTCACAATCATAAATGCTATCTTTGGAGAGGAGTCAACATCATCCCTACTGTGAAGCATGGAGGTGGATCTCTGTTGATTTCGGAAGGGGGGGGGGAGCTAGAGCTGCACAGGGAATTTAGTCAAAATTGATGGCAGGATGAATGCAGCATCTTAGAAAATATTGGAGGAGAATTTGCATTCATCAGCCAGGAAGTTGTGCATGTGGTTCACTTGGACTTTCCAACATGACAATGATCTGAAACATAAGGCCAAGTTGGCCCTTCAGTGGCTACAGCAGAAGAAAATGAAGGTTCTGGAGTGGACATCACGGTCTCTTGACCTCAACATCATTGAGCCACTTTGGGGGAGAACTCAAACATGCAGTTCATACTAGACAACCAAAGAATTTACAGTATCTGGAGGCTTTTTACCAAGAGGAATGGGCTGATTCACCTTATGAGAAAATAAAGGGCCTCATTCACAAGTATAACAAAAGATTTTAAGTTGTCAGTGATGCAAAAAGTAGCAATACACGATATTAAGCACTAAGGGTGTGCAAACTTTTTAACAGGACCATTTTATTATTTCCTTTATTGCTATGGTTTGTTCAATGATTGCGCTATTCTGTGATGCATAATGGTTTAATTTGAAAGACATTAAAAATAACAGATGTGATTTATCTGACCACTCATGTTTTCTTAAAATGCTACACATCTTACAAATTCTGCCAGGGGTATGTAAATTGATGAGCACAACTGTACTTATCTAGCTAACTTTGGGTGGAATATTCAGTAGCACAGCCACACCACTGAATATATCCATCTTAAAGTTAGCCAGATAAGTTTATTCAGCTAACTTAAAAGCTATTCTAAAACACGACCAGAGTTAACCAGATAAGTTATACGGCTAACTTAACTCCACCCCAAAATGCCCCTACATAATATGGCTAAATTTGAGCTGAATAATAAATTATCCGGCTAAACTTCAGCCACATAAGTGGGGGAAATATTTATAAGTCAACATTTAGCCAGGTAACTCACAAGTTAGCCAGCTAAATGCCACTGAATATGGACCTCTTTGTGAATTCTCATGATAGAGATGCTAGGCCAAAGGCAGGATGTAGTTCTAGAGGTGGTACTTCCCTATTATGAATCTGAGATACATCCTGTGACTTGCATGTATTTCTGTGTGGGTGTACACATCCCTTAAATCCAGGGAGCACAGCCAGTCCCATTTTTGAAGAAAAGAAATTAGGGTGGCCAGGGAAGTCATCTCAAACTTTTCTTTTACTAAGTACTCGTTCATGGCTCTTAGATCTTGGCTGGGATAGAATCATCATGTTTTCTTTAGAATCAGGAAATATTTGGAGTAAAATCCCAGCCTTCTTTCTCTGCTGGGCTAGATTTGACCACTTTTGTATCCAAGAGGATGAATAAATCCTTTAGCAGATTTTCCCACAGCCGTAGTTAGCCTATGGCCATGGCAATAGTGGGCCACTGCCCTAAGGGTGCCATATCACTGCTCCACTTCAGGGGGCCTAGAAATGTTCAGGATGAGAAGGCAAGGGAGGAGAGAGGAGCACCTACCCCAGGCATCGTGCCTCTATGGTTATAATCACACTGCTGCCCCTGACCCCAAATATGATGTAGCCCATAGGACCAAAGACAAAATGCCTTGCTGCTCCACCCTCCTGATCTAGCTCATGTGGGGCTAAAGACTCTACAGCCACCACCAGAGCCAAAAATGTGAGGTTTCTGTTGCTGCTCATTTCTCTCCATAGCCCAGCACATGCCAGAACAAGAGTGGAGCTGGGGCTTTTCCCTCCCTTTCCTGTGCTTCAGAGTCTGGCTTGTGCTGGGCTATGACTCTGATAGTTCCTGATGCTAAGAGGCATAGTGAAGGAAAGTTGATAGGCAGTTTGGTGGATTTTTAAAAAGATGAAGTCTGTACCAATCTGAATGATGGAGAGAACCCAGCTGACTGAGGTTAAACTGCGTCAATGGTTTAATGTTTAAATCTTTTTTATTGAGTTTCACAATTATATTCATATTAACAAAAACTTTCTCTACAATGATGCGTAATTTCTGCACACCATCGCAGAGCATACCAAAGACATGGAGAAACCTATTTTTCCTACAGTAACTCCCCAAAGATTAACCCCTATTTCCCTTCCCCCCCCAACCACCGACCATCACAGCATTCCTAATATGCTAAAATTCCATCCAGTCTTCCAGGGCAAAGCTTTAATATGCATTTATGAAAGATTGTTTATGAGAACTATGCGCCCTCGATTACAGGCTCTGCAGGTATAAGTCCCAAATCGTCAAGAAACTCTTTTCTTCAACGTCGCGTCTATAATTTTGATGTATTTTTCCATAAGGGACTAGGTCAATGATTTATGTAAAGGTTTAGCCTTGCCCCAACATGGAGGTTCTCCAGAATGGACACTGGGATACTGGCTAAGCCTTCCTGGATTCAGCAAAACCCCATCCCAGGTTTTGCTTGAGGAAACTGTCTGTGGTCTCTGGGTCCTCTTCGGTCTGGTCAAGCTCTAGAAGCATGTTGTTTATGGGAATGAGGGGGGCAGAGAATAACGCCTCTTCAGAGGAGAGATGTGTGGATGACCCACTCATGTACCTTCTGGATGATGTGGATGGCAGGTCAGAAGTGAATGTCAAAAGTGTCTGAAGCACAGAAACATGGTCTTTTTTTAGAACCAATACAAAAAAGGAAATGTCACACTCCAAACAATATTATAACAGTTATACCGCTTCCCAAGAGAATTTCTTAATTTTTTGTGATTTTTTAATTTTTGATATTTAGCCGCATCATCAAGCCTGACAGCGTGTTCTCTATAGTTTCCAAACGAGAGCCGCCCGGACCTCTAATCATCTGCGGCGGTCCTTAATGTTCTGTTTTTTCAATTTTTACTTTCTTTTTCCAATTTTTCTTTTCAAGGTTTTTCATTTATATATTATTATCATTCAATCTTCAGTGCTGTAATATTGATTTTAACAGAGATCATTGATTTTGACAAAGCTCGGTTTTAACAAAGCTCTAACAGAGCTCATTGATTTTGACAAAGCTCGGTTTTAACAAAGCTCTAACAGAGCTCATTGATTTTGACAAAGCTCGGTTTTAACAAAGCTCAACATACGGCCGAAGTTTCGCAGCGCTTGCTGCTTCATCAGGAGCTTAAGTGTAAAATTCTTTGTCAGAAACGGAGCAATCTTTCTCTGTTGAATGGATACCTTAGAACAGGACGACACCGTCTCACAACATCAAGATGTTGATGGAAATGTTGATGGAAATTGTCTTAGTACTTTTTTTAGAACCACCATTTCCTTCACCTTATCTCGCAAGTGATTATCTCCCTTATAGGGCACATCAGCAAACCTGTCTTGAACATCTGTTCTCAGGTCCGAAGCTCAAGCCATGAGAGTCTGAGTGCCAGTTCTTATGGCCGAGGCTCTCAATGCCATTTCAAAAACCTCAGAGGTCAAATGGACCAATTACTTTCCACTCTCCTAAACCTTGTCCACTAGTGATCTCAGATCATCAAATGCCTTTTGAGGAAGATCATCTGAGAGGGCCCTGACCTTGTCCACAATGTTCTACAAGAACTGACTCACAAAGAATTGATAAGATGATATGTGGGACGTAAGCATAGCATTCTGGAAACTTTTTCTCCCAAGGGCATCAGGAGTATGAGACTCTCTCCCAGGGGGCACTGAAGAATGGTGTCTTGGACCTCTTGGCTTTTTTGAGAGTTGATTCAACCACCTCAGACTGGTGTGGAAGTTGTTGTCTGTAAAATGCAGGAGCTTTTTGAACACAATACATTGCATCTGTCTTCTGATTAACAGGATGTACAGTCGGGGGGGGGGGGGGGTGTCTCCTGCATTCTCATCTATGCTTCCTTAACCAGTGGTAATTTTCTAAATAATAAAAGGTACTAGGTTGTGTCTAGTGGCGGCCTCCAACCTCCATTTTTTTTCTAATGAGGAAAAGGAAGCAAGTTCAAAGAGATTCCAGGTTGGTGACCTGGCATGACTTAGCAGAAATTCACTACTGATTTATTTACAACAATATGGACTGACAGTAATTCAATTTCCTTAAGGGAATTAAGAGATTGGAGGGTATCCAACATTTGAGCTCTGGGATCTGTCTTCTCCAAATCAAAGGAAATGTACTTAGACAGTTCTCTTACAAAATATAAAAAGGAGAGCAGATGAACCGTTTTGCAGATGATCCATTCACTGCTATGGCACTGAATTCGCTTCTCCTGAGATTATGAATATTTGTATTTTTACAACACTGCAAATTTTCCAAAATGTTCTTTTCCCTAAATTGAGAGAGTACTTTCGCATGCTCACAATCACATGCTCATCAAGTGATGGTGAAATCAATTTTTTGCCATGTTAATCATTATTCCAATGTTACTGAAAACCTAGTATACCTCTGCTTTATTCTAGCTGCCTACTGTGGTTCAAATAAATCTGATCATCATCATCGATATATACAAAATGTACATAAAAAAACCGAGCTAAAACTACTCACCACATTTCATCATTCCCACTTCAAAGCATTTGCGTAGCCGGCACGCCTGGCAGCTTTTGCGCCTGTTCTTGTCTATCGTGCACTGGTTGGTAGCTGGACAGATATAATCATTGTGTCCTATAACAGGAAATAAACAAGAAATTTTGAAGGCGTGCCTTATGATAATAGTGCTTTTAAGTTGCAAAAACCTAGTTGGCATAAAAGTTATGTACTGTAGTTTGTGTGATGAGTTAAGCAAATCTGCTGCTTATGTATGACACCTTCAAGCACCTTGGGATCAACTACATGGTAGTTCATTTGGTTGCAGTTTCAGCATCTCTTAGTTCAACAAGAAAGGCTGTCACACTCAGTGGGGTATCAGCAGAATGTGCTGTGGCAGGGGAAGGGGTTTTTATGACAGTGGTTTCTTTGTTTAGGAGATTATTTGACTCTTACAGTATTAATAAGAAAAGTCATCACATGTTCTTAAAGTAGTGCCATGCAGGACTACTCACATTTCACACAGAAACCTTAATGCTGGACAGCGTGATCAGATTGTTCTGCTGCTGGAATTTTTCTTGGCTACCACTGGTAACATGCTTCTTCTGATTCGAGCCTAGAATTCATGTTTGAGGCATGATATCTTGTGTTTATTCTTCCCTGAAAGGTGCCCACTCCTTGCTCCTCCAGCTGTTGCCATGAGTGGTACACCAGAGTGATTTCCCTGTTTATTCTCACTTTTGTCCTGTAAATATTGAACAAATATTGCAGGAGCCTCCTGCAGCTTAAAGGCTGAGGTGTAGCTTCCTTCAGAGCTATTTCTGCTGCAATGCGTTCCTCAGAAAGGAGGTTTCATCCTTAAGGGCCTATTTACTAAAGGTTTTCTCCTATTTTGTGTCCATGGACAAATGCTTAAGGGTGGCCCTGGACTTGTTTTCCATCAGGTTATTTCACCATCTATCTCTGATCTGGATACGCCAAGTAACAATTGTGTCCTTCAACTAACCCTGCAAAGGTCTCTTTACAAGAAGTAAAAGCTGCCAAGTACAGCTGAATTGCTGTTTCTGGCCAACAGAAACTTAATTGTGAAAAGAAAATTCTATTCCAAGCTCTTAAAGATATGCACCTGTACTTAGCGACATGGCATGCTGGCACAGTTCACACTTTGGCTGTACTGAAATGCTCCGTCATCGCTGCTATAGTTATGCTGATAAAATCATTTATACCTGAATATGCAAAGTCGCAAGAGGCCATAGCCTGTGCCACTGAGGGTATGTACTGTAACCGTGACTGCAGAGACTTGAGTACTTTGTGCAAGGATGTGCGCAGGGTACGGTGAAATTGGGGTAAACGACCCTGTGGCCAAATAGAAGTTGATATAACCTGCTCTTAAAAGCTGCAAATAGCAGAAATTGCACTCATTCCTTTCTTCAACTAATTAATTACCCCTGACTGCTAGAAGATTCTTCCTAAGTCAGCCTGATGCAATTTACTTTTAGCATTTTTGGTTCTATCCCCAGTGCAGATGGAGATCAGACCTCTTTCTTCTTTGGAATAAAGACCGCACATCCTTTATATCTGCAGGCTTTGCTTGAATTCTGAAAGTGACAGTATTCGTGCACTTTTACGTTGAGACTCACCCTGGGTAGAATGAAGGCGTGATCATTTGCACCTGTTTTTTCTGCCACAGGATTTTTCCCGGAGGAATTGCATGTCTAGAGTTGAAAATGCCATCTACGTGAGCATTTCCCCTACCCACCCCTGACCTAAAACCGTCTCCACAGGAAGGTCTCCTCACAAAGGACACCACACTGCAGAAGAATGCACTGATGCTTAGCCACGTTGAGGGAGGGATATTTTCAGACAGCTGCTTAACACGAGTAAAATGGGGTTGTTGCCCACATAAATCACTTTGAACATTGTCCTTCCTTCCAACATATTTCCATACGGAGATCAAATCAACTCTTCTCTAACCTGCATAAACTCAACCGCTTCAAGCTTTCGTAACAGGTGAACTTACTGAAATGGCTGATCTTTTCTTATTTTTTGGACTCTGGCATTTTTATTGAAGAACACCCACATCCATAAAAATCGACACAATCTTAACAACAGAAGAACTCAGAGAACAGAACAACAGTATAATATTATCAGGGAGCCTAACTTTCAAACCTATTCGTGGTACTACCCGCGTAAGTGGACGTGCAGAGATTAATAATAGTATTTTATAAAAAGTTTATAGCAGGAGCTGCAGAATTTATAAAATACTACATATTTCTGTTCCAAAATAAATCATGTACATTTCAGTATGTGTGAATATTTCCAATGCAAAAACACGCTTCCTTTTTCTACCTATTTTATAAAACATATTTTAAACATGTAAAAAATGTAACATGTATGCGTAATAACCCCCATTTATAGGTATTTTATAAGGCATGCGCATATACCATTTTGAAAATGCTTACTTGCATGCATACTTGGACTCATCAGTTCACCAATACTTCGGCCAGCTCTCCAAGTCCTTTCTCCAGTTCATGTAGACCCTCTAGCACTTCACCCTAAACCCACACCTGTTCACCCAGACCTCCCACCCAACAATTACAGACTACAGACAAGTCTGATTTCACTTCCACAAATCAACTAGCAGGTGTAAAAGTGTACAAATAGATTTGGTAATGTATATGCGTAACTCTCCTATAAAATAGCAACTACTGCGTGCACTTCTGATCCCTGCCCCGGCATGTCCCTAGCCCGCCCCTTTTTCCGCAGTAAAATGTAAGGATGACATGGAAAATATGTATGTACCCTCAGGGGTAGATTTTCAAAGGGTTGTGTGCGTAAGATACGCGCGCAACCCCCGAAAACCTACCCCTGCCTCCCCCTGTGCGCACTGAGCCTATCTTGCATAGGCTTGGTGATGCGTGCAAGCCCTGGGACGCGCGTAGGTCCCAGGGCTTGAAAAATTGGGCATTCTGGGGGCGGGACCGAGGCCTGCGGAACAGCCACCGGGCCGGGGGATGGAGAGCCGGCGTGCGCAAGTTACGCCTGCCCAGAGGCAGGCGTAACTTTTTCAATAAAGGTCAGGGGGGGTTTAGTTAGGGCTGGGGGTCGGGTTAGACAGGGGAAGGTGCGGGGAGGCGGAATGAAAGTTCCCTCCGAGGCCACTCCAATTTCAGAGCGGCCTTGGAGGGAACGGAGACAGGCTGCTCGGCTCGGCACCCCCCTGTGCGCGCTGACCCTGGATTTTATAACATGCGCGCGGCAGCGCACGCATGTTATAAAATCGGGCGTAGATTTGTTCGCGCTGGGTTGCACGAACAAATCTATGCCCGCGCGCATGTTATAAAATCTGGCCCTCAATATTTATAAAATAGCATCTACATGAATACATGCTACTTACATACATATATACTATTTTTATGCACTGAACCTCTTTGAAAATTCACTCCAAAGTATAATAAGAAGGCAAAATCCTGATTTATTAATTTAAATGCTTTCCAGGATTACAAAATCATATTACCATTAGACTAGAATTTTTAAGCTGCTACTGATCTTTGATTGTGTGATGCCATTCTAATAAGTTGCACCCCACTTTGGGTGAAATTCTTATTCAAAAAGACAGGATAGACATCCTCATAATAAATAAATAACAGGCTTTCAGCTATCCGGCTCATTACATTGCATAACTCTCTTCTACTAATATTCCATGTTATATGCAAAAAGAAGTAATATGCTCATACTTTTAGCAAAGGGTCTAGCTGCCTAACTTTGGGAGTTAGGTGGCTAGATTGGCCCTTTTGAAAATTGATCAGGACAGAGCAGCTAAATATAGTCACTCAAAAAGTAGACAGCCCCAGAATAGAGAAATTAATTGGCTAGTCTTGATTTTCAACACTAGCCAGCTATCTTAGTCACCAACACTGCAATGTAAAGCCTAATCTAGCCACATATATCAGGAGTAGGCAACTCCAGACCTGGAGTGCCACAAACAAGTCTGGTTTCAGGATATCCACAATGAAAATGCATGAGATATATTCTCATTAGGCATGTGCAGAGGCAAAAAATTTGTTTTGGTTTCTTTGTTCCTTTTGTAGGTTGCAGTCATTTGTTTGGTTCATTTCAAATGAAAAAAATATTTCATTTATTTGTTTTTTCGTTTGTCATTAATCAATGGAGAAGAATGCAGCCTATTTTGGGCTCCCAAATTGGAGTTTTCTAATCATTTCTAATGAAACTATTGGACAGACATCATTAAAAGGGTGAAGTCATGCCAATACTTCAAGACTATGTCAATATGGCACTACAAGTGGTATGAAAGTTTTGACCCACAATGGGGCAAAACGGTACCAGCAGTGGCAGGAGTTCTCCAAGGCTCCATCAGAGGAGCAAAGCAGAAACAACATTGACCAGAAAACCCCACGGCTCCAAATTTAAGGCAAAGGGCACCAACAACTGTAGCATGAATCCCCTAAGGCTGCATGAGAAGATCAGAGTGGCACCAAGTATCAAATAAAGAGCTCAAGGCACCATAAAGAAGAAACAAAGCACTAAGAGAGGCAGGAAACTCCCCCAAAGTAGTGATAGAGGGTCAAAGCAACATAAGGAGTTGCATGAAGTCCCCAAAGCATCATGAGAGGTGCAAAGCAGCCACCCAGAGTGGCAAGAACACCCCAAGGCTTCAAAAGAGAGGCAGCAAGTACCAACCAAATTGGTATAAAGCCCCCGACAGGGAGAAGCCAGAGGCAATACCTGGAGGAGGCCTGCTATATCGCATCATTAGCTGGCTGTTCAAGCTTGGGGTTGGTCTTGCCCTTTCCTGTATAATCTGATTCTCAGTCTTGTCAGTATCACCTGCGCCTTCACCTCCTCACTGGAGGCGAAGATGCTACAGATCAGAGGCACTAAATGCTCTTCAGCCACTAGTCGTTTAATATCCTATGATTTAGAGAATCCAGGGCACAACTCTTTTTCTGAATCAGTTTTTGTAAATACTGCCTCCATTACCAAAGAAGCAGTAATCATGGAACAGCACGGTCCTGGTTTTAGGTGCTGCACTTCTGCTGCCTCTGCCTTTTGCTGTGGCAACAGAAGTGCAGGATAATTAGCGGATGAAACCAATAGCCATAAGAACTGTAAGGGACGGGAGTTTGAAGACAAAGTCTAAGAGGGCATGAAACCATTAAATATAACTGGGTAAGACCTGTGTAATACATCTGATTGCCATGGCAAGACCAAGAGTCAGCAAGTACCACAGGGAAAAGGGATTTGGAAAGAACCTCAAGGACAGATGGAGTAGAGGAGGAAGAACCTAAGGGGTAGATATTCAAACACACGCGCGCGCACGCGTCCATGTACAAGTGGTTCCCGGCACGTGCTCATGGACACGCCAATTTTATAACATGCGCGCGCCGGTGCATGCATGTTATAAAATCCTTTGGCCGCGCGCATGTGCAGGCAACAAACCAAAGGGGGGTGAATTTTTGCAAAGTCCACATGGCGACACAATCAGGCCTTCCCCAGTTCCCTCCAATTATTTTATTTATTTGAAGGTTTTGTATACCGATATTCGTTAGGAAAACATCACATCGGTTTCCATAGAACTATAAAATAGCCAACAGGGCTTTACAATGAACTTGATACCATAAACAATAAACAGGGGAGGGGGTGAGGAAGGAGGGGGCGGGGAGGAAGGGGAGATGGATTAGAGGGTGTGGGAAACCAGGGTTATACTGTACATATGGGTTAACATAAAACATAGTTAAATACAATTATAATTAAAATACAATTAATTAAGGACCGGACTGGTAGGGAACTTCCCTAAACCCCCACCTAACCTTCCTTTCCCTTCCCCTCTCCTTCCCATCCCCTAAAGCTAACCTACCTTGTCTGAATTTTTGTATTTTATTACTTGATGCTCCTTGAGAGCTGAAGTAATTTACGTGCACCTGCTGGCTCCTGGCGCATGCTGTCCCGGCTGGCCTCCGTCCCTCCCCTCCCAGAACACGCCCCCCCGGCCTGCCCCTTTGTCAGGGACCGGCACTTGTGCGCGTATCGCCACTTACGCACGTGGCTGGGCCCTTTCGAAAATACGCGCGCCCGGCCATGGGCTTAAATGGCGATTTTTACGTATGTGGCCGATTTAAAATTCGGTCATTAGGGTACCAAAAGTGGCCTGAAAGGGGATTGGTCCTTTCACTGACAATAAATGAAGGAGTGAATAAATTAATATTAAGTGCCCAACACTTTAATATTGGAGAAGAGACGGCTGAGGGGGGATATGATAGAGGTGTTTAAAATCATGAGAGGTCTAGAACGGGTAGATGTGAATCGGTTATTTAGTCTTTCAGATAATAGAAAGACTAGAGGGCACTCCATGAAGTTAGCATGTGGCACATTTAAAACTAATTGGAGAAAGTTCTTCTTCACTCAACGCACAATTAAACTCTGGAATGTGTTGCTAGAGGATGTGGTTAGAGCAGTTAGTGCAGCTGTGTTTAAAAAAGGATTGGATAAGTTCTTGGAGGAGACGTCCATTACCTGCTATTAATTGAGTTAACTTAGAAAATAGCCACTGCTATTACTAGCAATGGTAACATGAAATAGAAATATCCCAACGATATTAAGTAGGAGGCAGTACAGAAAAGCAGTTTTTTCTGCTTTTCTGTACTAGTTTTAGTAGCGCTCAGCAATTAACGCCTGCTCCGGGCAGGCGTTAATTTCTGATCGCTAAAATGTGCATCCTAGACGCACATTTATTTTTTGCATAGGAAGTGAATAGCTAATAGCCTCATTCACATGCATTTGCATGTAATGAGCGCTATTAGTTTCATTCCGCGTTGGACGTGCATTGTAGAGGCTAACTAATCCCCTTATTGCATAAGGGGATTAGTTAGCGCCTATACAACCTGCATCCAACTGGGGGTTATACAGCACACTGGGCTAAGTGCACTGTATTGCATCGGCCTCTAAATGAGAGAATATAGGTAATTATATGCGAAGGTTTAATCTCAGGTTACTCAACTTTCCTAAGTGTCCCCTCTTGTCCGTCATGGAATTGCTGAGAAAATGTTACGTAAATTTCTTAAAAGTTTCTAACTTATTCTATCAATTGTTAAATTGTTTTATATACCCTCCCTAGTTACATCTGCAACCACCTCTACACCTCAGCTGAACATACCACTTTCTGAACTAGATCCTTCTCACTTCTTGGAGCATTCCAACTCTGAAAGTTTGGAAAACTCTACTTATGCCTGTGAAAAAGACAAGGACTATCCTTGAGATTCTTTTTCATCTTAGGGACAGGACCTTTCTTGGTCAATCTATTTCCATTTTTCCGGATTTTTTGAAAGAAACTCATAAGCGAAAGGCTTTTTAAAGCTATAAACAGAGAGTTTTTGTTAAAATGCTCTGTAAAGTATAAAGGAAATAATTATGGTTTTTATATTCCTTGTCAGCTGGATTCTTTTCTTGCTAATCATGTTCCTCCGAACTTGACCAGTTCATGATGAGTTTTTAAGAAGCCCCTAAATTGTATTTCTGGATATCTCATTACTATTTTTCTTTTGGTAATACTCTCCCTATAGTAGACTAACTGGAAGCTTGTATAATGAAGAAAATGTAATGTCTATGCTTTATTGTCAAATTATTCCAATTATTCATAGCTGTATTTTTCTTAAAGTCAATTGATTTTTTATTGTACTTATTTTTAAAAATTATAAATAAAGAATTTTTAAACAAGCATCACTAAGATCAATGGTGAAAAAACCAAATCTTGATAAATTGGACTTGGCTAATTATCACCCAATATTCTCAATTTCTTGTGTAATTTAAGTAATTGAGTCAGGAGAATTAACACAATTTCATGATTTTTCAGACCAGTACAACATCCTGGATCCAGCACAAAGGCACTAATAATATCCAGTTTGGATACCTTTAGGTGTGATTTTATTTTTCCAATTAAGAATCTTTTTATTGAAAGTCAGAAAATACAAAACACAGAAAGAAATATCAATCATAAACAACATAACTGACATTCTGTTTTCAATTCATAACTTAATCCCTCTACAACCCCTCTCCCACAACCTGCACCGAATGATAACAGACATACATACTGTTGCGCTCGGTCGCAGACGGCTGCGTCCTCTCTATTGCTCACCTTTTTTCTACCTGATTCAGCTCAGTTTGGAAAGATGGCTGCCTCTGCTTCTCCACGCCGACCCCTTCGGCGTTTTCAGTCCGGCATGGGCGATTGCGTTCACCATCTTTCTCCTGGAGTCACCTAGGGCACGCACGTGCAGCTCCGTCCTTTGTGTGTATCATGGCGGGAACCTCGGGGGCGTTCCCACCGCATGACGTCACGAGCTCTGGTATTTAATCTCGGTTCACGAATACAGATACGAGTTAGCAAGGATTCCTCCATGCTAATCCCTCCTTGCTACCAGACGCCTCTGCTCTGTGTACTCTCGCTCCAGGACAACTTAGGTACCCGCTCCTCAGGGGCCTTGTCTCGCTCCTTTACACCCTCTGGTGTTATCTGCTACCAGCTAGGATGCTTAAGGTACCCGCTCCTCAGGAGCCTTATTTCATCCCGGACCTCCGCTCCTCGGGGGATCTCTGTCTCTACAACCACCAGTATTAGAGTGAGTACTACCACACCAGTTCTGTCTCTGCATTGTCTCATCTCTCTTCTCAGATCCTCGGCCTACCCCGCAACTCGGACCACTACCGGATCCTACTCTCGCTGGCCTTTCCATCTAGGTCTGGGTTCTCGGCCTATCCCGCTTCGCGGACCACTACCGAACCCATCTCCCTCTCGGGACCTGGTGAGACTGTGGAACTACTTTTCCATCTTGCAGCCCTCAGAACAGAACATTGCCATCAGACATCTCCTTTTCTGGCTGGGAACATTACCCGTTCCTCAGGTCTCCATCTACATTGCAGTATAATAAAAACTATACTTCTCTGTGTCCATTCTCTGCTCGGAGCTAGCCTGTCGCTGCAAGTCCCCGCAGGAGCCCTCCCTGTGGGAGGTGCCATCTCTTGCAGCGACCAAGGGCCCATGCTTCAATGTCCAAAACACAACACATACATGTGACACATTACAGGCATGTAAATAAGTAGAAGTGCAATTGCTAGAAAAAAGGAAGGGCCTCTCACAAAAGACAAAATTAAAGACATATCAAATGACCAAACATCTTCTTTCACCTAAATGGTTTACATTAAGGAATAAATTTGAGAAGTCGCCAAGACATAAACCCCCTCAAACAGGTTGGACAGAATAAAAAGGGATAATTATTAAGATTAAGGTTTAATTATTGAATGGCGTATATCACTGCTTCCCGTCATAATCGAATATTGTCTTTTAAGAAGATCTGGTCGCCATATGTGAGGTGGTGGGAATCTAACTCCTTAGGGCCCTAGCTTTATTGTAACATTATCCCCCTCATGACAGCTTTAGAACACTCCCAGACTGTACTCAAAGACACGGAAGGGAAAGTATTCAAATGGAAATGCTCTTGAAGTTGGGAAGCAAAAGACTTACACAATTTCTCCGTATGAGACACCAATATAGCTTCCAGAATGTATAAAAAAGGAAGACTGGTCAGAAATGGGAGCATAAACATTTAGGATAGAAAAGACATCTCAGCCAACCTTTATCTTTACCAGTAGATATCTACCCTGGAGGTCAGCAAGCTGCAAGAGAAGTTCATATATAAGATTCTGAGAAATCAGAATGCCTATGCCCCATTTAGTTCTGGCAGCCAAATACTTATGGGGTAAATCTTTAAAGGATAATACATATTCATGACGTTTCCTTAAATGGATCTCCTGAAGTAGGGTGATAGAGATTTTATATTGAGACAATTCCTGGGAAAGAAGACTCTGTTTTCTGTAAGTATTAAGTCCCTTAACATTAAGAGAGAAAACTTGAATAGACATCACAAAATAAAGAGAAAAGAGACAACACACTATAAATTAAAAAGCTCATCACCAAAGCGTACTGAAATTGTTGTGCTGTACCCCAGCCTCTAGATTTGTAATAAACTAATTCAGGTAACTCCCCAACCCATGTCTCCAAATGCAATACACCATCCACCATACCCAATCAGTGGGCTTCTCCTACCTCAGGGGTTTTGCCACCCCCAAACAGAAATGCACCCCCAACCAAGCTCCCCCCCCCCACAAAGATCATACAAGAAATCAAGTTAAGCCATCGGGCACTGCAGATTGAGAAACATGCACAAAATTAAGAAAATGTTTTAACTGGAGAGATGAGCATAACTAACATCCTCCAAATGGTGCCATAATCTGCGACTTCCATTTCCGGCCCAATGCCATCATGAAAAATTGTCCACTTTTACAGCAGCATCCAGTGCACTGCTCTTGGAGCAGCAAAATTAACTGGGAGATTTGCTTGCCTGAAAATGTCCACAGCTTCTGTCAGAGATTTAATTTTGCACGAAGTACCTTTCACCATGAAATAAAGACCAAAGGGAACTGTAACTGATATTCTCAGCGCGAAGCACATTAGTAACTTCCTTAAGTTCGTAGCTCTTGTGCAGAGTAGTAGGAGCTAAATCATTAAAGATAAATAGTTTATGGCCTTTCCAAAGCCACTCATTCTGTTTTCTTGCAGCCACATAAAGTTGCTCCTTGAGGGCATAACAATGGAGGCAGAAAACAATGTCTCGAGCCCTGTTAGCTATTTTAGGACCCAGCGCCCTGTGCACTCTCTCAATTTTTATAACTGGTTACGCCACCGATTCCAAGGCCGAATTACTAAGGATGGAGGTAAGTAAAAGCTGGCATACGGACAAGACAACTGACAGTCTGCATATTCTGGATTCTCAAACTGCACCGCCGAGAGCGGTTTTCCAAGTTCTCCAGTTTGTCGGCTAGCATGGCATGCTCATCTTGCAGAGTTTTTTATAGATCCGCCACCCTCCTGAGGGACTCTCCCTGGCTCTCCATGTGGATATCCAGATCGTCAACATAGGAACCTAAGGTAGCCATGTCATCACATACCTCAGATAGACACTAAAAGGTCTAGTTTGTGTTGCTTCATGTAGGATCGAAGTGCCATGAACCAGCTTCTCAATTCATCCCGTGACGGCATATCAAAGAATTCAGCTGATAACAGGTAGAAAGTGGTTACCTTTCAGAAATACAGTCTCACATGTCAGTCGGGGTCTGTCCGCCATTTTCCTCCAAAAGCTCAGATAAATGTTTGGTGAAAGAAAATTACTTTAAATCGGCTGTTTTCTGTTTTGTAGCCATCAGAAAGCTGTAGTAAGCAATGCAAGCTGAAAATAACTAAAAAAAAGTGCTTGGATGGCAAAGGTTCACAATGGATTAAAGTAGGTAAGAGTGGGAGCGCTATGGTTAGGTGTCCATCCCTGTCGACGATGTCAGCAAATCCCCCTTTAGGTGTGATTTTGATGTGGGTACTGGTCTTACTTGATATCTCAGCTCCATTCAATACGCTGAATCATGAGGTATAATTATTAACACAACTCATTAAAATTGGCATCACGTGGACTGTTCTCACCTGATTTCAATCTTATCTGACAGGTCAGTCACAGCAAGTTAATTATAACGCCTTGTTATCGGAATGGTTCCTTTTGTTAACAGGGGATACCGCAAGAGTAAGCCTTGTCTGCAACATTGTTTAAAATCTGTTAGTCCTACCTGTAAGCTACTTGCTGGATTAAGTGCATATTACAGAATTCATGCAGACAATATACAGTTTTTGTTTGCTGTGTCAGATATTAAAACCACACTGGGGCTTATGATTAAGAGCTGGTTCACAGCAAACAAATTAGCCTTAAATTTCAGTGTAAAGGAGTGTATGTTAGACCCTTCTTAAAAGTCCAGGACAAGGCACTTAGCCTGTTCCACCTTAAGACAGCCACAAGGAGGTCCTGGTTGCAGGGCATTTCCCCTGGGGAGAGGAATAAGACGTTGGGACCCAGGGAGAAGAGGAAGGCTCCAGATGTGAGGAGAAGGAAGCAGGAGATTTACTAGAGCTATTTGTTCAAAGACTACTGCATTTTTTATTCTAGCACTGCTGAGGTAATTAGGCTCTTGGTTGTTTAATTTGCCTGTAAATAAAAAAAAGTCTGTAGAAGAACAGCCAGAGTTCAGTCTATTCTATCTTTTGGCAAGCCACAGGCCACTCACACTGTGCTACATATGGAGTTATTCAGTGGGACTGTTCCTGCTCTAAGTATCTGCACAGACAGGGACCCACACTAGCAGCAAAAAAAGGAAGAAAAGAAAATGTTTGAACCAGTCTCTGCTCTAATTGTTTGCACAGATCAGGGACTTGGGATGAAGCAGTTGTGCTCTAAGCAGCAGTGTAGCGCAATGAACTGTGTAAAGATTTTCCTGGGGCCTCGCAACTGTGAGGTAAATTACAACAGGCCAAGGGGGATAGCCCTGCCTAGACAGACAGAAAAATAAATCAGTTAGAGCTGGACAGGCTAGGATTTTTTTTTTCAAAAAGGCAAGAAACTGCTGCAAGAAAAGCCTCTGGGGTATCAAGGCATAGTAACTAGCATGAAGCGATTAGTGCAAACCCTCCCTGAAGGACAGCAGCAACTCCAGAGAGTGGTTCAAGTCCTACATGAACAGTTTAACCAGTTAGCCAAGCAGTGAAAGCCACTGGAACCCAGACAACCCCATTGCCTCCAGTATTGTTTAAAATGAAGCCAGGGGAAGATTTGGATGTTTTCTTAAGGAATTTTGAGAGAACCACCTACGTGGCTGGCTGGCCTGAAGCTACTTGGACCACATACCTGCTAAATCTGCTTACAGGCAAAAGCTAAACTGATTTTCAGGCTGCCAACCCAGATGGAAAAGTCAGCTATTCAGATGTAAAAACCACCATCCTGGAAAGGTCGGGTTACAATATGGAAACATACCAGCAACAGCTCTGGTGTGGCACCCTACAGCCTGGGGAAAGTCCACGGAACCATTTTCATCACCTACAGGATGCTGAATGGAAATGGCTATAGCCAGAGGTGAAAACAAGCCTTGAAGTAGCCAATCAGGTCCTTCTGAAGCAGTTCCTGGATGGACCAGATTGATCCATATAGAATTGGGTGTGTTGACACATAGGGCTCACCCTGGAGAGAGCACTGGAAGTGGCGAATACCTTCCATCAGGCTCAGGTGAAACTAGAACTAATACGAAAGACAGAAAGGCAACTTACACCAGGTCATCAACATGGCAATGAGAGTTCAAGGCCCCAGTAATGGTGCGTGGAGCAGGACAGCTCCAGTTCCATGCTCAGGTCACAGACCTCAGGCCCACCAGTTTGTTTTAACTGTGGAAAGAGAGGTCATTTGGCCAAAGTCTGTTGCTATGAAGGGGGCGAATCTATGAACTTCAGCCTGGTGACACAGCCAGCACCAAAAGTTAAAATTCACACTGGCAAGGGAAACCTTCCAAAGCGGGGACAACCACCAGGTCTGAGGAGAAAAGAAGTCCCAGAGGTACCTATACAATCAAGTAGCAAGGGTTAGGTTAGTGTCTTCTTTTGTTCACTGTGCACAGAGAATGGGCATGAAGAGTAGTTATGCCCTTATGGTAAAGAAGGGAACGATGAACCTTGGGTAGGAAGCAGAACAGGTCCCGCAGGCATGTTCCCATTATGGAAAGAAAGAGCATATTGTCAAAGACTGCCCCTAGTAGGAAGTTAAAGAATGGGAGCACAAATGAGCACGCACTTTTTTGAAGCTCCAGCGCTGTGATTTTTCTGGATATTCCTCGTTTAGAACTTAAGGACTTTCAGATACCAGTTAAGCTGAATGAGATCCCTGCCTAAGCTCTGGTAGATTCAGGGTGTGGAAAGGCTCTTATCAGTAAGGAGTTAGCCCAGAGAGGGTATATTGATTACAATAAAAAAAAGTGGTCCTTGCCTGCATACATGGTGACCATCAACTGTATCTAAGCAGGCAGGTTTTATTGACGATTCCGGTGAGGCAAGCAAATATAGAAGTGGGAATACTTTTTGAGATTTCATACCCTATGGTTCAGGGACACGATTATCCCCAGTTTTAGACTATGTGGGGGTCAACTTAGGCCAATCAGGCCAGTCCTGACTGCGTTAAATCCATCTCCTCTGGAAACTGCTCCACAGAACGTTGCAAACATATAGCACACTGAGGGCAGAGATAGTCAGAGCACGGAGTCAGCACTGGAGAAGGAAATCCAAGAGTTCCCGGTATTTAAAGGCTGGCTGGGACTTTGTTTCAACTAAGCATGGTGACATGTATCAGAGAGAATTGTGAGTAGCCCGGAACCCCTAACTGATTCCCCAGAAAGGGAAGGGGAGAGTAACTCGTGAGAAGTAAACACGCCCGACTCGAAAGTAGTTTCCTTGAGTTGGGCCAGAGGCATGTACTGGAGTTGGAGGGAAAGGTACACCTGGGTCTATGAGACCCCACATACCGAACCTACCCTCCGGAAGGAAAAGAAATGGTCAGTCCTTGCTCAGGGTGGGAACGGGAGATAGGAATAGTAAATTACTTGTTCAGTGGTTAATCCTGGTAGAGGCAGAAGCTCGACCTGACAAGTTCAAGTTGAGAAGGAGGGTATGTAGAGGAGTGTATGTTAGACCCTCCTTAAATGTCCAGGACCAGGCATTTAGCCTAGTCCACCTTAAGACAACCCAGTGCATTTTCCCTGGGGAAAAGGATAAAATGCCAGAGCCCAAAGGGAAGAGAGAGGCCCCAGTTGTGAGGAGAAGGAAGTAGGAGCTTTGTTAAAGCTATATATTTGAAGACTACTGCATTTTTGTTTCCAGCACTGCTGATATAAGTAAGCTCTTGTTTGTCTGATTTTGCTTGTAAATAATAAAATTTGTGGAAGAATAGCTGGAGTCCAATCTATTTTGTCCTCCAGCAAGCCAAAGACTGCTCATGTCTTGTTACAGGGCATCTATTATAATCAATCCTTTTTAATATTTATCTGGCCCCTTTGGGAAAATTCTTAGTGATTTAGGATCAACTATTTGATTATGCTGATGATATTCAACTATTCCTCCCTTTGGGGAAAAATGTCATGAAATCTATAAAGAAGCTGAATAATTGTTTAACAGCCATATTAGATTGGATAAGCATGAAATGGTTATGGCTGAATCCTGGAAAAACTGAGGTTTTGTGGTTAAGAAAATCTTCATTCTGGTCACTTCCTAACTGTCCTCCCTCTCTGAGAAATGGCGTACAAAGCTCTGGTGTTACTTAAGAACATGCCATTCTGGGTCAGACCAAGGGTACATCAAGCCCAGTATCCTGTTTCCAAAAGTGGCCAATCCAGGCTTACAGGTACCTGGCAATTACCCAAAAACTAAGTCTATTCCATGTTATCATTGTAGTAATAGCGGTGGTTATTATCTAAGTCAACTTAATTAATAGCAGGTAATGGACTTCTCCTCCAAGAACTTATCCAATCCTTTCTTAAACACAGCTATACTAACTGCACTAACCACATCTTTTGGCAACAAATTCCAGAGTTTAATTGTGCGTTGAGTGAAAAAGAACTTTCTCCGATTAGTTTTAAAAGTGCCACATGCTAACTTCATGGAGTGCCCCCTAGTCTTTCTATTATCCGAAAGAGTAAAATACCGAGTCACATCTACCCATTCTAGACTTCTCATGATTTTAAACACCTCTATCATATCCTCCCTCAGCCATCTCTTCTCCAAGCTGAAAAGTCCTAACCTCTTTAGTCTTTCCTCATAGGGGAGCTGTTCCATTCCCTTTATCATTTTGGTCGCCCTTCTCTGTACCTTCTCCATCGCAATTATATCTTTTTCCTACTCATCCTTAATCTGTGAGATGTATATAAATAACGTTTAAAAAAAAAAAAAAAAGCATTTGCTAAGTTACATTTGGTTTGGTGCTTATATTTTTTTTTGGAACCAAGTGATTTAAGATCTGTCATGCAAGCACTAGAAGGCATACATTTAATTTACTGTAACAGTTTTTAATGGGCTTGTCAGACAAACCTCTCTGTAAATTGCAGCTAGTTCAGAATTGTGCAGCAGAGTGGCGTCAGGAACCAAAAAAAGTGAGCACATAACACTCATTCTAAACGAGCTTCCTACTAGATTCAGATGGCAGTTCAAGGTCCAGACATTACTTTGTAAGCTAAGATGGTCTGCTCTGTGGTATCTTTTACAGCAGGTTGACAGGTATGTACCTGTAACGCCCTTCACCTCTAGTCTGAAGCACTTCCGGCATAGGCTCCAGCTTCATGCAGCATCCCAGGAACATGGCTGAACTTCCTGCAGTTCCTGAGCCCTTCTTATAGGTCCTGCTCTTTGGCCTGATAACATCACATCCTGCCTAGTATAAAGGAAGAACAGAGCTACCACTCAATGCCTTCACAATAGATCTCCTGCTCATTCAGCAGTGCTAGTTGCTATAAAGTGTTCCTGGTTTTGTTCCTTTGTATTCCTGCCTTGATCCTGGATTTGTTTCTGCGTGGTCTTGCCCGCTCCTATCTGCCCTGTTGTGTTTCTCCCCCCTGGTCTGATTTATCATTGCCTTGAACTCAGCCTGGACATTGACCTTGCTTACCTCTACCACCTCGTATCTATCCTGGAAAGCCCTGCTGGCTGCCAGAATCTGAGGGCTCAGCCCAAGGGGGAGGTAGCTGGTCAGGCAGAAGATCTAGTCTTGTGGGGTATCAGCTGCTGCATGTTGAGGACTATTTTGTGCTTGCACAACATAGGCTGTATAAACTTAACAGCGGCGCAAGGGCTCACTACTCCCACTTTGTGACAGTACCTTTGCATCCAATAAGGTCAGCACATGAAACCCTGTTGCAAATATCTAGTTCTTCCAGCTTCCATCTGGTAAGAACTAGGAAGAGAGCATTTTCTTGGTTAGCCCCAAAACTGTGGCATTAAATACTATGTGATCTGGGTTGAAAGCTAGATTATTTGCTTTTTTTGATGAAAACTGAAGCCTTGGTTTTTTACTTTAGGTTTTAAAATTATGATTTAGATAAGCTTAAAAGATACTGTCCAAAAACAGCTAATCTGTTTTGAGATTGTGTTTTGTTTTAGAAGACAGAAACATAGAAATGACAGCAGAAGAAGAACAATAGGCCAATCCAGTCTGCCCAGCAAGCTTTCACACTTATTTTCTCATACTTATCTGTTACTTCAACCGCTGAGTTCAGGGCCCTTATTGGGAGCTTTTTGATTCTAATTTCCTTCCACCCCCGCCATTGATGCAGAGAGCAGTGTTGGAGCTGTATCAAAGTTAAGTATAAGGCTTAATGTTTGAGGGTAGTATCTGTCATATCGAGCAAGTTACCCTGATGTTTGTATACTCATATTGCTCAGATCAATGCCTTGTTAGATGTTGGCTGGATGTAAATCCTATTTCTTCATTCCCCCCCCCTGCCGTTGAAGCAGTGAGCTGCGCTGGATATGCCTTCAAAGTGAAGTATCAGGCTTAATTTGTTAGGGGTAGTAACCGCCGCAATAAGCAAGCTACTCCCACACTTATTTGTTTACTCAGACTGTGCTACTTTGTTGGTTGTTGCCTGAATGCAAATCCTCATTTCCATATTTCCTCCTGCCGTTGAAACATAGAGCAATGTTGGAGTCACATTAACCGTGTGAATGTTTATTGAATAAGGGTATTAATCACCAGGTAGTATCCATCATTCCCGCAAGCCACCCCCAAACCTCTTCTCTTCATTCCCATCCTCCAGGCTTTATGGATCCACAGTGTTTATCCCACGCCCCTTTGAAATCCTTCACAGTTTTGGTCTTCACCACTTCCTATGGAAGGGCGTTCCTGGTATCCACCACCCTCTCTGTGAAAAAATACTTCCTGACATTGGTTCTGAGTCTTCCTCCCTGGAGTTTTAAATCGTGACCCCTGGTTCTGCTGATCTTTTTCCAACGGAAAAGGTTTGTCGTTGACTTTGGATCATTAAAACCTTTCAAGTATCTGAACATCTGTATCATATCACCCTTGCTCCTCCTTTCCTCCAGGGTATACATATTTAGATTCTTCAATCTCTCCTCATAAGTCATTCGATGAAGACCATCCACCTTTTTGGTCGCCCTTCTCTGGACCGCCTCCATCCTGTCTCTGTCCCTTCAGAGATACGGTCTCCAGAACTGAGCACAGTACTCCAGGTGAGGCCTCAACAAGGACCTGTACAAGGGGATAATCACTTCCCTTTTCTTACTCAATATTCCTCTCTCTAGTTAAAGCCAGCATTCTTCTGGCTTTAACTATCACCTTGTCACATTGTTTCGCCGACTTCAGATTGTTAGACACTATCACCCCAAGGTCTCTCTCCTGCTCCATGCACATCAACCCTTCACACCCCCCCCCCTCCCATCGAATACATTTCTTTCGGATTTCCACACCCCATATGCATGACTCTGCACTTCTTGGCATTTAATCTCAGCTGCCATAACTTCAACCAGTCTTCCAACTTCCTTAAATTCCATCTCATTCTCTCCACTCCTTCTGGCATGTCCACTCTGTTGCAGATCTTAGTATCATCCGCAAATAGACAAACCTTACCTTCTATCCCGTCCGTGATGTCGTTCACAAAGATATTGAACAGGACCGGTCCCAACACAGACCCTTGCGGCACTCCGCTCATCACCACTCTCTTTTAGAGTAAGTTCCATTTACCATCACACATTGTCTTCTGTCCTTCAACCAGTTTTCTATCCAGGCCACCACCTTGGAACTCACACCCAAGCTTCTCGTTTTATTCACAAGCCTCCTGTGTGGGACCATATCAAAAGCTTTACTAAACTCCAAGTAGATGACATCGAGCGCTCTTCCTCGATCCAATTCCTTAGTCACCCAATCAAAAACGTCGATTAGATTTGTCTGACAGGACCTTCCCTTGGTAAAACCATGCTAACTCTGGTCCATCAATTCTGCTGCTTGTAGATAGTTCACTATTCTTTCCTTCAGCAGCAACTCCAATACTTTTCCCACCATCGAAGTGAGGCTAACCGGCCTGAGGTTTCCAGCCTCCTCTCTGCTCCCACTCTTGTGAAGCGGGACCACCGTTGCTCTTCTCCAATCACTTGGCACCACACCCATTTCCAGGGATCTATTGAACAGGTCACACAGCAGAGCCGACAGTACATCTCTGAGCTCCCTCAGTATCCTGGGATGAACCTCATTAGGCCCCATGGCTTTGCTTAAGCATTTTGTTGCTGAATTTAATGTTTTTTGTACTGAAATATTGTGTATTTTTATGTACAGGAAATCCTCAATCTAAGGTGTTTCGAGTTACAATGATTCACAGTTCCATTTCTAAACTGACATCCATTATTCAACTTACAACATTTGTTTCAACTTTAAGACATCTGAGTGTCTCCCAAAAGGTACCCATTGGTGTGGTGAAACCATGAGGCTTGGTGAGGTGACTTCTTCTTTTCAAAACAGTATCAGTGCAATATCTTGGAGGCATATCTTTGCATTTTCCTCTTCAGACAAAATAAAGTAATGCTTCAAAATGCTTTTTACAGTACTATAATTTCTAAATTCCGAGTCATTGTGGTGAAAATAGGGTATTGGGCTTTGGTTCTGTAACCAATCCCGCATTTATAATATTGCTCTTATGGGATAGTTGGTTTCAACTTACAATGCTTTGACTTAAAGACACAATTTTTGGGAACCAATTCTGTTTTAAGTCTGAGAACTTCCTATATTGTATAATGCATAGAACAAAATTTTGAGTTTATGCTATAGAAGAAATCAGTGTTCCCTCTAATTTTTTCCAGGCTGTGTGAGCGGATGTGCCCTACCATTGACTATATAACTTTTCCATATGAGCAGCAGGGGGTTGACGTGACAAGAAACTGATGCTGCCATTGACCCATTACTTAAGCTGCTTCTAGCCTACTATCAAGGACCTTCATTCTCCCTCTCTCTTCTCAGCTTCCATATCTTTTTTTCTCTTCATTACCATCTCTTCCCACTCCTCACAAGCTTTTCCCACATCTTTCAGCTCTCACCTATCTCTCCATTTTCCTCTCTCTCTTAACCTTCCATTCCATCTCCCATTCCTTCCTCCTCCTTCCCCTACACACTATCCATCATCCATATAATGCCTCTGATTTCATTCTTAACCCTTGCCACCAATAACCTTCTATTCCCCTGTCCCCAACATTCACCCTTCTGCCTCTTTCTCCCCCCCTCCCCTCCTTCTACCATCTCTTCACATGGATAGACACGGCTTAATAGGGGAAGAGGCAGCATTGATTTAGCAAAGAGAAGCCTCTCTTACCAATCTATTTGAATTCTTTGAAGATATAAATAAGCATGTGGATAAGGGTGAACCAGTTGACATGGAGTATTGGATTTTCAGTAGGCATTTGACAAAGTCCCTCATGAAAAGACTCCTTCGTAAATTAAAAAGTCATGACATAGGAGGCAACATCCTATTGTGGACTGGTAATTGGTTCAATGATAGGAAACAGAGTAGGATTATATGATCAGCTTTCCCAAAAGGACAGAGGGAGAAAACAGAATGCTCCAGGGACCAGTGTTTAACAAATTCATTAATGATCTGGAAAAGGAAGCAACGAGTGAGGTGACCAAATTTATTCAAAGTAATTAAAACACAAGCAGGTTGTGGGGAACTGCAGAAGGATTTTCAAGACTGGCAAACTAAAAATCTAAACAGCAGAGGAAATTTAATATGAAAAAGTGCAAAGTAATGTACACAGAGAAAACCAATCCTAACTATGGGGTGAGTTTTAAGATTTGCTTGCATTAAATATGTATCTGGGCTGATCCCGAGCAACTCTGTTTTTAAAATGGCCCAATTATGAGGCAGATTTTAAAAGCCTTGCACATGCACAAAAATGGCCATATAGGCACGTAGGTGGGCTTCGCAGGAGCTACGCGAAATCAATGTACGTACACCCAGAAAAAGTAGGCGGAAAAGGGGTGCATGGGCGTTCCAGAGTTGGGGCCAACACTGATGCGTGTAACAGAGAGAGAGAGAGAGAGAGAGACTGAGACTCAGTCCAATAATCTATAAATGGACCATAAGGGGGGCACTTTGATTTGGGGTGAGTTTTTGGGAGGTGGGATGAGGTTAGGGGGGGGCGTTATTACAGACACATTCAGAGGTATTCATTGTAAAATTGATATCAGCAAAGAATTGTACACCTTATAAGTGATGAAAAGGAGCTGATTTGTACAATGCAGCTAGCAGAGACTGTGAGTCAGATCAAATCCT
The DNA here is from genome assembly GCF_901001135.1 of Rhinatrema bivittatum. Classification (NCBI taxonomy): domain Eukaryota; kingdom Metazoa; phylum Chordata; class Amphibia; order Gymnophiona; family Rhinatrematidae; genus Rhinatrema; species Rhinatrema bivittatum. The sequence goes on along the minus strand of NC_042618.1, from coordinate 52,246,765 downwards.
CTTGTTAGAATTTATCACTTATGAGAACTAAATTTCTTTAATGATGTCAGTTTTACAATGAATACCTCTGAATGTGTCTGTAACAACAGCGCCAAACCCCAACCCACCTCCCGAAAACTCACCCCAAATCAAAATGCCCCCTTACAATGGTCCATATATAGAGTATCAGACTGAGCCTTATAAAGATCTCTCTCTGTTATGCCTACCGAAGCTGTAGCAAAATGAAGAATATTTTATAAACTACGTGCATAGGTTATAAAATAACGTGTATTTTTACATACATTTATGGTCACGCATGCGGCTCTTTTAAAATCTACGGGGTGAATTTTCAAACCTGTGCGCGGGCATACATGTGCGCGCTACCCGGCGCGGGCATACATGTGCGCCCGATTTTATAACATGCATGCGCAGGCATGCGCGTGTTATAAAATCAGGTGTCGGTGCACGCAAGGAGGTGCACACTAGTGCACCTTGTGCGCGGCCGACGCTCACGGGCTTTCCCCGTTCCCGAAATTGGAGTGGCCTGGAAGGGAACTTCCCTTCCCCCTAGTCTGACCTTCCCACCCATTCCCCTAACCTTCCCCCCCCAGCCCTATTCTAACCCCCCTGACTTTTATCTTACCTTTTGTGTGTGCCAGCAGCCTGCCGGCACGCGATCCTCTGACACAGCGGCAAATGGCTGCTGTGTCGGAGGCCTCTGGCCCCACCCCCGGACCGCCCCTTTAGATGCATCCCGGGGCTTTACGCGCGTCACTGGGCCTTTATAAAATAGGCCCATCGAGTGTAAGCCGATTTACGAGCGTAGAGCTTTCAAAATCCGGCCCTATATGAATATGCATATATGCGTGGGCTCAAGCAACCCAATGTGTGAAAAAAAGGGGTGACGTTTGGGCATGTCAGGGGCATTCTGGGTTGGGGCCGAAATTTACGTACATAAATACAGACTTAAAATCCAATACCCATAGCGTGTTTTGGGTAGTTACCTGCACTAGTTTACTTCTGCTCTTGATGATGTGTAAGTCTGAATAAAACTCATTTTAGGTCTAAAATGATTGGGTGAGGAGTCTGGGCAAACTGGGTGGAGTGCAGGCTGAAGAATCAGGAGGGTCTATTAAACCAAAAGAGACTGGGCTAACTGGTGGACTAATTGGGCAAACTGGTTATTTTCTTCACACACACGTTTTAAAATCAGTTTAGATGTGCATGTTAAAACCAACAAATTCTTAAGGAAGATATGCAAATAAAGTTTGCTCATGTGACCACTTAAAATTAGGAGCACACATACATGTGCTAGGTGTATTTTAAATCATATGCACGCACTATTGCAGACGATTTAAAATTCCTATGTATGTGGGCACATACGTGTTCATTTTAAAGTTGCCATCTATTTGTACACAATGCTGGGTTACACATAGAGAGCTACCCCTAAGGGAAAGGACCTTGGACCACCCAAAATCCTTAGGTCAGTGTGCAGAGCAGTCAAAAATGCAAATAAAATGATATGAATTACTCAAAAATGAATTGGGAATAAACCCAAGAATATCATAATGTTTCTATATAGAACTATGGTGTGAATAAAACTCAAGTACTGTGTGCAGGACTGGTTGGCCCATCTTAAAAAATGATACAGCAGAACTAAACTAGGAACAGAGAAGGGGAACAAAAATGGTACAAGGGATAAAATAGCTCCCTTATGAAGAAAGGCTAAACAGTTTAGGGTTAGGGCCAGGGCTAGAGTTTTTGTTGCCATGTGCAAACAATTACTGTACTGCCACCTGCGAGTTCTGAATGCACTCGCAGGGCCAGCAAATGAGAAGGAGCAGCGGAACGAGCCTTCACCATGTCTAGGTCCCCGTCCGAGTCGTGTACAGGCTGAAGTGCAACGTGCACTGCAGCATGAGGAACACTGCACAACCACAAAGGCGCGCACCTTAGAGAGAACAGTGGAAGAAATAAATTGAAACTGAGACCATACCCATACAATCTGGTTTTCAGGGCATTCATCATGAATATGCATACGACAGATTTGCACACAATAAAGGCAGTGCAAGCAAATCTATCTTCAGATGGATAATAACACAAGACACCATAAAGGAAGAATATTATGCTCCTGTTTTCAAAGACAGACATATAAATAATTATCCCATTTTCCAATAGTTTCAACAGATTTGACTGTAAAATTACCGTAGACACCAACTGCTGCTTTTTAATGTTTTGCTGCACTATCACTATATTAAATTTAATTCTTCTTATAAGCAAAGGTCTGCAAATGCTACTTCAGAAGTTCATTGCAATCCCACAGTACTGCAAGCAGTGGTGGTCATTTACGAATGTATAATTTCATCCAACTTGGCCTTTGAAAAATGTTGATTGCTCTCTGTTCTATGACAACTTGATTTTTTACTTTTATGCTGGCTGCTATCACAAAACAGATGTTAGAGGATGCTTTTAGTTTAAATAAAGGGAGAAACTAATAATATGAATAAATGTTTGCACTATGGAATGTCTTCAGCATGAAAGGTCATCATATTTATCATTCACTAGATTTTGAAGGCCAAGGGATGCCTATCATAACTGAACCAAAAAACTACAAAAGCCACTTTTTGAAAGGTAATAAGCAATCTTTCGAAGGTGAGTTTTCAAAAGTTGCGTGCATTAAAAGTATAGCACTTACATGTGTCAAATAGCATATACATGAGTATAAGCTATATTAGAAATCTCAACATGTACGTGTAAATTAGGGTCTGTGAATAAATTTATGCATGTAGAAAAGGGGCAGGCTGGGGTGTTCCGGGGAGGGGCCACCATTTACATAAGTAACTTGCTATTTTATAAGCAATTTACGCATATAAATATGGTACCTTACATATATTTACTCTCGCTCACTCTCTGGAGAAAGTGATCATAAACATCTTAAAATGAGAAAATGACATGGTAAGGGGTCTGGGTGAAATGGGGGGACTTCAGGCTGAAGAGCCAGTAGGGTCTTCACGAACTGAAGATGGACTGGGTGAACTGGTAGACTAATTAGTAAAACTGTTTTTTTTCATTGCTGCGCGTATGTTAGAAAATCCCCCAACCTATGCATGTAAAAGCCAACTTACCGGGAGGGGGGTGGGAGTGGTGAATGCGTTTAAATAATGTGTGTAAAATCTACTTGCGGATCCCTTTAAAATTAGAAATACAGAAACCCGTGTATATTATTTGAGTACACTTATCCGGCTAAAACTGACTTGTCCAGCTAAGTAGTAGCACTTATCTGGACAAGTTCTGACTTATCTGGCTAATTACCAGCAAGGCGCTACTTAGACGGATAAGTCTAAAAAGCGCTACTTAGTTGAGTATCTGATTTAGGTATTGACCTGGATAATTCCGAACTTGTGTGGTGCGCAGCTTTTACAAATGTGAGCATGTCTGCACATATATGCTTGTATTTTGTAACCTGTGCATATCACAGAATTTTCAAAAGCCATTTACCCGCACTTAGTGCACTTAACATAGGTAAAACCGATTTATAATTCAAACACAGCTATACTAACTGCACGAACCACATTCTCTGGCAACAAATTCCAGAGTTTAATTGTGCGTTGAGTAAAAAAGAACTTTCTCCGATTAGTTTTAAATGTGCCCCATGCTAACTTCATGGAGTGTCCCCTAGTCTTTCTACTATCCGAAAGAGTAAATAACCGATTCACATCTACCCGTTCTAGACCTCTCATGATTTTAAACACCTCTATCATATCCCCCCTCAGTCGTCTCTTCTCCAAGCTGAAAAGTCCTAACCTCTTTAGTCTTTCCTCATAGGGGAGTTGTTCCATTCCCCTTATCATTTTGGTAGCCCTTCTCTGTACCTTCTCCATCGCAATTATATCTTTTTTGAGATGCGTCGACCAGAATTGTACACAGTATTCAAGGTGCGGTCTCACCATGGAGCGATACAGAGGCATTATGACATTTTCCGTTTTATTCATCATTCCTTTTCTAATAATTCCCAACATTCTGTTTGCTTTTTTGACTGCCGCAGCACACTGAACCGACGATTTCAATGTGTTATCCACTATGACACCTAGATCTCTTTCTTGGGTTGTAGCACCTAATATGGAACCCAACATCGTGTAATTATAGCATGGGTTATTTTTCCCTATATGCATCACCTTGCACTTATCCACATTAAATTTCATCTGCCATTTGGATGCCCAATTTTCCAGTCTCACAAGGTCTTCCTGCAATTTATCACAATCTGCTTGTGATTTAACTACTCTGAACAATTTTGTGTCATCTGCAAATTTGATTATCTCACTCGTCGTATTTCTTTCCAGATCATTTATAAATATATTGAACAGTAAGGGTCCCAATACAGATCCCTGAGGCACTCCACTGTCCACTCCCTTCCACTGAGAAAATTGCCCATTTAATCCTACTCTCTGTTTTCTGTCTTTTAGCCAGTTTGCAATTCACGAAAGGACATCGCCACCTATCCCATGACTTTTTACTTTTCCTAGAAGCCTCTCATGAGTAACTTTGTCAAACGCCTTCTGAAAATCCAAGTATACTATATCTACCGGTTCACCTTTATCCACATGTTTATTAACTCCTTCAAAAAAGTGAAGCAGATTTGTGAGGCAAGACTTGCCCTGGGTAAAGCCATGCTGACTTTGTTCCATTAAACCATGTCTTTCTATATGTTCTGTGATTTTGATGTTTAGAACACTTTCCACTATTTTTCCTGGCACTGAAGTCAGGCTAACCGGTCTGTAGTTTCCCGGATCGCCCCTGGAGCCCTTTTTAAATATTGGGGTTACATTTGCTATCCTCCAGTCTTCAGGTACAATGGATGATTTTAATGATAAGTTACAAATTTTTACTAATAGGTCTGAAATTTCATTTTTTAGTTCCTTCAGAACTCTGGGGTGTATACCATCCAGTCCAGGTGATTTACTACTCTTCAGTTTGTCAGTCAGGCCTACCACATCTTCTAGGTTCACCGTGATTTGATTCAGTCCATCTGAATCATTACCCATGAAAACCATCTCCATTACGGGTACCTCCCCAACATCCTCTTCAGTAAACACCGAAGCAAAGAAATCATTTAATCTTTCCGTGATGGCCTTATCTTCTCTAAGTGCCCCTTTAACCCCTCGATCATCTAACGGTCCAACTGACTCCCTCACAGGCTTTCTGCTTCGGATATATTTAAAAAAGTTTTTACTGTGAGTTTTTGCCTCTACAGCCAACTTCTTTTCAAATTCTCTCTTAGCCTGTCTTATCAATGTCTTACATTTAACTTGCCAATGTTTATGCTTTATCCTATTTTCTTCTGTTGGATCCTTCTTCCAATTTTTGAATGAAGATTTTTTTAACTCAATGCACAATTAAACTCTGGAATTTGTTGCCAGAGAATGTGGTTCGTGCAGTTAGTATAGCTGTGTTTAAAAAAGGATTGGATAAGTTCTTGGAGGAGAAGTCCATTACCTGCTATTAAGTTCACTTAGAGAATAGCCACTGCCATTAGCAATGGTTACATGGAATAGACTTAGTTTTTGGGTACTTGCCAGGTTCTTATGGCCTGGATTGGCCACTGTTGGAAACAGGATGCTGGGCTTGATGGACCCTTGGTCTGACCCAGTATGGCATTTTCTTATGCTCTAATGTTCTTATGGCATATACTGTAACAATTTTCAAAAACCCACTTACTGTACATGGGTAAAGTGCATTTACACGTGTAGAATGCAGTTTTAAGCATGTAAATGCTTTTGAAAGTCAGGCCTTTAGTCTTTATTTTTTGAAGATGCGTTTTAATTAACATCCGAATTTGCACCTTAAGGGAGTGATTTTCAAGTAACCTGGGTAGTTGCAAAGCGGCAGGTACTTTTACCGTAGGTACTTGCAGCTAATTGTTAAAGAGAATACGCCAATAATTTCTCTTTGAAAATTAGGGAGTGCAAAATATGCAATGCTGAAAGCGGCTGCGTACTTTGCCCTTGCTCTTCGTGCAGGTGGCCGATGGGGCGGAGGTGGAACGGTGTTCATGCTTTTGGAAATCCCAGGTACACGCACAGTTTTATTCCGCCGATCTACACACACAAACCCCCTCCCCTCCCGAAATGCCTCTTTTTAACCCGGTTTAACGCACTAAAGGTCAGGATGCAGGGCTCGAAGGACCATTGGTCTGACCCTATATGACACCTCTCATACAATGAGCTGCAGTACCTGAGTACCGCAGTTCAGGAAATCTCGCTGGCTTTTTCCTCACGTTGCAACTGGCAGGAATCTGCGGGATGGCAGCAAGAAGTGACGGTGGCGCCGCCCCCAACCCGAGGTCACAAACCACTATACAAAGCCCCTCATCCCCCTTCAAAAATTCCTAGTGGCCCACAGGGGCAATGTGAAATCCCCAGATCCCCCTTCCTGCCCACCCAGCATTTGAATAAACATAGCTGAAGGCTGCAATTAAGCCCCAGACCCCTACCTACAGCCTCCAAACCCTGCCTCCACTCAAAAGGCCCTCCTTCAGGTCCCCGTCCCCGTCCCCATCCACAGTTTACACAATCGCCCTGATGTCCAAGGGGGAACAGGAGCAATCCCTAGATGCTCCCGCCTCTCCAGCATGATATTCCAAGATGGTACGTGGAGCAAAGGGGAGCCTGGGATGAGCCAGCATCATTTTGAATTTTGATATCTGTGAGGCAGGAACGACTGAGGCTCGCTGCTGCCCACTTTGGATCCCAGGGTTATGGGGTAGGCTGCGGAAGGAGGGCAGGGGAGGGCGTTTCTTTAGGCAGCCTTTGAGTGTGGGTGGAGTTTGAAGGCTGGGAGCAGAGTTGTTCTAAGGGGTGGGGCTTAACCATATCAGTTTTTTTTTTCTGTGAGAGCTTTTTCAGTGGGGGGCGGGAATAAAGCACACGAACTTTTGGAAATGCAAACCCCGACCTAACCCCATCCCCATGAATGCCTCTTTAGCATGTGGGTAAAAGTACGGTATGCGCGTTATGGAACAAAATGCACATGTTTAGCCGTAAGGATGCTGGGCAAAAGACCTTTTACCCTAGTCAATCGGTATTTACCCGGGTAAATGACTTCAGACAATTGCCCTCCACATTCTGCTCCTTTTCGCCCTCCCCCCCCAGCAGGACTGGTTTTCAGAAAACCAAAATATGCAAACGTCCTCAGTTCATAGACCAAACCTATGCAGAAAAGAATATCCATCCTGAGATCTCTTGAAAGGGGGTGGGGGCTTGGGGACCAAAATTGAGCAGCACTGATCCACAGCACTGAGTTTCAGGAACTTTGGAGTACGAACCGGTAGAATTGCATAAAAAAAAAAGGCAAAACGCAAAGGTAAGGGGATAGCAAATCAAATACTTGAGATATACCTTGCCATTTTCAGATAAAACACTTCATTTTCACAGCGCCCGAACAACTGTTCAGAATTCTAGTGTTTCCTGCACTCACGGAGGCCTGAAGCACTGAATGTCTGACATTGCAACGAAAAAAAATCTGAGATAAAAATTAGAATGTTAAAAGTACTGTAAAAGGACGGGAGACCAGTCTGTCACCATGAACCCGGCTCGTAATACCGTTCTGTAATTATAAATAGCTGAGGGACTGCCGTCATTCGCATCTCCGGATTGACCGACCTACCTCCCAGCTCCTCAATCACACTGCCAGGGCTCGTCTTCAGATCCGACAAGAGGAGGCATTCATTCACCCACCCTCGGCACTCTGTGCAATTACCTTCCAGCTGGAAACGCAGACGTATGTCTAGACTGAGGGGATGAAGTTCATTCATGAGTTTTGTTCTCTCCTCAGTTTTGAAAGACTTTGAACCTGATTTAGTAAGCTTTACTCCCAAAGATACAGAATGGGGGGGGGGGGGTGGAACCCCTTAGTACATCAAGTCTTAGGTTGGAAGCAGGATACAGGGGCACACTGTCATTTTGGGGGTTTTCTTGTTTTTTTTTTTATTTTACATTAATTAGAGGTATCGAGAGTCAGTGACCTGTTCACCATAGGGTTGTCCCAAATATATCATTTAGTTTTCAGTTCAATTGAAGTGAGAGGTCTGCAATTGTTATTCTGTTTTGCTATACATAAGATGGTACGCATATAAAGGAAACCCATTCCATTTCAGTCTGTTCTCATTTTAAAATGGCAAAATTAACAAAAAGTGCAATTTTCACCACCCTTGCACTTTGAGATTGTGCTACTCAGTGACTTTTCTAAGTAGCACAAAATCCAGTTTTTGTGCACATAAGTTGGTATACTAAAACAATGTGGGGCTGTGTATGCAGAAGAACATAAAAGAAAGCGTGTACCCAGTTCACAGAGCCACTGCGATTAGCACCCGGCCCACAGCAGCTGTTCTGGCGGAGCGGGAGTCTCCACCAAGGCTCTCCTCTCATTTCTGGTTTTGTTTTTTTTTTTCTTTTCTCGCTGTTATGGCCGTGGTTGCATGGCTTCTATTTTATTTGTTGTCTCCACGGCTGCAGTGTGGCTCTATAGGCCTACATTTTTTTCTTTCCCGCAGCGTTGCTGAGCTCTGTGGGATCGCTGCCTGCCCCTCCCCTCACCACCACAGCGGTGGGAAATGTTCCCTCACACCACCCCGTCACTCTCTTTACCTTGCGAGGCAGCCCTCCTGCTGCTGCCTCACCACAACTGAAGGCCTCTAACTGATTTCTGCTGATGGCCTCCCCCCCCCCCCTTATGTTGGGACCACAGCAAAAAATAACCCCTCCCCATTGCATCGGGCCTTTCTGCCTACCTCTTCCCACAGCAGGAACATCAGCTGGTAGCCCTACCTGGATCCCTCCTGCCCACCAGTGTAAGTACATTTTTTTTTTTACATATTCAGAGGTGGCAGGAGAAAAGAGAGAGAGTGGAAGTGTGCAAGGGAGCACGCGTGGGAGAATGTGTGTGTGTGTGTATGTGTTTGTCAGTGGGTGCAAGGTGGTGTGTGTGACTCAGAGGGTGCAAAGAAGCGTGTGTATATGTGTCAGTGGGTGCAAGGGAGCATATGTGTGTGTGTGTGTGTGTGTGTGTGTAAGTGCAAGGGAGCATGTGTGTATATATGTGTCAGTGAATGTATCAGCGGGTGCAAGGGAGTATGTATGTGTCAGCATACGTGTGAAGGAAGAGAAAGTTTGTGCATTCCCTCACCCTCACTAATCCAGAACAATCTTAGGATGATTAGAAAGTATAGAAAGCTGGGGATTTTTTAAATTCTTATTGGTTTTAATTACTGAGTACTGTCTGATGTGTCTGCTGTTTTAAAATAATGTATTGGTTTTTGGGAAATTTAAAAATTTAATTATTGGATGTTCAGCTATTTTGAAACATTTATTTTTATTAGTATGGCTTTACTATTGCTGATTTAAATTTCTTGATTTCATTACTTGATATTTTATGAGGAATGGTAATTTTCCCTTTTTCCATTGTTTCACTGTAAACAGGATCTAGCTTGTTGGGGTTTCCAATTCAGTTTTTGTCTGCACATTTCTATTCATAAGAACATAAGAAATTGCCATGCTGGGTCAAACCAAGGGTCCATCAAGCCCAGCATCCAGAGGCCAAACCAGGCCACAAGAACCTGGCAATTACCCAAACATTAAGAAGATCCCATGCTACTGATGCAATTAATACAGTGGCTATTAGCTAAGTAAACTTTATGGTCTCTATTCTGTGTTTGAGAAGGGTCTGTGTTCTGCTTGCATGACAGAGGTGAGGTATTCTGCTAGCATGTAGCTTCTGTGTAGGGACCTTATAGTAGCTTAGTTTGTTCTGGTTTCCAAATTGATATTTTAGGGCCTGGTGTAATATTTGTGGCATTGCCTTTTCTTAGGTAGATTTGTCACTATTCAAGTGCTGGCTGTTATTGCTGTTTTCCCAAGGCTTTCTGAGAGCCAAGCCCACACCCAACATGTTACAATAGGCTTAATGCCATATGGGATCCAAGCATCTCTTTATTTTTTATTTTGCAGGGTTTTCTGGTTAGTACTATAGCAGTGCATGTAAATATAATGTACTTGCTATAATTGATACTTTTACCTCATAAGACTGAATTTTGAATGTCCTTTTTAATGTAAAAACAGTTATAAATACATAATTTGTAATTGTATGTAGGGAGGGAGGGGCTGGGGATACAAAGGTTTACCTATGACACCTAATATCCTTGCACCAGCCCTGGCTGCACTGTATCCACGTGGGAAAGCAGGATTCTGGAGTTGTACTGCTTTGGGTCCTGTGGCTCTCTCTCCAGTCTCGGCCAGGGCTTTATTTTTCTTTTTAAGCCCTGGAGGAACAGACATATATTTGGTCTCCCCACCCCTCCCCTGGAGTAGGTAGGCACTGCAGAGCCTGAGGAACCATAAAAGCAGCAGACGCTGTAGCACTCAGTCAATGGGAATGTGCTGGAATGGTGTCAGGGGCATGGAGAAGTGGAGGCAAGCTACAGTCACAAAAAGGGATGGGGGTAAGCCAAGAGGGAAGTGCCTGTGCAGTGTTGGGGAGGCTTCTGTAGGCTGCTCTTTCCTTCTGGAACCAGTGAGTCTCCTGGGGTGGGAGTGCCAAGAACGGTTGGGGTGGGAATGAGAAAGGGAGAGGGCTGCTGCAGGCAAAAAATCTTTTTACATAATGCTGTGGCATTACTGGAACGGGGCTACACACTCTCTGACACACACATTCCGTCACTGTGCTGCTGCTCATGTGCTCACACAGTGAGTGCCCCCGCTCAGTACTACACAGAATAACACCCATACACACTCTCTCTCTATGACACACCCAAACACTGAGAGTGAAAGTGGGTGGTGGGTGTCTATGTCAGACAGAGACACACACACACACTCTAAGATAGAAAATGGGTGTCTGAGAGACTGTGTGTGTGTTTAACACTAGCTGGCAGTATGGTTGTCACATTACTTGGCAACTGGTTCAAGAGCTGATTGGTTGGCAAGAGACTTTAATACCAAACCATGAATCCAAGATATATATGAGAGATATAACTAGACTTGGGGGCAGATGGCAACCGACTGCATGGATGGAAGAGGCCCACAGCTCTGTTTGCTCACCCCCTGGTGTAAATACTTCGTTATTTAGGAAAAATGTGAAATTTATGTTACAGATTTTTTTAGCTCAATTCTGCCAGGCTCCAGGTCACATAATACACCTCTAAAGGGGCGGTTTGGTGTGCTTTTAGGAACTGTTAGAACATAAGAAATTTCCATACTGGGTCAGACCAAGGGTTCATCAAGCCCAGTATCCTGTTTCCAACAGTGGCCAATCCAGGTTACAAGTACCTGGCAAGTACCCAAACATTACGAAGATCCCATGCTATGAATGCCAGTAATAACAGTGGCTACTCCCTAAGTCAACTTGAAACACATCCCTAAGTCCTGCTGAATCACATCCTGTAGGGAAAGCGCACAAGGGAGTCTGACAGATACCACATGGGCTGGTTTTGAAAAAAATCCTCTGGGCTGATATTTTCCTGCAATCCACCCCTGCCCCGGTTTCAGGTGTATCTTTTACAAGCTCAAAGAAGAGGCATTCAGAGGGAGGGGGCTGAGTTGGGGGAGGAGTCAGCTCTACCACACCTACCTTTTGATTTTAAAAGTGCCCAAGTTCGCGCATTAAGTTACATCATCTCTGAAGAAAAGGCATAACTTTACGCGGGTGAATGTGTGTGTGTGTGCAAACACATATAATCGCCCAAGCATTTTCAAGGCAAAATTATGCACGCAAGGGTTTGCTTCGAAAATACTTGGCAAAGTCCGTGTGCAATATCATGTACTCACAAAATTTTATCGCTATGCGGATTGTCTGAATATGATTCTCACAATAACTATCCACTTGCTACTCAATATTCAGCTAAAAGTTAAACTTAAATCAATATTCAAAGCAATACAAAGGGCCTGATTCATCAAGATCTTTTCCTATAAACAAAGCTTGGGGAAACAAAAGACCTTGGTGAACTGTCATCTAAAAATAAGATGCTTGTTACAGTATTATTGTAGTTAAACACAACTTGAAAACCAGGTACGTGTACCACTGCAGCGACTCTAGAGATAACTCACCATTATCTTTCCTTTAAGTCTCATTGTCCTTCTACACATGCCTCTAATATACCATTTCTTCATGGAATACTTGAAAAGAATCATCCACCCACATACTCAGGGATATAACTTCCCCTCTCTAGAGTCCATAGTTTGAATCCAGCCAACGGATTATGTTTTTCCAGACAATCAACATTTCCCTGGCCCCGCGGCAGGTGAATACAGTGATGCTGATGGGATTCCCGAACCCCGCCGGCAGAAGACAAGGCCCGGTGGTGGCAAAGGCTGAAGGGAGAAGCAGAAGAGGCAGCTTTAAAGTTCAAGTGACCACACTGCCAGCAAAAGACTGCTGCAAATTCGAAGGAGAGGGGCCAAGCAGAGAGAGATGGCAGGAGCATTCCCTATCAGCTCTCACGGCTGATACAGTACTGACGCGTAAAAAAAAGTGCAGCAGTGTCCGACGCCCACTCATTTGATGCGCGCACATTTTGGTTCACAATCCACTCGATTATGTATTTAAATTAGACGCAAATCCAAGCAGCACCAAAGGAGCGCCAAAAGCGCGCCTATCAAGTGGTAGGCGTTCGCAATCGATTTTACTGTATAGGATGTTATAGAGCGCCTATACAGTATCCAGGGTGCGCTGCTTCCATACCTGTCATTTCTATGGATCGGGAAATGTCATTTTGAAAATGATACGAAATGTTACATTCCAAACTTTTCATCGATCTGGAAACTTATCCCGTTGTTCTCCCTTTGTGACATCATCGCCGTGTCATAATCCTACCTTGGACGTGTATATAAGTCACATCACCAAGTAAAAAAGTCCCTTTATATTTGGTTCGGGCCAGGACAGAGTGGTTACAGCGGTACCTTTGGATATCATTCGGAAGATCGGCAACGCTTTCAGCAGGTAACGGCATACTATTGGATTGTTCTTTCCAACAGACCCCGCATGGACACTGAATGGACACCGGGACTGCTGCCCTGAGCACCCGGACGTCCATGATCGGAGCCCCCGCTACCTTCTACGTCCAGGCGCTCAAGGCAGCCACCATGGACGTTGGAAGGCAGCGGGGCCTCCGATCATGGATGTCCAGAAAGAGGCGGGAACATCCATGATCAGAGGCCCCTACCTTCCATGTCCGGGTGCTCAAGGCAGCAGCCATGGATGCTGTCCTTTGGATATTCACAACTGTCAAGAGCACAGCACCACACTAACGCCAGGATCAGGGTAGGCGGTAAAAATAGAGAGTAAAGACGCAGAAAATGTGCTGGTTAAAGACGCGCTATTTTGGGCGAGCGTTACTGTATCGAGGAGAATAGCTAATCTGGTCATTAAACACAATTAACATACCATCTACATGCGGCGGGTGCTAATTGCAATGCGTCATTTTCAGCACTCGCTAAGGATGCGTTAGAGCATATACTGAATCGCGCGTCCATCTTACGCATCTAAAACCCGCAAGCCGGGCCGCGTTTTACTGTATCGGCCTGTATGGGAGTCTCGGAGAGCATGAGCAGCAATTTCAGAGACTGCCATAAACCCAGAAGTGAGAATGGGTCATGGCAGTGCTGAAAGCAAGAGGAGGCCAACCAGGGAGATAAAGGCAACAGAAAATGGAGGGGAGTATCTCAGCCAGCTCCTGTCACTACTGGCACAGTAAGGGAGAAAGTTTCAGTCCAGGGGCAAACCCGGAAGTACCAGGCAACATGGGAGGGGAATGGTGTAACACTACAACCAGCCCAGGCAGAAACGAGTGCCTGACAGGGGAAGAATTGAAAGTGCTAATTTGTTCGGAGCAAGGGGCTACTACAAGGAGGGAAAGGCTACAGTACTGTTGGGGTTCTCACTGGTAGGGGTTTTGGACCAGACAGCTAGGTTTTCAGATGGACTGCACAATGTCCGGTCAGAAGTACTGAACGGACACTGAAAATTCTGTTTTTGCAGGAGACTCATTCTCTTTCCCACAGCTTCCAGGTTACAAAGACAGAGCTGAGAGCTGAGCTGTGCCCCCGCCCTCTAACCTCCTTTCCTGTGTTGTGATTGGATGGGATGGAGAGAGGAGGCGGGGCTCAAAACAGCTCTCAGTTCCCAGCGTTCCCTCTGGGTCTCTCCCCCTCCCTCACTGAGTGCTAGGCCAGCCGAGGGATACAGGAATAGAGGTGGAGCATGAGACAGTCAGAGTCACAGGGTGAGGAAAGGGGAGAGACAGAAGGACCACAGAGAAAAGGAGAAGGAAAGGAAGATAGACACATGGGGCACAAGGGAGGAAAGAGACAGAGGGGGTATAGAAGGAATGAAGGTCACAGGGAAGGGGAGAGGCACACCGAGAGCATGAGGGAAGATGGAGACATACATGGGGGTAAGGGAAGGAAGAGACAGAAGAAGCATAAAGGAGACAGGGGGATACAGGAGGAAAGACTACAGAGAAAGAGAAAGGCACTGGGGAGGAAAGGGAGACAGGAGGGAAAATGGAGGGAGAGAAAGACAAGAGCATGGGGAGGGAGGGGACTAGTGTCAGGTGTGCAGCACAAGCGAGGAGTGCACAGAGGAGGGGGAGGGCATATTGAGAGACAGGTAGCACAAGGGAGACAGAGATGAAAGGCTGGGAAGGTTTCAAGGAAAGGGACAGCGAACCACCTGTATCTGAGTGGAGAGACAGCGAAACATGTATGCGTGACAGAGGAGGCTGTGTGTTTGCGAGAGGAAGTGGTGCGTTTAGGATGGTGTATGTGTATGAGAAGAGGCTGTGTTTTTGGGAGTGTGTGTGTATAAAAGAGGAGGCTGTGTGTTTGCGAGAGGAAGTGGTGCGTTTAGGATGGTGTATGTGTATGAGAAGAGGCTGTGTTTTTGGGAGTGTGTGTGTGTATAAAAGAGGAGGCTGTGTGTATGTGAGGAAGTGGTGCATTTGGGAGTGTGTATGTGTATGAGAAGAAGATGTGTTTTTGGGAGTGTGTGTGTGTGTGTGTGTGTGTATATAAGAGAGGAGGCTGTGTGTATGTGAGAGGAAGTGGTGCATTTGGGAGTGTGTATGTGTATGAGAAGAGGCTGTGTTTTTGGGAGTGTGTGTGTATGTGTGTATAAGAGAGGAGACTGTGTGTTTATGGGGAAGTATGAAGGTGGGTATGTATTAGAAAGGCTTTAGTTGTGATAGAGAGCAAAATTGCATAGGAGACGCTGATGTGTTTATGAGGACAGTTGAAATAACATTTTATAAAACAAAGTTTATTGAGGGGATGCGACAACTGACAGTCTCAAAACAGCTCTCAGTTCCCAGCGGATCGACAACTGACAGTAGTCTGTAACTTCCCCGCCTCCCCTCCCAAAGTATGAAGTTTAGTGGGGTGTCCAGTTATGGTCCATGGAAACGTTGACCACCCTACTCACTGGTAAAAGAGAAAGATGGCACGACAGGTGAGGCTGAGAGGAAGGGAAGGTGGTGAGTGGGAGGGGAGTAAAGGGGGTGAAAGGGAGAGAGGCAGGGGGAAAGCGGAATGAAGGAGAATGGGAGGAAGAGGGTATGGGGATGTGTGAGTGGGACAGACATCCTGACATTCAGCCACTCCTCCAGGGGGCGTAAGTGCTGGGGGAAGGAGGGGAAGGCAGGGTTTCTGGAAGTGTGGCAGCAAGACTGGCCCTGTGAGAAAACTGGAATCGGATCCCCCCCCCCCAGCAACAGCTCTGCCACAGCACTCCCTCCTCCGGCAGTGGCTTTGCATAATTTACTCATATCTCCTCCCTGACTTCCCCCACCCTCTGCCCAGCACCAGTATCCCCTCTACCATGCTCTTTCTCCCTGACCACAGTCTCCAGCATCCTCTTCTCTCTCCCCCACTTTCCTGCCCTTTCTCCCCTCCCTCCTTTTCCTCCCTCTCCCCTGTGGACTGATCCTTCACTTACCACCACAGACAGACGCCTTCTTCCTCCTGCACAGCATTCCCGAGTCGCCTCCCTTAGACATTATATGACGTGTGCAAAGAGGGGGGCAGTAGTGCCCCCTTGAGCGTGGCACCCTGTGCAGTCACACACACCCCAAAAGTTGGCCCTGTGTGGTAGTGTTGCCAACTTTCTAGAAATATTACTAACACTATTTGTCACACCTCTGGGAGCTCTGCCCCCTGCCTCCTCACTCTCTCAGCATTTTAAATTGACCAATGAGCCAGACTGCAAGGGGGACCTTCTCCCTCTTCCCTCCTCTCCTCCCCCCCCCCCCACACACACACACAAACCTTCAGGGAGAACACAGTCCCCTTGCCCTCTGGGTGATTAGAAACGTCACATGTGGGCCTTTTCATGAAAAGTTTAGAGACCCTTGCTCTAGAGAGGTGAGAGGCATCGACTTCATAGCAGCTGAACTCCAGCAACCCTGGGATCAAGATGCCCACCCAAGATCATAAAAATAGTTTCACCTTTCAATCTGCAAATTAAAATGTCTCTGTAAGGATAAATATGTTTCCATTTTCTAAAAAAGATACTACTTATAATCATTTGCCCTGACCTTTGTGATTGCTAGTGTATTTATGGATCCATCTTTTCAATTTTTTTTCCCCCTCAAATAAGAATTCTCCTGTACATACTGATCTACGCGCGACACCAAACAATTACACGGCTAAAAGAAAAAAAACACTCATGACTGCATCCTCGCATCAATGACAAATCAAAATTGTCTACCTTGAATGCTTCTTTTAAAGAATGCTTTGCAGCCTTCGCAGGACCAGACCCCGTAGTGATATCCTGACGCATAGTCACTGCACACAGCACAGAAATGGGTGTCTCTTTTTGAGCTAGGATTGTTTACACTGTGGCTTGAATAATCACTGCTATTGGGTTTTCTTTTTAACGTCTCCCTGTTGAAAAAGAGAAACAGCAAGATTAAAAAAAAAACCAGTGCCAACTTATCAGTTCCGCATTCAGTAAATTAAATTTTCATTTTTTTCACATACATTCTGTTGATATTAGTTTCTTTTTTTTTTAAGTTCTATTTTTTCTGCATTTTCAGGTGAAGCAGTTATCTTTATTTTTAGATTTCTATTACTCACTTCTCCAGGATGACTTCGCTGGGAAAGTCAGAACCCTGCTTCTGAGCCAAGGGCCAGAAAAGTGCCTTCTACTGGACCAATGGTTCCCAAACTTGTCCAGAAGACCCCAGCCATAGGGCCGGTAGGAGGATTGGGTGGACTAGGCAGCCGCCTAGGGCACAGGAAGTGGGCAGGGCAGTGGCACAGGACACGAGGGTGCTATTTTTTTAAAAGAACGAAGAGGCTGGAGACTGACAGAGGGGGGAGGGATGGAAATATGACGGTGTGTTGTTTTGTGCAGTTCGGAGAATCGGCGACATCATCACCACCTAGGGTGGCTGCAGACCCTTGCACTGGCACTATCCAGCCAGTCGGGTTTTCAGGATATCCACGATGGATTCTGCATGAGATAAATTTGCATGCTTTGCCTCCACGGCATGCAAATTTTATCTCATGCATATTCATTGGGAACCACTGTCCTGGACTAAACTCTTTTGCGCCACTAACAAGTGTCATCCCCACGGCAGAGCAATGCTGGTAACAGGCCCCTTTTCATTCAGAACGCCACAACTAAAAGAAAATTATTTCTCACCTGCTAATTTTCGTTCCTGTAGTACCAAGGATCAGTCCAGACAGTGGGTTATATTCCCTGTCCAGCAGATTCTGCTGGACAGGGAATATAACCCACTGTCTGGACTGATCCTGGTACGTACAGGGAACCGGGGGTTTACAATGTGGCCGGGTTTTACACGCGCGCCGGGCTAATTTTCAAAGGGCCCGGCCATGCGTGTAAGTCCCGGGGCTATTCAAACGGGCGGTCTGGGGGGACAGGGCTAGAGGCACCCGGCACAGCGGCCATTTGCCGCTGTGCCAGCGGGCGCAACATGCTCCTGCTCAGAAGCAGGAGCAAAAGGTACGATAAGAAATTTGGGGGTATTTAGGATAGGGATGGGGGAAGGGGAATGGGAAGGGAGGTTAGGCAGTTCCCTCCCAGTCCAGTGGACTGGGAGGGAACTGGGGAAGACCCCGATGCGTCACTGCACATACTTGCAATAGTCTACCCCCCATCTTGGCGCACTAACCTGGTGTTATATAACATGCTCACACCAGCGCGTGCATGTTATAAAACCGCGCGTCCATGTGTACACGCTGGGTAGGGAAATTTTCATTGTGTATTTAGGGACTTAAAACTTAGGTCTCTAAATCTAGGCCTGATTTCTTTCAACTAGATTTAGGCACCCAAGTTAGATATCTATTGAAGGAAATCAGTGGTCACTTCTCAAAGGGTTTAGGTAGCTATCTTTAGGCTCCTAAATTGGCCCTTCTGAAAATGTACTAGGGCCAAATGGATGGATTTAGGGTCCTAGTTTCATTAGGTATCTACATTTACAAGCCTAAAAAATGGGAGGCTACTGGGTGAGGGAAAAAGTTTGTGCTTAGCACTGATTTTCAGTTCTAGGAGCCTAAATCTAAGCAAATGAATAGTAATCCTAACTTTAGGGACCTATGTTTCAGGAACATAAGTTAGGCGCCTATTTTCATCCTATAATTTAGGACCCGAAGTTTGGCTGAAAATAGGCTCCTTACTTATGGTCTAATTTAGTTCCTAAATTTAGGGACTCTGCTTTTTTTTTTTTTAATATCAACTTCCTAGAACTGCCCATTTTCAGGCCCCTAAATGTAGGTGCTTAGCCCTGGTCATTTATCAAAAGGGCTGATTTAGGATGCTAATTCCCAAAGTGAAGACCCAAAAACCCTTTCAAATTTGACCCACCGTCATTAGGTACGAAGGAAGAAACTAAACAATATTTGCCATATAAATGGGATAAATACCTGCTGCCTGGTAGTAGGTGCTCCTCTGATTTAGCTTCAAACCACGGGCTTTTTGGTTGTTCCGAGTAGAGAAGCGATGACTGGCAGTGTAACGTCAAAGGGGACATGTGGCCAGGAACAGGCCACAACACATTTGGGCTCACAGTTTGTTTCACGGCTCCACTTTCTGAGTCGCCGGCGACACCGTAATTTAGCACGGAAGGACTGCAGAATGCCATCGGAGGGTAGTCATGCCTGTTTTCCATGTAAGACTGAGGGATGAAAACCGGACTGTGCTCTACTGACAAGGCCGACTGACTACTGATGTATGGGACTGGAGAGCCGATGCCCGAGGAGGGACTCTTCATTTCTATCTTGCTCTGGTGAACGTTCTGGATCGGTTGTAGCTGAGAAAACTCCCTGTGTGAGTGCACGGCCATCTTTAATCAAAGAGTGGAATCCCTTTTCTTCACATATTCAGAAAGTGGTACAGAAGCTGAGAAAGGGTAAACATAGTATGAATGTATTTCATATATTGTTTACTGGAAAAAAAGAGATATATAGATAACAGACAGATTTTTTTCTTGGACTAAAAAAATAAACCACTAAGGAAAAATAAGAATTAAAATTAGTATTTCAGAAAGACATGCTAATCCTACCAAAAACAAAATTTGCTTAAACCAACAAAATAATTGGGTAGAGATGATGCCTCTGTTATGCTAATGAATGTTCAAAGATGCAAGCTTCTGGGACATTTAAGATCTCATCATCATGCCTGTAGTAATCCCAAATGTTTGCTTCTTAATTTATTTGAATTTTGTCTCAACCAGGACAAATCACCCAAGAAAGCAGTGCCCCCGGAGAAGGCCTTATTAGAAAGCACAGCTTCGCTCTCTCCAGCGTCCGGGCTGCTGGTTTTCTAATAACTGGGATCCATCCTATTATGCAGGGCCGCCATCAGGAATTTTGAGGCCCCATACAGCCAAAATGTCTGGGCCCGATCATACACATTATGTGCTTGATTACGGAAGCCGAAAATTCAATGTAAACCCTCCCTCATGTGGCCATTAATTCAGCGGTTGACTTGTTAGGCCTAGTTCACACTAATAAATAGATAATGCACCAGCCCCCCAGTAATAAATAGATAATACACTAGACGTCCCCCCAGTAATAAATAGATAATGCACCAGCTCCCCCCAGTAATAAATAGATAATGCACCAGACGTCCCCCCAGTAATAAATAGATAATGCACCGGCAAAACAAACTTGTTACTTACCCTTTGCGCTCCGGGGACTCCGCGGCTCCTCGGCCTCCAGCTAGCAAGCAGACAGCGACGGCCCGCGCGCTTTGCCGGCGCATACTGTCTGACGCGGCGGTGACGTCACAGCCGCGTCAGACAGTGAACGCTGGCAGGACAGAGCGCGCGGACGAGTCTCTGTCTGCGGTGCTCTGTAAATCAATGCTATGCGTGTCTAAAAGACACGCATAGCACTGATTCTCTCCCTTCTCTGGGGCCCGCACCCAGGGCCGGCTCCAGGTTTCAGTAGGCCCCTGGGCGACAGACTGTCGGAGAGAGCCTCAGTGGGCCTCTTTGCCATGAACTAATACATCCCCCAAGCGCACCTGCCGCCTGGCGGCTGCGGGCCCCCATATGTGGCAGTAGATCCTGGGGCCCCATACTGCAGGCCCAAGAATACTGCCCTGATGGCGGCCCTGCTATTATGTAAATTACTGAGCACATTTTCTCACATTTGTCCAGTTTGTCTACTGTTTGGCCACACATGCCTTAAGAAAGCTAACATCCTACTGGTTAAAAATTATTCTCCTATTACCATTGCCTTATAATGGTGCCTTATAAATTCCACTAAAAATAAGAAATACATTTCTAGCCTTAATCAAAATTATAGTGTTTTGGCAGTATTCTATACAGAATAAGACTGAAAATATTTTTTAAAGTGCAAAATTGTTGATTTCTTTCATAAATGAGAGTACACAGACCTGATCACACCAGTAAACAATCCCTTTACAAGGATTAGTATATGCATTGAAGAATCAGCTAAAGCCAATATCACTGGTGCCGAAAACAATCATATATCCAAATTCTAGCCTAAGAATCAAAAAAGAATTATGGGGTCAGTTCTTTGACAGAAAGCGCTTGTTTCAGTCCGTTGTAATTTTACACAAGCCAATGCCACACAAAAGTCTCTGGGGCGGATTTTCAGAGCCCTGCTCGCGTAAATCCGCCCAAAACCGGGTGGATTTACGCGAGCAGGGCCCTGCGCGCCGGTGAGCCTATTTTACATAGGCTCACCGGCGCGCGCAGAACCCCGGGACTCGCGTAAGTCCCGGGGTTTTCGGAGTGGGCGTGTCGGGAGGCGTGTCGGGGGCGGGGCCGGAGCGCGCGGCGTTGCGGGGGCGTGTCGGCAGCGTTTTGGGGGCGGGTACGGGGGCGTGGCTACGGCCCGGGGCGGTCCGGGGGCGTGGCCGCGCCCTCCGTACCCGCCCCCAGGTCGCGGCCCGGCGCGCAGGAGTCCCGCTCGCGCGGGAGGCGTAAATCCCCCGACAAAGGTAGGATGGGGGTTTAGACAGGGCCGGGCGGGTGGGTTAGGTAGGGGAAGGTGAGGGGAGGGCAAAGGAAAGATCCCTTCTAGGCCGCTCCGATTTCGGAGCGGCCTAGGTGGGAACGGGGGTAGGCTGCGCGGCTCGGCGCGCGCAGGCTATACGAAATCGATAGCCTTGCGCGCGCCGATCCAGGATTTTAGCCGATACGCGCGACTACGCGCGTATCTACTAAAATCCAGCGTACTTTTGTTTGCGCCTGGAGCGCAAACAAAGGGGTAGATTTTCAGACGAGCGCGAATAGCCTACTTTTGTTTGCGCTCCAGGCGCAAACAAAAGTACGCTGGATTTTAGTAGATACGCGCGTAGTCGCGCGTATCGGCTAAAATCCTGGATCGGCGCGCGCAAGGCTATCGATTTCGTATAGCCTGCGCGCGCCAAGCCGCGCAGCCTACCCCCGTCCCTCCTAGGCCGCTCCGAAATCGGAGCGGCCTAGAAGGGAACTTTCCTTTGCCCTCCCCTCACCTTCCCCTACCTAACCCACCCGCCCGGCCCTGTCTAAACCCCCATCCTACCTTTGTCGGGGGATTTACGCCTCCCGGAGGCGCCCTCCGGACTCGCCCTCAGGTCGCGTCCCGGCGCGCAGGAGGCCCGCTGACGCGCGGGGATTTACGCCTCCCTCCGGGAGGCGTAAATCCCCCGACAAAGGTAAGGGGGGGGGTTAGGTAGGGGAAGGTGAGGGGAGGGCAAAGGAAAGTTCCCTCCGAGGCCGCTCCGATTTCGGAGCGGCCTTGGAGGGAACGGGGGTAGGCTGCGCGGCTCGGCGCGCGCCGGCTATACGAAATCGATAGCCTTGCGCGCGCCGATCCAGGATTTTAGCGGATACGCACAGCTCCGCGCGTATCTACTAAAATCCAGCGTACTTTTGTTTGCGCCTGGAGCGCAAACAAAAGTAGGCTATTCACGCTCGTTTTAAAATCCGCCCCATTGTGCGTACATATGAAAAGTTGCAAGAAAGGGGCGGGGTGTTGTCATATAGGGAAGACCAATAAATGTCCCCGTATAAACTTAGGCGCACAGGCCCGCGCCAGTGTCCCCAACCTCATTACTTTACAACTGCTATGGATGGCATGAAGGTCCAAAATAAAAAAAAAAAACAGGCTAGTTTAGTCAATGGGCTCTAACGTGTTGGGGCTAACAAGGGGAAAGGAACACATATAAGCTGGGGCGGGGGTTAGGAAGTCCTATCCCTTGCCTGGGTGAACTGGGAACAAACTGGTGAAACAGGCGATGGTGTTGGCACCCTTCTTTTTTTAAATTCTCCCCACTTACGTCGTGAAAGTGGGATTTGCGTGCACGTGTCCACTAGAAATCGCTGGCAATGGGCGCTCATGTGCAAGGGAGGAAGACAGGGCAGGTAATATAAAGTTGGTTTTTTTTTTGGCCAGCAGGGCTGTGTAGGTTTGTGTGAGAACAGCCCTCATTTTATCACTCACGGAATAGCCGCAATAACAGCGGTGATTCCGTGATAAAAACATTTTTCCCCAGTACTGCACCAAAAAAAAAAAAAAAAGGTATAGTTAAATCTGACATTAAATCCCGCATTAGTGTGCGGTAAAATTCACACCATGCAGTAGGAGTCCCTCATTTGCATAAAAACTTGCATTTTTTGCATCTAATGAAAAAATCTGCATGCAAACCTGTGACAGGATAAAGATCGCGCATTAGAACCTTTTATCATCTGTTCAGACCCTAATGCAATTTAATGAATGACCCTTTTAGATTGTGAGCCCTCTGGTATTTCATTATACCTGAATGTCACTTGCCTTCAGCTATCAATAAAAGGTCTTGAGCTAAATATAAATGAATGTTGAACTTTTTTTCCCAAATTAGATTGTGAATGTATTTGTTAAGGACTGACATCTCTATAGAATTTTCTAATTTCTCTGCAATTGGTGGCTTAAAGCCCTTATATAGAATTCTGTACCATATGCTCCTGGGGCATCCACAGATGGGCTTCCTCCCTGGAGGATGCAGCAGTCCAGACTTTCCAGATGTGGCCTGTTTTACAATTTCAGCTAGAGCTCAATATGCCATTCTCCAGCACTTGATAACAGATGGATACATTTTAGGGTGCAAATTTTGTGATGCATAAGATTTAGCAACCCTTTAACTATCTGGTCTACTGTGTTGTCAACTTTTTCAAATGGCATTATCTGATAAATAGTTCATTTTGCAATTTTCCAAACTGCAATTAACTGTTAAATTTACAATACAATTACAAAGAAGTCTTATAGTCACCACCTTCCCTAGGAATTCATGGGGTTTTGATGTGGGGAGAATATCACACAGCATAACACAAGTTTTCTACAGACAGGGACTCTTCCAGAGTTCTTGAGTTCTGCATGGATACAGTTTTCCTAAAGATGGCCACAATAACACAGCCCTGTATCCCAGGAGGTTCCTGCAGGACTAAGGATTTAAAAGCTCTTAGCTTTTAAATCCTTAGTCCTGACAATACAAGGAGGGCAAAAGGAATAATTTTCCTCAGATTTGCCAGCAGTAAATCATATAGCTGAAGCCATCTAGCACTACAAGTGCTACTGGAAGAAAAGAGAGAGGAACACAAACACTTTTTCTTTAGCTAATTCATTTCTCAGGAACTCGTTTGGAAAAATCCTCAAATATCTTGATTCCAACAAATAGTGGAGGAATGGTCTGAGCGTCAGGCTGACCAAGGAGGGCAGCAGACAAATCCTACTTCTCCCAATGATGCTCCTTGTGACGTTGTGCAAGGCACTTTGCTTTCCATTGCTTCAGGTGCTAATTGACAAAAACATTTGCAAACAGGGCTTCAAATTCAGTGAAATTGTCTTTGCAGGCCAATTTACACCAAAATATGCATAAAGCATCCTTTCACAAGCAGTAAATGTTTGTGCATAACCTGCCCGTGGCAACTCAAGTGATAGCGGCTTGGGGACAGCCTGAGGAAAAATGGAGGCGGATTCTGGCTGTTCCTTAAGTGCAGTTTATTTACAGTGAAAACACAAAAAAGTGCAGTGCACAGCAAAACAAAACAACTTAGGTAGCTCAAGTATCTCACAATTAATAAAAGAAAGTGCAGAGCAAAATAATCACTTGGAAGTTTACAACTTATCTCTCTCAGTCAGTCTCTCTCTGCCCATCCATTTAGGCCCTGAGGTCTTATACTGTGGTGAGGGGCTCCTCCCTTCACCCAGGATCCCCTGTGGGTGCCAACTTTAAGGAGGATCGGGAGAGACAGCTGTGCCTGGTCCTTTAAAGTAGTCTGAGGGAGTTTTCTGTACACTCTCTCACACTGCCATGCACAAAGGTTTACTAAAATTCTGAGCTAATAAGCTGTTGTAATTCAGTATTATGCAAAGCAACTCATTAGTTTGCCAGTTCCCATATCAAACTTTCATGCAAAGTTTGCTACCTAGTTCATTTGCATGGGTAGCAAGCGTTCATGCAAAATGGTTGATTAGTACATTGACCTCTAAGATTGTAACCCTCAGATACAGACTTACTAACTCTAACTGAAGTGTAACTCGCCTTGAGCACAGGTTTGGAAAGGCGAGTGATTAAATGCAAAATCCAAATCCATGTAATGAAAACATTTACTGTATTGTGCTAATCAGTACCTACTGCGCATAAAGAACTATTTATTTTAAAAATGTATATTTCACACTCATACATGGTATGCTCAAAGTGGATTACATTAAAAGCAACATACATAATTCAGATGCATAAACACAAACAAACAAAAAAACAGCATCGCTCGCCCATGGATAATTTAAAACATAGCATTTCAGAGTCCATATGGGCCTACTTTAGGTGTCATCTGCCTTATATTCAAAATTAAAGGCCTGTGAAAAAAGAAATGTTTAAGTAAATTAATAATATTCATACTATAATAAAAATAATTACAAGACATTTTTTCAAAGCAAGTTACACACTGCAAAATTTCTAACTTTAAAATTAAAGATGCTTAGAGGGAAATCAACTGGATTTTATGCAAGCAAAAAAAGATAAAGTAGCTGGGAAGCAATTTGTCAATTTCCTTGAGTATACTAAATAAGCACTTATTTGCTTCTTGATCTTATTTCTGACATTTTTTTAAAAGGGGAAAACATAATGAACAGAAAAAATACTCCCAGGATTAAACAGCTCTTAAATTTAGCTGAAATCTACAAATGGTTTATGGTAGGATCTTCTAAACAAGGCACATTTTATTATTCTAAACTCATTTAATTCCACTGCTGGGCAAACACTGAGGAGCAGGGGGCTTTAGTACAATAAGGAACTATAACATCCAGTCTGACCACCTATATGGCAACACGCCATGTAAAGGCAGGGTGCCGGGTGCCACAGAGACAAAGGAAAAACGGTGGCAAGCACAGATAGACCAGGGAAATTAAAGAATAGATTTAAAAAAAAAAGAATAAAACTCTCTAGGGCTGATGTACTACACTGTGGGATTTCTCACGTTATTGGACCGCTTCAGCAGAAGTTTGCTACGGATGCAAACAAGCTCCATAGCAAATTTTCAGGAGAAATGTAACTACAGGGCTCAGTCAAAAAAGATAACTACAATTTGTCAAGGTTTTTTGTTTTTGTTTTTTTTTGCAATCACTGGCCCAGCAAGAAGTCCTTGTGCATTAGTTTTCATTTCATACCAAACTAATGAACTGCTTTGCACAATACTGAATAGCAACTGATCATTAGTTAAGAATTTTAGCAAACTTTTACTTGTGAAAGGGTGATTTTATGTGGGGTTTTTTTTGTAAAAGATGCTAATGCATGGAAAAACGTGCAAACACATATTTTGGCGTTTTTGCACATTTCAAGGTGTGCTGCACATCTAATCATCTGTTTCCCCCTTTTGCAAAAAACCTTTTCAGTTTAGTTCCTCGGCCACTTTGTGTTTTTTTTTATACAGGTAACCACATATCTAAATAATCAGGGACTCTACAAACAAGAAAGCATTTTCATTTTATGATTTTAAAGTATCAGCATTAGTTAGATTCTTTACAATATCAACTTGCTTGAGGTTTGTTTAGGGTTTTTTGGTTCTTTTGCTTTATCTTTTCATCTCATTCTCTTTTTTTGTTTATAATAATTTTAGCAAGAACCAGAGGACAAAAGGGGCAAATAATGTTGCCCATGCACATAATGCAGGATGGACAAGAAACTCTCCCCTCTTATTCTTAAGCATTATAATGCTTAAGAATTATTTCTTATTTTGCTTTAATATATTTTGATTCTTCCTTGAAATAACAAGAATGTACCTTTTATAGAGTTTCGTAAATGTTCTCTTTCCTGGTGGTGGTGGGGGGGGGGGGATGAGAACAGGGGGAGAGAATCCTCGATGGAACAGACAGTAACAGTGTCAGGCTCAAAATAGCTTTTATACAAAGAAAACTGATCATACCAACTTCACTGGTATCTTCCACATGTGTGATGTATATGTGCAAGACCTCACCACGTGGCCTAGAAAGGTGTGGCCTTGTGGAAAGGCTCTGCATTCAGAGATGGAGAGAGGACCCTACCACCCATGCCACAGCACCCCTATGCAAGGCTGCTGCAATGGTCGTTTCCAGAGATCCCTAGAGGAGTTGCGGATTTTTTTTTTTTAATTGAAAGGTTAAGGGAGAGGGCTGTTTCTTCTCGGTTCCCCTTTTCCTGGAGAATTCCTAGGCCCAATTCAGTGAGACGGGGAGTCTGCGGAGGTTTAAGAGACTTTCTGAATGATTTTACCTTTTGACGTTAGCGAAGACTCTTTACTTATTATTTCCTTTCAACTGAAATGGAAGTTTGTCCACCCTTTCTTTCATCTGTTTGCTTGGGAATTTATATATTTCCCCGTCTGATTCACTCAGCTCAAGAGAATCAGTGCCCACACGACAAAATCTTGGAGAAGGCGAGGATACTCATCCTGCATCCAGAAAAAGCAAGAAACAGGAGAAGTAGCACCCACAAAGGTACTTACCCAGAGCTTATACCAACCCGATATGCACCAGAGAGACAAAGAGGTACGTAACTGGTACAAAAAAAGAGAAACAGACGAATGGAAGTAAGGAAAAGGATCCAACCAGAGCATCAGCATTACTCAGGTACCATTTACAAAGAACTCTAAATTGGAGAGCATGTCCATTGTACAGAGTCCTTTTAGTCCCTAAATTGCAGCTGGAACAGCTGGTGGAGACCCTACATTTAAAAAAGGAATAAGGGGGACCCCCGTAATAGAAATGACAGACCAGGCAGTTGCAGATTATTCAAGTATTTATTTCTGGATTGTGGATTTACCATAGGAAAAGTGTATTCTGTGTCAGATACCTATTACCTCACAAGTGCTTCAGTACAGACTTCATGTTGGTGTTTCTCTGGCTATTTCAAATGCATTTCCTGATTGATACATTTAATGCCTTGGGCCCTGGAGGTTAACGTTTTGCCTCCCACAAAGAATTTGCTGTATGGGGCTTGAAGAGGGTGGATTGTGACTGTGTATGTGATTAGCCCTCATATATTTTGTGACTGTGGCTATTAAAAGTATTACCTGGGCTCAGGGTAACATATGTATGGCTAGGGGATGGTCACTGTCCAATTGCAGCTTGGATACTGGAAACCAGAGAAGTCAAAAGAGCTGGTGGAGGAAGCTAAAAACCAAGAAGAGACTAGGAAAGGGGAGAAGGCTTTCAGACTTCAAGAAAAAATATTAGATAAAACAGGCCCTGGGAAGGACAGAGGTCAGACTCGTGACTGAACGGAGATGAAGGGTGCACCACCATGGATGCTGGTATGTAAAGGAGGAAGGGGGGGGGGGGGGGTGAGACTATGAGGACAAAGCCCGAGACACTCCCAGCTCCAGAAGACCCTGGAAGGAAGAACAGAGGCCCAAACACATTCCACCACCCTTATTTTATGATGTATAATGCTAGCTATTGTGCAGCAAGCTACTATAAACCAGGTTTCCTGCCCCCATGAGCTTATCATGTGTTGAAGCCTTACAATGTGGACTGAGCTACATTTGGATCTGAGTGATGTGTTTTGGACTTGTCAAAAAGGGGGTTTCAACCCAGCAGGGACTGCAAGTCACCACAGCTATGGTGAAGGAATATAAAAATACATCAAAAACGCCTACATGCTCTCCTGTGCATGCTAAATATCTATAAAAATCAGAATCCAGCACTGACAGTGTTAAACTGGGAAAAGGGCTGTACTGTTGAGCCTGCCCAGAGAACAGCACTATATAGCCAGCAGAGGAGGAAGCCAAAGGAATGCTGGGAGAACATTTAAGGAAGAAAAGGTGCAAATTGGCTGGCTCTGTCTGTATATGGGGGGCGGGGATGGCCAGGAGTTGGAGCCAGGAAGAGAGGGGTGCATCCTACAGCCCTGTAATCAATTCTTCTCCTGAAGAGCCAACTATCAAGAGGGAGAGACAGTAGTCTGTGCTCTAAGGAATCAGAGAGACAGCTGTTCTTGCTTCATAGCAAAGCTAAATGTAAAATCCCAACAAGGGACAGAAGCTGAGAGACTTCTTTTCCAGAGATATCCAGGCCCAGGAGCGCACAGCTGGATCACCTACCTAAGAGACTTGAGTTAAGTAATCTAAACTTTGCACAGACAGTATCTTAGGAGAGGAGGGAGGAGGTTCTCTGCTTCAACGGCAGGAGGGAAAGAGGAAAAGAGGATTTATATCAACAAGGACTGAATTACATAGTCTGGGTAAACAAATAATTATGGGTGTAGCTTGCTTGTTACGGCGTTACTACCCCAAACCAAATAAGCCTGATATTTCACTTGGAATACATATCCAGTGCAACTCACTGCTTCAACGGCAGGGGGGAATAAAGAAAAAAGGAATTATATTCAGACAACAACCAACAAGGACTGAATGGCACAGACTGGGTAAACAAATAAGCATGGGAGTAGCTTGCTTATTGCAGCAGATACTACCCCTAACCAATTAAGCTAGATACTTCACTTAGATGCAGCTCCAGCACTGCTCTCTACATCAATGGCAGGGGTGGAAGGTAACTAGAACCAAAAAGTTACTAATAAGGGCCAAGAGTAACAGATAAGTATGAGAAAAAAAAAAGTGTGAAAGCTTGCTGGGCAGACTGGATGGGCCGTTTGATCTTCTTCTGCCGTCATTTCTATGTTTCTGTGTCATTTCTAGTTTATTTCCTTGCCATTGTCATAAATTCTGTATCTCATCTTAACTGCTTCAGCCTTTCAGCCAAAATCAAGCATAAACCCTTGCTGGCAGGTTCTGGGAAAGAAAACCTGGTGTACCAAGTTATTTCTACAATAGGTTAAAACTAGGCCAGCTTTCTGTTTAGTACCAAGTAAACCATTTGAGGAAGCTTCCTAGGAGGAGAGACCTTTTCTATTTGGTTTGTCATCTAGCCAGCTTCACCATCAAGAGGGACTTTTTCATTTTCTTGCTTTTTTTTCCCCCCACACAATTTTGTGTTTGGGACAGGGTGCACCCTTTACAAACTGGTGACATTGGGGTGAATCTTACCCCCCCCCTCCTTTTTTTGTACTCAGGGGTAAAGACAATTTCTGAAAGTTGTGTATTTCACTGGTTTTCCCCCAACCCTTCTCTATTAGTGTTACAATATGGATAGTAAAAAAAAAAAAAAAGTATGTTGGCTGCCTGCGTAACAGGCCATACTCAGTGTTATTTTTACATTGCTTGATTTAAAATAAGAAAACTGCAAGTTTATATTAAAATGCACTACTATACTTTTTCTCTTTTAATGCTCTGGTTGGATTTACTGTACACTTACATAATACTAGCAAAAAGGTTAATTACTGTTTTATTCTGGTGCGATGATTTTATCTGGTCTGTGATGCCACAAGTGAGAGGTTGTTTGGGAAGGAAACAGAATTGTGGTATTGGGGCGACAGGGACCCTGTCTCATTTCCCACTCAGGCTATGAACCTGAAGATAAAATATATTAGTAAATATAATTTCTCATGTGGTACTCCCCACCCCAAGAATTGAAGCAATTCATAGTCCATAGTATTTCTGATGTATTAGTTTTATGATGTCTTGCTATTTATTGTATTATTTTCATGTTTTGTGAATCACTTTAGGTTAGACTGTGTCTAAGGAAGGCAATATACAACTGTAGCACAACATAATAGAACAAGAGTGGGACCTAGGGGGTCCCCAGATAGAGAGGCAGACAAATGGGCCCAGTGAGCAGTGGGGGAGGGGAGAAGGCAAGGCAAAAATATGCAATAAGTGCAAAGGAAAAACATGAGAATATGGGGCTGAGGGAGGGGAGATTGGCGTTAATAAAGGGGAAAAGCTGGTGAGAGAGAATTAAGGTAGGGGGCTAGGTGGGTCATATAAGGACTGAAAAGCAGCTATATATAAAATATCTTAAATGTTTTTGCTCATTGTACACACACTTATTTGTGTTGCTTAACACACTGCACTGAACTATTAGCACGGGAATTAGCATAAAGGGAGAGCCACTAGCTAAAGAGCTTTGGGATTCATGGATTAATAGTTACAGAGACTCAGAGATTCAAGCTCAGACAAATTGATTTGTGCTAGAAAAGAGTAAGGGAACGCATGGGACGGCTGAAGAAATTTGACAACTTCCCACCCTAACGTTAGCAAAAATACACTGAAATCTTGAATCGTCCTCTTCAGCAGGGAATCCACCCAGTGGCCAAGAGGCTCTTCACAGGTGAGAAGTGAATCTTCTAAAGGGTAGCGAGACCCTCTCTTTATAGGCAGTAGGTTGAGCCATGGAGTAATGGAAGCTGTCTGGATCTTCGTGGGGGATCTGCTCAGCAGAACAGTTGGGTATGATCCAGGGACAAGTGAGGCGTGTAGGAGTTTCACGCTGGTGTAGGATAATAATAAATGTGCATGTCGGTCTATTGCCTTTGATACTAAATATTATCAACTTCCAATTTTGTTACTGTATGGCCTTATTTTTTGTTATGGAATGTTAAGGATCTGCATTGAGGGGATTTACATGTAGGTATGAGGTGCATTTACTTGTCATGGTCCACTATGCTGATGGGAGGAGCAATCAGATAGGAGTGTCAATCTGATGTATTCCATAGGCAGACTTAGCAATCTGTTGTTATAGACTGCCGGAGATAGTAGTAAGTGGATCCTTGGGCCTGTGGCAGATGACCACGCCCCCGGGGGAGGATCCCGAGAGGGACCACCGGCTAGACTTAGAGTATGGCGACAGACACACACTAGTTCTTTTATTAAACAGGTCGTGAAACCACCAGAGGTGGCAGTAGTGAACTGAAGTACGCGGTAGGGCTGAAGACCCTCAGATACTGTAACAGTGATCCCTGGATGGCTGAGCTGTTGAGAAACTATAGACAATGAGTAGGCAGGGTATGCAGAGTTCATGAACAGAACTAGATGACAACACTCACATATTGGTCTCAAGGAGCTCAGGAGCTGGAAAGGATAGGCCCTCGAGGAGCGAGTACCTGGTTCCAGGGAAAGCTCTGAGAGAGCGATGGTAACTCACAATGATGTAGATAATGATGACTTCCAGGCAGAAGAAAATCAGTAGATAGTCAGGAACGAGGCCCTCGAGGAGCAAGTACCGGTTCCTGTCTGTAACCTGAAAGGCCAAGAGAGAGCAAGGCCCCTGAGGAGCGGGTACCTCTGGTAAGTCCCAGGAGGCAGAGTAGCTTAGGCAGGAAACCCAATCTGAACCTTAGCCCTTGCTAACTTAACTAGTAGCGATATCAGAGACCTTTACATATCGGAAGCGGATGACATCATCTCAGGGGGACGCCCCTGAGGTTCGGCGCTT
Source organism: Rhinatrema bivittatum (assembly GCF_901001135.1). Taxonomy (NCBI): domain Eukaryota; kingdom Metazoa; phylum Chordata; class Amphibia; order Gymnophiona; family Rhinatrematidae; genus Rhinatrema; species Rhinatrema bivittatum. The sequence goes on along the minus strand of NC_042618.1, from coordinate 52,214,486 downwards.
GCTGGTACTTCACTCGGAGCAAGCGCATGCGCTCTAGGCTTCAGGCAACATGGCAGATCTGCAGCGTCAAGCCGGCCCCAGGACGCTGGAGAGAGACAGCAGGGAGACGTCGCGGCAGCCAGCCGTCCTTCAGACTTGGAGGGAGTCGCCCCAGAGGTAAAGAGGGTGGAGTGAAGATGTTGAGTAGCGACGGTCGCAACATTACTACAATTATCTATGCTAGCACTGTTCACAGTCTTCATCTCTTTTTCAGAATTTCCTGAAGGGGGAAAATCCCTAGCATCACACTTTTTCACTGCACACGGAGTCACCAAAACTCTAGAGGAGCAACAGAATCTACCACGGAGGGGTCCCATCATATTGGCCCCACAGCCATGTGTAATTAGCTGAGCGCTAGAAAGGGGTGTTACATTGTCAGGAAAAAAATTCATGAATTATGGGTATGAACCCCCCATCAAACTATAGCTAAAACAAGTGGAATCACGAGAACTCCTATTTCCCATCTCCAGTACAGGGGCATTTTCCACTGCAATTAGAGGGGCCTTTCAATAAATTATTTGCTATAGGCACAGAATGAAAGCAAATTGCTTAAAAAAAAAAAAAAAAAAAAAAAAAGACAGTACGCTTGAGGACATTCATAAATAATGCCCATACATATCTGCTTAAGCTCATGTTTAAAAATATAAAAAACAAGCACTGCTGTGAAATGCACTTTACAGAATATATTTATTCCAAATATTTTTCCTTTTACCTTTCCCTTGCTGAAAAATGCAATAAAAGCCATACTTCTAAAAATACATACTAGATAAGGTTAGGCCTTGTTCTTTCTGGCTTTTACGTGCGAGTCTGGGCAGGGGGAAGCCAGAAAATTCCATGTGCAAAGAAATATCATCTTCAATAGCCGCTAGAGACTTAAATGACCTAATGCACATAAAACTGAATATAGCCACTATTTGTACTAACATTTTTCACAGCTGAATAATGGGATTTTATTTGCCTGACAAAAATGTTTGACTTGCCCGGCTGTGCACCATTTGGTATTTTATAGCAAAGGGGGTGTCAGGATGCAACCGCTGAATGGATGGGGCCTCAGCTGCGGACTTCCAGGTTATTCTTACCACATCACAACACAGAGGAAAGCAAATAAAAACAAAAACAGTCCCCAAACCCTCCCATTATTTCTTTCATCAAAAAAATCTTTTAACAGATGAAAAGTTTAAAAAAAAAAACAGGTAAGAAAAGAATTGCAAAGCTATTGGTATGAGTGCTTTTTTGCTTTCAATTCTGACCTAGATGCATAAGTTTTCGGGGGGGGGAGTTATTCCAGTTTCTAACTTTTATGTAGACTGCCATGTCCTGAAAACGTTAGCATATTAATGTGATAGTCACAAGTAGTATTTTGGTTACTGTAAGTTGAATGGTTTGGGAAATAATGGTGTTCAGAGAGACTAAAATGTCATTTACAAATTTGCTTAAAGGAAAAAAAAAAAGCACAAACAGAATTAGAAAGATTTTCTGTTTAAATAAAAAAGAATGAATATGTATAGCATCACAGCTTTTTTACAACATGCCAGAATTTATATGCAAAACTTGAAGGCTTGTGTTTCTCATAACATGGTTGGTTTCCCTCTGTTTCTTGGAGGATGGTGGGAGATTTCTTCCTCTCCTCCCTTGGCGCCGGTCCCTCCTGCCAGATGAGCAGCATGTCATGACATGACTGAAAGGGAAAAGTAAGCCAATTAAGAAAGCATCCTCAAAAAACTTCTATCACTAACAAAATGCTGCACTGAAATTGAAAAGCCGGAGTGCAGATACTGTATACAAGCTCCACCTTGAAAAGCATCAGGATGTGGCACTGAACAGGGTTTCAACCAACTGCTGCAGGATACTGAGAGCACAGGTTGCCCCACTGATGCACAAAACTAGTGGAGAGACAGCCACTTCAACAGGCCAAGGCACTTCTCTGAGAAATTCAGCTTGGATGCTAGATATAACCCAGCAGCTGCAAGGGCCCCGTGCTGGGTTAGACAACTTTCGGGGAGCACCTCCTGCAGCTTTGTTTCTTCAGCCTCTTCCTGGGGGACTTCTCGCCTGGTAATCTGGACCCTTGTTTGTTTGGGCTTCTATTTTTGGATTCTCTATTCTTGCCTGGACTGGAGCAGTCAGGCTGCATAGAGAAGGAGCTGCATTATCTACGATGAAAAACAAATTAATAATACAGAAGAAGAAAAGGCAGAAGACAGACCTGATCTGATGACCGTTGCACAGACGAGCACAGAAACTAAAAAGAAGAATCCACAGAAAATAACACAAGATAGGACAGACAGTACTCAGAAAAGGAATGACTCTCACTCTACAAACCGACAACACGTGCTTGCTTATTTATTAGAAGCAGTAAGCTGTACCCAACAGGCAGACAAGAAAGGACAGACACACAAACAGCAGCCATGTAGCGCCTAAAAGGACAAAGCATGATACCTACACTCATGCACACAAGCTAAACAGTGCCTAACACACAAGGCATGCCAGACAGACAGACACCCCATGTAAGAACACGCTTTGTGATACATACAAACCACTAGAGTGGGTAATTAGACATAGGGAGAATAAAATCTTTAGTGGGTGGGTGTGGAGAATCTATCAGAATTGCTACCCCAGATCCTTATACACGTGCAGTCCCTTCAGCCTGCAAATTCCACCTCCAGGAAACCAGGAAAATGTCATCCCACGGCTTAGAATGGTGGTAGTGAAGAGATCTAGATGAGTCTAGAAAACATTTAGATCAGTGCCTTCCTAGACAAATTCACATCAAAACACAAAGACACTATTACTTCACACTCTCACGGCATACACTAAGCCCATCCACAATGGGTAAGAAACCTAAACTTCCCACACATGGGAAAACACATGGATACTTACCAGAAGTTGGCAGGAGATGATGCAAAAACAAGGAACAAAGGAATACCAGCTTGTTCAGACAAGCCCATGAGCTGCGGAAGCTTCACTCACTTCGTCAGCTTGATTGATTTAATGGCGTTTACCTGTCTGGCTGGCCTGAAGGATTCTGTGAAGCGATTTTGCATAAAAACGGTTTTAACTACTTGCACCTGCAGTCTCAACAGCAATAGGTACTCTACTTAGAGCCAAGAATTATCTGCTTCTGTCTGGAACAGTGTTAATAAAATGAGTTTCAATGAGTACTGGCTTGAGACAACAGGATATCCTCATCATGAGATTTTTGGTCATAAGCAGAGTTGGAGGTACATCTCCATGGCCAGTGAAAATGTGTATTTTTTTTTAGATAAAAATATGTGCTAACGTTAGCATATTAATGTGATAGTCACAAGTAGTATTTTGGTTCAATATAGCAAGTCATTTAACCAACAATAGCAAAAAAAAAATCACTCTCCATTAACATAAGGAGCTATTTAAAAGTGCGGAAATAAGAGACAAAGGGCAGCAGTTCTGCACAAAAGTTATAAAAAGGCAGAAGAAAGGATTCCAGCTTGAAAAGAGAGGAGAGATGAAGGAAGGAATCTCATCTCATCTGAAGGCCTCCCTGCGCCTGTCAGTTTTGTGTGGTGAGAAACTAAAGCTAAGCTTTGTAACAGCTGCAAGTAATGTTGGACAAAACAGATCAATAAAGAATCATTGTACTCAAACAGGCATATCTGTGCTAGCTGATTCTTGGTAGAAATTATAAAGGAAAGCAATACTGAAAGCCATTACGTCTGGCAAAAAAATAAATACATACATTTTGGAACTTTGAATACTGCTTAACCCATCTGGGGTAAAAGTATCCATGTTGTTGAACGCCGTGCATACTTTTATCAGCAGGCACTGAAAGCGCTCCTGGGGCAAGAAGAATGCCGCACATAGGTTTGATTATTGTCGTTCTGTGCCATAAAAATTACTCCCAGTGAAAGCAGGCACAAATGTGTGCAGGTAACAATTCGCTGGGCAATGATCAAAGCAAAAGCATCTGTGCGCCCTTGCTCTATGGCACAAACTCAGTGGGTAAAAAGTACCCACACAGTTTACAACCAAAGTACCCAGTTTTAATTATTTACCCCCACAGAGTCTGGCCCAAATATAAGCCAAGCCCCTTATATTCAGACTAGTATAATACCAAAAAAAAACCCCCAGTGTGACCTCTGACTCCTCCTCTGCCCAGGCTGAGCAGTCACTGCTACCCCTTTCCCCACCAGGACCTGGGCAAGATGCCCCTGCCTCTTCTGCATCAGGCAAACCACATAGCAGTAGCGTGCACCACAGTCAAGGACAGCAAATACAACAGGAGGTAAGTTTTAGAAACAATTTATTCCAACAAAAACTTATCTTGTATTCGGTTTAATACATTAAGAAATCACACCACCATTGACGCTACAGAGGATCTTACAGGGGCACTCGCAGGTGTACCAGTTTTGGTCTAGAACGGGGGTGAACAGTCCTCAAGGGCCACCAGCCAGTCAAATTTTCAGGATATCCTAATGAATATATATGAGAGAGTTTTGCATGAAAGCTGCCTCAAGTGTATGCTAATTATTTCATAACATAACATAAGATTTACCATATACTCAGTCAAACCAAAGGTCCATCAAGCTCAGTATCCTGATTCCAACAGTGGCCAGGTCCAGGTTACAAGTACCTAGCAGGATCCCAAGGGGTAGATAGATTTCATGCTGCTTTTCTCAGGGATAAGAAATAGATTTCTGCAAATCCATCTTAATAATGGTTTATGGACTTTTCCATACAACTGAAAAACCCTTCTCTAGGCAGCTAGATGTACTAGTTAGCCAGTCATAATAGGCACTACCAGCAAGGCCATGCCTTCTTTGTCTTACGTTTAATCATGGGTTAAGGTACAATTATTCAGAGAAAATGTTTATACAATTTTATGCAAATAAAAGCAAGCAGTAGGGGAGTGGCTCACAGGTTCTTACGCCTACTGTGAAGCTGGCCTGCTCGCTAGCATGACAGCTCCATGGTCCCCCTTATTCCTTTTGCATGCTCGTCCAACAACCTTACTTAATTTGGATATCCCAAAAGTGGTGCTTTACCCGTGTCTGCGCGCTTGGAAATGGCTACGAACCCTGAAGGGCTTGCATGGTACCGCTTCTCTGCTGCTTCCTTTACTGGGAAACTTTGACTTTATACCTGGACAGGATTGCAGTGCTATCTTCAGCTACTGGGCCCACAATGGCTTGCCTTTCATTTTCCATCTCTATGAAGCTGAGGCTCCGAATGTACTTTATTTTTCTACACTGGCTAGAACTTTTCAGATACCATCGACACTTTTTCGCTTATCTACAAGCACGCCACTTCTTACAGTCCTTCCACTTGGCAAGTGAGACATTTCTATCAGAATCCTCCTTTGCTAAGATGGTATTCGACACAGCATATTCTCATAACTCCATCACAGGCTGGAGCAAATTGGGTAAAAGCTATAAGCAAATTCGCCACTTGGATTCCTTAACCTCTTATTGATCTACAGCAATGGATGAGCCAATCACAGGACCCTACTTACTGTTTTGTTTCAAAACCCTGCATACCCACATTCCAGATCTGGGTCTCCGGGAACTACAGTTCCAGATACTACATCATACCATCTGTGATGATGTTCGCAGATTTCGCTTGGGCCGGCTCCCATCTGCACTGTGTATAAAATGTGCCCAAGTGGATGGTACTATGCTACATCGACTCTTTACCTGCTCCAGTCTCAAGGTGTTTTGGTCTATATAGTCCATGCGTTAATGTACTGGTGCGATGGTTCAGACGACCGGCAGGCTTCTTCTGTCAGGTTTGGAAGATGCTTTGGGGCGATGCCATACCTCTCAAGACCGCTTTGCTATTCTTTTAGTGTGCTGTACGATTTTGTCTACTTGGATTGAGCCTCTTACACCACCTCCCATATCAGCGTGGCATCACCGGATGGCATCTGCCTTGCAGATGGAGTGGTTGGACTTTACTGTGGGATACAGGAGACCAGCGAAAGCTGGGCTACTTATTTTCAATTACTACCATCCAACATACAAAATGGTCTCCTTGCTACAGGGTATCAAAATAAATGGGCATGATCTCTTTCCCTTAATATTTTAAAATGCTGGGCATGGTTGCAGCGTGTTTATAGATATGTTATAAGATATGCTGGATATTATGCACTGGTAGAGTAGGGGCTGCTCTGGGGGCTTGTCCCCTTTTTCACAGCAGCACCTTGACTTCTCTCTGGTCACCTAACCTGGCCTCTGGGGGAAGGGTGGGATGGGTAGGGATTGTACGCATGTGAGAAGATGAATGTGATGAGTGTCTGGGTATGTATGTGTTGTGAGAGGTCCGTAGATTATGTGTTGGTATGGCTGGGCAAGGCCTCTTGCAGGTCTGCTTGGCTGGTATGTAAGGTTGGGACGTTTGACTTTTACAAAAATGAAGACTTACAGTGAGGTTTTGACACTGCCCGGTGTCTTGGGGGAGGAAGTTCTCCTATTCTTTGTATTCAGGGGGTCTCCCCAAATAGTTTGTTATACTTTTACTTTCTTCCACCTCAATCATGCCATACATTCTGCTCTTTTTGTACTGTATTGCAAGTCTTATCTCAATAAAAATTATTCTGACAAAAAAAATAAAAAGCAAACTTATCTTAGAGATCCTTAATTGGATTCCAGCTTTAAATTCAGAAAAAAATGCCACGACACTGGCTGTGTTTCACTACCTGCATCAGGGGGCCGATGGAAGAGAGTTCTTTTGCGCTTCTCAACGCGCTTAGGGGTAGATTTTCAAACCGCATGAATTGGCGTACTTTTGCTGGCGCATTAGGCGCAAGCAAAAGTACGCGGGATTTTAGTAGATACGCGCGTAGCCGCTAAAATCCTGGATCGGCGCGCGCAAGGCTATCGATTCTGTATAGCCGGCGCGCGCCGAGCCGCGCAGCCTACCCCCGTTCCCTCCGAGGCCGCTCCGAAATCGGAGCGGCCTCAGAGGGAACTTTCTTTTGCCCTCCCCTCACCTTCCCCTCCCTTCCCCTACCTAACCCACCCGCCCGGCCCTGCCTAAACCCCCCCCTTACCTTTGTCAGGGGATTTACGCCTCCCGGAGGGAGACGTAAATCCCTGCGCGCCAGCGGGCCGCTAGCGCGCCGGGACGCGACCTGGGGGCGGGTACGGAGGGCGCGGCCACGCCCCCGGACCGCCCCCAAAACGCTGCCAACACGCCCCCAAAACGCCGCGCCGACCGGGCCCGCCCCCGACACGCCCCCCTCGCGAAACCCCGGGACTTACGCGAGTCCCGGGGTCTGCGCGCGCCGGTAGGCCTATTGAACATAGGCGCACCGGCGCGCAGGGCCCTGCTCGCCTAAATCCGCCCGGATTTAGGAGGATTTAGGCGAGCAGGGCTCTGAAAATCCGCCCCTTAATGTTGCACGACATCGCATATACTACGGCGATTCAAACCTCTTTCGCACCATAATCAGACTTATGGACTTTTCCTCCAGGAATTTGTCCAAACCCTTTTTTTTCCACCACATCCTCTGGCAACAAATTCCAAGCTTAATTATGCATTAAGTAAAAAAAAATATTTTATTAGTTTTAAATGTATCACCTAGTAACTACATTGTGTGTTCCACCCTAGTCTTTGTACTTTTTGAAAAAGTAAACTGACTGTTTACGTGTTCCACTCCACTCATGATTTTATAGACCTCTATCATCTCTCCTCCTCAGCCATCTCTTCCCCAGGCTGAAGAGTCCTAACCTTTTTAGCCTTTCCTCACAGGTGGTCATGGAGAGTGTGCGGGGTGGGAGGTTCTCACAGTGGATAATACACACGTTTGTAATGTGCGGGCATTGTGAAGAAAACACCAATGTATTCGCTTGCTTTTTCTTCTGTGTTATTTGTAATGTTCTTGTGTATGAAAGGTTGAATACAAAGATTTGAAATATCATTTATTGGAATGCTAAACCTCTTTTATATTATAAGAAAGATTGCATCATAATTATAGAAAATTCTATATATTTAGAACGTTCCAAAATTTTTATACCGAAGAAAATATTTAAACTAGAATTTGTATGCCACTTCTAAGAAAGAAGTGTCATTAATGCTTCCTTAACCATATATTATTGGTACATTGAAATGTATTATGTTGAATTTTTATCCAATCTCAGTAATGATCAATAATTTGTTTTACCACTAACGTATCTTAAAGAATATATGAACACAAATTTTCAGTATTGTGCAACCTAATTTTAATAAGATCAATCTATCAATAAACATGATTATCATTCAACCATTCTGTAAACAGAAGAATCCAGATATGAGCATTTTTTTAAGAACTTCCACTTAAGTTATTGCTATAAGACAATAAAAGCAACATTAAATAAAACAAATTAATGCAATTAGTGTATTTTAACTCAAAAAGTTCCTATCTTGCATTCAGTGTACAAGAATTCATTTTTTTGTAACCAATTCCTATAGCTATCTTAAGGACAAGAGAGAAATAGAATGCATAGTTTAGTTCTTGTTCCATAATTTTCTCTTTCTTTGCTTAAAAAAAACAAACCTGAAAGTTAACAGTTATATGTAAGAAATAATGAAAGTTTAAGAACGAAATCAAACTTATGAAAAGTTACTGTGTAATGTAAAGTACCCCCCCCCCCAACCTCCCTCCAAGTTAAAAGTGCCCCCTCTTACAGTGGTATAAATAGAGAGTGACATGTTGATGCCTTTGTAAAGGTGCTCTCGCGCTCTCTCTCTTTTCCCAGTAATGCACAACTATCGCAGGCACAACCCACAGAAAAAAGGTGTAGTTATTTCCGTAAATAAAACATGCGTTGCTATGCTTTACTCTATCGCATGTAATGCTAGGAGCTGCTCATTTCCATTAACTCTACCCAAACTCCTCCCACTTGCATATCAAATGTTGCATTTGCATTGTGCTATTTATCACGTGCATTAGGGCCTTCATGCTAGCATGAAGGCCCTAATGCAAAAAGATAAATGACCCTGTTAAGTGTCTAAATGTACAATAACGGGCGGATTTTAAATGCCCTGTTCGCGTAAATCCGGCCGGATTTACGCGAGCAGGGCCCTCGATCGCCTATTTTGCATAGGACGCCGGGACGCGCGTAAGTCCCGGGGCTTTTTTAAGGGGGCGTGTCGGGGGCGTCGCCAAATGACGTGGCGTTTCGGGGGCGGGCCCGCGCCCTCCGGAACAGCCCCCGGGTCGGGTCTTGGTGCGCCAGCAGCCTGCTGGCTCGCGCGGATTTACGTCTGCCTCCGGCAGGCGTAAATCCATGGATAAAGGTGTGGGGGGGTTTAGATAGGGCCAGGGGGGTGGGTTAGGTAGGGGAAGGGAGGGGAAGGTGAGGGGAGGGCGAAAGAAAGTTCCCTCCGAGGCCGCTCCGATTTCGGAGCGGCCTCGGAGGGAACGGAGGCAGGCTGCGTGGCTCAGCGCGCGCAGGCTGCCCAAAAAAAAAAAAAAAAAATCGGCAGCCTTGTGCGCACCGATCCCGGATTTTATAAGATACGCACGGCTACGCGCGTATCTTATAAAATCCAGTGTACTTTTGTTTGCGCCTGGTGCGCCAACAAAAGTACGCGATCGCACTATTTTTTAAAATCTACCCCTAAGTGAACAAATAGCAGGAAAGAGTAAGAAATGTTCCTAGTTTCCTATCTGGCAATATATTTTTACTTTAATTGTATTATCATGAATAACAGTCCTGTCTGGTTTTAAGTGTGTGTCACTGGTGCTCACAAGGAAAATTAAGTATCCTTTAATATTGTCTAAGATTAATATTTAAAATTAAAAAAAAAATTTTAATTTAGTTCTGTTCAATAAAATTAGTTACTACAGGCAAGGAATAGCCACTGCCATTAGCAATGGTTACATGGAATAGACTTAGTTTTTGGGTACTTGCCAGGTTCTTATGGCCTGGATTGGCCACTGTTGGAAACAGGATGCTGGGCTTGATGGACCCTTGGTCTGACCCAGTATGGCATGTTCTTATGTTCTCTCTATACACAGTTGTAATGATCTGCACTTAAACAGACTTAATTATACTTAAGCTAAAACTCTAGTTACTCCACATACACACACACAACCTAACTAGCAGCCATATAATTAAAACAATTTGGAAAAAGTTAGATCTCAAAATTAACTTTGTGCCAAAATGCATATGTACCCAAGAGGTAGCTGCACATCTCAATTTTTTCAAAAATATTTAAATATTCTCAAAATATTTGCATTTCATTTAAATACCCTAATTATACAATGCATAACAGTGATAAATCTAGACAGTTATAATTCATTAATGGCCTCAAAGAAAAATAAAATACAGACTAAATGGACTAAAGCTAACAAATTCTATCTTTACTGTTTTCCTTATGAGAAATGTAGCAGAGATACCATCACTGGGAATTATTCTAAGCATATAATTTTCAGCTGTCTGATCTAAGATGCTAGGATCATATTTGCTATTTCAACCTTGTTTCAAACTTAATGCTGGTTTCTTTGAGTAGAATCTGTAACATTTCTCATACTATTTTCTACACTGTAGTTTAGTTTCTGGGTACAAGTGAGAGCCAGTCATCTAGCTTCAAAGATAAGGAGAAAGCAAACAAAGCAGAAAAATATGAATATGAGCAACTGTTGAAAGTCAAAGATCAACCAGAGTAGGAATCCAGAAAAACCTGGAACGGATCTGGGTTTTTTAGCTTGCTAAAAAGAGAAAAATAGGGATAGTCTTACAGAAAATCATTAACAAATACTCTGTTTACTTGTTAACACAAATAAAAAATCTGCCATCACATTACACTTACACTTCTTTTTTTTTTTTTTTCTTTTTCTATTAAGCATCACAAGTGCAGCAGGCAAGAGCATGAGGTTGCTGGCATTGGAACTCACAGTACATATGAAGAAGAAAGGAGTAAGAAAAACCAAGACTTCAGAAAACAATTATACACAAAATTGGCCCACTCATGTATTACCTAAGATTTAAAGTTATTATAAACTCTAGGAAAAACAGACAAAAAAACCCCAAAACCCACAGTCAAGTATACATTCACACTGGATGTCCCAAATACCATTACTAATCTAAGAAACTTTATAATCTGCCTGTCTCAAGCAGGATAATCTTCTCAGGGACTTTAACCTTGAGATTCACACTACTATTACTAGTCTGAAATCTTCCCAGCACCATAAGAAACTCTTCATTAGGCTAATCACTGCTCAGGGAACCAACTGCTCTATGTTCCTGAGGTATGCCTGGGCTCACTTAATCATGTCCAGAGGTAAACTGTTACTGACTGACCCCGAAGTGGAAACCCCCCATGCTGGATATTGACCTTTATTTTAGCCCTGAATTTACTGGGGTAGTCTGCCCAGTACCTCAGGGAATCTTCCCTGTATATTTATTTATTTATTTAGGGTTTTTATATACTGACATTCTCGATATACATATCGAATCAAGTCGGTTTCCATAGAACAAAACAGTCGCTGGTAAGGCGTTACATTAAACAATAAACAGAGAATTGAACAATAGAATGTAAATCAATAAATATTAAATATAAAATAGACTACAAAATTTGTCAAATAACATGAATACATGATACGGTTAACTGCAAATAATTGGTAGGTAAGGTTGAAATGTACTGGTTGGGGTATACAGGTGACTGTGAGCACTGTTGAGGGTATAACTATGGGAAGAGCATGAGCTAGTGAGCTAATGCATCAGGAAAAGGTCTTTCATAACAAGAGGACTGTCCAAATACGGCGTGTTCGGGTCCTGAGGGTATATGGGCGGTCGTGGACTTTATATTGAGCTATTTTGCTCTTTGACCGGTGTCTAAGTGTTCTTGCGATTCCGGAAAGGCTTGCCGGAAGAGCCACGTTTTTAGGTTTTTCTTGAAAGTTAGATGGCAGGTTTCTAGTCGAAGATCTGGTGGTAATGAGTTCCAAAGGGTGGGCCCGGCTGTGGAGAATGCTCATTTAGCTAGTGAAGTTTTAATCGGGGGAGCATGTAAAGAACCTTTGTAATTATATCTGATAGGTCTTTTTGATGTGTGAAGGCGGAGTTACGAGATAAGATTTAGGTGGGCGCTGCCCATAATATCCTTGTGGATCATTGATAAAGTCTTGAAGGTGATTCTAGCTTTTATAGGAAGCCAGTGGAGGTAGTGCAGAATTGGTGTGATGTGGGCTCTTTTGTTGGTGTTAGTGAGTAACCTTGCCGCAGCGTTTTGTACCATCTGTAAGGGTTTTATCGATGAGATCGGAAGACCTAGCAGAAGAGAGTTGCAGTAGTCCAACTTGGACAGAATTATAGACTGAACTACTAAACGGAAGTCACTGAAGTGAAGGAGTGGTTTCAGATTTTTGAGCACTTGGAGTTTGAAGTAACATTCTTTTGTTGTGTTGAGAATGAAAGATTTGAAGTTGAATTGATTGTCGAGGCGCACTCCTAAGTCTCTAACAGAAGGTGAGTGGTTAATGGGTGGTATTGTGGCTTGTGTTGAGCTTTGGACGTTGAAGAGAGTGTGGTTTTCGTCAGGCGAGATGAGGATTTCTGTTTTATTAGTGTTGAGTATAAGGTTCAGGCTGGATAACAGGGAATTGATGGATAGTAAGCAGTTGTTCCAATGATCCCAAGTTTTTTGCAGTGATTCTGTGATGGGAAGAAGTATCTGAATGTCATCAGCAAAAATATAGTGCTTTAGCTTGAGGCTGGAGAGTAGGTGGCAGAGTGGAAGCAGGTAAATGTTAAAAAGGGTAGGGGAGAGCGATGAACCCTGAGGTACTCCTCTGATTGATTTGATAGGAGGTGATTCTACGTTATTGATCTTGACTTTGTAGAATCTATTTTCTAGGAATGATTGAAACCAATTGTGAGCTTCTCCTTGGATTCCTATCTCTGATAGCCGCTCGAGGAGGATGGCATGATTAACTGTGTCGAATGCGGCGGATAGGTCGAGAAGAGCGAGGAGGTATGATTGTTTTCTTTCAAGGTTGAGGAGGATGGTGTCAGATAGTGATGTTAGTAGAGCTTCTGTGTTTTGTGATTTCCTGAAACCGAACTGAAAGGGGGAGAGTATATTGTTCTCCTCCAGGTAATCTGACAGTTGCTTGTTGACGAATCTTTCCATCACTCTTGAGATTAGGGGTAGGTTGGCGATGGGGCAGAAATTCGCAGGGTCTGTTGTTGGCAAGTTAGGTTTTTTTTAGTAAAGGTTTCAGAATGGCTATTTTGAGTTGTTCTGGGACCTTTCCTTGAGTTAAGGAGCAGTTAATAATGTTTGCTAATGCTTTGGAGATGGTGTTGGGAGTAGATAGTAAGAGATTGGAGGGTATGGTGTCCAGTGGGTGAGAGGATGGTTTAAGTTTATTGAGGATGATTTCAATTTCCAAGGATGATGGGGTCTCGAATGATGATAAGCTGCATTTTTTTTTGTGTGTTGAGGTGCTAGGGGGTGTTGCTGTCAGATGTTGGGTGGAGATTGCGATTGAGGTGCTTGGGGGTGTTGCTGTCAGATGTTGGGTGGAGATTGGCTTGAGGAGGTTGGTGATCTTGTTATCGAAGTAGATTGCTAGTTCCAATGCTTTGTCTGCTGCTTGTTCGTCTGGGATGATGGGTGGAGAGGGTTTAGTAAGGGATGATACAAATGAGAATAGGGCTTTGGAGTCGAATGCGAAGTTGTGGATTTTTTTTGCAAAAAAGTCTTTTTTGGCCTTGAGGATAGCTAGTCTGTATGTGTTAAGGTGGGATTTGTAGTTTAGAATTGAGGTGGTGGATGGAGATCTGCGCCAGTTGTTTTCTTTTTTCCTAAGTTCTTGTTTAAGAGTTTTTAGTGTCGGAGTGTACCACGGATGTCTATTAGCTTGCGGTGGTTTCAGAGATTTGGTGATGGAAGGGCAAGATAGATCTGCGACCTCATTTGTTATCATGAGCCATGAGTTGATAGCTGATGAAGCGTCCGTGAGGTCCAGTCGGTTGAGTTCTTTGGTGAGCACTTTACTAAGACTGTCAATAGAGCAAGGTTTCCTGTAGTGAATAGTGGTTGCTGGGTAGATAAGACGAGGCTGGTCTTTGATTTGAAGTTCCGCAGAGATGACGTGATGGTCTGACCATGGGACCGGGACACATGTAGGGTTGGTGGTCGAAGTTATGCCATTGTTGAGAAAGATCAGGTCTAGGGTGTGACCCGCTTTGTGCGTGGGATCTTTGACAATCTGATTGAAGCCAAGGTGGTTTAGTGCTGTGAGAAGGATGTCACAGTTGTGGGTTAAACGAGCGCTGTTTACATGTAGGTTAAAGTCTCCCATCAGTATAGCTGGTTTGTCCTGTTTGAAGTGTTTGGTTGTGAATTCAATTAATGGTGAGGGGTCGGTATCTAAGGTACCTGGTGGTGAGTAGACTAGGGCTATTTGTAGATGGTCCGAATTGAAAAAGGCAATTTCTGTGTTGTTTATTGTAGTGGATAGTTGTGGAGTGAGCCCTAGGCTCTTTTTGGAGGCTAGCAGGATCCCTCCACCCTTTTTTTTGATTCTGGGGATTGAATGTAAGTCATAGAGGTGGTTGGGGAGCTGGTTCAATAGAACTGTGTCAGTGGGTTTCAGCCATGTTTCAGTAACGGCGCAAATGTCGGGGTTGTTATCAGTCAGGTGATCGTTGAGAAGGTGGAGTTTTTTTTGTTATCGATTGTGCGTTGAACAATGTGAGCGTAAATAGGGTTAGTCCTAGTGTTTGAGAGATGGGAGAGATCATGATTGGAATCAGTCTTTGTTGCCGGATGCCTAGAATCCTGGGTTTGTTGGGTGAGAGTTTGTGATTGTAAGGGATTGTAGGTATACGGATAGGGAGCATGATGAGGTGCTGGTGAGTAGAATTGTATCCTTGTGTGAGTTTAGTAGCTGAGGTAGGTATTATAAGGACTGGTTTTATAAAGAACTAGGAGCCTAAAAGCCTAGGAGCCTGCAGATGATGGGTGAGTGCTGAGGATGTCTGTTGCGAGGTATGTTTGCTGCTCACTCTGGGTGAGTGCTGAGGATGTCTGTTGCGAGGTATGTTTGCTGCTCACTCTGGGTGAGTGCTGAGGATGTCTGTTGCGAGGTATGTTTGCTGCTCACTCTGGGTGAGTGCTGAGGATGTCTGTTGCAAAGGATGTTCGTTGCTTCTGCTGGATGTCGAAAACGCTTAGGGATGTAGAAATGTGCGGACTGTCTATGTAAATTGGGTGCAGTGTTGTGAGTCCTGGGTCCTGGGGTCACAAAGGGGCTCACTAAGGGGCAAGCCCCTTAGGTCGCGCCCCTTCGGGCGCGCGACGCCCGGCGCGAGACGCCGTCCGTGAGTTCTAAAAATTTAAAGGGCTTCCCTCTGCCCTCTGATTGGCCGGGTGCCTACGGTGGGAGTGCCCGTCACTCACCGCGAGGTTTGTCTGCAGTTCTTTCTCTCTTTCCGTCCCTCCTTACTTTTGGCCTTCAGGGTTGGGTTGGCCTCCTCTGCACGGCTCCCCGATCGCTTGGGGGGGTGAGCGGGCTCGAGCCCCGACTGGGCCGTACGAGCCCCGGCAGAGGAGGAGGCGGCGCTGGCTTGAGCCGGGAGCGTGGTAGCGAAAAGGGACGCCGTCCGGGAGTTCTAAAAATTTAAAGGGCTTCCCTCTGCCCTCTGATTGGCCGGGTGCCTACGGTGGGAGTGCCCGTCACTCACCGCGAGGTTTGTCTGCAGTTCTTTCTCTCTTTCCGTCCCTCCTTACTTTTGGCCTTCAGGGTATATCTGGAATAAACCTAAAATCTAAAAGCCAAATGTGTCTATTTGATGTTGAGATGTTGAAAAAGGCCCAAACCAGTGGGTTTCCTTATGTGAAGAAAGAGGGAAAACAGGAGGCCGAACAAAGGGAAAAGAAAATATCTTTTTTTTTTTAAATCAAATAGGGGCTCCACACTGACACACCCTCTTTTCATGCCACGTCCTATCTGGATTGCCAAAAAATGTTGGGGGCACTAGTAATCACTGAATACCAACAGCCTGTAAGAGAAAAATCTTTATATTGTATTATAAGATATCTTACAATAAGAGCAATACTAACCAAACAATGCAGAATAAACCTTCAGTTCAGCTCTTCAGAGCTTTTATACTCAGTTAAAATGTCACCACCTCTAATTTGCACACCAATGAGTTAGTCTGTTTGCATAACAGTTTTCCAACTTGTAGGCATAATAATATTTCATACATGCAAATATGTCTGGATTCTTGTAAGTCATGATTTCTTGTAAACTGATCCCAGAAGGCAGAAATAAAACTTAATGCTGACCTTTAAAATACTTTTTAGCATTTCAACAGCCTTGGCTAATCTGTGTAATCTCATTGAGCTGCAATTATCTTCATATTTCTTCACCACCAAACTAGTCTGGCCTCATAAGAAACCCTTTTAAAGTAGCCTGCAGGGAAGAGAAAGAAGGGATGAGTCTCGAGTAGTCAGAGAACAGCCCTCTGCTCTCTAATCCAGCCTCTTCCCTCCTGTAGTTCCCCCTCACCACCACCTTCCTGTTCCTCAGGAAACAAGAAGGGATGGGGTGATCATGAAGTAGACACTACAGAGCAAAAACCAGATATAAAAAGAGGTTGAATTAAACACAAAAGTTTGAAACTTGTGAGCAGTAGTATCAATTGTAAAGGCTTCAATCCCTTTTGTGTCCATCTTTAAAAATGGCGCCGGCCATCCAGTGCTCCTACCATGTGACAGGGGCCGGCCAATGGCACGGATACCCTGTCACATGGTAAGGGCAAAGGGCCATCGGCGCCATTTTTATTAGCGCAGTCGATGGCCTGAGCGCGCCGGCCGTAAGGCAACACGATTCGACCGCAGGAGGTCGTTCCGGACCCCCGCTGGACTTTTGGCAAGTCTTGTGGGGGTCAGGAGGCTCCCCCAAGCTGGCCAAAAGTCCCTGAGGGTCCAGCGGGGGTCCGGGAGCGATCTCCTACGCTCCTGCCGTCGGGGAACAAAAAAACAAAATGGCGCCGGCGCTACCTTTGCCCTGACAGGTCAAAGGTAGCGCCGGCGCCATTTCTACAATGCACAGGAGGTCCGAGAGTAAAAGATCACACTGGGACCCTTCCTCTGGACCCCAGGTAATTTAAGGCATTTTGGGGGGGTTCGGGAGGGTGGGGGATTTATTTTAAAGGGTCGGGGTGGGTTTTAGGGTTGTTTTAGTGTGCCGGTTTTCCCGCCCTCCCCCTTCCCCCGATTTACGATTTTTTGACGATAAATCGGGGGAATTGTTATTGTATCGCGGCTCTAACAATTTTTGACGATTTAAAATATATCGGACGATATTTTAAATCGTCAAAAAACGATTCACATCCCTACTCAACATATTCTTTGGGATTATCCTGAATAATTGAATTGCTGGGGATCCAAGGATATGTTTCAGAACCACTGATGCAAGTGATGTTTCCTTTGATATAGTTGCTAAATAAAATTGCAGCTAGGCTGCATTAAGGAGTAAAAGGGAATGCCTCATTATTAGGAATGTGATGTCCTTTGAAAAACATGAAAACAAAATCATAATTTTTGTTTTGCATCATTTCTAATCTGAAAAGACATTTTATTTTAATTATTTTGGCTTCACTAAAATGAAAAAAAAAATACAAAACAAAATGAAAAAACCAAAAACTACATTTTTTTTCTATTCCCCCTACTTATTATGGGGAAAAAAAAAAAGAAGACAATTATGTTGTAAACCATTGTCTAAAAACCACAAAGAGTTGTGGCATGAAGCACACCTAGCCAGTCAGGTTTTCAGGATTGCCACAATGAATATGTATGAGATATTTGCATACTCTGGGTCTCCAATTATGCAAATCCCATGCATATTCATTATAGATATCTTGTAAACCTGACTGGCTAGGTGTGCCTCCAGTTGAGGTTTAAGAAACACTTGTAGAATATATATTTTTAAAGTACTGCTATGACTGGATGCTGTTGACTGAGAAGAGGCACTATACTATAGTAGGACTAAGCAACTCCAGTCCTGGAGTGCCACAGACAGGCCTAGTTTTCATGATATCCATAATGATTAAGCATGACATTTGCATATAATGGAGGCATTGCATGCATGCATGCAGATCTCTCATATGCATATCAATGTGGAGATCCTGAAAACTAGAACTGTTTGTGGCATTACAGGACTGGGGATTGCCTACCACTGCACTATAGCAAGCAGATAAAACAGGCATAAAAGGATATTTACATCTAAAAGGAACTTTATAATCTGAATTACAGTTCCTCATGCATTTACTTTTTGTGTGTCACTGTTTTCGGTCTACCGTTGTATAACAGTCTGTAGTCAGCAACTTTAAAAAGATTATACAGGAAGGAAGGGAGGGCATGATGGCAACATGTTTATTAGCTGCTGGAGTGCTCCCTTCATGGAGTGTGTTTTTCATAATCACTTGACAATTTAGAAATTACTGGGAAATGCAAGAATAAGACGCCATCCTACTTTGCAACAACTCCAGCACTGAGAGGGTCCCATAAGCTCCTTTGTTATTCATGGCAGTAGCGGTGCATCTTTGGATACGATAGCCACGCTGTTCAAATAGACCAGCGATTCAAACTCCACAGCAACTCCCTAAGTCTGGGTGCACGTGCCCTGGCGCCAACTCCTTTTGGTTCAGTAGCAGATAATCGCATGCCCCAAACCAAGCCCTCCTTTCCTTCGCTGCTGAGCATTGAGTCAGTAGTGTCCAATTGTGAGAAGGAGGCCCCGCTTCCAAGGGTTCCCTGCAGCAGACAAGAGGCCTGAAGATAAATTGCTGAAGCTATCAATGTAGCTGCATTGTCTGTTGAAGACAGAGGCCAGATCATTGCTGCAGATCTGAGCTGGTTCTTTGCAGCGGATAACTGGGAGCAACTGCTGCTAGAGATAAAGAGGATGAGACTTCACCGACTGGGACAGGTGGAGAGTTAATTGGGGAGGTTCCATTCCTGGGGACACCATCAGACTTCTCATGTACTGATAATCAAGGAACATGGCTGAGGAATCAAACTCCCAAAGAGATTACTTTGGAAATTTTGTTGCAAACTATGGGCCTCATTTTCTAAAGTATCGCAGGCCTGCGATACTTTAGAAGATGAGGGGCGGGGGGCCGAAACGGGGGGAGGGCCTGCGCTAGCCGGCAGCGATCGCACCGTCGCGGTGCGATCGCTGCCGGTTTCGCACCCAATAGCGCCACCATAGGAGGTGTAGCTATTGGGAGCGAAAGCTGCCGCGAAAAGGCACTTACCGTTTCTCTGTCCGCGGCGTCGGCGCAGAGTCGGCCCCGGTGACGCCCCGACTCCTCCTCTTCCGGGGCCGACCCCGCCCCTACTCCACCCCCATCCTGGTATCGCACACGATAAGGGACTTTTCGCGTGCGAAAGGTCCCTTATTGCGTGCGAGCGGCGTGGAAAATGAGGCCCTATGACGCATAGTGGAGAAGTCCTTATGGCTGGTCTTATGTCTTTCAACCAAGAAACTTGACCCGAGAACTTATGCAGGAGACTTGGATCAAAATACAGTCTCAAGAATTATGGTTGTGGAGAATAAACTCAAAGCCATAAGGAAGGGTAATACAGTGTTAAACTGGCATACGGAAAACTGGGAAAATAGAAGGATTAAGAATAAAAAGTTGAGGCTGCTTAATTTTCTTAAATTAGAAACTAAGTTCTTGGGATTTTTTTCATTGGTACTTGATTGAAATTCTAAAAATCCCACAAAGTTAAATTCCTCCAGTAGGTACGGCAACATTGAATAAATGCTTGGGAAGCCCTGGTCTATTTTAGCACTTGAAAGCACACATGACCCCAGACAACAAAACAAATTAGCAGGGGGTGGGGTCATCCACCTTCAAAAACCTCACCCCTTCTCAATCTCCCCACTCCAGCAGAGCCTCTCTATCAGCTTCCATCCAGATTTTCGAAGATTTACACGCGCAACTGGGCTTACGCGCGCCAGGCCTATTTTAAAAAGGCCTGGCGCGCGTAAAGCCCTGGGACGCATGTAAGTCCCGGGGCTTTACTAAAGGGGCGGGGCCAGAGGCCTCCAACAGAGCGGCCATTGCCGCTGTGTTGGAGGATCGCATGCCGGAAGGTGCAACTTGCGCTTGCCTGGAGGCAGGCGCAAAAGGTAAGAAACATTTTGGGGGGTTAGAGTAGGACTGGGGGGGGGGGGAAGGTTAGGTTAGGTTAGGGGGAAGGGAAGGGAACAGGGGAAGGCAGCGCAGCTCGGCGCACGCAAGGTGCACAATTGTGCACCCCCTTACGCGCGCCGACCCTGGATTTTATAACATGTGCGCGCCCGGGTAGCACGTGCACATGTACGCCCACATGCAACCTTTTAAAATCTACCCCATTTTGTTCATCCCCCTTCCCCAGCCTCTCTTCTCTCACCTCCCACCAATTTCACTCCAATTCCTCCTGCAGAATTTATCCTCTCACCCCATAGCCCCTTATCTCTAAACCTCAATACCAGTTTCATCCCCTCTCACACCCTCTCCCCCAAGCTCAACCCCTCTTCTTTATCTCCCTCCCCCATGGGTCCTTCTATAAAAAAATATCTCTCTCTATCTATATATCTCCATTTCATTGAATATCACAATAGGAGGAGCAGCACGAGGCTGCCTCAGGCCTTCTCCACCTCAGCAGTCCAGCAGAAATTTTCAGGTCAAGTTATTTTGACCGTGGGGGGAGGAAGCAGGCCCACAACTTTTCCAGCCTGAGATGATGGCTGTGTTTGTCATCGGGGGTGGGCTAGGATGGAGATGGGAGGTGAGGTGGGACGGGACTGAGCAAGCCTTCAATATATCTGGCTGGGGTTAACAGCGGCAAAATTTCTCAGAGGCTGGGGGTAGAGAGAGTGGTGGGTTATTATGATTACTTTCTAAGCTGCTCTAATGCTATGGAAAAGGCGATATATTAAATGAAAGTACTTGTTATCAATTGTAAACATTTATAATTCCACCTCCTTCAGTCACAGATTGTACTAGACAGATTACAATAAAATCAAATATTCATAACAAACTGTACTAAAAACAAGCAACTATTTAAACAAGAATAAAAACATTACATTATCTCCTAAGATCATCATAAAAAATAAATGGAGTATATAAAGTGCCACGGGGCTGGGCTGAAAATGGTAATTCTACTGTTGGAAACAGGATGCTGGGCTGTCTCCCCGCACTGCACCCTCCCGCAGTCACAAATGGCTCTTGGAAAGCACTGGTTTGCTGTATGTGTTGTTATCTACACACACGACCTTGCTTCCGTTGTTTTGGGGGTTTTTTGCCTTGGGGAAAGGGCTCCCGACCCCAGCTGATGATTTTGATGACCTTGGGCAAGTCACTTCACCCTCCATTGCCTCAGGTACAAACTCAGATTATGAGCCCTCTTGGGGAGAGGGAAATAGCCTACTGCACCTGGATGTTACTCACCTTCAGCCTCAAGGAAAATGCATGTACTAAATACACACTAAACAACACGACAGCAGATAAAGACCATCTACCCCATCCACATCTCCTGCTCAGCTTTATAGTCCCTCCCTCTCCCTCCAGAAGTCGTCTGTACTTGTCCCATGTTTTCCTGAATTCTGTTAGTGTATTGTGTCTCCATCACCTCCACAGGGAGGATGTTCCATGCATCCACCACCCTTTCTGTAAAGAAATATTTCCTTAGTTTACTCCCAAGCTACTTAAAAAAAAAGAAAAGGATTTTCCCTTTATCCCCATTTCCTTCCTCCGTGATCACATTCCCTGAAAAAAATCTCCTTTTCTTATTTATAATTGCAAGCTCTTGAAAGAAAGATTTAGCCAGCATACCCAGCCCTTTCTCATGAATCCAAGCCAGAGGTGAGTGAAAGATTCACTTTTAATATTTATCTGCATTTTTAAAGTAATATAATTATGAACAGACCGTAGCTAAGCTTGAAATCCTGATGGTTAGCGCTATTACTTACAAGTTTCAAACCTATGCTAATCCCTGCATGTGTTCACATTACACTAGAAACAGGAAGTTAACATATCTATAAGGTGTTACCAGTCATTCCCAAATCATGCTCATCAATAGCCTTACAGTGCTTGAGGTTGCCTCTGTGTTGCACTGCATGATGGACTGTAGTGTCAGATACCATTTCCAGTTCTACTGTAAAATTTTTGTTTATAAATTTAAGATGAAACCTCAAACAAAAAGGATCTCAGAAATGTTGGCACAAAGAAAACAGAAAAAAAAAAAGAAAATATAGGCACGTGTACCTTCCAATCAAAAACATCAAGATCTTCAACCTGAGACAGGAGGACTCATTTCCTTGGATCTGTAAAGACTGTAGGCTTTGTACAATAGTTCTGTGCAATTGCAGTTAGACCAATACACATCATAGACGACACACAAGGGGGGCTGCATTTGCATTAGTTTTGAAAATTTTAAGCAGTGGCACCAATCGTCAAACACAACTACTCATAAGTTTCGAACTGGTAACAATTCAGTCCCACTGTCTGTTATGTGTCCAACATAGTTACTTATATATTTTTCAGTGTAAGATAGGAAACCAGAAATTCACTGGTGAAATGGGGGTTAATATTTGCCTTATAGTAAGTAGCATAATTTCTTTTTAAGAACATAAATGCCATGCTGGCTCAGACCAAAATGATCCACTGCACCCAATATCCAATGCTCTCGCTATAATCAATCTAGGTAACTTAGAAGTGCCCAGCAGATGTCACCAAGGAGATCCCTTCCATGTTGCTCATTCACAGAAAAGGTAGCAAACCCCCAAGTTTACCTGACTGACCACTGTGAATAGACCTGTTTTCCAGGAACTTGCCCAAACCATTTTTAAACTGAGTTATATTACTAGCCTTGACCACTCCAGCACCAAATTTCACAAATTAATCGTACATTGAGTGAAAACATATTGGGGTAGATTTTCAAAGGGCCTCGGAGGGAAAGGCATCGGGCCTCCCCTAGGGCTCGGAGCGCACAAGGTGCACCCCCTTGTGTGCACTGACCCTGGATTTTATAACATGTGCACGCATGTTATACAATCGGGTGTACATTTTTACGCGCCAGGTAGTGAGCACAAATGTACCCCGGTGCGCTCCTTTAAAAATCTGCTCCATTTTCTCCAATTTGTTTTAAATCAGCTACATATTAGTTTCATAGAGTGTCTTAGTACTATTTTGAAAAGAGTAAATAACCATTACCTATTATCCATTCCACCCTATTCATGATTTTATAAATCTCTCATATCCTCTCTCAGCTTTCCTCTTCTCCAACCTGAACACCCCCAACCCATTTACCCTTCCTTCATAAAGGGAAATCTTCCATCCCCTTTATCATTTTTGTTGCCCTTCCCTGCACCTTTTCTAGTTCTATCTTGCTCTCTTTCATGATGTTCTAATAATCCTTTAAAAATAGTAATAAATAGAAAGGAAAAGGGAATGTTAAATATTAAGTCTCACTTATATGAAGTTATTTTCTTTAAAGAATTATGCAATGCGGTAATGAGTAACTGAACATTCTATTGAACAGTGAGCGGTGTACACTATATACAGCTATTTACACTAAAGGTTTCCCCGTTTAGGGTCTGATTTATTAAAGCTTTTCTTATCATTCTGTGTCTATAGGGTGGAGTGAGGGGCAGACAAGAGCCTCTCTCCACTAGGAGGAGATGCACGCAGACCTTCAGAAAAATGAGCAACATAACTTCTTCCATAACATAAGAACTTGCCATATTGGGTCAGACCAAGGGTCCATCAAGCCCAGCATCCTGTTTCCAACAGTGGCCAATCCAAGCTACAAGTACCTGCAAAATTCCAAACAGATTGCATTTCATTTTATTTATTAAAATGTTATATCCTCCCGGTAAAATGCTACCAAGTGGTAATACAAAGTAAAAGCAACATACAAATCAAATAAAACATTAAAAACAAGTATAAAACAAAAGACTGCTCCAACAAGCTAAAAAAAAAAAATCCACACATATGGAGCATAAAAACATAAGAAATTGCCATGCTGGGTCAGACCAAGGGTCCATCAAGCCCAGCATCCTGTTTCCAACAGTGGCCAAGCCAGGCTACAAGTACCCGGCAAGTACCAAAACACTAAGTAGATCCCATGCTACTGATGCCAGTAATAGCAGTGGCTATTCTTAAGTCAGCCCGATTAATAATAGTTAATGGACTTCTCTTCTAAGAACTTATCCAAACCTTTTTTAAACCCAGCTTCGCTAACTGCACTAACCACATCCTCTGACAACAAATTCCAGAGGGAAAAAAAAGTTTCTCCAATTAGTTTTAAATGTGGTACTTGCTAAGTTCATGGAGTGCCCCCTAGTCCTTCTATTATCCGAAAGAGTAAATAATCGATTCACATATACCCGTCCTAGACCTCTCATGATTTTAAGGACCTCAATCATATCTCCCCTCAGCCATTTCTTCTCCAAGCTGAACAGCCCTAACCTCTTTAACCTTTCCTCACAGGGGAGCTGTTCCATCCCCTTTATCATTTCGGTCACCCTTCCCTGTACCTCCTCTGGGGCAACTATATCTTTTTTGAGATGCAGTGACCAGAATTATATACAGTAAGCAAGTTGCGATCTCACCACGGAGCGATACAGAGGCATGATGACATTTTCCATTTTATTCACCATTCCCTTCCTAACAATCAGGCCATGGGAGCGCACTGTTAACCCGCCACTGGACGCGCGTTTTCCCTTACCCCTTATTCAGTAAGGGGCTGAAAACGCGCATCCAATCCGCTGAACCTAATAGCGCCCGCAACATGCAAATGCATGTTGATGGCCCTATTAGGTATTCCCACGCGATTCACAAAGCAAAATGTGCAGCCAAGCCGCACATTTTGCTTTCAGAAATTAGCGCCTACCCATGGGTAGGCGCTAATTTCTTCGGGCACCGGGAAAGTGCACAGAAAAGCAGTAAAAACTGCTTTTTTGTGCCGCCTCTGACTTAATATCATGGCGATATTAAGTTTTTTTTTTACTTTCCAAAAGTAAAAAAAAAAAAAAGAAAAAAAATTTTGAAGTCGGCCGGCGGCTGTCGGGTAGAAAACCGGACGCTCAATTTGGCCGGCGTCCGGTTTCCGAGCCTGTGGCTGTCAGCGGGCTCGAGAACCGACGCCGGCAAAACTGAGCGTCGGCTGTCAAACCTGCTGACAGCCGCCGCTCCGGTCCAAAAGGAGGCGCTAGTGTCCCTAGCGCCTCCTTTTGCTCGTTTTTACCGCCGGGCCTCATTTAAATACAGAATCGCACGCACAGGAGAGTGGCCTGGGCGTTCGCCCGCTCTCCCGCGGACTTTTCTGTATCGGCCTGATTCTGTTTGCTTTTTTGACTTCCGCAGCACACTGAACCAATTATTTCAATGTATTATCTACTATAATGCCTAGATCTTTTTGCTGGGTCATAACTTCTAATATAGAACCAAACATTGTGTAACTACAGCATGGGTTATTCTTCAATGTATGCAACACCTTGCACTTGTCCACATTAAATTTCTACTGCCATTTGGATACCCAATCTTCAAGTCTCCCAAGGTCCTCCTACAATTTATCACAATCTGCTTGTGATTTAACTACTCTGAATAATTTCGTATCAACTGCAAATTTGATTGCCTCACTCATATTCCTTTCCAGATCATTTATAAATATCTTGAAAAGCACCAGTCCAAGTACTGATCCCTGAGGCACTCCACTGTTTACCCTTTTCCACTGAGAAAATTGACCATTTACATTTAATCCTACTCTCTGATTCCTGTCTCTTAACCAGTTTGAAATCCACGGAAGGACATCGCCTCCTATCCCATGACTTTTTAGTTTTCTTAGAAGCCTCTCATGAGTTACTTTGTCAAACACCTTCTGAAAATCCAAATACGCTACATCTACCAGTTCACCTTTATCCACGTTTATTAAACCCTTCAAAAAAATGAAGCAGATTTGTAAGGCAAGAATTCCCTTGGGTAAATCCATGTTGACTGTGTTCCATTAAACCAGGTCTTTCTATAGGCTCTGATTTTGATCTTTAGAATAGTTTCCACTATTTTTCCAATCACTGAAGTCAGGCTCACTGGTCTATAGTTTCCCGGATCACCCCGGAGGCCTTTTTAAATATTGGGGTTATATTGGCCATCCTCCAGTCTTCAAGTACAATGGATGATTTTAATGATAGGTTACAAATTATAACTAATAGATCTGAAATTTCATTTGAGTTCCTTCAGTACCCTGGGATTCATACCATCCGGTCCAGGTGATTTGCTACTCATTAGTTTGTCAATCTGGCCTGCTATATCTTCCAGGTTTACAGTGATTTTGTTCAGTTCAACTGACTCATCACCCTTGAAAACCAATTAGATTGTAAGCCCTGTGGGGATAGGGAAATACCCATAGCACCTGAATGCAATCCACTTTGATGTACACCCTGAAGTGCCGAAAAGCGGAATATAAAAACCTACATAAAACAAAAGGTCCTGAACCGGTATCTATCCAACATCCTCATTAGTAAACACAGAAGCAAAGAATTAATTTGGTCTTTCTGCAATGGCCTTACCTTCCCCAAGAGCTCCTTTAACCCCTCGGTCATCTAAACGGTCCAACCGACTCCCTCGCAGGTTTCTTGCTTCAGATATATTTTTTAAAGTTTTTATTTTGAGTTGATGCCTCTATAGCCAACTTCATTTCAAATTCTCTTTTAGCCTGCCTTATGAATGTTTTACACTTAACTTAACAATGCTTATGCTTTTTCCTGTTTCTTCAGATGGATCCTTCTTCCAATTTTTGTGATAAAAGCATAAACATCTCATGCTTCTATCATGCAGTGATAAGTAGTGGTTATTTCTTGTCTACTTGATTAACATTTTATTGACTTCTCCTCCAGGAATTTGCCCAACTTTCTTTAAACTCAGCTACACTAACTGACGTAACCACCTCCTCCGGTAATGAATTCCAGAGTTTAATTGTGTATTGCATGAAAAAGAATTTCCTCCAATTTGTTTGGAATGCGCTAACTTCATGGAATGCCTTCTAGCTTTTGTATTTTTTGAAAGAGTAAATAACAGATTTACATTTACCCATTCTATTCCACTAATGATTTTATAGACCTCTATCATACCCCCCTCAGATGTCTCTTCTCCAAGGTGAACAGACCCAACCTCTTTAGTATTTCCTTGTGTGGCAAGTCGTTCCATTTCCTTTATCATTTTGGTCGTCCTTCTCTGTACCTTTTCCAATGCAACTATATCTTTTTTGAGATGTGGCGACCAGAACTGCACACAGTACTCTAAACGTGGCCTCGTCATGGAACAATACAGAAGCATGATGACATTTACAGTTTTAATCTCCATTCCTTTTCAAGAATTCATAACATTCTGTTTGCTTTTTTGACCACCGGAGAATACTAAACTGAGGATTTCAAAAGTATTGTCCACTATGACGTCCAGGTCCCTTTCCTGGGTATTAACTCTTAATATGGAACCTAACATTGTGTAACTACATCTACCAGCTCACCGTTATCCACATGTATATTAACCCTTTCAAAAACAATGCAGCAGATTGGTAAGGCAAGATTTCCCCTTCTGTAAATCCATGCTAGCTGTGTCCCATTAAACAATGTTCTGTGATTTAGTTCTTTAGAATAATTTCCATGATTTTTTCTGACACTGAAGTCAGACTCACCGATCTATAGTTGCCCAGATGATCCCGGAGTCCTTTTTTAAAACAAAATCGGTGTTAAACTGACCACCCTTCAGTCTTCGGGAAAGGCAGATGATCCCAATGATAGGTTACAAGTTACCAGTAAAAGATCTGCAAATTCATTTTGAGTTATTTCAAAACTCTGGGGTGTATACCATCTGGTCCAGATGATTTGCTACTCTTTATTTGTCAATCTGCCTTATTACATCTTCCAGCTTCACAGCTGGAAGCAGATCATTTGGTCAAAGACACAAACTATGGGAGTCATATGGTAAAGAAAGCAGTCAAAGTAGCTGGCCTGTAAATTCTCCCTGTGACATACTGAATAAATGCAAATTGTTATAAAGCCCATTAGTCTTTCTGGATGCATAAACACAAGCATGGTGGCAGAAGCCCAAATGCCCTAGTAAAGAACCAGCACCATTAGAGAAGCACATGCCTCAGTCATGGCTGCAAAGCTAATGCCAATCCCTGGGTCCATGCAAATGGAAGACAATGTCTTCAACAACTGGATGTTTTACAGAGCATAATGGAGAAATTACTTACCTGATAATTTTGTTTTCCTTAGTGTAGACAGTTAGACGCAGGACCAATAGGTTTATGCTCCCCTGCCAGCAGATTGAGACAGAGCAAGCTGTCATCACAGTATACATAACCCTGTAGTGACCCCAGCCTGCCAGTATTCTCTTCAAAAGCAACTGTGGACATACTAGCAAAAAACTTGATTAAAAACAGGTAACGGGAACTATATTCAACCAACCATAAACACTGAACTCACATAAGATTCTCGGTACCCCAAGCTAAGGACTGGATGAACACTCACCAGTAATCCCGTGGGATCCAGAGCCCCATAGAAGGACTACTGACACACTCATGCGGCACCTGAGAGCAGGAAGCTGAGTCCATCTGTCTACACTAAGGAAAATGAAATTATCAGGTAAGTAATTTCTCCATTTCCTAGCATGTAGACAGATAGACTCAGGACCAGTGGGATGTACCAAAGCTACTCCCCAACAAGGTAGGAGGCTGCCTGTGTTCCAGTCAACACCGCATGTGCAAAAGCTGCATCCTCCTGGGCCTGCAAATCCAGACGATAAAACCTGCAAAAAACATATAAGGAGGAGCATGTCGCAGCTCGGCAGATATCGATGGGAGACAGACTAAGCTCTGCCTATGACGCTGCCTGAGCCCTAGTGGAAAGAGCCCTAACCTGAGCAGGTAACAGCTTTCCAGGATCCACATACATGGCTGTGACCACCTCCTTAATCCAATGGGCTATGGTAGCCCGCAAGGCCGGAGCGCCCTGCTTACTCCCGCCATGGAGAACAATCAGGCAATCCATCTTTCGAAAACACTCAGAGAATTCCTTCCAGACTCATCAACCTCCTGAGAGAGAAGCAGACAAGATCTTGCCAGTAGGGCGCAACAAGAGGCAATCCGTAAATTCACTGCTACTGCCAGAAGATGTGTTTAGTGCAGTTAGTATAGCTGTGTTTAAAAAAGGATTGGATAAGTTCTTGGAGGAGAAGTCCATTACCTGCTATTAAGTTGACTTAGAAATCAGCCACTGCTATTACTAGCAACAGTAGCATGGAAGAGACTTAGTTTTTGGGTACTTGCCAGGTTCTTATGGCCTGGATTGGCCACTGTTGGAAACAGGATGCTGGGCTTGATGGACCCTTGGTCTGACCCAGTATGGCATGTTCTTATGTTCTTCTTATGTTCTTATGCCTCAAAGGCTTGCTTAAGAATAGCCTCAATCCTTCCATCATGTACATCCTTGAAGGCAGCTCCTCCCTCTACAGGAATAGTCATCCACTTAGAAACGCACATAACAGAGCATCCACTTTGGGAAAACAGAAACGCTCTCTCACAGCCAGATCCAGAGGTTACAAACTTTCCAATGTCCTTTCCAACTTGCCTCTGGAGCATCCCATTCCAGATCAATCAATTCCTCGATGGCATCCATCACCGGGAAAAAAAATGAGCATTTACATAAGGAAACCAAAATGGGATTCTTCCTTAGCTCTGACATAGCATCTGAACCAGGAACACCCACCTGTTTCAAGGACTGGGAAATCAGGGCCGGCAGTTCATCTCCATGAAAGAACCACAACATGGTTCAATACGGTTCCAGCCCTGGAGGAATTTCCCCATCTTCCAGGGAATCAGGATCAACCTCATCATCAATGCCATCTGGAATCCTGTTGGGAACACTGCAGGGAGCCTGGGCGAGCCCCAGCGCTTAAGCATAGGACTGGAAGAGGAAGGAACTACCGGTTGAGGGTCTGACTGGACAGAAATGGGGGAAGCAGAGAACTGCACCTGAAGAAAGGCTTGTAAGCCTTGAAAAGAATTCCACCCAAGAAAAAGCAGTCATGCCAGACCAAGCTCAGAAGGAACTGGAGCTGGTCCCACAGAACTGCCCTCGCCAGCAGAGGAACCAGTCAATGGAGAACCTAGATCTGGCATCCCCCCCCCCAGTCAAGGCCGTGACAAACCCATCATCAGAATGGGAAGAGCCAGGCTTAGCAAAATCCGGAGGAGGACAACTTTCCCTGAGAGTCTGAGCAATGCTGACACAGGTTAGAAGCCAGGTCAGGCTGAGAAGCCCTAATATGATAGGCAACACAAATAGGAAGACGCTCAGGCTTCTTGCTTACCGACGCCATCGCTGCTCAAAAAAAGCAGAACATGCGCAAGAACGAGTGAAAACGGCCGCCATGGCCTACCACACGACATGCAAGAAAAAAGCCTAAGTGCAGGGCCTAGCCCACTGGGGGCCGCTCAACCCACCAGCCCCAACGGGAGCAGGAATGAATGTCGGCACGACGCCGAGAATGGAGACCGGAGGAAGTCCTTTTTTTTTAAACTTACCTGAGCTCAGTGCTTACTGGCTGAGTACAGAGACGGTCTCTGGCTGCGGGGGGAAAGGCATCTGCCATCACTGCCGCATTCGGCCTCCTGCACCCTCTGCCTTTCAGCTGAACTAGCTGCTAAGTCCACACCGGGAAACCCAGCTACCAGACCAAGGCACACCTCTGAGAGACAACAGAAATCGCCTCAGGAATTCTCAACTGGAGGAGGGACCTTTAGATATTACCACAGGAGAGAGGGGCTTTCTTTTCCTGAATTTAAAATTTAAAAATGTCCCCCTTTCAAAAAAGCTCAAGGCAATCCCCGTATGGAGATGCACATCCATCATCTGCTGGAAACAGAGAATACTGGCAGGCTGGGGTCACTGCAGGCTTATGTACACAATGACGTCAGCTTGCTCTGTCTCCATCTGCTGGCAAGCGAGCATAAAACCCACTGGTCCTGGGTCCATCTGTCTACACGCTAGGAAAGGAGAGAACATTAGAGCTGGACTAAGTGAAATAAAGATTAAAAAGTAAGGGCTTCAACAGATGTAGTAATGGACGATGTGGGCTGGGTGCCATATGCTACAGCAGTATCTGAGCATGCCACCTATAGACAGACGTTCCCTTTAGGTCTATGTGAAAAATGCTTAGGACATACAGCCCCTGTAACGTTCTGAGTGCATCCTATATCAAAAATACAGATGTTGGGCGTTTCCGTATAAAAGACAAGTTATAAATAATATAAGTCCAGTATTAAAAAAAAAAATGCTGTGAACCTAAATTTAAGTCCCTAAGTTAGGATCTTAACTTTTCATCTGAAAATTCACATATATTTAGGGCCTAAAACTTGGGATCCCAATTTTAGGCCTGCTGTTCATTTGCCTAGATTTAGACCCCTAAATTAGTACTAATTTCAGCACTAGGCTCCTATACACCTTTGTCGCTATTCCCTAGCTCCACCCCTGTTCTAGTAAACTTTCAAAAGGGCCAATTTAGGAGCTTAACTCAAAAGGTCAGGAGCCTTGAAAATTGACCCCATAAGCATACATTTGATTTAATTGAGTTTTATTTTATAAAGAATATTTGGACAGCACAGGCAGAAACTGACATGAGAAATAAATCCATAAACACTAGTTGCCTTCTCCGCGATTTACGTAAACTGTAAGAAAATTAAAGTATTTCTGCTTTATCTGTTCTCATATAATGGTTAATGCAGTAAGTAATATGAAATTTGAAGCCTTTTGCCCAGGCTGCCCACATTTAACAGATGGGAGATTAGGTGGCTTGCTGTCTGACTAGTAACTGTAAAAAGGTCACCGCGTACTAATTCTGCACCTATCATGAGGACACACCTCCGCAACATCCCTGGTGACCAAGAATTACAATGAAATGCGATCAGATATTAAAAAAAAAAAACATAAACCCCTTCAGAATCTCTCACTGACTCAGCATATGAAGGACCATAGTTTAGGTGCCTCCTTGGAATACATAACCTGGGTATTGGGAGATCAATAAATCTCTCCCAGAGACAAACCGATGCCAGGTCAGTTTACTTTAAGTATTAAATGTCCATCTGCACCCTAGGACTTTTGCTACACATATCCCAGAAGATCTGTATCCACAGTCACCTCCTGAAGATCTTCAATGGCTAAATAAAGGTTACAGTAGATGTTGGATTATAGACAGACTTTCATCACTCTGACTAGAGGAAACATGCATTGATCCAAGCACAGGAATGGAAAGTCCGTATTAATATTTTATGGGGGGAACGTGAAAAAAAAAAATGCTAATCTAATAGTTCACCTTGGTGGTAGCCACACATCCAGGCTGTGATCTCTGAAATGAAGGTAGGTGCATGAAGAAAGGGAAAGCAGGCTCATGGAGAGTGGTGGGAACTACTTAAGAGAAGTGCTGATACCAGCTTCTCCACGTTTCACAAAGAGTCAAGGGAACGTGAAGAAGTGGCCTCATGCACATTTAAATGAATGAAAAGTTATAAAATCCTATCAACCTAATAAATGAAGCTTAACCGTCGTGCCGCAAATGCGCAGTAGAGAGCAGCTCTACTGCGCATGTGCGAGCAAGCACGTCGGTCTCAGCGAGCGTCAGCTGAATATATCAATATGGCGGCGTCGAGCGGCAGCCAGCAGTGAGGGAGGAGAGAGTGAGAGGGAGGGACTGAGGGACTGAGTGAGAGGGAGGGAGAGAGGGAGGAGAGAGTGTGTGGGAGGGAGGTAGGGGGTGGGGAAGAGTGAGGGGAGACGGAGAATGAGGGGGAGGTGAGAGACAGAGGGATGTGAGTAAGTGGAAGGGTAAGAAGTTGTGGAGCAGAGAAAAAGGGAGTGGAGGAGGGCTGAGGGAGAGGAGATGGGATTGAGAGAGGGTGGGGAGTGACTGAGGGAAGGGGAGGGAGGTGAGTGAGGGGAAGGAGGCAGTGGGAGACAGAGGGTGAGTTAGACTGAGTGGAGGGAAGGGGGTGAGTGAACGAGGGGAGGGGGGAGTGAGGGAGAAAAAGTGTAGAAGGGTGCTGTGTTCGAAAATGGACTGAAAAAAAAATTTAAAGTAGCCCCGCTTAACGGCTTGTTCATCATAATCTACAGTGTAGCATGAAAACAATTTTTTTAAAAAAGGACAAAATTTAGCAACACCTGCTTGTCCAGGCCAGTTAACTGTGGGTGTATGATGGAGGTGCTGCTCTTTCAGGCCTTGAAAGGAGGAAACAGTTACTGGTTGACCTGCCAGCACAGCAGTGGTGTAGCCATGGTCCCACCCACTTTGCACTCAGGCCCCACCCAATTAGTGTCGCCCAGAGCCAAGAAGACAGGCCCCAGTCACAGGGCTGTCGTGAAGCTCATCCCACACGGCCCGACAAGAGGCGGCCCCCATGCAGGGGCCCATCACAGAGCTCATCCCATGTGGCCCTGAGAAGAGGAGGCTCGGAGGGCCGCCACGGGGCTCATTCCACAAGGCACAAAAAAAAGAAAAGAGCCGTCATGGAGCTCAACCCACGTGAACCGAGGAGGTCCCACGTAGGGGCCAGTGCTGACCTCATCATGCATGACCTGTCTCCATTTCCCTCTCACTTTACTTTCCTAACATATGTCCCGATGTAACAGGGTGCACTAGGCTGCATATGCATATCAGCATACTTTTGTGTGCACAACCTTACTCCCATTTTATTAAGGAGTTCTGCGCTGGAAATGCAATGCTGGATAGAGAGGGAATAAAGTAAACTCACATTTCTGGGGCTAGTGTTTGCCTACGATGCTATGCCCAGTGTGATCCCGGACATAGCTTTTGCTAACTCCATTTTTAAGCTCCCACCTCACGTTTTGTGAGCATAACTTTTAAGTGCACAAGTTTTGTAATACAAATTTTTTTCTTACCACAATGATGCATGGAAACCATGTTTCTGCACGCAATTTTGTGTTCACATACTTACTTTTTTTTTAAATTTATAATATCAAAGTTGGTGCAAAGATATTAGGCACTTTAGGAAAATCTTCAGCCTTGCATCCCTCCCCACAAGATTTTGATAAACTGAATAATGATGACCCCCACCATCATCCCTCAAAGAACAGCCCTGTAAAAACATTTAACTGGACATCATACTTTTAATTACTAAAACTTTGGTATACACACATAATGCATATGTTTCAAAAAAGCATGTTAGTAGCTGATGAACGTCATCTGTGATTTTTAGGCATAGATTAAAAAATAAAAATCAAGCAATACATAAATTAAAAGAAATCCATAATACACAGGCTGAAGATAATTTCTGAAATGGCTGACTGGGCAGAACTCCGATGTTTCCCTTAGTGCTCATTATACAAAATTGTTTTTAATTCTCTTGTCACCTTAGAAACAAGTAATACAAACCCCTTCCATTACAAGGTATTTTCTGAAGGCAAGAGACTTTGCAAAGATGATACTTGGAAGTCACCTCAGCAAAACAGCATTAGTAGAATTCAAACAGCAATAACTCCACCTGTGAAAAGGCAGCATTATAAATACTGCCCCAGACCTCAGAACAGCAATACTAATGCTCAACATTTATACATGCAGTACTAGCCAGATACACAGAAGGGAGTCCTGCTCCAAGCAGCTTACAAACCATCACACACAAGATAAATAAGCATTTGAGTAGACTGAGGAAAACCATTTAAAATCTCAAAGGTAGGTGAGTAGTTGCAGTTTAATTCAAGACAGGGATCATTTTATCTCACTACCAGGCTCTCTGTGAAATAAAACAAAACCTGCCAAACATACTTCTTGCATACATACCATGCTTTTTATTGGGAAAATAGAACCGGACAGACTGCTACAGATCACTGTTCATAAACCACAAATTAGCAGCATACCTCACCTCAGTCACGCATGCAGAACACTGCCAGATCCTCAACAAAAGCAGACTAAAGGGAGCACAAATTAAAAGTAGAAATCTACAACTAAAAAAATGAACTCTTCTTTGCTTTGCTATTCATTCTAAAAACTCACCCCTCCCCATCTATTTCCTGCAGCTGCCTGGGTGGTGAGAGAGGCTACAGGAGCAGAGGGTCTGGATAGGAAGCAGAGTAGCTTTTTTTCTACTTTGTCTACTCCAGCCTCATCCCCTCCCCTCCTGTTCCCTGCACCACAGGCTAAATCTTGTAACCAAAGCTAGAAGCTCAGTCCCGTCAGAAGTATAGACACAAAAAAACAAACAAGGACTCCCGCAGGATGCAGTAAGCTAATGGAATGCAAATCACAACATTAACATTGGAGTTAAAACTGAAAAATTCACACTAATGCAGAAGAGTTCTTGAAAACAGGAGTAACGAGGCAAGGGCTTGAAGTTGGAAGGAGTGTGACCAAAATGGCCTTGCATGCAAGACAGGCACTGGGCATCCCGACCTGGGCTCAGTCTCACATACAAGTCCCATTTTGGTCACACTCCTTCCAACTTACCTCCCTGCTCCTGGTTTATTGCACTTAGGTGGATTTTCAGGTTAACTCAGTGGCCTGAAGTAGAGTAGAAGTTAACTCACATTTCTGGTGGCCATGACATTCTATTAGTGTGCCCACGTGGTAGGGTCTTTCTACCAGAGTGGGCACAGCAATAGAATAACTTTGGCCACCAGAAATGTGAGTTTATTCCACCCCAGACCAAAGAAGGAATAAGCTCTCTGGGGCTTGCACCCACAGAGGAACAAAACATAAGCTCTCTCGGGAAGGCACCTTCAGCTGAATGATATGCACATGCCAACTGTGCCCTCCCCAGACAGCTTACATTTGAAATGTAAATCCTCTTGGATCTGAGGTAGTGTATCACACTGGGCACAACAATAGTTAACATTTGCCACCAGAAAAGTGAGTTTACTTCATCTCAAACCCAGTGTTAAATGTACAAAGTAAGCTCTCTGAGGAAGGCACCAGTCACAGGTTTTCTTTGTTTTCCTGAGCAGCTGGACAGCACATGCACATGAGGTGCTAAGATGTGTACTATTCAGCTGCTGGTGCCCACCCAGAGAGCCTATGTTTTGTTCATCTATTTTATGTATTTATTTATTTTATGCCGACATTCATGATACAGATCATATCATATCGGTTTACACGGAACAGTGTGTTATAACATTAACCTTAACATAAACAAAGTTGCAAAAAGTTACAATAAAACAGGGGTAATGGGGCTAAGGAGGAGAAGAAGCTAGAAGTGGAAAGAGTAACTCGGTAACAATAACAGTGCAGTAACAGTGTCTGAGATGGTGTGTATTGAGTTAGAAGCCTCAATATGTAGGTAGCCTCTAGATGTAGGTGTATTCCTCAGAGAGCTTATTCTTCTATTTTACTTACCATTCCTTGTCAAAATGGCCTGGAATGAGGGAATATGCCCACAAGTTGGGATGCACAGCACCAATCTCACATTCAATGCCATTTTGGCAAGGCCTGGTAATTAAAATAAAAACATAAGCTTTCTGGTTTAAGCACCTTCAGCTGAAAAGTATAATTAATTTAGTTTGGCATCCTGTTCAGCTTTAGGTGCCCACCAAGAGAGTTTATGCTTTTTAAGCTAGCTGTAGTTGCCCATCCCAGAGAGCTTATGCTTTAATTTTAGTTGCCAAAAGGGCCTTGAATGCAAGAATTTGCTCTTTGGACTGGGCACTCACAGCTAGCTGAACAAAATGTAAGCTCTCTGAGGTGGGCATATACAGTTAAAAATGTATGTCTAAAGTTGTATTCACCAGTGGTTCTCAACCTTTTTTCTGTCGGGACACACCTGACAGATGGTTCTCACATGCGTGACACACTGAACATGTGACCGTCACGGGGCATAATGTAAATATACATTCTGCATCCTCAGGAACCCCCCCCCCCCCCGACCCACAATTATGGATGTAAAGCAGAATTATGGCATTCCCCGTACAACTCACCTTACAAAAAATATATTCTGGTTCTAGTGTCATCTCAGTAACAGCAACACAAACTACTACCAGGCTCAATAGCCCTACTTATGAAAAGACAGCAGTTTATCACTAATGCATGTCCTCTTGAGAAAATACAGCAAATAAAACTGATACAAATGCTTACATGCTAGTAAAATACCTCACCTCAGTCACATACACAGAACCGACCTAACATACTCCCAGGATCTGCAGTAATGCACATAAACTAATCCGCACACAGTTACACTTGAATTATGGAATGCACTCAAACAGTAACAACCCTACCTATGAAAAGGCAACACTACAAATATTAAATCAGGCCCTAAACACCAATACACCTATTAGGAAAATAGAACTAGCCAAGAAGCTATAGAGCCCCACGCAGAAATTATTGTATAATTATACTAATAAGCAGAATAAATGTTTCACAACAACTATGAACAGAATAATATCCAACGATTAAAAACTCATACAAATTATTTAAAATTCTCCAAACACCAATAAAATATTTCAAAACAGCAGACACATCACATAAAATTCAGTAATTAAAATGGCAGTCAATCAAGAAAAATAAACTTAAAAAGCCACCTTTACTAACACCCTCCAGCAGCTCTCCTACTCCTCTTCCATGCAGGCCAGTAGCACACACCAGAAGCAGTAGTGGCTGAAGCTCTGTACTCATGGTCCTCTTCCTTAGTGCCCACGAACAGTCTCTCTCTGTCTCTCACACACACACATACCAGTTACACCCCCATGACCAGCTTCTGTCCTTCACACACCAATCATCTCCCGACCAGTCTTACTCTTACATACACACCAGTCACCTTCCCGATCAGTCTCTCTCATGCATGCACACACACACACACACTTCCCACTCCCATGTTCTATCTTACATATACAGGCTTCTCACTCCCAAGCTGTATCTCTCACACACACCCATGTTTCTCACTCCTCTTCTAGCTCTCGCCACATGCACAGGCTTCTCATTCCCATAATCACTTTCTCTCTCACACACACTCCAGTCATCTCCCTGACCTGTCACTTCCATTGTCTCTCCTATATACACACACATCATCTCTCTGACCAGTTTCTCTCAGTCACACTCATGCCCTCTCTCACACAGTTTACATAGATGATCTCAATCAAATGCTCTCACTTACACACAGGCTCTCAGTCACAGTTACACATGCACACTCTCAATCACAAATACATTCTCACAGACAGGCTGGCTGGCTCTCATTTCCTGCCCTCCCCCTCCAAGCACAAATGGCAGCTGCAGCAGACTCCTCCTCTAGCCCCCGCAGGCCAAGAAAGAAGAATCCCATCGGCCACAGGAGGCTAATTCTGCTGTCTCCTGTGCCGATTTCTAGCTGCTTCTGATTTTGCTTCGGGACCACGCTACTGCTCGGGGCCGCCGCTGCTGCCGCTACTTTTTCGTGCAGCATGGCTCTTTCTTCATCCCGCGCACCCCACTGCGCATCACTTCCTGTTCCGGGGCAGGCGCGGGAAGAAGAAAAAACCCAGCCGCAGTTGCCAGCTTCTAATGACACTGCTGCCGTTCCCATCCA
Organism: Rhinatrema bivittatum; assembly: GCF_901001135.1. Lineage (NCBI taxonomy): Eukaryota > Metazoa > Chordata > Amphibia > Gymnophiona > Rhinatrematidae > Rhinatrema > Rhinatrema bivittatum. The sequence goes on along the minus strand of NC_042618.1, from coordinate 52,175,918 downwards.
GGCTTGAACGTGCTGATAGCCTGGGCGGCAATGGCAGCAGTGGAAGATAGCCTGCCTCTCACTCAGTGAAAGAAGAGGGGGGGGGGGGGGAGAGCAGCAGGAGACCAGTAGCACGTGACACACCTGCTGCTGCTTGGAGACACACCGGTTGAGAAGCGCTGGTATACACAGTACCCGTGTATTGTTCAAGTGTAGATGCCCTCCCCAAGGAGCACTGGAAAATAAACTCCTGAGTCCGATGTGACATAAACTCCATTTCTGATGGCCAAAGTTATTCTATTGCTCTTCCCCGTGTGACAGTAGCAGTTAGGCCACACGGGGCACAGTAATAGTATAATATGGCAACCAGAAACGTGAGTTAAGTGTTACTCCTGCTCTGACCCAGGAGTTAAATTTCCAGCATTAAGAAAATATGCTTTAAGGTCTCTGCCCTTTAGTGCATTTCTCTGCATTGCTGGGGAATAGCCAATGCTTTCTTTTACATGGGATCTGCATGCACCCATGCTAATCTCAGCGCTGGTGTTTACTCCCGTTTCAGCATGCATTTTTTTAAGTTTTAAAACCCCCTGTTACATTCCAGATTTAACTCACACCAGAAAAGCGTACGCTAAAACAGGAGTAAAAAACCTGTGCCAGCAGTAGTGCCCCTTATAACACTGGCCCCAAAGTGGGTCAAACTACTTATAAAAATAAAACAAAACCTAAACAAACCTTAAATTAAAAAAAAAAAAAAGGCCACGGAGAAAAGCAGTACTTGGGGTGGCTGTTTATCTGCGCCCACTAAAGATAGAAAAGACAAAGTGATTAAACACACACCGATGGCTCTGTGAGTTTGTGAGGCTGTCAGAATCCCTTGTTTTGCTGTCACTGCAGCAGATCTTTGTGGCCATCCCCACGCCAGATCCACAATCTAGGCAATAGCCCAGTCTGCCTAACGGTTAAGCCAGCCTTTACTGTATGGGGAGTTATGCATGTGAATGTGTGCGCATAACATTAGGGTAAGGACTTACATGTGGTCCCTTCTTCCACCAGGAAGACAGCCTTGGCTGCCATGCTCTCTCTCTTGCTGGGAAAATCTTTATGTAGCAGAACAATGAGGTAAACTAAAAGGAGCAAAGTCTACGCAACTCGTTATGGGCCTGATGTAATAGGACACGAGTACAAAATATGCACCAATTTCACTCAGATGCTTAAAAAAAAAAAAAAAGGTATAGGGCCACTGAACCAGGATAAATAAAATATTTGGGACCCCCCCCCCAAAAAAAAGTAGGTCACATTCGTGAAAAAAAATGACAAATATCTTGTAGAGTCAATGCATTTCTTCAAGAAATTTGACAAGCAAATTTTGCAAAAAGTTTGTATATATGTTGCTCTTTTGTATAGGTGACATCCACAAAGCAGTTAGAAATGCTAATTTCTGCAGGTCCTGCTGGTCCCTTATTACCCGATCCCTGGGGGACTGCCCCAGCTTCTCTCTGCCCCCTGCCTGCGCACAAAATGATAATCAAAAATGCTCATGGAACATTTCGGGATGGATGTACTAAAGGCTTTTTGCCATTTTGTGGCTACGGGAAAATGCTGAGTGCATTTGGCCCTAATTAGGGAGCAACCAAAAACTCTCTTTGCTATATACAAATAGGGCAGCTCATGAAATATAATTAAATTTAGTTAAGTTATGAGCAACTTCTCACATGAAAAGTACAGAAAAAAAAAGTCATTTTCTGATGCTTCATAATTAAAAAAACAAAAACAGAGTAACCCATGATGTAAAAAAAAATGGTGAAGTGAATATATGCTGTGATAAAACAGATAAAGGTTAATTTATTGAAATTTAATTTCTTGCCTCAGGCAGGCTATAGTAAAAGTTAAAACAATATTTGTACAGAAGCAGAACAGACAACTTTACAAAAGCCTATTAAAAAAAAAAAAAAAAAAATCAACAAACGGGAGGTGACGACTTCCTCCCAGACCCAGACCCACCCCCGGGTTTCCACAGACCACCCTAAGCTACTACAAAAAAAAACTTATCAAGCAATGCTTCCCTAAAAAGCCAAGTTTTGGCTTGCGTCCTAAAGCACAGGTCAAGAGTTCCAAATGACTAGGACAAAAAAGCTAAACACACTGTTATCAGAGACAGCGTAATCAAAAAATTCCCCGTTGTGAGTATATAAGAGGCCTGACCAGCTCATACCCATGTAGGCATGCCTAAAGTCCACCTTGAGAACGGTTAAACACATACTTCAGGTACGACTTGACAACCTGCCTTGTAAACCTCTTGGAAATCTACATATCTGACCATATGTGCACATGACATACATATTGCGTACACATTATCAATAGATTACAAATAGTGGCTGTAAACGTCTGTTTTATAAGCAGCTTGCTCTGACACGCATTACTTTAGTGGTTTCAGATCTTTGAAAAATCTTACAGTATTATCTAGATGACAGTACACTGTACTAGGCTATACTGGTAGGAAGACAACCATTAAAAAAAAAAGAAATCTGACAAAGTGGGCTCTAGTCTAGAAAAGCTCCTGCTTCATCCATAAAGTGTCACCCACCTACATGTAATTTTTGCAGCTACAGACTAACACAACTACACACACACACCCTCCCCTGGAAGTTTTCATCTAAAATCTGGAGACACTTCAGTAGTGTTTAAATGTTATTCTTCTGCCTACAAGCACTGGTATTTCTTAGCTACATCAAGTCTCTAAACGGATGCAAAAAATTATCAAGGGTGCTGTGGATGGACAAAGTCAACTATCAGTATGAAAAACTGGATGAGAGTAAATTGGACTGACTGGGCAAGGACTGCAAACGCCCAGAAATAATAGAGGAAAGTTGTATTAGTAGTAATATTTAAAACTTGATTATTTGCCTTTAATTTAGTACATCACACAGTGCAGTAAAAATTCATAAAGTTAGAAACATGCATTACATTTAAGCAATAAATCACATATTGCTAACACAATTCCATAGCCCTCTTCTAACACCAATGCAGAACGATTGCCTTTTACCCAACTATATAATCATTTAATCTAACAAGCCAGCCTCATATGGCTAACCTCCAGATCAGAAGAAGCAGGTGGCTGTGAATTGGAAAATATCATGTTAAAAATTAAGCCTTGACCTTTTTTTTTTCCTGAAGCGCAAGTACTGACATCAAAGGTGTTCCAACGGTCAGCACAGCCATGGGACTGCCTGACTGATAAGTGTATAATACAGAGCTCCCAGTAAGAGACAGTAATGGTTTCCCCAAATGCAAACTGTGCACAAGTATGGGAGAGTGGGGCTGGAAATGGCAAGACTACCAAAAACAACCGAAAGAGACAATTCTCTATGTCCTCAAGGCAGCAACACACAATTCTGATCCTTCCAGACAAGTCTTCCTACCCCTCCCAACAGCATCATGCAGTCCTCCTCACACCCTCCAGGCAGCACACTGTCCTCCCCAGTGCCCGTCCCCCAACAGCAGAATGCTATCCTCCCCTCTCACATGGTCCTTCCCCATCCACAACAGCAGCAGCAGCACACAGTACTCACCACTCTAGCAACCCAACACAACAGAAACCTCTTGTATCAGCAACACATCATCCTGTACCTCCCCCCACCCCCATCCTTAACAACAAATCTCCTCAAAGGAACATTACGGTACATACTCCTACCTCTCTTTCCACCTAAGTCTACCGTGGCTCCATCTTCCTCTCTTCAACCCCTGACCTCCTATCTTTTTTTTTTTTTTTTTTTATTATTGCTACTACTTCTCACTTTTCACCCTTCACCCCTCTCTCCCAGTTTCGCACTCTGTCACCTTCCATCCCGTGTCTCTCCCTCAATTCTTTCGCCTTTCCATTTTTCCCTCTCCTGTCCCTCCTCATTCCTTTCTCTTCTCTCTATCCATTGCCCCTTCCCACCATTCCATTATTTTCTTTCCCTCCACCCATCTTCTTTTGTCTCTCTCCCCCACCCACCCCTAGGTTGAAAACAGAAGTTGGCATCAAGCAGCACCAGAAGAAGAAGATGGAGTTATCTATCCCATGGCTTCCCCAACCGTTCCACTTCCTAAACAGGAAGGAGGCTGCTTGATCCTCAGGTCCAAAAAGATAAAGAGACTGGTTAGAGGAACCAAGGGTGAGGGAGACAATGCTGCAAATAATTAGTTAGAAGGATTATTTTCAGTACATTGTATCTGCAACATCCCTTTTTGTCCCTGAGAAAAAAAAACCTACATTAAAATGACATAAAACCTCACATTTTCTCCCAACCCCTGAACTGCCTTTCCTCCTTCCCTCCATAAAATCCAAAAAAGGTACCTGGTTGCATTCAGTCTCTGCACATCTGGGACTGAGGGTGTTGGGCAGGTAGTGGGATTTGACAGTGCTGACAGAGCTACGTTGCATCAATTCATTGGAGCTTGCAGCGTGTTAAGAACAGAATGATTCACATGTATCAGGGTCTCCCAGCGTGTGGCACAAGCCCCCGTCTTCCAGTTGAGATACCGAATCCATAGCTCTACAGCCAACTGCTGGCCAGATGTTATTCTCACCCCGCCCCTTGAGTTCTTCAATCTCTCACTCCCTCCTTCCCCACCTGCATGCAGGCTGTCAGGGTTTCTCCTCCTTCCCAATGTATTGTCTTGTATTCCTGCTTCTTATCAACCACCCTTCCTCATTTTTTTTTTCTGAATGCTCCTTTTCGTCTTCCTTTTCTGACTTGTCTCTCACATCTGCCCACCTACCTTTGTACCTGTCTCCTTTCATCCCAGCCTTCTTCCATCACTGTTCTTAAGGGACCTATCAGTATCACAAAGATCCAACTGGGCAAATAAGGGGGGGGGGGGGGGGAGAGAGAATGGATGATCCATTCTCCTTCTGGGAAAGGGGAGACAGAATTTGGAAAAAGACCTAGTGGTGGAGGGGGAGGGAGCAGAAGGCGAGGTTCCACATCTGCTGCAAGTAGAAAGAGCCTCCAGTCTCCGGCTGGCTTGGTCGGGGGAGGAGGGGAAGAGAGAGAGAGAAATGGGAGCTGGACAGCGGGAGGGGGGATCTGCAGTCCTGCTGAAGGGAAGGGGCTATCCTCGTCTGCTGGGGGTGAGGGAGCCTGACTCGGTACCTTACACAGGCACTGCTATAGCGCTGCCACCAACTCAATTACCAAAGAAAGGATACTGTCTGTGCATTTAAGCTGCCACTGCGGTTGTCAACTGTAGCGGAGATCAAAAAAAAAAATAAAAAAAAGGTGCGGAGCACTTTCTACAACTTGCGGCCTCGACAGTACATTCTGTGCTCTCCGCAGCACTGGGAAGGCAGGGAGACGTTCTGTGCCTTTCACGTTTGTTAGGGTTGACGTCAAACTGTCTTCCAGTTTTTTAATCAGCAATTTTCATTCTCCCCAGCTGCCCAGAAACATTTACTATTTTGTTTCAAAAGTGAAAAATGACAAGTGACACCCCCCCTCCAAGAAAAACAAAGCTAAAAGAAGACGAGAGGGGGGGGGGGGTCAGGTTGAAGGGAAGGAGCCCCACATCCCACGCCCAGCGGTGCTGCTCCTCTCACCCCCGAGGGTGCACTTCTGAAGGGAACGGAGGTGTTTGCCACAGCCAAGGATGGACTTCATGGGGGGGCGATGGGGAGGAGTGAAACGAAAGCTCGGGATAACCATAACAGGCCCCGGTTCTGACCGACCTAGAAGTCAGAAAGGAAAAGGAGGAAACTGCCGGACAATTAATTAATTAATTAATTAATTCATGCATTAATTAATTAATGCATGCATGCATTAATTAATTAATTAATGCATGCATGCATGCCACCCAAAATAAAATGAACTGGAAATACAAGAGTTCCCCGTTCACCGCGGTACTTTTTAAAGGCGCGAGAACATGGATAGGAAAATCTGCTGGGGGGGAGGGGAGTTGTGGTACTGTTAAAGTAACCCCCTTGCTCGAGGAATAAACGGTTTGTTCTTCCAGCTGAAGGAGCGAGCCTGCCTGTTAAAACAAGAGCCTCCCGCGCCCGCTGCGGAGTTAAAGCCACACTCACCTGCGCTAAGGAGCGCGCGGGTGCCGCCCGCCGCCGCCGTCGTGCAACGCGGCCTCAGCCCTTCCCGCTCTCTGTCGCTGGTTTTCTAGGTTTCTCTCGCTTTACTGCCGCTCCACTTTCAGCACGGAGAGTGGGGGGGACGGCGTTACTTCTTCTTGGGATGCACGAGTTTTATTAAAATGAAACCGAGGAGAAAATGTACCGCGGGCGCCAAAGTAAGCGCAGCCTCGCCCGGGGCCGGTGAGATCCCACCTGAAGCGTGCCCGCCCCCCTCCAGCGGCTCTTGTTGCCTGAACTGCAGGAAAAAAAAAAAAAGAAAAGAAAAGGGCTTTCCAGGACAGAGGTGGGAAAGACGGGCGAGGCCATGAACCAGGCGTCCGCTTCGCTTTTTCATTTGCTGCCCTGCCCACTCTTCCAGCCCGAGGACGGGGGAAGGCAGCGCGGAGAGGTTGGGAGGGATATAAGAGGAGCCAGGCTAGCAGGGGCAGATGTAATATGAAGCGCTGGCATTAGCTCAGATTTTCACTCCTGTTTTTAGCATGCGGTTTCCGTTGTTCAACCCAGGTGTTTAACAGGGGGTTTAAAGCCAAAAATTGTATGCTAAAACGGGAGTGAAAACCAAGGGGGTTTTTGTTGGTTTTTTTGTTTTTGTTTTTTTTTAACCAGTGAAAGGACCAATCCGTGACCAGCCGGTGAGGTGAATACCTTAATATTAATTCAGGTGCAGCTGAGAGCCCTAGGGGGCTGCAAGGCAAGGAGTAACCTTTTCTTTAAGAACATAAGAAATTGCCATGCTGGGTCAGACCAAGGGTCCATCAAGCCCAGCATCCTGTCTCCAACAGAGGCCAAACCAGGTCACAAGAACCTGGCAATTACCCAAACCCCAAGAAGATCCTATGCTACTGATGCAATTAATAGCAGTGGCTATTCCCTAAGTAAACTTGATTAATAGCAGTTAATGGACTTCTCCTCCAAGAACTTATCCAAACCTTTTTTGAACCCAGCTACACTAACTGCACTAACCACATCCTCTGGCAACAAATTCCAGAGCTTTATTGTGCGTTGAGTGAAAAAGAATTTTCTCTGATTAGTCTTAAATGTGCTACTTGCTAACTTCATGGAATGCCCCCTAGTCCTTCTATTATTCAAAAGCGTAAATAACCGAGTCACATCTACTCGTTCAAGACCTCTCATGATCTTAAAGACCTCTATCATATCCCCCCTCAGCCGTCTCTTCTCCAAGCTGAACAGCCCTAACCTCTTCAGCCTTTCCTCATAGGGGAGCTCTTCTATCCCCTTTATCATTTTGGTTGCCCTTCTCTGTGCCTTCCTTTGCTAGAAATGGGATGTCAAGGGACCTAAGGTTCCCTGATCAATACCTTTTTTTTTTTTTAAACTTTGGTGGGCAGTATAGAGGGAGTTTGAGTTCAGCCCCCTCAGCATCTCAAAAGTTTAACTCCAGTGGGCCAGCTGGCAGGATGAGGTTCAGGATCAGCCCCTCTCTGGCTGAAATGTAAACTTGGGAGGGGTTCCCTTGGCTATGAAGTGGGGTTTGCTGCTCAGCCCACTCTACCACTGGGTGGCCGATGCAATATCATGCATGAAAAAGCCTGTGTCCAAACTGGGCGCTGTTTTTTCAAACCATGCACGCACATCCACCTCTCCTGGGTGCTCCATGCAATACTCGAATGAGCTGCCATGCTAAGGAGTACACACTAGGGATAAATTGTGTGTCCCTAGCGTATCCTTGGTATTGGGCGCCCAGGAGACTTTTGCTGTATGCGGGTTACGAAAACGGACGCTCAATATGAGTGTCCATTTTATCCCTCAGCATTTAATTTAGTTGCACAATACATTATGCACAATATTCACGGCTTGGAGTGTATATATTGTGGATGCATATTGTGCGTCCCGAAATCTATTTTTTTTCCATCAAGCCTTTTTATTTTTTCATGATGCTGCCTTCCATGATTCCTCTTACTTCGTACTGTGATGATACTAAGGAGGAGCAGCCTCAGAAAAGCAATATTTTTTGTTTTTTTGTTGAGCCTTTGACGCGTGGCAAGACTTGATGCCAGCTCCAGGGCTGGTGTTTAATTTTCCGTGTTAAAACATGTGTGTTGGGCACATGGTGATTTTTTTTTTTTTTTGCATCGGTGGTAATACCCGATAGCCTCATCTACATGGCATTTACATGTGATGAGCACTAGTAGCTACGTGCTTGTTTGGACGCGCTAATCCCATTACTGCATTGGGAGTTATTCTAGCGTGTCCAATTGCGCATCAAGCTGTGCGCTAGGTTGAGAGCACTATATTGCATCAGCCCCTGGAAATTTAAGTCCTGCTGTGATTGAGGAGTTAAATTTCCTGCAGTAAAACTATCTGCGTTAAGGAGTCTGTCTTTTAGTGCTCCTCCTTGCATTGCAAGGTAGTAACTAATAATTTTATTACTCTGCAGTTTGCATGGAGACACACTGATCTTGCCACAGCTTTTTACTCCTGTTTTACTGCATGTTTCTTTGACAATAACACCCTTGTTGTACACTGTGGTTATTTTAATGCTGAAAGACCCATGCTAAAACAGGAATAAAAAGCCATGTTAGGGTCAGCGTGGCTGATTACATCAGCCTCCATTTCTGGTGGCCATTTTGTTCTATTGTTGTGCTCTGCTGGTAGTGTCTAGCTGCTTCTACCACATTGGGCACAGCAATAGAATAACTTTGGTCACCAGAAATGTGAGTTTAAGCCACCTCCTATCCTGGTGTTTAATTTCCAGCATAAGTTCTTGTGGTGAGCATCTACGTTGCTACGTTACATTGGCCCTGTGCATCCTGACTTTGGCATACTGTTTAGCTGTAGATAACCCAAGAAAGCTTACACTTTATTCGGCTAGCTCTTGGTACCCATCCCAGAGAGCTTACATTTTCACTTGCTATACCTTGCCAAAATGTCTTTGCAGGTGAGATTAGCACTGTGCATCCCAGGTGAGGGTATATTCTCACAGCTATGGTCATGTTAGCAAGGAACTGCAAGTAAAATCAAAGAACAAGCTCTCTAAGGAAGGCCCCTACAGCTAGATAGGAAAACGCAAGGTCTCTGAGCAGGTACCAACAGCTGAACAGTAAGCACCTTGGCATCGTGCAGATACTGTTCATCTGTTCAGAAAAAGCAAGAAAACCTGAGGCTGGTGCTTACCTCAGAGAGCTTGCAGTGGAAATTTAACTCCTGGGTCTGAGGTGGAGTAAACTGTCATTTTTGGTGGTCAGTGTTGTCTATTGCTGTGCCCAGTAAGATAACCTACCTCAGACCCAGGAAGAAGCTAAATTTCCATCCTATGTTCTCTGTGACGGGCACCTACAGCTGAACAATGCAGCTCTCTGGGTCGGGCATCTACAGCCGAGTAGTATGCCAAAAGCCAGGATGCACAGCACCAAAGTGCATACTGTTCAGCTGTGGGGGAGTGCCCGAGAGAGCTTACACTGGAAATGTAACTCCTTCCTTCATCTGAGTGGAGTAAATCTGCATTTCTAGTAGTCAGTTATACCATTGCTGTGTGCAGTGTGGTAGAAACAGCAAGACACTTTCTCATGAGCACAGCAATAGAATTTATTTATTTAAAAGAATTTTTTTTACCCGCTCTATTTAATTTTCAGAGCCGGGAGCATCAACAAACATTCATAGTCTGAAAAACATAGAAACCTTAAATCAGACATTAATAAAAAAAAAAAATATATATATATATATGGCCTGCATATCATTAGCAAGAATGAAAAAGTTGTGCCTTTGACTGTCTCACTTAAATGATTGCACACAAGTAATCATTCTCAGTGTGTCTGGTAGTGAGTTCTGCAGGACAAGCCCTGTCGCAGGTCTCCGATAAGCAAGTACATGCTGGTGAGGGAACCGCCAGCAGCCCACGATGTGTGGATCTTAAAGCCCACTAAGGATTATACAGTCTCAGCATAGCAGAGATCCTCAGAGACAAATTGTTGTTAAGTAGCTTTTTCTTAGTGTCCAGTCAGATGAATCCAGAACAAGTGGGTTTATGCTCCCCTACCAGCAGATGGAGATGGAGCAAACTGACATCACAGTATATAACCCTCTCTAGTGACATCAGCCTGCCAGTATTCTCCATCTCCAGCAGATGGTGGACGTGCATCTCCCCACTGGGGATTGCTCGATTTGCAAAAAAAAAAAAAAGCAAAAAAGAAAATTATTTGCCACACTGTCCTGCGGTGATCCCATAAGGTTCCTCCCCCCGTTGAGAATTCCTGAGAGTGATTTCCATGGTCCATCAGAGGTGTACCTTGGTGCGGTAGCCGGTTTTGTCAGCGAGGACTTAGCTGCTTGAGCAGCTGAAAGGCAGCAGGTGCTGGAAGCTGAGTGTGGTGGTGATGGCAAAGGCCCTCTCCCCCTGCAGTTGGAGACCATCTCTGTACTCAGCCAGGTAAGGCTGAGCTCTGGTAAGCGTTATAAAAAAAAAAGCAAAAAAGAATCAGGGACAGTGAAGGGGAGTTATGTTAGGGTCTCCTTCCTTCAGGTCTCCATGTTCGGCACACCGTTCCAACGTTTGTCTCGCTCCGTGCGAGGTCGAGGGACATGGGCAGCCTAGTGGGTTGAGCAGCCTTGCTTGGCAAGGACCTACTCAGGTTTCTTGGTTGCATGCTGTGAGGTAGGTCTCACCGGCTTTTCACACACTTCTTAGGCTGCCCTCTACAGGATTGTCAGTTCGGTGTGTGCATCTAGCTGTGTGTCCAGTTTTTTCTGGATGCCTAGGCGAGCTTTCTTCTGCGTCCAAGCTAGTGTTTACTTGTGCCTTCAAGTTAAGCGTTCGCTATGCACCTGTCCTTTGAGTGGCGCTTATTCTATGGATGCCTAGGTATTAGGAGCCTAGCACTGGGACGCTCAAGTGTTGGACACCCAAGTGTTGGATGCCTAGAATTTTTGACCTCTGCAAAAAAAGAACGCTAGACGCATGCCTCCGGCTGCCGCCCAGAGCACTGTCGGCCATAATGGCGCCTATACCTAAAAAGCCTAAGCGCCTTTCTCTTTGCTCTTCCTGTCATATTAGAGCATCTCAGCCGGGAGTGCCCAATAATTTGTGCCAGCGCTGCAATACCATTTGGACAAAGCATGCTAAGTGAAATGAAAGGGTAAGCTCTCTTGAGTGGGCATTTAAGGCCATACAGGTCACATTCTTGTGCCCTAGTCGGGACGCACAGTACCAAAGTGTGTACTGTTTGGCTGTAGGTGCCTTCCCCAGAGAGCTTACCCTCTGATTTCACTTGGCATGCCATGCCAAAATGGCCTGGTATGTGATATTGTGCCCAGGGTGGGATGACCAGCACTAATCTTGAATGCAAAGCCATTTTGATCACATTTCTTCCAATTTCAAGCACTTACCTCCCTATTCCTGTTTTAAAGCACTTTTCTGTATTAGTGTGGATTTTCAGGTTAGCTCACATTTTTAGTTGGTTTTTTTTTTGTTTGTTTTGTTTTTACTCCTGATCGATTTGCATCCATTAGCTTATTGCATCTCGTAGTGCTACTGTGGTTTCTAGCAAACGTGTTAACCAAAACCCACACTATAATTTTCCTGTTTTACCATGGGTTTTTATTACATCAGCCCCCTACAGGAGCTGCTGGTACTGCTCCAGGTTGCGTGTCCTAGAAGAAAGTGGAGTGACCATAGGAGTAGTTTGCTTGCAATTTAGGGGGTGGCAAGGAGTAGGAAGGTCATATTGGTGGGGTGCAGATGGGGCGCAATTCAGCCCTGGCACTGAGCACTTGGAAGGGGCAGTGCTCCCTGCAAATACACCTATGGGGATCTCTGGGAAGTGGCCAGTCATGATATCCCTGCTGTTGGGTCATGGCGTAGGCCCTACTAAAACAGTGTGATGCTGTATTGAGCAGTATTGTCACACTGCATCACCTCAGAGGTGAGCAGTTCTGGTCCTCGAGGGCCACAGCTGGCCTGGTTCTAGGTTAACCCATTTGGATACGCAGGAAATAGATTTGCAAACAGCTGAGGCAGTGTGCATACAAAATCTCTCCCATGCATATTCATTAGGAATATTCCGAAAACCCAAGCGGTCGTTAGGGGCCCTCGAGAACCAGAGTTGCCCACTCTCTGCTCTAGTCCCAGCTTTGCAGATATTGGAGGCTAATCAGGTACTTTTTTTTGGATGCTGTAGAGTGAATGGGAGAAAGAGAAGAAAGGAAATTTTATTTGTAATTTTCCTTTAGATGTCTATCCCTGTCACACCCTTCTCTCCTTTTACAAGCAGGATGCAATAAAAACTACTAAGCCATTGCTGTTGATTAGCAAGCATGTCCTTCCCTCAATGTGTTCATCAGGAGCTTTCTTCCTGATGGGACCCAATGTCAGAGCTACCAGCAAAGCAAGGAAAGGTGGAGTACACCTGCCCCCATGCTCCCCCCCCCCCCCCCCCCCTCAGGCTCACCATAAGGTAGGACAAGCAGAGGCTCAGGCAGCTGCAGAGACAAATGCACTTTCTGTCCATGCTCCAGCACTCTCTGCTGCTGCTGCTTCCACTGCTCTGCCCAAGCAGGAGGAGGAATGAGAGAGATATAGAAAGGAAGGCAGAGCGCTGGGAAAGGAAGAGATAGGGAGGGAGATGGAGGAGAGATACTGGAAAGTGAAAGAGAAAAGGTGGCTAGAACACAAAGCAATAGCAGAGGGAGCAAGAGGAAGGCGAGGGACCGTGGAGGGAGTTGAGGGATGGAGATGAGAGACAACAGGGGAGACAAAGAAGGATAGGTAAAAGAGCACGAGTTGAAGAGAGGTTGGGGTAAGTGGATTGTGTGGTGCTACTGGGGAAGTTGCTGCTGTAGAAGGGGTGGGATGTGTTACATTGCTAATATAGGAGGAATGGGTTGGGTTGTACTGCTGGGGGAGGGTAGTTTGCTGGTTAGGAAAAGTTCTACTTGCTGCTCCCTAGAAAGCAAGGGGAGAACTCCATGCTGCTCTGGGTGGCAGATCACAAAATTATTTTGTACCGGGGCTCAGCTTAGAAATGTGGACAGCTATTCCAGATGAGGCCTGGATGGTACAAAGCAAAATGGCCCCCCTTCTCTTTACTTGTGTTATTCGTTTTGGTTTTTTTCTTAAGCAGCCAAGAATCCTGGAAGCTTTTCTGCCCATTTCAGCGTACTAAGCACCTGACTTTGTGGTTAGAACAAACGAATACCCTTGCAATGGCCTTGTGCATTATCTGGTGCTTTCCTATATTATGTTTCATCTTCCACTGTTCAGGTTTCCTTGTTCCTATTTTCAGAAGTTTCTCATAATGTGTGTCTAAGGCAGAAATATTTTTAAAATAGAATCTACAGGCCTTCTTCATCCTATGTGACAGTGATGCACTTACATAGTCAGGCTGAAAGAAGACCAGGAGGTTGATTGTGTACAGCCCTAGCCACATATTCCTACGTAGTTATCCAGAGAAAGGTTAAAAAAAAAAAAGTTGCACCTTTTGAAGCCAAATCTGCAGCACAATGAAAAGCAAATTCTTTCCTGCTCACATACAGCAATTAGTTTAAGTCCCAGGATCAGCAATTTTCCTTGGAGTATAATTACACCATCTTGCTTAGTGATCCCTTGTGACTCCTAAAACTTGTCTGGTTTTCTTTGGACGTCAGTTGCCACATATTTATTTAAGCACATTTCAATCCCACCCCCATCCTGAAGCCCTGCGAAGATGGGTGACCATTAAAAAGGCCTGTGCCAAGCTCTATCATAGGCCCTTGGCCATTTGCCTCCAGTGGAGATAGTGCGCATTACTGGAATTCCTCGATGACACAACATTTCCACTTTCACTTTGAAGTAGTTTATTTTTTTGGGGGGGAAGAAGGCAGATAAATGTAAACATTTAATTAAATAAAAAATTGCTGATACTTCTGAAGAGACCTCACCTTGCCTCCACACCCATGCTGGCTCAAGTATTTGTTTTATCTTGGGCACCAGATAGCATGAGGATGAGGATTTACCTGAGCTATAGCTGCTAGCTTTATCCAATTCTAAATTTTCCTCCTTGCACACTAAAATAGTTCACATATCTATTTTTTGTTTTCCTAGAAAGATCAGCCAGAGGAAAGTGAAATACGACTTTGGGCTAGAAAGCACCATACCTTGAAAGCAATTTCTACGGTCTCGTTACTAGAAAAATTAAGTTGCTTCCATGCAATTCCAATTTTCTTTCAGGATTTTGCAACAAACTGCCTGCATCAACGTTCAGCTGTGATTTCTTGCAATGAGGTAAAACTAGGACTGCCTGGCTTGTCCCTTTTCTGGTTACATTAGCTATGTGTTCCTCTTAACGTTGAAAGGAAAATATTCTAAAGTTAACTTTTAAACTTGTGACTTAATTAAAATTTCAAATTAAAATATAGACATTTTTTGAGGAATGGATGCGCTGGTTTGGATTAAATAAAAATAAGTTGCTCCAGATGACATTTCCAGGCATGGAAAGAGTGATGGATTCTTGGAATGCCCTTCCAAAGGAGGTGCTGAGAACAAAAAGAATAGCAGACTTTAAAACAGCACGGTATAAACACAGAGGATCCCTAGTAGCAAGAGAATGGTAATGAAGTACTTGGGTAATCTGCACGGAGGGCAGGGCCAGTGCTTCCATTAGGCAAACTAGGCAGTTGCCTAGAGCGCCAACATTTTGGGGGTGGCAAATTTCCATTACTGCAAGGCACAGAGAGTACTGTGCCAGAGACAATCCCGGCAAAGAAGGTGCTGTGCTGGATCCACTGCCACTGGCAGGAGGGAGCGCTGAGTTAGAGTTACTGCGAATAGGTAAATTGGGAAGAGGGATGCATGACAGAAGATTTACCTAGGATGTCAAATACTCGGGCCCTGTCAGAGGAGCTGATGCAACCCAAATCAGCAGTGATATGACTGCGTTGTGTTTCCTACACAGCACGGGGTAATTTGCACAATGACAGTGACAGTTACAATCCCAAAAGACATACAGCAGGATTGGGTTTCGGGTTCCCTGTGGGAATTGGTCTACTTTGGGTAGATGCACACATGATTGCTTTTGGGCAGACTGGATGAGTCATTTTGCTCTTTATCTGCCATCATTTATTATGTTACTATGTAAAAACGAGGCCATGAGCAATAATTAAGAACAAACCATTTTTAATATAACTGTGATTTCTTTAGGTCCTCTCTTGAAGGTGCTGGGTTGCTCCTGACCTCTTTCAGTCACTTTTCCTTCTTGCCTGCCAGGGCCATCGCTATGGGGAGACAAATGTTCCCCCTATAAAAAAAAAGTGTATAAAAATGTATTAAAACATCAGCTGTTAGAATTGCATGGAGCCCACACAGTTCTAACAGCTGATATTTGAACCATGTGGGGCTTCATAGATACAGAGCCCTGCAGTTCAAACGGGGGATGTTTCAGCCATGCAGGAGGGAGATGTTGCCTATGTCCAAAACTACAGCTCAACTGGCTTTGAAGTGCCAGATCAGTGGGGCAGAGGGAGAGAAGGGTCTGAGGGCAGGGAAAGGGAAGATAAGGACTTGGGAAAGGGAGAGCAGGTGTAGAATGGGACTGGAAGGAGAGGAGAGCAGGGAAGGAATGGGACTTTGGGGAGAAGGGGGGAGTAGAGGTACAATGATAGGCAGGGACTGGGGAGAACAGAAGGATGTGATGCAGGGGCTGAGCATGGGAGAGCAGGTGAAGAATGGAATGTGGGGTCTGGGGAAAACATGGCAAGAATGGGATTTGGGAATGAGGGTGGACAGCAGAGTTAGAACAGGGGTCTTGGGGTTTCAGGGAGAGCAGGGTCTTGGATATTGGGGGGCAGGGGAAGAGCAGCAATATGGAGATGGGAGAGCACGGAGACTTCAGCAGGGACTTGAGGGGGGGTATAGTGAGGACTTAGCAATTGTGGGGGTAAAAGTGAGGATTGTTTAGATTGGCTGGAGGGGGTGTGAGGGTGTGAGATAGAGGTAAGAGAAGGGTGATGATGAAGGATGGGGAAGGGTTGAGTGGCAGGTGTGAATGGTGTGAAGGACTTCCCTCTTTTTCCTGCTCTTGGCTGAGTGTGGGCGTAGCGGTGAATGAGAAGCATATGATTCCCATTCTGCTGCTCTCACCTCTTCCTCCTCCTCCTCCTCCGACCATAAATAGCCAGAGGAGGCCGGCTGAGGAAACAGTATCAGTTGTCTATCCATTTGCAGTCTTCTTGGTCTGATAAATCTGCTTCATTATCTTTCTGCATTTTTACCATTAAATCTTGGCTGTCACTCAATAAGTTATCACTTAACTTTAGAAGACTGAACTTTTAGTTCTGCAACATTCCTCTTGTACAGCTGTTCCTATCTCCTCACAGACTGATAATGTTAACCTACCTATCTCACTCCATGTTAAAGTTTGGGAATTGATTCCCAGCTTATCTTTCAGCAGCAAATTAAGGTAACCATTAGATCTGGATTTTTAAGCTGCGAATCTTTTGAGGGCTCAAATTTTTGTTAAGCCTGGCAGATTTTCGATCAGTGGTCTAGGTTCCTGTCAGGCCATTACTTGATTACTGTAACACGGTATACCTGGGTTATCCTACCTCTTCTTTGAAGGCACTGCAGCTCCTTCAGAACGCGATGGCGCGCCTTATTGCTGGCACTCATATAACGGAACTCATTACTCTTGTTCTGTGTAGGAAGCATTGGCTCACAGTTCAGTATAAGATTGCAATAATGGTGCACATTCTTCTGCAATTGCACTCCTTTCCTTGGTCCAGTGCACTTTTAGGGATCTACCTCTCTACTCACAAATTACACTCCCTTAACAGGGGCATGTTTGATGTTCCTTCACATAAGATGGTCCATCTACAAGAAACATGAGAGGGGGTTTTCTCTGTTTCTGCTCCGGAGTTTAGGGAATACAAAACGTTTAAATTGTAATTAAAAACCCATATATTTAGGATAACATTTGGCTGAACCCACTGCCTGTGTTACCATCTGGCTGTATTTTTTGGCAGGTTATGTTTTCTTTCTGTTTTGTGGTTGCCTTCTCTGAGTGTTTTTGCTCATTTTCTGTTTTGTATACATGATATTAAATTATGTTTGTTTTCTTGTAAATCGGCTATAGCCTTGTGCATCAGGTGATTCATAAATTTTAATAACGATAAAAAATAATTTCCTGCAGCCATTGAAGGCAGCCCAGAGGGCTTTCAAAGCTGTTATGATCCTGCCTGCGGCTAGGCCGCGAGCAGTCTCTCACCTTTTCCAGCCAGCCAGCTCCCCGATGCCGCCACCATGCTCCCTCACGGCCAGGAGGCTACCGACGTCCTCTCTCCTTCGCGGCAGGAGCTGCTGATACCCGCACCACGCTCCACGGAAGGAGCCGCTGTCATTCGTCCATCTCACGGCCAGGAGGCCGCTCACGCCTCTGCTGCTGCTTCTTGCGGCCTGGAATCGCCACCGACATCTCCTCTTCACCCCACGGCCAGGAGACTACAGAAGCCATTCCTCTTCATGGCCCAGAGGCCGCCACCAGTGTTCTTCAGCAGCTAGAGCCACCCCCAGTCTTCTCTTCGTGGCAGGAGCCACCTCCGACACCTCAGGTCTGTTCCTTCCTTCTTTGCAGCATGGCCACTCCCCAGGGTCCTGCCTCCTACCTTCTTAGGCGTGAGGCCGCACCTCCTCTCCAGATTTAAAGGGTCAGTACTCCTGGCTCCTCCTCGTGATGTCATCCTGGGTGTTCCTGTTCAGCCCTACAAAAGGGCTCAGCCTTCAGTTCCTCTTTGCCTTTGCAAGGAGTCAGTCATGGAGTCGGATTGCTCCTGGGTCCCCCGTTCCAGCTCTTCGGTCCAGGAGTTCCTGATGTCCAGCTCCGCTTCTTCAAGGCACTCTGTTCTTTGTGGGAAAGGCATCTAAGCCCCCACTACTGATAACTGTTGAAGACTAGTAGATGCGCTAGATAGCCCTTTGATGTGACCCAGTAAGGCAGTTCTTGTGTATGCAAAAGGTCTGCAAGTTTGGGCATTATCCTCTGTAGATGTAAAATGGCTTTAAGTTGTTTTCGGATATACACTAAAGATGGTAACTCTGCAAACACTCAGATCATTGGTACAAAGCACTGAGTACAAAATGCCATAGTAGTTAACTATCGACAGTCTCCCAGGTCAGCTTGATGAGGAAACCTCTATTTTGCAAAATTAGTAGATGTGCAAAAGGTTATGCACAATACATCACCACAGGACAGAGTCAAATATGCCTAAGCCAGCTGAAATGTTTTTTTGCAGAATGAGAAAAAAAAGATGGATCACTCCAGATATTTGCCATTTATGTACATCAGGAATTTTGCAGAATAGAGCCGATAATATTTTTACATATTCATATGTCTATATATACAAATGTACATGGTATACATGAAAGGTAGTTTATAAAAGTGCTAGCTAACCATTTTTTTTTGTAATTTTCCTAAAGCAATACCTAACAAACACTCAGTTTTAGCCAAAATAATAACTCTGGAATAAGCTATAGGGTGTGGCTTATTTTATTAGTGCTCTATTTTCTTTGTTAAACAGTTCAGTCTCAGATTAGTACAATCTTACATAAACAGTCTGCTATTTTGTCTTTGTAGATACCAGAAATTAAAAAGGGAGAGCTGTGGTGCAAATTTAACTTGTCGAAAACTCCAGTCTGTTTTTAGTGAAACAACTTTTATTATTTTGAAAGATACACAAAGTCCCTATTAATAGTGTGGAATATCAATACTGACTGTCTCTCGATATGGATCATGTTGCGAAAATACTGCCTTAGGAGGGACCTAGAAGCAAAACTTAGGCCATTTCAAAGTATGTTGGAAAACGTTTTGTGCTTCTTTCAAAATAATAAAAGTTGTTTCACTAAGAAGACTGAAGTTTTTGTAACACACCTTCCTCTTTTTGGACTTCTGATGTTTTGATGGTGTGGCCGCCCACCTTTTTTGTTTTGTGTCTTTGTAAGTATAACAGCTCTGTCACAGGGAGTAATTTTCAAACGGATTTAAGCGGATAAACCCCGCTTTATGTTTGTAAATCTGCTTTAGAAATTATCTGCGGGGGCTGCGCAGGGAAAAGCAGGTGCGTAGCTCAATTGCGCATGCATTATTCCCTGCACTCCCGGTAGGTGTTCCAGAGGGCAGAGCTGGAGCAGGGAAAGCATTTCAGTTTTCCAAAGGACGTGTGTAAATGTACACACAGGAAGCTATACCTGCTCGGAAGCAGCCGTAACTTTCTGCACATATGTGCCCACGTGTACCAGCGCAAACCCGGAAGATCAGGAACAGCGTGGACATGCCTGACAGAGAAGAGAGCATGAGAAGTGATCTAAGAAAACTCGAGGAGTGGTCGAAGGTTTGGCAATTGGGATTCCATGCCAAGAAGTGCAGAGCCATGAATTCGGGGCGCAGTAATCCAAAGGAGCTGCACTTGATTGGGAGCAAAAAAGATTGATGTGCAGCAGTCTGGGGAGAGAGAGACCTCTTGGTGACAGTGTCTGACCATCTGAAGGTAGTGAAGCAATGTGACAAGGTGGTGGTTAAGGCTAGAGGGAATCTGGGCTGCACAGAAAGGCATAACCAGCAGGAAAAAGGAGGTGATGATACCCCTGAACAAGTCTTGGGTGAGGCCTCCCTTGGAGTACAGTGTTCAGTCCTGGAGAGCTTACTTCAAAAAGGACAGACAGGATGGAAGCGGTCTGGAGAAAGACAACGAAAATCATGTGGGGGTCTGCACTGAAAGACTTATGAGATGAGATTTGAGGGCCTAAATATTTATGATAAATACTTGAAAGCTATAAAGGATGCAAAAGAATCGAACCTTTTCAAATGGAAGGGAAGCTATAGAGTTAGGGCTCATGGGTCGAAACTACAAGGGGGTAGGCTGAGGCGCATCAGGAAGCAAGGAAAGGGTGCTGGATGCATGGAATGCCCTCCCAGAAGAGGAGGTGGAAACTGAAAGTGGCAGAGGGAAAACATAGAGGATCCCTAGTAGCTAAAAGATGAATATGAAGAAATGGGACAACCTGTGGCAACTTTAGGAATACTATTGCTGAATAAGAGGGGTAACCTGCATGAATCAGCAGTTGCTGCTCTGAAGAACATGCTGGGCAGAGTGGATGGGCCACTTGCGTTTTTATCTGCCATTACTATGTTTTCAAAGTGGATTTGTGCACACAAGTCCGCTTTGAAAATTCAAGCTGAAGTTCCCCGCAGACCTGCTGAAAATGACACTCAGAATGTTTTCCCTTTATGTAGAGCGTAAATGTGCCCAGTTTCCCCTGGCTTAGAAACCTCCTGCCACAACAGTATGCCAAAACATCACGGTCTGATGCTGACTGGACTCCGCAGCACCGAGGGCGCCTTCACATTATTTATTTATTTATTTATTTATTTAATTAACTGTTTTTATATACCGATGGTCGTTGTGAACATCTCATCGGTTAACAAGAAACAAAAAGCAGCAACATGAATCAGGATCCATTCTTTACGGGCCTGGATTCCTCGTCGGGATGGAGTTGCTTTTCCTGGTGAAACTTGACTCTTTCCCTTACTCTGCTTGCTTGCAGAACAAATTCTTGGAAGACCTATAAGCTACTTTAACTTTAACCAGTCAGGTTTTAATTTTTTTCCCTAATCTTCTTTACTGCCTCTCCAGGGCATTGTTTCTGTAACTGCTGCATGTAAGAGTGGCTTATTTTAAGAACTTTTAGTTCAGATTTCTATTCATGCTTCTTTGGCCCACCTCCTAGAAATTCTGCTCTCACGTTGCAACATTAAAGTTCCCTGTATTTGTTTTCCTTCTTCCAACAGTGACGAAAGCGGTTCTCAGACGTTAGGAGTCACTGTATTGCTGTCTACTCAACAGACCAACATTAAACAGGCCAGAATTTGAAACTGATATACATTTAATACATTTTTGTTACTCATTTTTCCCAGTAATCACAACGAATTAATCAGGTAGGCAGCTGAAGATATGGTCAAGACAAGCTTTCTTGAAATGCAGATACTATCCACTATTAACTTTCATCTAGGTTGGTTAGTTGTGTTGTAAAACCTAATCTATGTGCTGGTCTGGCAATAGCCTTCCCTTACTAGAATCATGCTGAACTGCTCCACCTTTCATATTCAAGTACTCAGAGTGTATTCTTAACTGAAACAACACATATCAAAGTGCATGCCCTTGGGTGTATGCTATTAGTATATGGCAGCTATGAAATGTTGTGTGTAGGTTTCTTGTTTTGTACCCCAATGTATTTTGGCTTTAATGGCTTTAGGTTGAATGACTTGTGGTGTCCACTTTCCATTTGTTCTTAAAATAGTACATGAGCAACCTTACGGGAAGTTCAGGAGATAAAATCCAAAAAAAAAACCCCAGTACTGAAGATTTTTTGCTAATGAACTGAGTAAGACAAGGTAAAGTCTATTACTTCCCAGTCTTTAATATCTCTCTAGGAAATTTGTCTTTCTAGTCTAGTGATCATTTCTCAATGATTTGCATTGATTAAAGTGTTGCATTATACTTGACTCAGACTGTTTAAAGCAGTCCTGGGGAGAGGTCACGTGATGCAGTGCCAGGGGAGGATGTGAATTTCCCTTGCTGCGCTCGGCCTCTGCATCCACCCCCATCTACAACTCTACAAAGAGCATTTTTTTTTTAACTTTAAATAGCATCCAGTCCCTTTGGAAACCAGGGCAATCCGGTGGTTTGGAGGATGACCTCCCGACTCGCAAAAAAAGACAAAGAAAATGAAAAGCCGTGGATCCCGGAAGTGCCCGTTGCGATGTCGTCGGCTCACCCGCACTGCTGGTTACGGCGGTGCTTCCTGAAATTAAAGCCGCGATCGCCGAAACACTGGGGCCGGAGCTAAAAACTATTTCAACCAGGCTCTCAGAGCTGACCGCGGCATTCGCGGGTTATGAGGCCCGATTTTCTGACTTAGAACAGAGCGTTTCGGACGCGCAAGATGGCGTCTCTACCTCCCTGGCAGAAATCTCAGTTCTTAAGACTGCTATAGAGTAACACTCCGAGAGGTTGGAAGACCTCGAAAATCACTCGAGGCGCTCAAATCTACGTTTTATTGGCCTCCCTGAATCTCTGGATGACCGGCAGCTCCCTACCTTTTTGGAAAACTGGCTCAATAAGGAACTTGCACTTTCCCGTGCACATGGCCCCCTGCACATCGAGCGGGCGCATAGACTAGGCCCCAAAAGGGGTTCATATCCCTGGCCTAGGGTAGTGATAGCAAACATTTTTAATTTTTCATATAAATGTGAGTTCCTACAAGCTACTCATGCTGGTAAGTCCTTGGTTTATGAAAACCAGAAAATACTGATATTTCAGGACTTTTCTGTGGCGCTAGCTGCCAAATGACGCCTTTTAGCTCCCTTCTGTTCTAAGTTGAGTGTGGTGGGCCTTCGAACGACTATGGTCTACCCTGCATGACTGCGAGCCACCACTCCAACCGGGGTTCACTGATTCACGGAGGCGGAGGAGGTGCACAAATTCCTACCCACTCACTCACTCTCTGCTTTGCAGTGTTTGGAGGAGAAAAATTTGAGTCCAGGCTAGGGGCCCACGAAGATTTGACCAGTCAGGCTACTGGTTTTGGCCGCTGATGGTTTCCTTTCTGACCCAGAGACTTTAAGTAGTAAATCCTCAGTTCCCATCTTTTTCTACAGCACTCCCTGGCATTTGCTGACGTTACGAATGTCTCACTATAACCCTGTCAGGGGTAGAATGGTAGTGGTATATAAACTGACCTGGACCCAAAGTCAGGGCTGCCGGAGGACATTGTTAAAACCTCAGTTTCTTCTTTCTTTTCTACAATCCTCCCTGGAATGGGTAGGGATTGCACATCTCTCTCTGCGTCCTTGTATGAGACAGGATGGAACTGGTAATATAATCTGGCCTGGGTCTGAACTGTTGGCGGGCAATGCCAGACTTTGGCCTGTTCTATTTGCTTATTATCCCTGGGCCCTAACACTGAAGCAGGGCCTGCTTCTTCTGAATACCATGTTTATTGTTGTGGATGGGGCTGGATTGGGGGGTGGGGGTTGTTTGCATGGAAGTGCCTTCCATATGGTTGTTATGGCTGTTGGGGATGGTTGGTGTTTTGGGTATTGGAACGGGTCAGGGTGGGTGGGAGTGGGTGGGAGGAGGATGGGGATATTTTGCTACCATGCTGTGCTCGATGTCACCTGTTGTAGAACTGTACACTTATAAGTTCGGACCTCATATAGTACTGTTAAGGAGATGTGGGGGCTTCAGCTGGGAGGGCCCCCACTTTGAAGTATATTATCTGGTTCATACGCTTTGTATTTCCGGGTTGGAGCGCTTCTAGTCGCGGTGCCCGAATAATATCCTGGAATGTGTGTGGGATCAATTCTCCAATTAAGTTTTCCAAAATTCCCACCTAAAAAAGAAGCAGGTGGATATAGCGTTCGTACAGGAGTCCCATATTACAGACATAGAACATGGGAAATTACGTAGAAACTGGGTTGGTGATGTTTACTTTGCATCAGCCTCTACTAAATCTGCAGGTGTGGCCATATTATTTAATAAACAGTTGCCCTTTAAGGTTCAAAAAGAAAGTAAGGATGCTCAAGGGCGTTATTTAATTTTGGTAATTCAAGTGTATGAGACTATTCTGGTATTATGCAACATCTATGCCCCTAATCACTATAGTCCTGGGTTTTTTTTCGTGATCTTCAATGTCTACTTATCCCATATCTAGATAATTTTCTTATTTTGGGTGGTGACTTTAATACTATCTGTGACCCCACCCTAGACAAGTCCTAATCGTCTGCCAGAGACCGGGGAGTGAACAAAGGACCTGCGCAACTTGAACGGTCCCTACACTTAGTAGACGTATGGCGTACCCTGCACCTGATGGAAAAAGATTTTACGCACCTCTCATGGGTACACTCCACTCTGTCCCAACTGGATTATTTTTTAATTAGTCGTCATCTTTGTACTAAGGATAATGATGCCGGCATAGGGGACATTGTTATCTCTAATCATGCGCCAGTGTGGCTAGACCTCCAACTGTCCAGTGTCACTTCCCCGTCCCACTTATGGAGATTTCCCTACTACCTGGCAGATTATATTCCTTTCCAAGAGTACCTACGAGCTAAATGGACGGAATATGCTGGATTAAACAGTGAGCATAGGACCGATCCGGTCCTCTTTTGGTATGCCACTAAAGCAGTCCTACAGGGAGACATCATCTCTAATGTTGTTCATAGGCGCAAGACTTTAGACCATCTTCTGGCCCTGAGTTCTCAATTGAGGCACGCTAGGGAACTATTGGCAAGTTTTAATTCTAATTCCAACAAAGAGAATTATCTTACTCTCCAGGGAGCCTTAATTCATGAATCCATCAAAGGCTAAAAAGAGCCTTCTCTATTATCAATACCGATTATACCAATTTAGTTATCGGGGAAATTACCAGCTAACTTAGGCCTGGATTTATCAAAATGCACTAAATACCACATGCAATAGAAAAAGGGGCGTGTTTTATGGTAATAGGCAGTTTATCGCAATTTGCGCTAATACCTATGCGAAGAGCTAAGTTACCGCAAATTGCGATAACTATTTCGCACTTTGAGATAAGTGCCAGAAGTGTGGTATTTCCTACATACAACCACTGGGGGGATCATGTTTACTATCGGGCCGATACAGTAAAGTCCGCGGGAGAGCGGGCAAACGCCCGCTCTCCTGTGCGCACGATTCTGTATTTAAATGAGGCCTGGCGGTAAAAACAGGCAAAAGGAGGCGCTAGGGACACTAGCGCGTCCCTAGCGCCTCCTTTTGGACTGGAGCGGCAGCTGTCAGCGGGTTTGACAGCCAACGCTCAATTTTGCCGGCGTTGGTTCTCAAGCTCGCTGACAGCCACGGGCTCGGAAACCGGACGCCGGCAAAATTGAGCGTCCGGTTTTCAACCCGACAGCCACGGGCCGACTTCAAATTTTTTTTTTACTTTTTTTACCCTTCGGGACCTCCGACTTAATATTGCCATGATATTAAGTCAGAGGTTACCCAGGTAGAGAGTCCATCAAGGTACGTTGAGAGAACTTGCATAAAATATCATCTTTGAGTGAGTTTCCTCACTCTGAGGGTTATCAAATCTTCACAAGAGAGCACTTTTCTGTTCGTACGTCTCACTTTGAATATCAAAGTGGCCCCTAACCCCTACACTAATACCTAAACCTCGCCTCGAGTTACTAGGTGGGCCTCCCATAGAGCTATAAATACCTATCTAGCGTGAGGGCATTAAGGTTAGTCTCTCTCTCTCTCTCTCTTTCTCAGGTGTGGTTAAAGCTGTGCAATAGGGCTTTGCTAAATGGTAAACCCAGCCCACTCCTAACTCCTCCCTTAACGCATGTGAAAATGCCTTATAGCATTTTGATAAATGACCCTATTAATTAGATTGGCCCATAGTCCAAGGCATATTGCGGCTGTCCGAACCCCAGCTGGTAAAATTATAAATGCTACCTCAGATATTCTGGCCCGGTTCAGACAATTTTACTCTGACCTATACACTTCTGGCGGATGGGATGCAGAGGCATGCGATCACTTCTGTGCCCACTTTGACCTTCCCTACCTCTCAGAGACACAAAGGGACTGGCTAAATCATCCACTCGGGGTTGAGGAGTTTCAAGTAGCTATCCAGCAGGCTAAGCGTTTTAAAGCCCCGGGCCCAGATGGTTTTAAGGCTGAATTTTATAAGTGTTTGGTAAACCCCTTGGGACCCCTACTGACCCATATGTTTTCAGAGTTAATATGCACAGGTTCTTTCCCAGCACATGTTAACACAGCTCATATTACTCTTATTGCCAAGTCCGGAAAGGACCCGCACTCTTCGGCCTCGTATCGCCCTATATCATTACTTAATTTTGATCAGAAATTAATAGCCAAGATTATGGCAGATCGATTGGCGGTGGTTCTGCCTTCCTTGATTGGCCCGGGCCAAGTGGGCTTTGTCCAAAGCCACTATGCACTGACTAATATTTGCAAAATCTTGGCAGCTATGGCTAAGTGTCAACAAATGGACTCCACCTATCTGATGATTAGTTTTGATGCTGAAAAAGCATTTGATAGGGATATTTTGCAAGCAATGGGGCTTAATGAGTTTTTTTATAATGCTGTTCAAATGCTATATCGTGATTCATCTACCCTTATTGTGGCTAATCGCTCACAATCTGAGACACTTTCTGTTTCCTGGGGTACAAGGCAAGGCTGTCCACTTTCTCCCCTTTTATTTTTGCTGCAGCCTGAGCCCCTTTTATTGGCAATACAGTGTACTCAGACAGTGCAAGGGGTTAAGCTGCAGAAGGATGTGTTTAAGTATGCGGCCTTCGCAGACAAGAAGTTGGTTTTTTTGACAGACCCCGCTCGTTCTCTACCAGCATTAATGCAATTGATTGGGGAAGTTGACCTTTTTTCCGGCCTCTGCCTTAACATGGACAAATCAGAGGCCTTGGCGTTTCCAGACTCTTTACAGGAGAGATGGGTTGGGCTCTTTCCTTTGCAATGGGCTAAGGGGTCCCTTCGTTATTTGGGGATTATGCTTCCCTGTTCTCTGGACCTTTTATATAAATATAATGTTCCACCCCTGATTCAAAATTCTAGGGAAAGGCTGCGTGTTTAGAAAGCCTTGCCTCTTTCATTAGGAGGATGAGTGAACTTGTTTAAGATGGTTCTTCTCCCGAAGTGGCTATATGTTAGGCAAAACGTACCCCTACTCTTACCCGCAAAGATTTGGTGGATTTGGATAAAGCGATCCGCGCCTACTTGTGGAAAGGTGGGAAAGCTAGAATACCCCTGCCTCATTTACGGGAGAAGTGGGAGGAAGGGGGGCTGGGCATGCTGGAGTTGGGGGCATATATAATCTGACTGGGAACCTACGACTTATTAGAGACTGGCTCATGAACCAATCGTCATATGTTAATGTCTCAGATGAGCAAGGATTGGTCACTCCTTTGGATTTGAAATTTGTACTGCAGTCACCCTCGGACAAACTTCCAACCTTTTTGACCCAGTCCCCCTCAATAGCGTCTCCACAGAAAACATGGCAAATGGTCACCAAGATGCTGCAGATACCAAGGACGTGTTCCTATCTGCTACCCATTAGGGGAAACCTGGACTTTCCTCCAGGTTCTCAGACAGTGGGGTTTCGCCTGTGGGAGACTAAAGGTATCACTCAGTTGGTTCATTTTCTTAATGCGGAGGGTCAAATCTTGTCGTACACTGACCTGCAAGTCATGTACCAGTTATAGCTGACCCAGGTATTTCCCTACCTCCAGATTCAACACTATATTAAATCCTTGTCGCCCGACTCCATACATTCCAGGGTTTTTCACTCTCTGGATGCCTTATTCGGGTTTGACAGGTTGCAACCTCCCTCCCTTTCCTTTTATTATAAAAAGCTTAAAAAACTTACCCGACAAGACTCATATTCGGTACTGGTGGATAGATGGAATGGAGATGGGGTGTTTGTTCTTACTGTCCCTATCCTTAGGGCCTGCTTTAAACGAGTGTCCCAATTTGCGGCAGGTATGTACTGTCGGGAAATGCAGTACAAATTTTTACTAAGGGCATATGTGTCAGCTCATATTGTGTACCGCTTCCA
The DNA here is from genome assembly GCF_901001135.1 of Rhinatrema bivittatum. Lineage (NCBI taxonomy): Eukaryota > Metazoa > Chordata > Amphibia > Gymnophiona > Rhinatrematidae > Rhinatrema > Rhinatrema bivittatum. Next base: position 52,148,226 of record NC_042618.1, on the reverse strand, counting down.
AATTACTTCTTCTGATTTGTGTGTTAAGTGTAAGCAAGCTACAGGTACGCTATCTCATTTTTTTTGGGCCTGCCCTCTTATCAGACAGTTTTGGGGTCGTATTGCAAATTACATCAAAAACTTAATGGGAACCTCTCTTCCCTTGTCCCTGTTCATTTTTCTGTTTGAACATTTTCCTCCGTGTTTATTCGTCATGAAAGCTTGTTTAGTGGGGGAAAAATTGATATTGTTGCATTGGAGGGATCCCGATGCTCCTTCTTACTGGGCCTGGCGGAATCATCTTCACCATATGATGCGCATGGAAGAATTGAACTCTCGTTGCTCTCCTCTACATTGCCGGAAGTTCCTATCTATATAGGATCCATACGTTCAGGCCTTATCACACAGATTCAGGAGTTTGATTCTCAGTGCTTGATTGATTGGTTGTTCCTCAGATCTGGACATGACCCTGCTCATATGAGGTGCCAGGGCACAGTAGGGACTTTTAGGTGACTGTTCTTTTTGTATAATGGGGGAGGGGGGGTTGAGATAATCAATTTGTTTTTCATATTCTTTGTTACTTGGCCCGTGGTGTTAAATGTACCAACATCACTGGGCTGTGGATATGTTGTATGTTTTAGTCAAATAATAAAAATGTTTCAAAGTAAAGCAGTCCTGGGGTACTCCCAGCTAGTCAAGTTTTCAGGATATCTGCAATGAACGTGCATGAGAAAAAATTGCTTGCAATAGAGGAAGTGTGTGCACAGCTCTCTTATGCATATTTCAAGGCGGATGTCCTGAAAATCCAACTCGCTGGAGATTCCCCAAGACAGGTTTGGGAACCACTGATCTAAGGCAAAAGAAAGCTAAATCGCATTTTCCTGTGAACACTGAAGGAGAGTATTCAATAATTACCCCAGCCTTAGTGGGCCCACATGCTTTTGGTTCCTTCCCATGCCTCTGAAAAGCAACTTGTCACTAGGACCATTCCTACTGTGTGCTCCTCATTTTCAATTTTGCTTGTCTTTACAAAGATGTGGTAGCTAAATGATGAAGTGCCTTATTCTTTCCCCAGATAACTAACAACTCGAAATTCCTGCATGAAATTAAGATTTTTTTTTTAAAGATCTAGGGCTCAGTATGAGATTCTTTATCATATAGCACCTACCTTTAGAAGCTTCCGTAAGTTTGAAAACTGTACATGATATCCAGAACCAAGGTTTAATGCTCAGAAGATCCACTTAAATATTTTTGAAGATGGTTTTCTAATAAAGGAAATGTAATGAGCTAGTGCATGCATTCTGCTGTGAGTCTCTACCTTATATCTTCATGATCACTATAGAAGAAAATGACCTTTCTTGATTACTTATTCAGGCAGGAAATGAAGTCCCCAACTTGCAGAATCCAACATTTCATCTGTAATTGAATACTATCCTTAGTAATTGAATAGCCTTTGTGTAGCTTCAGATTTTGAAATTTGTGTAGTTTATAGCAATCACTGAGCTGTTTTTTGCCTAATCATTTTTGTCAGCGTAAAATATCCCCATTACAGTTTGAACATTTTCTTGTCAGAACCATCGATTTAATAAATTAGATTTTGAATTACTAGCTAGCCACACATATGCTTAACTGTTCATACTATAATTCAGGCTCTTGGTCAACAGGGGAACTGTGCCTTTAAATAGGTGAAAGATAACAGACAGCTGACTCTGATTCCTGCCCCACCAGACAACTAAGCAATCATTTAATCTGAAAGAGAGGGAGAAGAGGGAGAGCCTGGAAAAAAATAGCAGTTCAAAAGTTCAGAGATGAGCCCATGCCTCCACACACTTGTACAGGATTTGGGCTAGAATGCTTCAGCTCTTTAGATGTCATGGTTTATTTTGTCTTTATTCTCAGACATAGCTGCAACGGTGCGTAACTTCACGCTGTCAGAAATGTAGAAAATGCAATAAACACAGAAATACTCAAATTCCACTTACAACACACACAAAAAAAAAATATATATATATACTTTTATATATAAATCTTTGTGCACTTGAACTAAACCTGGTAATGATTAAAGGATCATCATTTCTGGGGTTGAAACATCGCGTAGCTCACGAATCAACTATAGTGTTTCCACCCCACAATTGTATAATCATTGGTCCAATATCCTTATTTTTGTAAACATTGTTTGAATTATGCATTTAAAAACAGTAACAAACACTTTTATTTATCTTTATCTTGTTCCAATGTCGCCAACACTGTCCCACGCTGATCACAAGATGCTTCATATTCGAATCATATTGTTTCCAATTATACAATTGTGGGCATGGCAACACTATAGTTCCTTTATGAGCTACACAATGTTTCACGCCCAGAAATAATGGTCCTTTAATCATTACCAGGTTTAGTTCGCGTGCACAAAGATTAATGTATGTATAGTTGCAAGTGCATAGGGTGGAAATTGAGTATTTTCTTGGTTTACTTTGTGTCACTATATAGTGCCCATCTTTGTATGCCTTAAAGTGTGGTGTCATATGTTCTATGTAAAGGGGAAAAAGGGGAATATTTCTTTTTAGAAGATCTGGTTTCACCTATATAGGATATCTTAGGTCTTAAGCATAACTAGTTCAGCTCCAAAATGCCTACAGGTACCAGGGTGTAGTGGAATAGCAGCACACAGCCCAGCTTAAGTGTCGTCATGAGTAGAGTCCCGCACCTCCATCCTGTATCTGGCAAGCTGCAATAAATTTCTCGTTCATGCCCAAAGGTGCATTAGGAAACTGCCAGGCCAAAAAACAAGCAAACTTAAGTTTTCATAGTCTGCATGGTATTGTTAACCAGGAAAACTTTGTTACTAACGCTTCAGTGAATTTTGAGTCTGGCTAAGCACACTCTTAAAATAATAGCACGTCTCAAAATTTCCACCACGCTCAGAAAAGGCTCCTCAGTTTTGAAAATCCAGCTCAGTGTATGTTACTTTGGAATACAGGGGACTTCTGTAGGCGAAGTAGCACGCTATCTGCAGAAATCTGTGCGACTGATATGCGCATACTTGCACACAAAGAGGGAGAGGCATCCCAGGAAGTGGAGTCTGGCTGGCACTGGGACTTACATGCATACATTTTTATTTTAAGTAGTATGCACAAAGATTTTCTGGCCAAACTACTCGCATCAACTCGCAGGTGTAATTGTGTGCATGTCTTCTTGCAGGGATAATTTCCAAAGCCGACTTGTATGCATAAATCTGCTTTGAAGATTGGTGTAACTAGTGTGCATATTTGCTAACATACACATGGTATTAGGTTAATTTAAATTCATGAAAGCAGTACAGAGTACATAACTTCTAGGTGGTATATAAACCTTTTACAATCTAAATAAAATAAATATGAGCACAATAAAATGTTTTGAAATTGTCTTATTTAATCTGAAAATTCTCATTAGATAAATGTAGATCTACAGTTTTTATGCAAGCAGTATTTTAACCTTGTTTTCTGCATTCAATAAAATCCAGAAAAATCTGAAGACCACCAAAAAACATTTCATGCAGATTAAGGGGTTCATTTTCAAAAAGGATACACATGCTTAAAACTGGGTTTTACATGTGTAAATGCACCTTATACAGGTAAGTGGGCTTTTGAAAATTGCTACAGTATATGCCATTGAATTGCCCATAGGTTTTACCTACATTAAGTGCACTTTTCAGGTGAAACTTCAAAGAGTTCCGCAAGTAAATGTAACATACTATCATAGCAATTTTCAAAAATCATTTACCTGCATTAAGGGCCAGATTTTATAACATGCGCGCGGGCGTAGATTTGTGCGCGCAACCTGGTGCGCACAGATCTACGCCTGATTTTATAACATGCGTGCGCAGCCGCGTGCATGTTATAAAATCCGGGCTCGGCGCGCACACTTGTGCACCTTGTGCGCGCCGAGCCCTAGGGGAGCCCCGATGGCTTTCCCCGTTCCCTCCAAGGCCGCTCCGAAATCAGAGCGGCCTCGGAGGGAACTTTCCTTCTGCCCCCCCCCCCCCCACCTTTCCCTCCCTTCCCCTATCTAACCCACCCCCCAGCCCTACCTAAACCTCCCCATCTTTATTTTGTGATTTACGCCTGCATCTGGGCAGGTGTAACTTGTGCGTGCCGGCGCGCGAACCCCCGGCATGGCTGCTGTGCCAGAGGCCTTGGTCCCGCCCATGCCCCCGCCCCTTTTTCAAAACCCCAGGACATACGCGCGTCCCGGGACGCGCGCATGGACAGGTTTTCGGGGTTACGCACATAACCCTTTGAAAATCTGCCCCTAAGTGCACATGTAAAACTCAGTTTTAAGTGTGTAAATACTTTTGAAAACCAGGCCCTTTATGTGCGTAAGTGGGCTTCTGAAAATTGCTATAATAGTATGTTACATTTACATGCGTAACGCCTTTGAAAATTCTTTTCCCTGTGAGCAACATCCAGCATGATACCAAGGAGGGTGAAAAATGATATACAGACATATTGCTTTGTTTCTAATGTTCAGTTTGACTGAAAGACCTTTTAGAGCCATTGGGGTCATAGGGAAGCAACCTTTGCAAGCTCTGACAATATGTAAGTGGTGGTTAAAGGGCCAGAAGCTCGCACTTAAGTGGACAGGAATAATAAAATGCTTCCTACCCGGAATGACTATTCCTACTCCTGATTTGGTAGCTCTGGGCTAGGTGGTTATAAAGTTGATTTTGAGGTCTGAAAGGGCAGGCTGATGATGGAAGCATCTTTTGAATACGCCATGGTTCAGTTCTACTGTACAGACACCAAAATACCCAATGACACTCGCAAAAAGAGTGAATCCAAACCTGATGTCAAAAGTAATATTTCCCGTATAAGTCACAGATCACGTAATGTACGTTGCTTGAATTCCTGTGGTAAAATACATCTAGCTATGGAAAACATTTTCTCCCCTACCCATGTATTGCAGACAGAATGCTTCATCAGCATTTCAGTGTTTCCAACCTGTGCAAATACTGGGCCAGATTTTCAAAGGGGTACACGCGTAAGATACGCGCCCAAAACCTGACCCAAACACCCCCTGCGCGCGCCGAACCTATCTCGCATAGGCTTCCGGCGCGCGCAAAGTCCCGGGACACGCGTAAGTCCCGGGGCTTTCCTGGGGGGGCGTGTCAGGGGGTGTGTCGGGGGGGGGGCGTGTCGGGATCCGCGCGTCATTGGGGGACGTGACGCGGCCGGCGCGTCATCCTGGGGCGGGGACGCGGGCGTGGTTTCAGCCTGGGGGGCATGACCGCAGCCTCCGGACCAGCCCCCGGAACGGAACATGGCGCACGGCAGCCGGCCCGGCGCGCGCAAAGTTACACCTGCCTCGAGCAGGCGTAACTTTCGCGACAGAGGTAGGGAGGGGGCAGAAGGAAAGTTCCCTCCAAGGCCGCTCCGATTTCAGAACTGTCTCGGTGGGAACGGAGGCAGGCTGTGCGGCTCGGCGTGCAGGCTGCCGATTTTGGGCAGCCTTGCGCGCGCCGACTCCAGATTTTAATGGATATGTGTGGCTACGCGCGTATGTATTGAAATCCCGCATACTCTTGTTCGCGCCTGGTGCGCGAACAAAAGTACGCGTGTGCGCAGATTTATAAAATCTGCCCCACTATTATTACTAATTCATTTCTGTACCATTTTTATCCAGAGATCAAAAGCCATCTAATAAATGTAGCATTCAATATTATTCCAATGCAATTGTAATTCAGTCGCCAGATAACTGCTACCTATAACAAGCTATATCAAAAGTTTGGCCTGTCCGATGGAGGAACATAGGATACAGTAGAATAAGGGCGATTCTCATAGCCAGTCCTTAAGTTATAGGGTAATTTAGATTTGTCATGAGAAGTAACCTTAGGAAGTTCATGAGCTTTAATAACTCGCTGCAGCAGACTGATGATCTCATGGTCCGGCACGGCTAAGGTGTTTATGTTAAATCCCATCATCCTTGTAATAATTTCTCTAAAGTCAAGGAGCTGCACAGAGCAAAAAAAAAACAAAAAACAAAACACACACATTTCACTTTTAAAAGTACTTTATCACTTTTTTTTTCATTAAAAGAAATGGACTCTCAATGTGCAAAAAAGCGAAGCCATTCTGGAAAGAAGATCTAAATCCATCATGTTTCATAATTATATCATTGCAATACTGTTCAGAACCATTTTTTTAAACCCCAGTGAAGATACCTTCTAATTGCATTTTAAAGAAAGTATTGTTCCTGTTATGTTCTTTCATCAAGAGTGTTTTAAGGCTATTCTTCTGAACGACAGTTCACAGGATTTGTGGGACAAAAACTCTTTTTTTGGATGGGTTATTGAATAAAGTCTCTTAAAACTTCTTGAGCAGCTACCATGTTAACAAAGTTGCAACTAATATGAACCACAACCACTAAAAACTATTTTAATCAGCCTTTTTAGAGTTGCTAAAAAGACCCTAATGATTTGCTTTAATAGCAAGGAAAAAAGGTACCTGTTTTTCTCGTCTTGCTACTTCTTCAAGTGCTCTTTTTGCCGTGTGGAGCTCATTAGTGACTGCTTCTAGCATTTGCTGGCCCCTTGCTTTTTCTTCCCTCGTCTCATGCACCGTATAGTCCAGTTCTGTTTTCAAACTCACCACCTTCTTAGCTGCTTTCTCTTTTATTTTTTCAAGTTTTTCCAAAGAGGCATTGAGTTCTTCTATAGTTTTGCTTTGTGCACTCGTTTTGGTCTAGGAAAAAGAAAAGTTTTGCAAATTAGGGCAGAACCAAAAAAAAATTTTTTAAAAAGTCACTGCATTCTTACATCCTAGTGTGCACTGCAGTAGTTGTTGATTAGTTGCACACGCACAGAGCATGGGCTTCTTCCGTTCAGCCTTGAGTTTGAGCTCTCAATAAGATGCAATCTCACGCAAGGAGCAGGGCTGAGGTGGAGAAGCATTGGTAGATGGAAAGATTAGAAAAGAAAAGCAATTTATTATGGAATTAAGAATACCAAATGAATTGGCATTAGGTACAAATGCCACCTAGCTACAAAGAAAGCCCTTGCACTATTACTCAACCTGGGTCTTGTCAGCCACATGTGGTCCTTTAGGCACCTCAGTGGGGCTCTTCTGCAGCAGAGATCCTACACCAGAATAAACTAAAATAAAAATATAACATGAAACTAAAAAAAAAAGATCTGAAAGTGACTGCTTAAGATCCAGCTATTTGTTAGTCAACTTTTGTTAGCAAATTAAACTATCTGGTTCTTGATTAAGCCAAAATTCTTGTTGGCCTAAACAATGAGAAATATTGAGGTTTTAGAAAAACAATAGCAATTATAAAATAAGATAGTAACAAAGGCCAATATTCAAAAAAAGCTGAGTGCCCAAATTAGTCCACCCAACTGAGGTATCTATATTATGTGCCTGTTTTCAACTGAACGTAAGACTGCTTAATTATTTTCCTAACATGAGCTCCCTAGCGCTGGGAATCAGCGTTGAGCACCTGAACTGTCACCCTGGAAGTTCCTACTGTAGGCACTCAACACACACCAAAAAAAAAATAGATGCCTAAATTTTAAATTTGTTGTCAGATCTAGGCACCTAACTCCTTAATTTACGACTCTAAATCTTTTGAATATTGGCTTCCTAGTAAATGAAAGCAGAATAAGATCAGATTGGCCCATCCAGTCTGCCCAGTTGTGATTCTTCCATTTTTGGTAGATAAACAAGTAAATTCCCATCTCAGCCCAACAACAGCTCAAGTCTTTTACCCGAACTTTCAATCTTTTCCCACCTCTGCCCTCCGTATCAATCCCAAGCATACCCAGATTCTGGGTGTGACAGACACCTGCTTTGGTTAGCATTAAAGCCTGGGTGCATCCTTAGCTAGCTAGGTTAGTGAAGGGGGGGGGGGGGTTACCATATAAATGCAACTCCTCCCTTTAAGGGGGCTGGAATGGACATCCTCCAGAGAGTCAGGGAGCAGTCCTTTATGGTTTGCTAGCAGTTAGGAGGTAATGAAGAACTTTTATGCATGTTAATTTTTCAGGTCCAGTCAGAAGAGCCAGGCAAACCTGCCTGATGAGCCTGATCAGAGTCGGTAGAGTATTTCCTTCTAGTCCACTCACTGGCTGGTTGGGATTTTCCCCCTGGGTTGTTTTTTTTTTTTTTTCCGGGTTTTGACACATGTTCTTGGTAAGAGCCTTGGGAGATCCTGGGTACTACCTAGGTTTAGGGCATGGGTTTCGTGCCCTAAACCTAGGTAGTACCCAGGATCTGCCCGGGTTAGGGAAGGACCTGCCCTTCCATGCCCTCAACGAAGATGGAGGAGGTACTGACCTGCTTCAAGGAAGAACGCCGGTGTTAAGCTTTATTAAAAGGGAAAGGACTTGAGTTTGAGATGCAGGAGGAAGATTTTTTGGCGCTCTCTCCCCTTCCTTCCTGCACTGGAGCAGGGCAAGCTGATTGTGTCCAGAGGATCCCTTCAATCAGGGATCCAGAGATAGTGAGAAAGAATTCAGAGAAAACCGGAGAAGCAAATAGAAGATCGCCTAACCATGAGTACGAGCAAAGCAAAGATCACCGAGGACACCCATCCAGCGTCTTCACCCCCTGGGGAGAGAGAGAGAGAGAGGGATTTTACGCTGTGCAAAAGACTGTAGAGATCATTTTTACCAGCTTGGAAGGGGTTTTCCACCCAGCTAAAGGAAGCCTTCCTTTGCGGCCCGGATGCCGCCATCTTCTAGCAGGTCTGAGGCCTGCCCTCACGCGGCAGAAGCCTTCGGTGCAGCTGGGACCGCCTTCTTCATGGAGCAATTGGTTCAGGAACCAACAAGAGAGGGAGCTATTTTAGATTTAATTCTTAGTGAAACGCAGGATTTGGTGAGAGAGGTAACAGTAGTGGGGCCACTTGGCAACAGTGATCATAACATGATCAAATTTAAACTAATAACTGGAAGGGGGACAATAAGTAAATCTGCAGCTCTAACACTAAACTTTCAAAAGGGAAACTTTGATAAAATGAGGAAAATAGTTAGAAAAAACTGAAAGGTGCAGCTGCAAAGGTTAAAAGTGTTCAACAGGCATGGACATTGTTTAAAAATACAATCCTAGAGGCACAGTCCATATGTATTTCACACATTAAGAAAGGTGGAAAGAAGGCAAAACGATTACAGTCATGGTTAAAAGGTGAGGTGAAAGAGGCTATTTTAGCCAAAAAAAAACCATCCTTCAAAAATTGGAAGAAGGATCCATCTGAAGAAAATAGGATAAAACATAAGCATTGTCAAGTTAAGTGTAAAACATTGATAAGAAAGGTGAAGAGAGAATTTGAAATGAAATTGGCCATAGAGGCAAAAACTCATAATAAAAACTTTTTAAAATATATCCGAAGCAAGAAACCTGTGAGGGAATCGGTTGGACCATTAGATGACCGAGGGGTTAAAGGGGCTCTTAGGGAAGATAAGGCCATTGCAGAATGACTAAATGAATTCTTTGCTTCCGTGTTTACTAATGAGGATGTTGGGGAGATACAAGTTTTGGAGATGGTTTTCAGGGGTGATGAGTCAGACGAACTGAATGAAATCACTGTGAATCTGGAAGATGTAGTAGGCCAGATTCACAAACTAAAGAGTAGCAAATCACCTGGACCGGATGGTATGCATTAGTGTACTGAAGGAACTAAAAAATGAAATTTCTGATCTATTAGTTAGAATTGTAACCTATCATTAAAATCATCCATTGTACCTGAAGACTGGAGGGTGGTCAATGTAACCCCAATATTTAAAAAAGGCTCCAGGGGCAATCCGGGTAACTATAGACCAGTGAGCCTGACTTCAGTGCCGGGAAAAATAGTGGAAACTATTCTAAAGACCAAAATCGTAGAGCATATAGAAAGACATGGTTTAATGGAACACAGTCAACATGTATTTACCCAAGGGAAGTCTTGCCTAACAAATCTGCTTCATTTTTTTGAAGGGATTAATAAACATGTGGATAAAGATGAACCAGTAGATGTAGTGTATTTGGATTTTCAGAAGGCATTTGACAAAGTCCCTCATGAGAGGCTTCTACGAAAACTAAAAAGTCATGGGATACGAGGCGATGTCCTTTCGTGGATTATAAACTGGTTAAAAGACAGGAAACAGAGAGTAGGATTAAATGGTCAATTTTCTCAGTGGAAAAGGGTAAACAGTGGAGTGCCTCAGGGATCTGTACTTGGACCAGTGCTTTTCAATATATATATATATATATAAATGATCTGGAAAGGAATATGACGAATGAGGTTATCAAATTTGCAGATGATAGAGTAGTTAAATCACAAGCAGATTGTGACACATTACAGGAGGATCTTGCAAGGCTGAAGATTGGGCATCCAAATGGCAGATGAAATTTAATGTGGATAAGTGCAAGGTGTTGCATATAGGGAAAAATAACCCTTGCTGTAGTTACATGATGTTAGGTTCCATATTAGGAGCTACCACCCAGGAAAAAGATCTAGGCATCATATTGGATAATACTTTAAAATCATCAGCTCAGTGTGCTGCAGCAGTCAAAAAAGCAAACAGAATGTTAGGAATTATTAGGAAGGGAATAGTTAATAAAACAGAAAATGTCATAATGCCTCTATATCACTCCATGGTGAGACCGCACCTTGAATACGGTGTACAATTCTGGTCTCTGCATCTCAAAAAAGATATAGTTGCTATGAAGAAGGTACAGAGAAGGGCAACCAAATGATAAAGGGGATGGAACAGCTCCCCTATGAGGAAAGGCTGAAGAGGTTAGGGCTGTTCAGCTTGGAGAAGAGATGGATGAGGGGGATATGATAGAGGTCTTTAAGATCATGCGAGGTCTTGAACGTGTAGATGTGACTCGGTTATTTACACTTTCGAAAATAGAAGGACTAGGGGGAATTCCATGAGGTTAGTAAGTAGCACATTTAAGACTAATTGGAGAAAATTCTTCTTCATTGAACGCACAATAAAGCTCTGGAATTTGTTGCTAGAGGATGTGGTTAGTGCAGTTAGTGTAGCTGGGTTCAAAAAAGGTTTGGATAAGTTCTTGGAGGAGAAGTCCATTAATGGCTATTAATCAAATTTACTTAGGGAATAGCCACTGCTATTAATTGCATCAGTGGCATGGGATCTTCTTAGTGTTTGGATAATTGCCAGGTTCTTGTGGCCTGGTTTGGCCTCTGTTGGAAACAGGATGCTGGGCTTGATGGACCCTTGGTCTGACCCAGCATGGCAATTTCTTATGTACATCTGCCAACATTCTTCCTGCCTTGTTCCCATAGCAATAACATTTACATACAATATTCTGCAATGATTTATATGCTCTTTGTTGCAATAAGTCATTCATAACTGTGTGTAGCCTAAGAAACTCTTGTCACATCTGTATCGAAGAATTAGCATTCAAGGCAGATTTGCAGTGCTTTAATTGGGAGTCAAGTAGCAGAATCTAACTGGCTAATTTTAAAAGGAATGCGTTTGTGCCCATAAATGCGCGAACCGGCATGGGAGCAGAGATATGATGCGATTTTATATCGTGCACGCAAGTACTCACATATCATTTTAAATCCCCCTGAGCATGCAATGTTAAGAGGCGTCTCAAGTAAATGTCCCGCGTGTATTTCCACTAGGGCTTTAGAGGCTTTTACGCGTGAATGCAGGCAGATTTTAAAACTGCTCGTGCGAGGGGAAAAAACAGTTTTTCTAATTAGTCCAGCAGTTTGTCCAGCTGATATTGAGGTCTTCAAGACCCTCTGGTTTTTCATCCCGTAAGCATCCCAATTGATCCCGAACCATCACACTGTGCTGAAAGCCCTAAAACTCAAGATCTCTAGACTTGCTCCTCATCAGGACCTGAGCAAAGTTATGCATATAACACACGGACGCGCGCCATGGTCGGCTTTTTTGAAATTCGGAGTTACTTGCTAAGTCTTAGCCCCACCCCAGAACACCATGCCCTGCCCCTCTCCCATCCCCTTATTCTTGACGCTTGGATGGGTGTCTACGCACGTACTTCACAGATTCTTAACATTTACGTTGCCCACACGCAGCCTGACCCCGCTGCCTTTCAGGTGGCAGCAATCCCGAAAAGTGTTCCAAAAAGAATAAATGTTCACATGGTTATACCCCTGACCCCTCCTGAAACCACTCCATTTAAAAGAAAATTATCCCCCTGCCCAACCAACTCCCCCCCTTTAAAGTAACACCTCACCCCTGTTCCCCTTGTCAAAATCAACATCTCTGGGATTCTAGTGTCCCTTCCCTCATCCCCAACCAAAAATGAAAACCCTGGTGGATCCCCAACCCATCCTCCTCCATTCCTCAATTTATTATCACTGATGTTCAATGGCGACCTGGAGCGCCCCCCAAACTCTGGACTTACTCAATGCCATTTTGAAAATGGTGTCAACCTGATTTTGCCCCCATGATGTGATAGGGGCAAAGGCAGGTCGACACCATTACTGATTATTTGCATGCACGGTATTTAGGTTAATTTATGCATGTAAAAAAAGTCAGCTCATTTCAATAAGGGGAGGAAACATGGAAGAATAACCCGCGATACTACACGACAGCACCATGTGCTGTTTAACGCACAATATCGCCTTCTCGCGGTTTAGAAAATCTACCGGTTACTTTGCTCAACACCTAAATTAGGTGTATAAATTTAGGTGCTTATTCCTTCCTGAATATCAGCCTCAAAGTGTCTCTGGTTGCTGCTCTGGAACTAAGTGCTTCCTGAATATTAAAATACAAAGCAAAATGTTTCAATTTAACATATTACTATACTCACCCTGAGATCAGTTATATCTGCAAGCTTGGCTGTCATATTTTGTTTGGCAATTTTTATGTCACCAAGTTTCCCTTGAAGTTGCTCAACCTTTTTCTCCAGTTTGCGAACAGTCAAGCTCTGCGCATCATCTGCACTCAGCAAGGCCTGGTGCTCTTTTTCTCTTTCAAGCTGTTTGATTTTTTTTTCTAGCTGTTCCAGCTGTGAATTCTTAAGCTCCAGTTTTTCCTTCAGAGAGTTTACCTGTATGGAAAGAAGTTCACTTTACATGAAAGCAGATCTCTCCTTGTGTATGCTTCACACAGGGTCAGAGCTTTAATGCTATTTTTAACATCCACTCCTTCCCCAAATTAATGGTGGACTGTAATGGAATGTACCTTGCCAGTTTGAAACCTCTGGAAAATATCAGAGGCAGCAAAGGGAATCTTGTTCCCATCCCCCATAGGTGCAGGTGGCAGGAGCTGGGCCAGGGAACAGGCAGAAAGAGAGAAGAGACACGGGTTGGAATTTACTGACGGGCAGGGGCTGATATCCTCCCATGCCCCAGCCATGAGCTGAAAGGCAAAAACCTGAAGCCAGGAGGAGACTCAGGATGGTCTAGCTGAGAAAACAAGAGAATGGTAATTGAAAGGGACTGCCTGAAGTAAGTGAGAGACTGTTTTGTTTTCCTTACTGAACTGAACTGAAGTGAGGGAATCTCTCAAAGGTGTGGCTAGGGCCTCAGCTTTAGTACATGAACTGTGAAGGAGAAACAGATTGGGACAATTTTGGGGTTTTTTTCCTCTTTCTCTTGTGTTTTCCTGATATCTGAGTTGAGCTTTTGAGGGCCTGACACAAGCCCATCTAGCTTGTGAGGGATAGGGTTGCCAACTGGCTTCAGATTTTCAGGACAGGTTAATCCAGTCCTGGTTTATCCTACTGCATGCAGGGTCTTGTAGTTCTGACTTCCCTATTGCATTTCCTTAGAACAGCAAGATTACAAGTCCCTGCATGCAATGGGATAAAACCAGGACTCGATCAACCTGTCCTGAAAATCTGGAGCCAGTTGGCAACCCTAGTGAGGAACTGCAAGAGAGTAACTGGCCAGGGCCTGCTTTCCTATCCTATGAATTGGGGTGGTTCAAGACGCCATGAAACGGAGTGAGGGTAACCTCCACATATGCTATTCTGAAGACTCGGCCTATGGCTAACGAAAGGTTTGTCTTAAGTGACACCAACTCACCAAGATGACCACTGGGGTGTTGAACTCTCCAGAGGACCAAAAAGAGTTACTTTACTGTAAAACTGCACTTCCAGAGTAAGTAATGGAAAATTATCTGTACAATAAATAATTTCAAACTTAAAAGATCTTTGTCCTGAAGACTGATTAAGAAGAAATGTTAGCTGTCTGGAGGAGGGAAATTCGTGTATTTCTTATTGAGCCAGCACAGTAAAAAAGCTAATTATACAGAAATTTGTAATAAAGCCAGCCAGTGGTTTGAAAAAAAAAAAAGGCAAGCATTTAAAAAGAACTGTTTGCAGTACAAGGAAACAGGGATTTCAGCCTGCTACAGAAGGTTTGCATTGAACAGAAATCGTTAAAGACTGCCTTGCATTTGAATGAGCCTCTCACGCCCACAGTGTGAGAAGAACCAAGCATAAAAAACCCTAAATTGTAAAGATTTACACTTCGGAACTAACTTTCAGGCCGATACAGTACAGTGTACAGACGCGCGCTTTCCCTGTATTGTTTCCCTGTATCGTTTTTACTGTATCGGCCTGTTTGTGTCTGCAAGGTATTTAAGAAGCAAACGCAGATTTAAAAGTCAGCCCAAACTGTAAACAAGGAATACTAGGAGCAGTAAGGAAGCATTTGGCTTTGTGTAATTTGAGCTCTCGGCGGGAAAAAATCTAAGGCAACTCCTGCCATTTATAATTTAATATTTTTATTGAATTATAACATCTTTTCACAAATGCAATAATCAAGAAAAGTAAAGAAGTTTAAATAACAAAAAAGGTAATTTCACATATATCATATTACATAACATTCCTAGTCCACATCAAGGGTAGGAAGGGGGTTTCCCATTGCTATTGCATGCCTATTCCTTATGCAACCCTAAATCCTAACAAAACATTATTCCTATTGTGGAGTTTTATCCCTTAAGAATCTTTCCAGGTGGGTAGGATCAGTAAAGATAAATTTATTAGTCTGAAAAGTTATTAGGCATTTACAAGGAAATTTTAGAAAATAACTGGCCCCTATATCAAGAGCCTGTTTCCTCAAATTTAGAAATTGTTTCCTACGTGCTTGAGTAGCACGGGAAACATCTGGGAAAATTTGGACTTTATGCCCACAAAAATTAAGAACTCCTGCCATTTAAACAAAGGATTTAACAACTGTACTTAAGTCCATTCAAGTTTCCCTGGGCCGAGAAACTCACCCCTCCCTCCTACCACTGCTATAGGCAGAGGGCAATCTGTTGTCATAGCAACAGGAGCTCTGCTGACTTTACTGACTGAGCAGTAAAGGACTAACAACAAAGAACTGAATAATTGTGACGATTTCATTAAGAATTATTAAAGGGTTCTGAAGCAAAACACTGGTGAGTGTGTAGAATCGAACTGAATAAAAAAGACTGAATTCAAGTGAGCACAAACCACTTGGGAGATCGAGATTGAAAGGACAGAGTGAAAGCTGCTCTGCTCCTCCCCAGTCCTTTTGTTACACATCTTGCCGCCAAAAAAGGGCAGAAGCCCTTCCCTCTCCCCTGCCAGGCTTCAGCAGCAGGAAGCAAAGAGCAATCACTAAAAGACAAACTTCTGAAGTGTTAATTACCAAGAGCCACACCACATAGAACAGCTGCAGCTTCATTTCCAAACCTATCAGCTCATCACAGAAGAGTATCTCGAGTTCTTGACATGAACTAACAATGCAGAAAGCCTTGAAGAAAAGGGCTGCCAACAGAACTTGTACCAAATACGCCAAGAAATGGTAATGGACACCATAACAGTGCAGACGTAGATCACCCAACAAGCGAGACCGGCTCTCAGCAGTCTCGCACCTCCAAGTGTACATCGAGGTCCGCAAAGTCACGCTGGTCAAGGCACTCGAGCCACTCTCAACTCAGCTCTATCATCCTCCAAAAGAAAGCAAAGTCTGAAGCAGCTATGACACGCATGCAATACATTGAACAAGAAGCAGCCCTTAAAAAGGAAGAGCTCAGAATAGAAGAACAGCAAAAATCCGCTGCTGCTACAGCTGCTGCCCAGGTACGCAGAAAGGCAGAAGGGCCCCAGCTGAACACCCCGAGCCTAAACAGGAGACAGTTGACCAAAGACAACCCGAGCCAATGCACAACAAGAGTGATGTGCATAGTCAAACACAGGACATCCGCCCAGCAAGGCCTGCTACCTTTCAGGACGAGTCTTCAGAAAGCAAGACTCGTCCTGAAAGGCAAGGTACATGACCCACCGAGAATTCATAACCGTAGGGCTCTACATGTTCAATGACTGCCCTAAGAGTTACAGGGCATGGAAATCTGACTTCCAAGATGCTGTGAAGGATCTGAGACTGACCCTGAAGGAAGAGATGAACTTGATGATGAAATGGTTGGGACATGAATCGGCCAAACACGTGACAAGATTAAAAGACGTCCACCTAGATGATCCTCCTACAGCCCTAAAAGAGGTGTGGGAGAGACTTGAGCGATACTATGGGGACCCAGTTGCCATAGAGAATGCGTGGTTCAAGGAAATGGAAAACTTTCCAGAAATATCCAGAAAGGATAACTGAAAGTTACAAGAATTGGGAGATCTCTTCCAAGAGGTGGAGACAGCGAAGGCTAAACTAATTTATCCGGGTCTCAACCCTTTGGACACATCACGAGGCACGAACACCATCATAAATAAATTGCCAAGTGATATACAAGATAAATGGGCATCTCATGGTGCACAGTACAAAGAGGATAACAAAGAGTACTCACCTTTCCATGTCTTCGCAAAGTTCATACGAGACTTAGCAAGGCGCAGGAATGATCCTAGCTTCTCATACAGCACACATGAGAGACCCAGAATCAGCCACCGAGTGGGGGAAAGGCCAACCAAGGAGCATGGCGGCAGCAGGAAGCCCATTTCTGTACACAAAACAGAAGTGTCGCCTACGGCATCTACATCAGATCAACTTCCCAATATGGATAGGACAGAGAATCCAGACCGGCATTGCCCCATACACAAAAAACCTCACCCACTCTTTCAAAGGGAAACCTTTGAAAGAGCACAAAGTACTGTTGAAAAAGTACAGAATTTGCTACCGGTGCTGTTCTTCATTTAACCACATGGCTAAGGACTGTGAAATAGCCATTAAGTGTTCAGAGTGTGGGAGTGACCAACACGATAGCGCCCTGCACCCTAATGGAACAAGATTTCACCCTTTGGGAACCTTACACCCCTGCCCAGACCACGGCGGGGAGGAGAAGGATGAGCAAATACCAGAACCTGAAGTGTTCCCCAAATACACACAAGTATATGGGAGAAACAGCGACGGGAAATCCTGCACAAAAATATGCTTGGCCAGAGTATATCCCAAACAGTCACCTGAGAAGGCAGTCAAAATGTATGTCATCATAGATGAGCAGAGCAGAGCAACAGATCCCTGGCAAGGCTGGAATTCTTCGACTTGTTTGACATCTGTCAACACTACTCTCCGTACAACCACAAAACCTGCTCAGGACTCACCCGTGTGACAGGGAGGAGAGCAGGCGGATATGTGATAGAAACGATAGATGGCAGCAACAAGTCAAACTTGCCCACGTTCATTGAGTGCAACCAGATGCCTGACAACAGAGTTGAGATTCCCACACCAGAAGCCACTCGGTACTATTCTCATCTAAAGTCCATAATGCACCAGCTCCCACCACTAGACCCGGAAGCAGAAATCCTGCTGCTATTGGGTAAAGACGCACCAGCACCGACCAAGGTCTTGGAGATGCGTGATGGCCCAACAGCCGGTCCCTACACTTACCGACTCACCTTGGGATGGGTGATAGTCGGCGAAGTCGGCTTGAAGTGAACAAGGAGACCAAGCGTTCAGGCATACACCACAAATGTCTCAGAGGATAGAAATCCTACCCTATTTGAACCATGTCCTAATCACCTAAGCACCAAGGAGATCCTAAGCTGTGAAGAACCGAATCTCAATTCAGCTACCAGTCGGATCGCCCCCCCATTAGATGCAGAGGAACATCTAGAGGACCTAGTGCTTCAAGTCACCAAGGATTACGACAAACCTACCCTTTCGGTAGGGAATAATAGTCCATCGCCTGCAGTGGCCACGCCCGGGCTCAGAAGGACAGCCCAAGAAGGGGATAAAGAGTACGACGCAGATGCCAGACGCCTCGTGGAAAAGGACTTCTACGTAGATGATGAGCTAAGGTCCTTACCTACTGCAGAGGAAGCAATACTGACAAGCGCCAGTCTAAGGCTTCACAAAATAGTTTCTGACAGTCCTGAAGTAACGAAGGCAACTCCTTCAGATGATCATGCCAGAGATTCAGAGAACTCGGACCTGAGAGTGGACACACCTCCTCTCCAACAGAGCCTTGGGTTAAATTGGGATCCAAAGAGTGACGTCTTCACGTCCCAAGTCTCGACCCAAGGTGAACCGTACACTCACAGAGGTGCCCCGTCCACAGTCAACAGCCTGCACGATCCACTGGGGTTTGTGACTCCAGCCACGATACAAGGAAGAGCCTTGTTAAGAGAGCTTTCATCAAGTGCTACCGAGTGGGACACCCCACTACCTCAAGCAAGGAAGCCAGAATGGGAAAAGTGGAAGAGCCCCCTAAAAGCACTCGAATAGTTCCACATACCACGCACCCACATTCCAACACCACTCAATATGGCCAACCGCAAGGAGATCTGCATCTTCTCGGACACATCAATGAAGGCCGTAGCTGCGGTAGGCTTTTTGAGAGCGACAGACGCAGAAAGAACAGTCGTGGAGACTTCATTTTCGGCAAAGCCAAGCTAGCACCACAGCCTAACAACACCATATCACGTTGAGAATTGTGTGGAGCGGTGCTAGCAGTGGAAACAGTGGAGTTAACGACAGCCAAAATGGACATTTGAATTGATGCCGTCCGTCTTCACATGGACAGCAAAGTCATACTGAGCTACATCTACAACCAGACAAGAATGTTCCATGTATCTGCTCAGCTCTGGGGTTCAGCCACCCAGACCCGCTCCGACTGTGGAACCGACTTCATAGGGACCTGTAAAGAGTTGAGCATTACATCTGTCATGCCTTTAATGCAAAAGACTATTAACATTCCTGTGCTACACGGAAACGTGACGGCGGGGAGCTCCACAAGTAACAAGTCCAACATCTTGCCAACTCCTTTTGGATCCATCGGAAGAAAGAGTACTTGCCGACTCTCCAGCATTGAAGCAAAAGGCAATCCAAGATCTTCTACAGGCCCATCAATGGGGTGGTACTCCTCAGACCACATGAAGAAACTTGAACTTTGTGGACCATTGTCCACACCAAAGACTCTTTCTCTCTTTGTGTTGTCTGTCTTTCGTTTCAGCTTGGTGAAACCCCGTGACGAAGACATCACCTATCGCCTGGACGACCGAGATGATTGGGAACTCCCTCGAACATCGAAAGACCCAGTTACAATGGACTTTGCATTGTTGCATAATGATATAAGATCTGATATAGTGGTATCTTGCGATACCAGACAGGGAATGTTCTGTCCCCAGCAGTGGGTACATGTGGGCATCTGTATATACTTTGCAGTTTAACTATGTCTAGTGCAGTCCTTATTTGTATCCCATGATAAAAGCCTGTGAGCCCTGCCTTTAAGGGGAGCTTTGCCTTTAAGAGAAACTCCCTCCCCCCTGCTTCTCTCATTGGGAAGGGTCTGCATGCTCTCTCAAGCTAACTTGAGTCTTCTTAAGTGCCTTATTGACTCAAGGAACTGCCCTTCATGCTCCCCCCCCTGCGTCACATGGATCCTAGGCTCGCTACCATTGGATCTCACCCTCTAGCCCCAGCTTGTGGGGACGTTTCCTGTAATCACTCTCCAAGGACTTTTAGTCAGTCTAAGCCAAGCGGCTTCAAAGCCAGAAGTGCCTGCGACCTCTGTAATACAATTAGCTTTTTTACATTTCTTCTTATCGTTTTAATTCTAAAGATAAATCAGCTTCAGAACCCCTTGTCTTCTCACCCTGCAACCCAAGAAACTCCATCTCCCTTCTCCTGCCTACCTCCAGCTACAAAGATCTCTGCCTGAGGCATATGCATTTGGAATGCGAATAATTGTAAGTAATGGAAAATTATCTGTACAATAAATAAATTCAAACTTAAAAGATCTTTGTCCTGAAGACTGATTAAGAAGAAATGTTATCTGTCTGGAGGAGGGAATTTCGTGTATTTCTTATTGAGCCAGCATGGATGTGGTTAGTGCAGTTAGTGTAGCTGGTTTCAAAAAAGGTTTGGATAATTTCTTGGAGGAGAAGTCCATTAACTGCTATTAATCAAGTTTATGTAGGGAATAGCCACTGCTATTAATTGCATCAGTAGCATGGGATCTTCTTAGTGCTTGGGTAATTGCCAGGTTCTTGTGGCCTGGTTTGGTCTCTGGTGGCAATTTTTTATGTTCAAGTAAGAAAAGAACCGTAGAGAAATTCTTATAAGCATTATTTTCTGAGTTTAATGGGAAACTTTTTTTTTTAAATTTTGGGCTAGATCCATAAGTTTTATGGAGGTCAATATTCAAAGCCATTTAGATAGCTAATTCACATGTTATCTACCTAAATGGCAAGTTCTGAATATTCATCTTCGTTATCTGGCTAAAAGTTAGTCGGATAAGTCATTATCCAGTTAAGATTTAGCCAAATAAGAAAGGGGCATTTTAGGGGGTTTCCTGGGGTGAGGTTATTAAAATAACTTGTCTGGCTAACTCCAATTTTTGGAGTTAGCCAGATAATTTATTTGGCTAACTTTAGACATGCCTGCTGCCAGGTCTAAAGTTACCTGGCCCCGAGTGGCTGGATAACTTCAGTCTTTACTGGCTATATTCAAAAGAATGTAGCCGGTTAAGCGCCAAACTGCATTTAAAAAAAAAAAATTAAAATGTTGCAGGCCTAGTGGTCCTATCACTGCCCCCCCCCCCCCCCCCAACACACACACACGCACAAAATCAAGGCCCTGCCGGGTCAAGTTCAGGCCCTCCCTTCCAGTATTTTAGATGTGAAAGATCTTCAGCCTGGATCATGGTAGCTGCCCATCATGTCCCCCGCCCGGTGCTTCTAAGGTTGCTAGGGGAGTTATGCTGTACGTGTATTGCTTCCAGAGTGGTATCTCTAGCAACCATAGAAGTGCTGGGCTCTGGGACCCAGTGATCCCAGCTGAAGATCTTTCATATCTAAGGTACTGGAAGGGTGGGAGGGAGTTGTACAGCAAGGCAATTTGTGGCATATTTTTGACTGGATCAGAAATCAGGTGTGAGGGGAAGCTGCACTGGCCTTTTAATATTAACTTTGCAAAGACTTTTGAGGGGGGTCTGAGGAGGGGAAGAGTTCTGGACTTGGCCCAGCAGGCCCTGGATTCAGTGCTCTTGTGTGTGTGTTGGAGGGGGAAGTTATGAGGCCAATAGGCTCACAACATTTTTTTAATGCAGCTCAGCACATAAGTGGCTATTTTCTTCTGAATATAGTTAATACAGCAGAGTTGCTTACCTGTAACAGGTGGACAGCGGGATATCAGCGCTCACACATGGGTGGTATCATCAGATGGAGCCCAGCACGGATTCGGGAAGTAATGTGTACACAGACAAAGTATATACATAAGTAATTTTATAAGGACAAAAAGCACTAAAAACAATACTCTGTGCGTGAATCATATCTAGCTGGTCAAGTGCTAGTGTAAAATCTCTGGTAGGTCACAAATTCCATAAATAGCAGGGGACCAGAACTTTGCAAACCACAGCCAAAGGGGTTTTTTTTCAAATACTGGGCTACTGTAACTTTTTTGTTTCTGAATCTTACAAAATAACGCCCCGTCAATGGCTCATCTCTGAACAGCTAATAACCTTAAGGGGCCTATGTACTAAGCATTTTTCCCCAAAGACGTAAAATAGGAAAAAACCCTTTAATACAGTGGTCCCCGACCTTGTCCTGGGGGCCCACCAGCCAGTCGGGTTTTCAGGATATCCACCATGAATATGCATGAGATAGATTAGCATGCACTGCTTCCATAGCATGCAGATTTATCTCATGCATATTCATGGTGGATATCCTGAAAACCCGACTGGCTGGTGGGCCCCCAGGACAGCGTTGGGGACCACTGCTTTAATATATCAGGCCCCATGATCTCAGCTTAGGGAATTTAAGTGACTTGCTCAAGGTCACAGTGAATAGTGAACGTTCCTGTCTTGCCCTCTTAAGGTTCTAGTCATTTTGAGTCACCAAAGTGAAGATTTAAGACTGACCTTCTTCTGCAGGTTGTAGATGAGAGCCTTGCTTTCACTAAGACATTCTTTATCCAGTGTACTTAGCTCTTCGGCGGTGTCCAAGAGTAATTCGTACTGGGACTGGAGACTTCCTGTTGAAATATTTTGATGTATCTTTAGTTTCTCTGCCAACTGCTGTAAAAATCTCATGAGCTGTAGAGGAAAAAGTGGTATTATATTGTAATGACTTACATTTCTTTATATT
This sequence comes from Rhinatrema bivittatum, assembly GCF_901001135.1. Taxonomy (NCBI): domain Eukaryota; kingdom Metazoa; phylum Chordata; class Amphibia; order Gymnophiona; family Rhinatrematidae; genus Rhinatrema; species Rhinatrema bivittatum. The sequence continues at coordinate 52,125,781 of NC_042618.1, read as the reverse complement.
CAAGGTTTTAAAAGCGCATCAGCTACAGCAAAGGAGTCAAATTTCCGTTTTTAGGCTTATTTTTTTTTCTGGCATGCCATCCTTGACATTTTAGCTGATTTCAATACTTTTGCAACACTAGCCATAAATAACAAAAACCGCAGTTTTAAGCTGGCCATGTTTTTTAACATACTTTTGTTGGCACCTTTCCTTTCCTTTCGGGTTTGAGTGATGCAAAAACACAAATGTTATCAGATTTAATGGGCATTTGAAACTGTATTACAGATGAATGTAGTAAGTAATTGGTTTATGCTGCATAAAGAAAAGTAAACCAGAATATATGCTTCATAGAAAGCTCTCAAGTGAGCTCTGCATCCAAGCCATTTTGGGTCCTGATCGTAGAGCTAAGCAAATCTGTGTCTGATGAGTGCAGACAATGGGTCTTCAGAGCACACTAGGTGCTACGAGATGTGGCAAGAATGCTTTCCTACTGGCACTTTTTCCTCTGAGTTGGCATATAGCTAACACGCCAGTGTGGTGTTAGCGGACACTGTGCCGCTGAATCTACCATCCTTCAAGTGACATGTTAAAGTGAGATTCTGTCTGCTCTAAATTTGATTACATTCCTTACAGAGCAAACCATCAAGGCAAGGAACAAACAAATCATATAAAATGTCAAATGCAGACGTAGGCAATCAGGGAGGGCTGTAGGTGTTCCCCTCATTTTACATCTAAAACAAAATCCCTCTCTCATTCGGGTCCCTAACAAAGAAGAAAACTTTGGTCATATAAGTTCCAGTCCCCCCATTGTGGGTGTAGCCGACAGCCAGTCTGGTTACCAGTCAGACAGTGAAACTTTTGAGAAAGATAATTAGAGGAAGATGCATGTGATGCAGCCCCTCCCTCTGAGGGTGCTGGGATGGACATTCCCCTCATGTACAGAGAGCTTGGCAAGGGGGGGGGGGGGCAGTATAGTTTGCTGTTTTGGAGGAAGGTTGGAGAGTTTTCCCTTGGTTGATTTTTGGCCTACCTGGAGGCCTGGCTCCATCCTGTCTAGGACCCTTTGGGATGGGTCAAGGACTCCACTGTTGCAACCCTCTCCATAGGTTGTCCTGGGACTAATTTTAGGGATTTTGGACTTTTGCTGGATAGGAGCCTTGTGAGACACATGGGCCTTTCCTGGATTCAGGGCATGAGGAACCCTGTGTTTGGGATGCCTTGGACAGAGAAGACCTGCCCTTCAGAGGTGGTGTCCCGCTGCAAGGAACAACTCTGGTGTTCGTATTTTTTGGGGACAAGAAAGACTTTTGGTTAGTTGCCCAGGAGAAAGATTGTTGCCCTCTTTCATGCTTGGAGCGAAAAACAGCCCAAGCCGCTGTTTAGACACAGGATCCCACCCAACTGGGATCCCCACAGGAAAAAGTATGAGAAAAAGAACAAGAGTGAAGATCTGCTAACTGTGAGTAAGTATTTATTTATATCTTTGAGAACACCCATCTGGGGACTTCACCTGGGGTGAGAGAGGTTTGGACTCTCTATGTAAGGACAGGATTTTGGCCACCTTTGAAAGGGGTTTCCCGGCCAGCTTAGGGTTACCTTACCCAAAGTACCTCCATTCCAACTAATGCAGGAGGATGGATGGATCCTTTGCCAGCAAGCAAGACTCCTGCACAAATAGAGGTAGAAACTAGGGATGTGCAAACAAAATTCAAAAGCATGATGAATAAGGGCAATTTGTTCCATTTGAGGGGCCCCGAAACAAATCGGGGCCACCCGAATGAAACGAACCTTATTCATTGCATTTGTTTGAAAATGCATCAGGCCTAAGGCTAGGCCCGAAGCCAAGGCCTCGCCTAGGGCATAGGCCAAGGGTCAAAGTATGGGCTGCAGCCTAAGCCCGAGCATAATGCCAGGGTCTTGCCCTAGGCCCGCCAATGCCGGGGACTCGGCTAAGACCCGAAAAAGGTCTTACCCAGTGGTTCTCAACCCTGTCCTAGGGACCCCCCCAGCCAGTCGGGTTTTCAGGATATCCACAATGAATATGCATGAGAGAAAATTTGCATACACTGCATCCATAACATGCAAATTTTCTCTCATGCATATTCATTGTGGATATCCTGAAAACCCGACTGGCTGGGGGGGTCCCTAGGACAGGGTTGAGAACCTATTCCATCGGGTATCTGATGGCAAGGTCGGGCCTCGGCCTGGACCCAGGCCCGATGCCGTGACCCAACCCAGAGGCTGGGTCGCAACACCTGGGCCTCAGCCTAGGCAGGAGTCCTGACCGAGGCCTGATGCCATGACCCCACCCGGGCCAGGTCCTGATGCCAGGGCGGCAGCCCAGACCCAGACCTGCGTCAGTCCTGGGTCCGGGCCAAGGCCCCAGTGTCGGGACCAGGCCTTCAGGCCTAATCCTAGCTGGCAGATCCCAAACGGACTGGGTAAGTGGGGGCTAGGGGAGATCCTGGCCCCAGCATTTTTTCCGGGAGGGTGGGAGGCTTCACTTTTGTTTTTTGGCCATTTTGGGGATTGTGTTATTTTTTTTAATTGCTTGATTTGTGTTTTTTTTTTCACACAAATAAAACAAATCAAGCAATCCATGAACCAAAACTTGTGTGGAAAAAACTCCCGAAAATGAATCGAACAACAAAAATGAATTTTTTTTTCTTCTGCACATCCCTAGTAGAGACTGTAAACCAAAGAGAAATACTGAGGCAAATGCCCACCTCCTGAAAAACCCCAGCTACTTCCTAGAAGCCTTCTTACTTGCTTTCTCTCAATGTTATAGCCATCTTTGAGCAAGTCGTCCGAAGCCAGCTTCCCTTTCAGATGTCTCAGGGAGTCCCTGTGCTCTTGCAGCGTTTCCTCAGTTTTATAAGACTTGCTCAGGGCTTCCTGATACAGCTCCTGCTGCTGCTCCAGCTGCTTCATTAGCACAGTTACTTTCTTCTGAAGATCCTCGGTTGTCTGTGGGATAAAGCATTACCCTAGCAGGTTAGAACGTTTCCTGCAATAATTCTGCCCGCAGATATCCAAACCATGAAACCAGACCGCAAAATTACATTTTCAGCTGTTTCATACAAATTAACAAGTCCATTTAAAACGGTTTAGACTCTTAACTTTGCGAGTTAGACTGGTACCCAGATTGATACCTAATGAAAACTGGCTAGGGCTGAATTCCCAAATTTAGCCTTCAGTTTTCACTAGGCACCTAAATTTAAGCCTTAAAAAGTGGGCAGGTTAGATCATGGGTAGTAAGATAGGCAACTAGGTGTTTAAATATGGGTGAATAATTAGCAGGCCTACGTTTAGGTGCCTCTGTTTCAGGTACCTAAAGTTAGGAGAATTTTCAACCTAAAAACCAAAGTGCCAAAGTCAGGTACTTATGTGTGGGGTTTTTTAAATAATAATTGGCCTCCACACATTTTTCCCCTGCACACAGAATGGGAGAAAAGCCTTAGCAAATCTGGGCCACATGCTTACTATCAAAGATTCATTTTTATCACCACCTCGAACCACTTTGATCAAACTTTTCCATATTTAAGACAGAACCTGCTTTCATCCTTTTGGTGCTCAGAGAAGAATAAATGGTATGAGCAAAATGGAAAAAACAATTTGCTAATTCTATTGTAGTGAGTCACCTCGCATTTTGCCCTTCTGTGAGCTCCACTGATTTAGCCACATTTCATGTTGCTGTTATTACTAATAAGCTCTGTTTCAGCCTTGTGTCATGAATCATCTCTCTAAAGTATCGCTACAGTGACTGGTAGCCACTTTTATTTAGTTAGGGATGGATTACTGTCTCCGTCTCCGGAAACAGCACCAACAGTTCAGAATTTTCTCATCAAAATGTCAAATGCAGCTTATCTCTGTCACGCAGGAAATGGACTTCTGTGGGGAAAGGTGTGCTTCACCCACATAAATGACCCTTTAGAAATCTGTGCAACCGTCACGTGTGTAAAATTACATGCATGCTGTATGTGTATATTTTTACACACAAAGGGGAGAGGCGTTTGGGGGGGGGGGGGGGGACCAGAGTCTGGGCAGGCTCTGGGACTTACATACTGTTTTGATTTTTAAAAAATACAAGTATAAATTCTCTTGGCAAAACTACATGCACCAAATATCATATTGAAATAGACCTGCCAGGACAATTTGAAACTTGGTGTAACCTGTGTGCCCATTTGATTTCTAACATGCACAATGTTACAAAATGACTCTCTAAGAGAGGTCCTGTCATCTATCTCAGTATATTTTGCAACTAGGAAACAGTGTCCCCATAGTCAGTTGTTAATAAAATCTCTGCCCTGGGACAGGAGGTGTAGGTGGTTGTAGAAATGAACAAGTCTGGAGGCTCATGAGTTTAAACTCCCATTCATTCTGACAGGTCTTAGGCAAATCACTTAATACATGTGCCTCTGATGACCTCACTGGGTAGGGATAACAATTTTTACAACGTTGTAGCCACTGCTCTCTGTCCCCTTTACAAGCTACAGGGGCACCAGTACCATTAGCCAGACTTTCTATCAGAAAGAGGGCAATGCATATCTTTCTGAAGTTTGGTATTTGCAGACCACACTGAAATCCTGCTTCCATAAAAGGCAGTATACAAATCCAAATTATCATCCAGTCTTTTAGTCTGCCACAACCACACAGCTGCGCGCAGCCACTTCTCCTGGGCGCTCGATGGCATGAACATGCTAGGGAATTGCAAATTATCCATTGCAAGTCCCTTTTAGCGCGCCAGCTCGTTAGAATATTAGATTAAGTGCCCAACAGAGGGGATGTGCGCACATTCAAAAAGTGTGCATCCAGGCTGGATGCAAGTTTTTTGCATGCATGATATTGCATCGGCCCCAGTGTGCTCTCCCAGGAAGGGAAATGGTGGTATAACCTATCCAGCAACTATGGGGAAAAATATTTAACATAGTAAATGACAGCAGAAAAAGATCCAAGAGGTCCATCCAGTCTGCCCAGCAAGCTTTATTTATTCATTCTTTACATTTATTTATTTTTAATCTGTTAAGGGCAGTTACTGTGGTTCTGTGCAGGTTACCTCTATGCCTTCTGTTGAGGGTAGTAAGGGAAGTAACTGCTGCTCCATGCACGTTACCTCAGTGCAGGTTACCTCTTATCTTCATTTCCATCTTTTAGCCACTAGGGATCCTCTGTGTTTATCCCAAGCTCTTTTGAATTCCATTATTTATTTAGTTGTTTTATATACCGTCATTCCAAAATCAGATCACAACAGTTTACAATATTGTCTTATGGTTGCTAGGTCAACATTCCCATTCTGTTTCAATGCTCATATTCTAGGTCGATATAACAGCATGTACATTTTCTAGCAAATATATTTCTAGGTTGATTTTATACAATATCTAGTTCAGTGGTTCCCATCCCTGTCCTGGGGACCCCCCAGCCAGTGGGTTTTCAGGATATCCACAATGAATATGCATAAGAGAAAATGTATGCATGCAAATTTTCTCTCATGCATATTCATTGTGGATATCCTGAAAACCTGACTGGCTGGGAGGGGTCCCCCAAGACAGGGTTGGGAACCACTGATCTAGTTCATCTCAATAGTAAATGTGTATTCTGGGTTGATACATCAACATTACAGTTCTCATCTTAACCACCTCTTCTGAGAAGGCATGCCATGCATTCACCACCCATTCCGTGAAGAAATATTTCCTGACACTGTTCCTGAATCTACCCCTTTGGAGCTTCATAAATTTGACCGCCTAGTTCTACAGTTTTCTTTCCATTGGAAAAGGCTTTCTTCCCATGCATCATTTATACCCTTCAAATATTTAAATGTCTATGTCATATCCCCCTGTCCCTTCTCTCCTCCAGGGTATACAAACCAGGGTATACAAATTTAGGTCCTTCAGTCTCATCTCGCATGGCTTTTGATGCAGACCCTGTTGTGAATGCGGCGTTGACGGCCTTGCATACTGTTGTGAACGGCCTCAAAGGCCTTGCATTCTGTTGTGAGTGAGCTGTTTTAGTGTGCCCTTGGGCCTCAGCCCGACCCCAGGTGAAATCAGGACTGGCCCGAGGGTTGACGGCGTATTCCAGCGTGGCTGGTGGGCTGACCCTCTGCCAGGCCTGCAAGCTCCCAAGGCCAACATCCGAGGACATTGGAAGTTGAATGGTCCTCCGACCATTCCAAGCTCTTTCGGACCTGCTGCGAACAGCATGGAGCAGCAGGCCTGGCCTGAGGTAGAGGGCAGTCGAGGACCTTGACACGAAGACAGGACAATCGTACTGGAACCAGGCAGGAACTGTAGCAAGAATGCTGTTCCCTTCCATAACCCTCCCTAGCTTAACCTTTAAAAAAACAAACAAACCTGAACACCATCCCTCCCTGCATTAAAAAAAACCCTTATCAGATCATGATCCCCATTCCCAAATATATCTCCATTCCCCACTCCAAATCCCTTGCACTCCCCCCCTCCCCCACACACACGCCTGAACCTCCCAAACTGCTGCAGTGGTCCCTCACCCAGGCTAAGAGGACAACACAAGCTCACCTCCCTCCTGGCTTAGCATCCGCAGTTGCTCTGACAATGGCACTATCAGCAGGGAAGGGGAAGGGAGGTCAATAAATCTCACTATTGTTTTTTTATTTTTATACATACAGTCAGGAGAAAGAGAGAGAGAGGATATTAGGCCAGAAGAAAAGCTAAAGAGGTTAGGACTCTTCAGCCTGGAGAGGAGACAGCTGAGGGGAGATATGATAGAGGTCTATAAAATAAAGCATGGAATGGAACGAGTAAACGTTAATCAGTTGTTTACTCTTTTGAAAATTACAAAGACCAGGGGACTCACAATAAAGTTACTGGGTAATTAAAACTAATAAGAGAAAATATTTTTTTATTCAACACATAATTAAGCTCTGGAATTCGTTGCCAGAGGATGTGGTAAAAGCTATTAGTATAGCTACGATTTTAAAAGGTTTGGACAAGTTCCTGGAGGAAAAGTCCATAAATCATTACTAAGGTAGAGTTGCAGATATCCACTGCTTATTCTTGGGATAAGTGGCTTGGAATCTATCTATCCCTTGGGATTCTGCCAGGTACTTGTGACCTGGCCTGGCCACTGTTGGAAACAAGATACTGGGCTTGATGGACCCTTGGTCTGACTCAGTATGTCAAGTCTTATGTTCTTATTTAGACCTGCTATTGCAGTACCTAGATATGGCTGGGCAAGATAGGTAACTAGTGCTGAAAATAATCTCTAACCGTCCAACTCTCCCCCACCCCCATGCCTATCCCAAATTTCACCAGCTAAAATTAGCCACCTAGTAATGTTTAGGGAACTAAATTTAATTTCTGAACAGGGAAGGATTTTCAAAGGCTTTGAACTTGATGGATAAGTCCTTACATAGCCAGCTAGATCCCGTTGAAAACTGACCTCTTAATAACACAGTAAATTACAGCAGAAAAAGACCAACAAACCCATCCAGTCTGCACAGTTATTCTATCCACACTGCTAAAGACATATCCCAGCTACCAGCCATACAGCATGACCACTTACAAATATCACTCCTTATCCAAGACTGGGGGGTTTTTTTCGGTCTTCTTCTTTACCCTACCCTTCAGTAGATAAGCATAAGATCCCCTATTGAAAATACACTCGGCGCCTCTTCCCTTCTTATATCTAAACACGAGACATGTAATAACCTAAATGACCAAAAATCAAGCCTTATTGATTTATGTGGCTTTTCTGAATAGTACTCCACACACCACCAACTTGCCGCACTGAGTCAGCCAGTCTCAAGTGAGGTGTAGCTTTAGTTACATAACTGCAAATCTACTAATCTTCAGTAATAATAATCACCATATCACACATCATATTGCATTTCTCTTGACAGCAAGCAGTCAGAACCCCACTCATGATTCACCCATGTGTTGATTCTACACAGTATAAATCCAGCTGATTTATTATTTAGTTCTATGCAGCATGGTACACAGATCCAACAATCCCTTAATTTGTGGCCTGTTGGATCAGTCTGGCTACCATCTTTTTTCTTTTCATTCTTATTCTCAAATCCTTGCCTGCCAGCATCAACCCAATCACCCCAGTGGCCTGCTGTATCGCTAGGTGGAGCTTCCACTGTCTCTTCACTTTTTTTGCAGCTATTGATCCTCTGTGCTTATCCCATGCTGTCTTATTTATTTATTTAAAATGTTTATATTCCGCTTATAACAATAATATGCGCTAAGCGGATTACAATACATAATTAAACATTCATAAAACAATCTACCATATAAATGGGCTTAGACCGACGTGCCGCAAATGCGCAGTAGAGAGCAGCTCTACTGCGCATGCGCAAGAGCACGTCGGTCAGAGGGCAGCATCATGGTGCTGGGAAGAAATGGAGCAGCGGAGAGCTGCTTGGAAGCAGCGACAAGGAGCAGCGGCGACGGCAGCACAGAAGGTCTCCGGGGGGGTCTCTCTCTCGCGCGGGGAGAAGCGGCTGCACAGACACAGAAATGGGAGGTCTCCGGGAGTCTGTCTCTCACGCGCGCCTCATCACCGAGCGTCGGGTAGGCCAGCAACGAGCCCGGTGGAGAGGCGGAGACCTTCCATGGAGCAGCGACGGCGGGATCTAAGAGTCAGGCGGACCAGCAACGAGCCCGGTGGTGAGGCGCGCATTCTGGATAAGAGAAGAAGAGGGAGTGGAGGAGGGCTGAGGGAGAGGGACGGGGCTGTGGAGGAGGTGGGAGTGGAAGGAAGAGGATGTGAGTAAGTGGGGAAGGTAAAGTTGTGGAGTACAGAATAAGGGAGTGGAGGAGGGCTGAGGGAGAGGGAAGGGGTTGAGGAGGTGGGAGGGGAAGGAAAGGGAAGATGAGAAGGGATGGAAGGAAGAGGATATGAGTAAGTGGGAAGGGTGGAGTGGAGGAGGGCTGAGGGAGAGGGGAGAAGGGGAAGGGAAGGTGAGAGGGGAAGGAAAAGGGAAGAGGATATGATTGAACAAGTGGGAAGGGTAAGAAGTTTTGGAGAAGAGAAAAAAGAGTGGAGAATGGCTGGGAGAGGGAAGGGGTTGTAGATGAGGTGAGAGGGGAAGGAAAGGAAAGATGAGAGGGGATGGAAGGAAAAGGGAAGTTGTGAAGAACAGAGCGGCTCTAACCGTGCTGGTCTGACCGATGGAATCTCGCCCGTTTTAACGGGCTTAACGGCTAGTATAATCAATAACAAAACAAACAGTATATAAAAGCAAAAATACAATATATGAAACTGATCAAGCTGCCTTAGCACTGAGATATCAGTTATTCCAGTTCATAAGCCTGCCTAAATAGTATTGACTTCAACTGTTTTCTGAACTAAGGTCATTAAGCATACGTAAAGCAGGTGGCAACAAATTCCACAATATGGGTCTTGAAACAAAAAATGATCTAGAGCGTGTCTCACTCAACCGCGCCATTTTAACTGTGGGAATGGAAAGGAGATTTTTATCTGCAGAACTCAACATCCTTGAAGGGACAGAAGCTTGTAACTGACCTGATAAATAACTGGGTGCAATGGACTTCATAGATTTATATACCAGGGTTAGAATTTTAAATCTTATCCTATATTCTATCGGTAACCAGTGGAACTCATTCAATATTGGCGATATATGTTCCCAACGTTGAGACCCAGTTATTAAACTAGCTGCTGAGTTTTGCAAAACTTGGATGGCTCATAACTGACTACCTGGGAGCTTAATAAACAAAGAGTTGCAGTAATCCAGGGTACTTAAGACAAAAGCTTGAACAATAGCTTTGAAATCAATAGGATTCAGAATGTATTTTAAATGTCTTAAAAGGTAAAGTTTATAATAATCCGATTTTAGGATATTTTGAAAATACTGCCTAAATGTTAGCCTACTGTCAAATAAAATACCCAAATTACGAACAGAGTCCTAAATCGCATAGTCACATTTAGCATAGATAAGGAACTTAAGTTTTGACTGGCTAAAAAAATCAACTTGTGAAGAGAAGTCTTGAAGTCTATCACCGTTTTAACCTCTACCACCCTCTTTCGGAGGGTGTTCCAGGGATCCACCACTCTTTTCATGAAATAATATTTTCTGATGATGCTCCTGAGTCAGTTAGTAACGAGTCAGTTAGTAACAAGTGCTTTTCTAAACACCGTGGTAAACAATCAGGGGCAGCAGAATGCCTTTTTGGTTGGGGGGGAGGGGCCCAAACCAAGCTCCGCCCCCAGCTCCTATTACCAACTTCTTACATTTACAGTTAATGTCATTCTTTCTTACATACATTCTTCGTGTACATCAGAGTAAAATTCATTCCAAGACTAACCAATAAAAAGCTTGATATTAGAAAACCAGATATAGTGGTAAAGGAGAAAACGACAAAAACATAGAAACATATATAGAAACATAGAAATGACGGCAGAAGAAGACCAAATGGCCCATCCAGTCTGCCCAGCAAGCTTCACACATTTTTTCTCTCATACTTATCTGTTTCTCCTAGCTCTTGGTTCTATTTCCCTTCCACCCCCACCTTTAATGTAGAGAGCAGTGATGGAGCTGCATCCAAGTGAAATATCTAGCTTGACTAGTCAGGGGTAGTAGCCGCCGCAATAAGCAAGCTACACCCATGCTCATTTGTTTTACCCAGACTATGTTATACAGCCCTTATCGGTTGTTTTTCTTCTCCCCTGCCAATAAGCAAGCTTCTCCCCTGCCAATAAGCAAGCTACACCCATGCTTATTTGTTTTACCCAGACTATGTTATACAGCCCTTATTGGTTGTTTTTCTTCTCCCCTGCCGTTGAAGCAGGGAGCTATGCTGGATATGCGTGAAGTATCAGTTTTCTTTTTTTCTCCCCTGCCGTTGAAGCAGAGAGCTATGCTGGATATGCGTGAAGTATCAGTCTTCTCCCAATCTGTTGAAGCAGAGAGCCATGCTGGATATGCATCGAAAGTGAAGTATCAGGCACATTTGGTTTGGGGTAGTAACCGCCGTAACAAGCCAGCTACTCCCCGCTTTGTGAGTGCGAACCCTCTTTTCTTCTCCCCTGCCGTTGAAGCAGAGAGCTCTGCTGGATGTGTGAAGTATCAGTTTTTCTTCTCCCCTGCCGTTGAAGCAGAGAACTATGCTGTATATGCATTGAAAGTGAAGTATCAAGCTTATTTGATTTGGGGTAGTAACCGCCGTAACAAGCCAGCTACTCCCCTCTTTGTGAGTGTGAATCCTTTTTTCCACATTTCCTCTTGCTGTTGAAGCTTAGAGCGATGTTGGAGTCACAGTAAGCATGTGTATGTTTATTTAATAAGGGTATTGTCTCCAGGCAGTAGCCATCATTCTGGCGAGTCACCCACTCTTCATTGGCGGCCACTTGACTTTACAATAGAAGTGTCAGTTCTAAGCAACAATTCTGTACTGTATGGAGAGAAAGAAGATGAACAAGCGCCGAGAGATGTAATCAGAGAGCAGGCAGATGTGACCTAAAGAAACAAACAGCTCCACTTGTTTGGGCACCACTCACCTGACTAAAACGTACTTCCAAGTTCACCTCAATATTTTGCCTGTATATATTACACTGTGCAGGATTCAGAGAGAAGCTGTTTGGCACAAGGCAAGTATTAAGAGGAGCACGAGCAGTAAATTCATGAGACCGAGATAATGCCCAGCATCCCCTGGCTTAAGAGTGAGGTTCATTCTTATCAATGTACATGCAAGACCAATCCAACATAAACCCTGTTCTGTAAATATATATTTTGTATCCTCAGAAACCTCCCCCACCACACACATCCATACTCTTCCAACAATGGATGCAGAGTAAGATTTTAACCTGTACATCTCACCATACAAAAAAATATTCAAAGTCTGGTGTCTTCTAAGCAACAACATCACAACCTCCCTTCACTACCAGGTGAACTGTGAAATGCTACAAAATCCTGCAAAAAAAAAAAAAGACAAAAACTACACGGGCCCTAGAACTTCAATATACCTCCTTTTGAGAAAACATAATAAACAAGACTGCTGTAGATCTCTACACGCTAGCAGAACACAGACAGACCCTTACAAAATGGTTGACCACATAAGACATAAGAAATGCTATGTTGTGTCAGACCAAAGTCCATCAAGCCAAGTATCCTGTCTCCAACTGTGGCCAATAGAGGCAAAAAATGGATTCACAAAGTACAAACGGGCAGACAAAAACTGAAATGGAAACCTGAATATGCCAGACACTGTATGCAGTGCAAAACTGGAAAATAGAAACAGAAATACATTTCCTCCCATGATTAAGCCAAGCCCCCATTTTCATTCTTGTGGAGCATGGGGTGTCATGTGGGGACTACTGAGCTCCTGTTATTGTACTTGTGGAGAATGGGGGGGAGGGTGTTTTGTTACCTAACATTCACCCTCAACACTCACAAGAACAATATGGGTGCTCGGTGGCCCCAAAACAACAGTTTCCACACCCACGCCACTCATGTGCTACTTTGCTCTTCCCACCCCTTGCCTAGGACCAGGGATCTAGCAAAGCTCGAGGTATGGCTAGAGTCTGGCAGCTAAGATTTAGTGCTAAAAAAATGTGATGTCATGTATTTGGGCTGCAAAAAAACAACGGGAGGGATACTGTATGCGGGTGAAATTCTATGCACAAAAAAGAGGGGTCTAGGGGTGATATTATTGGATGATCTGAAGGTGACCAAACTGGTGATAAGGCGACAGCAAAAGCAAGAAGGATACTTGGCGACACAGGGAGAATGGTTAGCAGGAAAAAAGAGGTGACATTACCCCTGAATGTCCTTGGTGAGACCATAAGAACTTAAAAAGTTGCCATGCTGGTTCAGACTGAGGGTCCATCAAGCCCAGCATCCGGTTTCCAACAGAGGCCAATCCAGGATACAAGTACCTGGCAAGTACCCAAACATTAAATAAATCCCATGCTACTAATGCCAGTAATAAGCAGTGGCTATTCCTTAAGTCAACTTGATTAATAGCAGTTTATGGACTTCCCAAAGAACTTGTCCAAATCTTTTTTAAACCCAGTTATGCTAACTGCCTTAATTACATCCTCTGGTGACAAATTCCAGAGCTTAATAGTTTGTTGAGTGAAAAGAATTTTCACTGATTAGTTTAAATGTGCTACTTGCTGTGTGCCATAGTCCTTATATTATCTGAAAGAGTAAATAACCGATTCACATTTGCCTGTTCTACTTCTCTAATGATTTTATTGACCTCTATCATATCCCCCCTCAGCCATCTCTTCTCCAAGCTGAACAGCCCTAACCTTTTTAGCCTTTACTCTTAGGGGATCTGTTCCATCCCCTTTATCATTTTGGTCGCTCTTCTCTGTACCTTCTCCAGTGCAACTATATCTTTTTAGAGATGGGGAGACCAAAATTGCCCACAGTATTGAAGGTGCAGTCTCACAATGGAGCGATACAGAGGAATTATGACATTCTTCATTTTATTTTCCATTCCTTTTCTAATAATTCCTAATGTTCTGCTTGCTTTTTTGACCTCTACAGCACACTGAACAGACTGTTTCAATATACTGTCCACTATGATGCCTAGATCTTTTTACTGGGAACCTAACATCATGTAACTTCAGTGTGGGGTTTTTTCCCTATGTGCATCATTTTGTGCTTGACTTGGTTCAATTCATCTGAATCATCAACCTTGAAAAATGTTACCGGAACAGGTATCTCCCCAACATCCTCATGAGTAAATACCAAAGCAAACAATTAATTTAGTCTTTTCATGATGGCCTTATCTTCTCTAAGTGCCCCTTTAACCCCTGGCTCATCTAATAGTATAACCGACTCTCTTGCAGGCTTCCTGTTTCGGATATATTTTTAAAAGTTTTTATTATGAGTTTTTGCTTCTACGGCCAGCTCTTTTCAAATTCTCTCTCAGCCTTTCTTATCAATGTTTTACATTTAACTTGCCAATGCTTATACTATTTCTTATTTTCTTCTGATGGATCCTTCTTCCAGTTTTTTAAGAAAGTTCTTTTGACTACAATAGCCTCTCTTACCTTGCAAGTTAACCATGCTGGCAGTCATTTGGCCTTCTTAATGTATGGACCTCGTTTGGAATATTATATACAGATCTGGAGACTGCATCTTGAAGTAGATACTGATTGGAATCAATCCAGAGGGTATCTACTAGAATGGTCCACTGTCTTTGTTCTATAACATACAGGGACTTAAAGATCTAGACATGTATACCTTTGAGGAAAGGTGGAATAGGGGAGATATGATAGACATTTAAATAACTTCAGGGTTTCCATGCACAGAATGCAGGTTTCTTCCAAAATAAAGGAGGCTCTAGAATGAGTGGATGAAGATGAAACAGGTTAGACTCACGAGTAATCTAAAGAAATATTTCTTTACGGAGATGGTGGTGGATGGATGCATGGAACAGCCTCCCAGTAGAAGTGATGGAGACAAGGACAGTATTTTTAATTTGTCATGTTTTTATGTTTTTAATATTTCCCCAACCTCTCTTTCTTTTCCCCTGCACAGCAGCTACCATCTCCTCCTCATCTTTTTCTCTCCACCTCCCTGCACCCACCAGTAGATTAAGGATGGGAAGAGGACTCCAGCCACTAGCCTTGGACCCTCCCAGCCAGCCTTAGACTCCCAATCCCTAGTCTCAGAGCCTCTCACCCCCACCTCAGTCTCCTTCAAGCCTGCCATGGGCCCATAGTCAATCTCAGACCCCCAGTCACTTACCCTCACCTTCCTGTAGGCAGGTGCCTGTATTCTTGTGTTGAGTCTCATGAGATTCAGCATTTGAGTACAGGCCCCAGCATGGCTCAAACGTGTTCTTTTGAGCTGTGTGGATGTATGTAGTCTTGTGCTGAATCTTGCAAGACCCAACATGAGAATACAGGCATCTGCATGGCTTAAACTTGCAGATTCATGTCATGACTGCGGGACTGCTTTAGTGATGCCATGGCAAAAAGTTGGTGGGTCCAGGGCCCATGTGGTCCACCCTGTTCCAACACCTACGTAAACAGTAGAATATTTATTACATGTTAGATAAAGTAACTGGAAAAGTAATTCTGGAATAGTAGCCTAGGGCTTCTTCTTCCTTAGCTGTTTAACCCAATTTCATATTGTATTGGTTATTATTAAGCACAAATAACTAATGTTTGTCAAATTCCTAAACGTATATTTACCACTTCTACAACGCATATCAAACCAACATACTCTACATAAGGTTCTGATCTGCAAAGCAGTTTTTCCATTGGTTAAAAAATTTAAAAAAAGTTCCTTATTAAAGAAAGCCTCTTTGGTAAATTAGTGGTAAACTTTTGAAAACTGGATGAAGTTAAAGGACTACAACATGAACATACCACATGCTGGTTACAGGTTGTAAAGAGACAAAAAACCAAATCTTTCCAACATGACAATTTTCACAGCTGAGTTGGTATAGGCAGAATAGAAGAATTGTCAAGAAATAAAAAAAACCTGGTGCTCAGTATAACTTACAGATTTCCAAGTATGTTCATTGCTACAGACTTCTTGGACCCTCTCTTTGATAGCTTCCTCTGTCCTGGGTACAGTGATGAATGCATTGCTGAGGAGGGCTGCCAGCTGAGTGAGGAAGGTCTGGTGCAGGCTCTGGGCAGCCCTGGCTTCGTACATGGATGCACGGAGACTTTGGTCTAGCTCGGACATTTGTTTCCCTTTGTGCAACAGCTCCAGGTGAGACTTATCCCACGCCGCATGGCCACCTTTCAGCTTTTCTAAGAGAGTGCTATTCTCCCACTCCAAGTTCTTCCTGGCTAGAAGAGCTTCATCTCTTTCCTTAAACAAATAAATACGCAAAGCCATACTGTCAGTTCTAGCTCTCTGAACCTCTAACAGGGTTGTATATTCCTGCTGTCACCTCACTGCATGCATGAACTTGAATTCCCTAGAAAAAGCAGAACTACAAATCCCTGCATGCAACAGGGTAATACCTGGACTGTGCCAGCCAGCAGGTTAATTGCTATGTAATCTTCCAAATCATGGGAAAATAGTTATGCAGATACTGAAAAAAAAAAGGGTGGAACAGTAATTTAAGAAGGGCAGCATCCTTCTCTGCCCCAGCTTGGCCCAGGAAGAAGAGGGGAAGGAGCCATCATAGGCCACTGGAGCCCATCCTGCTGTTCCCTCCCTCCCCGCCAAAATCCAGCAGCATGATATTGGTGGTGCTGGTAGGGGGGGGGGGGGAGATCAGCTGTTTTACCTCCCTGTGCGCATCCTGTTTAGAACGGAAGCAGGTGCAGGTGGAGAAGGACAATCGTATGGGATGCTCTTCCTGTGTCCCTGCGCTGCAGGTCTGCCTACGAGTCACAGCTCTGAGCTCTGTGGCCTGGAATCTGAAATTCCTTCAGAGGAGGAGAGAATTGTGTTTGCCGAGTTAGTCCACTTAAGAAAATAGTCAAGGAGTGGGAGTATCTTAAACATGGGGAATAAGGGAGGAGAGAACAGCACAACCTGGAGGAGGAGTAGGGGAAGAACCTGAAGGAGAGGAGAGAGGAGTCTGAAGTGGAGTAAGAGAAAACTAAAGGAACCGATGGAGGGAAGAGGCAGTGGTCGAGAGGAAGACGGTACATGGAGTACTCCCATTTATTTCATCCTCTTCAGCCCCTGGTGTGGAAAATCCATCATGCAGATGGTACCATCAATAGATGAGGTCAAATCCAGAATTGAGAGAGTTTACTAAATGGGGAAAATCACTGCTTTGAAGAATGATAGGTTGGATAACTTTGAGAAAATAGGGAGACCTTACATCCGGTGGAAGGCTAGGGTGGGGAATGAGGGGTTAATAGGAGCTGGGGGGGGGGGTTGGGAAGGTGGGAATAGTAACTTGGGATACAGTAAACTTTATAAATAGGAGGATTATGGGGTAGTTTTGGGGTTGGTGGGGGAGGGGGGAGTACAACAAGAAACGCAGGTTGGAGAGGAAGTGATTCTTGTTGTATAGTTATGCTTTCCTACTACACTATTTTATTTATTTTAATTTGTTATAGTAATTATTTACTTATGTCATTTTCTTTGGTTTGTGATAATAGGGTAGGCTTAGCAATGGTTGCTATTCTCTGACTTTCTTAATGTAAATGTTGGTGATAATTTCTTGTGAATAACACCTGTTAATAAAAATTTAATTCCAAAAAAAAAGAAAATCCATTATGTTTAAAGGAAGCATATTAAATGCACAAATTTTACTATTTATGTTCAAAATACTCCACCACGTATCATAGCTGCTATAGTTGTTACAAGTGGTAAGCTATCTCTCCTTTTTTTGTGATGTCCAAAATGTAAAAACATTGAGGACAATTTTTGATCTCCCCATGGGCCTGCAAACTACTTTTCACAGGGAAATTCCCAGGGCAGGCTTTTGTGGGCTAAAGTAGGTACAGGAGTTTCAAACTGAACTGCCCACATGTAGTCTCTTCGGCCCATTCTAGCCCCTCCCCAATGCCTTTACCCCACATTAGTGGGGTTCAATTTTCAAAGGGTTTTTTCACCATGGGTAAACGCTGGTTTAAGAGGAACAGCTGTTTACGTATGGAAATCTCTGTGAAAACCATGCCCGTTAGTTACAACATTGAGAGTAAATTTAGTACTAGATCAGGTGACGTGGACAGGTCAAAAGGAGGGGCATGCTTGACTTAAAGTAAGAAATTCCTCCAATTTTGTTTCTTGCAGCTACTAGGGATGTGCAGAGGGACGCCATACGTTGCATTCGGGATTCATATTCATCGGGGGGCAGATACGTTGCATTCGGCAAGGGGGCCCCCCGATACGTTCATGCGTTAATTCTTATTTATTTCCTGGCTAAAATTGAATTAACTACAAGCCCCACCCTCCTGACCCCCCCAAGACTTACCAAAACTCCCTGGTGGTCCAGCGGGGGGTCCGGGAGCCATCTCCTGCACTCACACCCTCGGCTGCCGGTATTCAAAATGGCACCAATAGCCTTTGACCTACTATGTCACAAGGGCTACCGGTGCCTTTGGTCAGCCCCTGTCACATGGTAGGAGCAATGGATGGCCGGCGCCATCTTGTGCATTCATTTCCTACATATTGGTAATCCACAAAGTATAGGGCCATATTTGTTGTATTCGTGGGGAAGCGAAACGTATCGCGATTCCCCACGAATACAACGAATCTTCGCCAAATTATTCGGCCGTCTAAAGGAGTGAATTTAAACAAACCCCCCACCCTCTTGACCCCCCCCATCCATTGCTCCTACCATGTGACAGGGGCTGACCATTGGCACCGGTAGCCCCTGTGACATAGTAGGTCAAAGGCTATCAGCGCCATTTTGAATACCGGCAGCCAAGGGGGTGAGTGCAGGAGATGGCTCCCGGACCCCCCGCTGGACCACCAGGGAGTTTTGGTAAGTCTTTGGGGGGGGTCAGGAGGGTGGGGGGTTTGTTTAAATTCACTCCTTTAGACGGCCGAATAATTTGGCGAAGATTTGTTGTATTCGTGGGGAATCGCGATACATTTCGCTTCCCCACGAATACAACGAATATGGCCCTATACGTTGCGGAATACCAATACGTAGGAAACAAATGCACACCCCTAGCAGCTACCTACTAATACTCCTGGGGGAATTCTGCGCAAAAAATGTAAAATTCTGCAAACTTTACATTGGCCAAAATAACACAATTTACATGACAGTCTAAGTAATTACATTTTAAATTAATATAGAAAAAAGTTATTACTTCGAGATGCAGAATTTTAAATATTTTGATCAGAATTTCTCTAGAAATTCACTGTAAGAGTGTCCCTTCCACTTGCTCTCCCTACTCCCCTGGTCACTTTGCCCTCTCAGGCCTCAACTCCTTCACCTGCCAGTTTCTCTCCCTTCCACCTCTAGGCTCAACCCCTTCCACTCTATCTCCACTCCAAGAGTTTGACCCCGTTCTCAGTACTGTCCCTCACACAGGCTCCCTCTGTCCCTCCCTCTCACACATATGCTCCCTCTCTCTAGTACACATACACACATCCTCATACAGGCTCCCTCACTCTCTCGTGCACACACATACACCCTCATACAGGCTCCCTCACTCTCTCGCACACACTCACATCCCCTCATACAGGGCCCTCTCTCTTGCATACACACCCACACAAGCTCCCTTTCTCTCTCTCACATACATTCTCACACAAGCTACCTATGTCTCTCTCTCATGCACCCCTTCACACAGGCTCTGTCTCACACATACCCAATCCCTTCACACAGGCTAGCACCCTCACATACACATGATCCCTTTTTCATATACACGAGCTCCCAATCTCTCACACATATACATACTCCATCACAATCTCCTCATATAGGCTCCCTCTCTCTGGCACCCACACTCAAGCATTCCTCCCCCCCCCCTTCTCTCATCTCCCATGCTCTCTTTTACACCCTCCTGCTCACCCTGCTGCTCTCACCCCCCTGCTCTCTCTCACCCTCTCTTCTCACACCCCTCTCCCTGCTCTCTCACACACCCCACCCTCCTCCTCACCCCTCCCCTCCCCCTCCTCTCTCACACTCTCCACTCCCCTCTCTCACACCCCCTTCCCTCCCCCCTCACACCCCCTTCCCTCCCCTCCCTCACACACTCCTCCCCTCCCTCACACCTCTCTCCCTCTCCTCTCACACACACTCATTCACTCTCACCGGGGCCTTCATCTTCGCCATGAGCGGAGCACACTCTGTTCGCGGCACAAAGGTGCCTTCATCTTCGCCACGAATAGCACATCAGGGCCTTCATCTTCACTGTGAACGGCGCGTATCCTGCGGCACACAGGGGCCTTCATCTTCGCCGCGAACAGCATGCTGGGTCTTTCATCTTCGCACTCTCCGTTCTCAGTATGCCGGGGGTCTTATTTGGCAATTCTGCGCAGGTAGCGCAACTGTATGAAGTCTTTTCTCAAACTATGGCTTAATGGAGAGTATTTGTGTGCCCAGGAATCGCACTAGCACAGAGGGAAGGAGAATGTGCACACACAATGCCTTGTGACCTGCTCGAGCATTTGAAGCTGTAAAATGAATTCTCTCCAAGCAGAGGAATGGTGCATGAGCATTCCAGGAGTTCTAAAAATTAAATACCATTCCTCAAATGTGGAACTGACATCTAAATAATGCCATACTTGGGAAATTTCTTTCACATAGGTGTAAAAAAATAATCAGAAATTACTACTTACCTGATCATTTCCTTTTCTTTAGGACAGACAGATGAATCCAGAACCAGTGGGTTATGCACTTCTACCAGCAGTTGAGACGGAGCAAACTGAGGTCACAGTATATATATTCCTGCAGTGACATCAGCCTGCCAGTATTCTCTTCAAAAGCAACTGTGGACAGACTAGCAAAAAACTTGATTAAAAACAGACAACCAATACTGTACTCAAACAACAAGAAACACTGAGCTCAGACAGTCTAGGGACTGGATTAACACTTACCAGTTATCCCCTGGAACACATAGCCACATAGGAGGACCATAACACAATCATTCGGCAGCCAAGGTTGGGAAGCTGGATTCATCTGTCTGTCCTAAAGAAAAGGAAATTATCAGATAAGTAGTAATTTCTCATTTCTTAGTTTCCAGACAGATGAATCTAGAATCAGTGGGAAGGCTGCCTGCGGTCCAGTCAAAACAACACGTGCAAGGCTGCATCCTCCCGAGCCTGCACATCCAGATGATAATACCTGGAAAAGGTGTGTAAGGAGGACCACGTTGCAGCTCGGCAAATATCGACAGGAGACAACAATCTAACCTCCGTCCAAGACACTGCCTGAGCCCTAGTAGAACGAGCCCTATCCTGAGTGGGCAACGGTTTTTCAGCCACCACATACGCAGCCATGACCACCTCCTTAACCTAGCAAGCTATTGTAGCCCGCGAAGCTGGTTCACCCTATTTTCCTCCACCATGGAGGATGAATAGGCGATCTGTCTTTCAGAAAGGTTTAGAAACTTCCAGATATCTCATGACATGTCTCTTGACATCTAAGGGATGCAACAGGCGGTATTCCTCCGCATCTCTTTCCTTATCCAAGGACAGTAGGGAAATGGACTGATTCAAGTGATAATCTGTGACCACTTTAGGCAAGAAGGAAGGAATAGTACGCATCTGTATCGCCCCTGGAGTCACCCGAAGGAACGGTTCCCACCAAGATAAGATCTGCAGCTTGGAAATTCGATGCGCAGAACAAATCGCCACCAGAAACACCACTTTCAAGATCAGTAACCACAAGGAAAGGCTATGCAGCAGTCAAAACATAGGGCCTGCCAAGAAATCCAACATCAGGTTAAGACTCTACAAAGGAGCTGGTAATCACAAGGGAGGGTGAAGATGTTTCACTCTCTTCAAGAAACGGGCCACATCAGGATGAGGCAATAAGGATTCACCTTTCACCTGGCCCCTGAAACAAGCAAGAGCTGCTACCTATACCTTTAAGGAATTAAGGGCCAACCCTTTATTCAACCCATCCTGCAAAAAAAAATGAGCGGGATCCCTACTGAACAAGGAAACACTCCTCGATCTTCACACCAAGCCTCAAACACTCATCAAACCCACACATAGGCTAAGGAAGTGGAGAACTTTTGTGCTTGTAGCAAGGTGGCAATCACCGCAGAAGAATATCCATGCTTCAACAAGCGAGCCCTCTCAAGGGCTATACCGTAAGACAAAGCCTAGTTGGATCTTCGTGGACAGGCCCCTGCTGCAACAGGTTCCTGTATGGTGGAAAATGAAGGGGTGTTTCCACCAGAAGCCTTTGCAAATTGGCATACCATGATCTTCTGGGCCAATCCGGTGCCACCAGAAGCACCATCCCGCTGTGGCCTTCGATTCTTCAAACCATTCTTCCTAATAGAGGCCACGGGGGAAAGGCATACAGCAGCTTGCCTCCTGTCCATATCTGCACGAGATCATCGATCCCTAAGGACTTCAGATCTCTCCTGCGACTGAAGAATCGAGGAAACTTTGCATTGCGAGGAGTTGCCTGCATGTCTATAAATGGAAGACCCCAGCACTCCACTGGAACATCTCATCCGACAATACCCATTCTGCTGGGTCCATGCTCTCCCTGCTGAGAAAGTCTGTTCTTACATTGTCTTTTCTTGCAATGTGCAAGGCTGCGATCTCCTGAAGATGCACTTCCACCATTCCATAAGTTGGTCTATATCTTGCGATACTTGCTGCTCTTGGTTCTTCCCTACTGATTGATGTAAGCCACCGTTGTTGCGATGTCTGACATTAGTAGGACTGCTCAAACCTGCAGCCTGCAACTGAACTGTAAGCATTCCAACCGGAGCACCCGAACTTCCAGCCGATTGATGTTCCAGAGAGACTCCTCTGTATTCCAGCGCCCTTGCACCATTAGTTCCTAATAGTGAGCTCCCCAACCTTGGAGGCTCGCATCTGTCATGAGTACCAAGCAGTCCGGCAATATCAGGGAGACTCCCTTTTTCAGATGACCCACTTACAACCACCACTGGATGTGAGAGCAGGCTTCCATGAGCAAGTGGAGCCAAATTGAGTAGTCCAGGGACTGCAGGTTCCATCAAGACAGCAGGGAACATTGAAGTGAATGCATGTGCACCCTTGCCCACTGTACTACTTCCAGGGTTGCCACCATCAATCTGAGCACCTGTAGAAAGGACCACACTGTCAGGTGTATAGTGCTCACCAAGAGAAGCACATCAAGTTTTGAATACGAGCTTCCAGAAAAAAAACTTTGCCCTGCTTTGTGTTGAAACGTACACCCAGATACTCCAACTGAGATGGTTGAAGATTGCTTTTGGCTAGGTTTGCCACCCAACCAAGCTCCTGCAACAAGGAAATCACCTAGTGGGTCATCAGATGGTTTTCTTTCAGAGACCTGGCCTGAATCAACCAGTCGTCTAAATATGGTTGTACAAGGATCCCATCCTTTCTCAGTTCTGCCGCCACTACTACCATAACCTTGGAAAGGATTCTGGGAGCAGTGGCTAGACCAAAAGGCAGTGCCTGAAACTGATAATGGCACATTAGTACCACAAAATGCAGAAAATGTTGGTGCTCCAATTGGACAGGAATATGGAGGTAAGCCTGGGACCGATCCAAGGAGGTCAGAAATTCCCCCGACTGGACGGCCATTATCACTGAGCTCAATGTTTCCATGCGAAAGTAAGTCACCCACAAATGACGGTTGACCCCTTTGAGATCCAGGATGGGATGAAAGGTGTTCTCCTTCTTGGGCACAATGAAATAAATGGAATATAGACTATTTTCTTGAGATGTGGGCACTGGAACCACAGCCCTCAGACTGAGGAGCCTTGACAGCGTACTCTTGACTGCCTGCTTCTTCTGCGGAGACTGGCAGGAAGACACCATGACCATGTCCTGAGGAATACTGCGAAACTCTAGTGAATATCTTTCTCATATTACCTCCAGGACCTATTAATCTGATGTAATCTCAACCCACCTCTGATAAGAGAGAGAGAGGTGCCCACCCTATCTCCTGTTCCTGGGGGTGGGTCGGCAAAGCTTCATTAGGGGGCTCGGGAGGTTCCACTACCCGAGCTCACATCATGCTTGGGCTGTCTGTGATGCAAGGACTGAGACCTGCCAAAAGGTCGAGTCCTCTGGAAGGTCACCCCTCTGTAGGGACGAAAACAACTGGAACCCCTGAGACGACCCCTCATAGCAAAGGGGCATGGTGACTGCTTCTTATCCTCTGGCAATAGAGGAACCGGGGATTCACCCTACCTACTGGCTAGCTTTTTCAACTCGCTCCCAAACAAGAGTGATCCTTTAAAAGGTCACTGCTTCAATTCTTGCTTAAGGACGGCCTCAATCCTTCTATCATGCACATCCTTCAAGACCACTCCTCCCTCCACGGGGATGGACATCTGTTTAGAGAAGGTACAGATGAGCGCATTCACTTTCGGAAAATGCACTCTCTCACCACTGGATCCAGGGGAGTACAGGCCTTCCAAAGTCCGACCCTCTTTAAAATTTGCCTCTGGGGCATCCCATTCAAGATCAATCAGTTCTTAAATGGGCTCCATAACCGGGAAAAAACAAGAGGTCTTACACCAAGAAACCAAAATAGGATTTTTCTTTGGCTCAGACATGGAATCTGCCCCAGGAACTCCCAGCATCTTCAGTGTCTGGGAAATCAGAGCTGGCAATTCATCTCTATGAAAGAACCTCAACACAGTTCTATATGGTTCCAGCCCTGGGAGAATTTCCCCAACCTCCAGGGAGTCAGGATCTGCCTCATCATCATTGCCATCTGGAACCCTGTCAGGTACACCTGCAGCTCCAATTGTACTTCTGAACTTAAACCTACTGGAGGAGGGAGAGGCCACCGCCTGAAGATCTGAACTGACAGGCTTAGACAGCGCTGAAGACTGCGCCTGAAGGAAGGATTGCAATCCTTAACCAGGCCATCATCAGCCTGGGAAGACCCAGGCTTGTAAATTCAGAGGAAAATAATTCTCCCTGAGCCTCTAAGCAGCATTGGCATAAGTTAGTGGGCCCTTCAGGCTGAGATGCCCTAATGTGACAGGCAGCACAGAGAGAAAGGCGCTTAGCTTTCTTAGCCATTGGCACCATTAATCTGTCAGTACACTTAACAGGTGACTGAAGATATGCGTCCAGCCAAAGTCACGCTGAAACAAAATTTATGCGCACAAAATTTAAGCGTCCCAAGTTTGTGCACCAAAAAGCTAAGCACACTGTTACCGCTCCAAACCTTGGCGCACAACCGATATGTGAGAAAGTTTGCACACAGGCCACACGCACAAATCGGATGCACAGCAGGATGTGCTTGTGCGCACCGACGATCCTGAGGGGGCAGCCGACTGTGCAGCAAAAAGCGCACGAAAACGCCACTGCGGCCTACCATGTGACGCATAAAAAAAAAAGAAGCCTAACAGCAGGGCCTAGTCCAATGGGGCTGTTCAACCCGCCAGGCTGCCCAGTTCCCCTAACCCCCATGGGAGCAGGAACACACATCTGAATGGCGCGCCGAGCACAGAGACCAGAGGAAGTCCTAAACCAACCCCTCCACTCTGTCTGACTGTTTCTTCTTTTTTTTTTTTTTTTTTTAAACACTTACATGAGCTCAGTTCTTCCCGGCTGAGTATAGAGACGGTCTCCAGCTGCGAGGGGAGAGGGTATTTGTCATCACCACTGTGATTATTCTCCTGCACCCGCTGCCTTTAAGCTGTACAATCAGCTAAGTCCACTCAAGCTTAAAAGCTAGCTACTGGACCATGGCATACATCTGAGGTACCATGGAAATCACCTCAGGAATTCTCAACTGGGGGAGGGACCATTTGGTATCACCGCAGGAGAGCAGGGAAATTCATTTTCTTTTCAAATTCTCCTTCTAAAAGCTGAAGCAATCCCCAGTAGGGAGATGCACATCCACGATCTGCTGGAGACAGAGAATACTGGCAGGCTGATGTCACTGCAGGATTATATATACTGTGATGTCAGTTTGCTCCTTCTCCATCTGCTGGTAAAGGTGCATAATCCATTGGTTCTGGATTCATCTGTCTGGACGCTAAGAAATAAAATAGTAGTCACCTGGGTAGATAGCAATTGGCCTGTTTGAGAACTACTAGGGATGTGCAGCAGGGACACATTCGTCCCATTCAGTATTCGTATTTGTCGGGACCCAAATCCGTTGCATCCATTCTCGGGGGACCCCAATCCGTTCATTAGTTACATATGTATTCGTTTCCCAAAAAAACCCCCATCCCAACCCTTTAAATTTAATTAACTACAACCCCGCACCCTTCTGACCCCCCCAAGACTTGCCAAAAGTCCCTGTGGTCCAGTGGGGTTCCTGGAGTGATCTCCTGCATTCGGGCTGTCGGCTGCCAGTATTCAAAATGGCGCCAATAGCCTTTGCCCTTACTATGTCATAGGGGCTACCGGTGCCATTGGACGGCCCCTGTCACATGGTAGGAGCACAAGATGGCGCCGGCCGTCCATTGCTCCTATCATGTGACAGGGACCGACCAATGGCACCAGTAGCACCTGTGACATAGTAAGGGCAAAGGCTATCGGCGCCATTTTGAATACTGGCAGCCGACGGCCCGAGTGCAGGAGATCGCTTCAGGATCCCCGCTGGACCAGCAGGGACTTTTGGCAAGTCTTGGGGGGGTCAGGAGGGTGGGGGTTTATTCGTTAGTGATACATAGTATTCGTGGGGTTTCGCCATACGTTTCGTGACCCCCCACGAATACAACGAATACGGTATATACGTTGCGGATTGCCAATATGTTGCAAACAAATGCACACCCGTAAGAGCTACCTTCCTCCTCCTCAGAGCAGCTAAAACATACCTGTTGAGAATACAATATTCATGGTTGGAGACACAATAAAAGGGAACATTCTGAGTGCCATGTTTATCTACTGGAGACAGAGTAAGACTGAGGGTCTGTGGCTGGCTCATTGTCATATATGACTGAGTCCGACAGGTCTTGCTCTGTCTCCATCTACTGGTGCGGAGTCACAACTCAGGTGTCCTGGACTGATCCTGGTACATACAGGGAATGACATTTTCAAAAGGGCAAGACAACTTTCTGCATCTTCCCTCTGCCCACAGAACAAAGAGGTACAAAGTCTGCAGGGGCTTTTGTACCCGTGGAAGTGGCTTTTCAAAGGAAAACCTATGTGCATAGTTTCCTTTGAAAACCCAACTGCCAGGTCCATGGGTAGAAATCTGCCTGAGGACATTGCACCCAGGCGGGCTATGAAAGATTGCCCCCAATATGTTAAAGTCCTGTAAAAATGGAAAAAAAAAGGCCCAAAGCAATTCATTCTAAATGAGTGATGAGAAAGTGTGGCTGCATCAGCATGGAAGAACGTGTGAATAAAAGATTCCATTTCACCAACATCCACACAAGTGTCAGAACTTGCCGCAGTGGGTTTAAGGTTTGAATATCAGGATTTTCCTACCTTCTTCAATGCTTTTACTTCTGTGCTGTAGCCTGCTGCTGTCTTTTGTTCCTTTCCTATTTCTGAAACGAGCTTTACTATGGTCTCCCTGCTAGCTTTAAATTCACTTTGCTGATCCGCCAAAGAGTCTTCAAGGCTTGCAATTCTTGATTTCTGAAGATAATGTTCTTTCTGCAGCTCTGAAATCTGCACAGTAAAAAAAATAACAAAACAAAACACTAAACAGCGATTACACCAAAGTAACTTAAGCTTTGTTCTAGATGTATAAGTTAGCAAAGATCGACAGATTCCTCTACTGTAGATTTAATGACAAAATATAATTTGCAGCTTTAATCAGTGAGCAACCTACACAGTAATATAGATAACGGTAGCAAATCCAGTCTTCCCAGTTATTCCTGCCCGCGGCGCGAGGATATATCCCAGCCATCAGCTGTAGAGTGCAGCCATTTGTAAGATCTCTCTTCTTATCCTTACTTGTACTCTACAGTTTTACAGGCCGATGCAAAAAAAGTGCGTTTAGCCGAACACACAGTTTTACCCACACCTGAATGCACATTTAGGGGTAAATGCTATAAAATTGCGCCGAAAGCAGGCGCCGAGTGTTCAGCACCCGCTTTCCTAACGTGCACCCAGGCACCTCTCCTGGGGGGGTGCGCCATGCAATATGTAAATTAGGGGTTGTGCTGCCAAGCGGGTGCCCAGGAGAGGTTGGCTGTCCGTGGGTTAAGAAAACAGATGCTGAATTTATTGGCGTCCGTTTTCCTAACTGGCGCACAGCCATGGGTTAGAAATGGCGCCGGCGCTACGTTTGACCTGTCAGGCAAAGGTAGCGCCGGCGCCATTTTGTTTTTTGTCCCCCGATGGCAGGAGCGTAGGAGATCGCTCCCGGACCCCCGCTGGACCCCCAGGGACATTTGGCCAGCTTGGGGGGGCCTCCTGACCCCCACAAGACTTGCCAAAAGTCCAGCGGGGGTCCGGGAACGACCTCCTGCAGTCGAATCGGATTCGACTGCGGAGGTCGTTCCGTACGCCATTTTCCGTACAGAAAAACGATTCGCATGCAGGAAGTCGTTCCTGGACCCCCGCTGGACTTTTGGCACCGGACGTCCGAGAGTAAAAGATCACACTGGGACCTTTCCTCTGGACCCCAGGTAATTTAAGGCATTTTGGGGGGGTTCGGGAGGGTGGGGGATTTATTTTAAAGGGTCGGGGTGGGTTTTAGGGTTGTTTTAGTGTGCCGGTTTTCCCGCCCTCCCCCTTCCCCCGATTTACGATTTTTTGACGATAAATCGGGGGAATTGTTATTGTATCGCGGCTCTAACGATTTTTGACGATTTAAAATATATCGGACGATATTTTAAATCGTCAAAAAACGATTCACATCCCTAGTATTATTTATGCTCTGGTCGGATGATGCCTTCCGGCAATTGCAGCTCGTGCAGTAAATATGCAGACACTATGGCTTTCTTAACCCATCTTGGGATGGTTACCTTTGAGGCAGTCTCCCCCTTATGTGCGCCACTTAATAACACAATGTGTCAATTAAGAAATTCACTTGTCATCTTTAAATATTCTCTTACCAATTCCCTGACATCTAAGAAGATGTACACTTAAAGATTGAACGTCCCCGCAATCCTTCTCATCAAAAAATGCATTGTTTTAATGTTTTTATTATTGTTTTATGTCTGTAAAACTGTACTCAGGGTCTGTCTTGTTAAGGAGACTGTGAAATATAAAACATGCTAAATAAATATAAATATTATGTGCTGATTTAAGTGGAATGCTGAAACTACCTTACAGCATTACAGAATCCTTACTAAACCTTAAAAAGGGAGCCTTGCAAAACAAAGACTACAACTCCAAAATGCATCTTTGTGAGGTAATTGCCAATAAAAACACAGCTTTCAATGTCAAGCCATTCCCAGTTGCTTATTCTAGTGGTTCAAAAGAAGGGCTTGCTAATGCACTTACTACCAAATTCAAATTCCTTAACAGTATCATAGACCACAAAGTAGGATTATTAATTTATTTATTTATTTATTAAAGGCTTTTATATACCGACTTTCTTGATACAAATCAAATCAACTCGGTTTACAATGAACTAAGCAGAAAATATAATTAACCAATCAACAAGAGATAAAGGAGCATAAAAGTTACATTATAACAATTTATGTTTTCGTTCACCCCCTCTTTATTTCTTACTCCAGATTAAGGCATTATTAATGTGTTTAACTACTTGTGAAAAGAGTGACATCTACTTGTGAGACAATATAGATGACCTGTTATGCTTTCCCTTTAATACAAAAAAAATCGCTGCTAAAAATGTTACGATTCTTCCCGTAGCTGGAGCCATGGGAGGCCTCTCACCTTTCTCTAGAGGCTGCTCCGAAGCCGGGGCCTCACCTGAACTGGCTTTTCGGATTTTGCTCCACGGCCTGGGAGGCCTTCGATGTCATCGGGGACTGCCTGAGGCCTGCTTCAGGCTCAGCTTGGACTTTCTGGTTTGGGCCCCGCCCTTCTCTCTAAGGGGTCGGCCCGCAGCTTCTCTCTATACTTATAGGGCCAGCCAGGTGTGGCCATTTGGAACTCCTCCCAGGGAGTTGCCTGCTTTCTGGCCTCTAAAAGGGCTTCACTTTCAGTTCTGCCTTGGCTTGCATTGGAGTTTCCTGCTCCTGGAAGTCTTGCCTTCCAGTGCTCTGTCAGGTCCATGTTCTTTGTTGGAGCTCCATGTCCTGTGTTACCTGTTCCTGATGTTCATGTTCCAGTTCCGTTCCTGATGTCCGTGATCCAGTCCTGATGCCCGCTACCCTGGGTTACTCGTTGCCATCCTTCTTCATGTCCGCAGCTCAAGCCTCCGGAGGGACCCTCCTGGCTGAAGCCAAGTCCCGTCTTGGTCCTGTATCCTTGCTTGAAGCCAAGTCCCATCTTGGTCCTGTATCCTTGCCTGAAGCCAAGTTCCGTCTTGGTCCTGTGTCTTGAACTCTGTCTCGCCCTCGGATACTTCAGCTTGCTCTGTCCATGCCTAAGATTCTGACTGAACCTGTGCCATTCCAGCGTGGTCCGCGACCAGCCTAGGATGGGCTGTGTAGGGCGCGCCTTGGTACAGGCTTCTACCGAATCTTCGCCATGTTCCAGCTTCATCTATTCCACACCTCGTCTAGAACCTGCTTAGCATTCTAGCGTGGTCCGTGACCAGCCCATTGGGTCCGCCTGTTTACGGTCGGCTGTGTAGGGTGCGCTGCGTGGCAGCCTCAACCCAGCACTTCGCTTGCTTCTGAATCCTTCCATGAATTCCTTGAATACCTTGAACCTTGCTTCGTTTGAGTCCTTGTCTTCAGTGCCTTGTTCCTGTGTCTTCGTTTCCAGTGCCTTGTCCTGAGCCTTCGTCTGCCCTCGTCCGGAGTTCGGCCTGCTGCTTCTTTCCATTCCAGTGGCAGGTCCGAAAGGGCCAGGAACAGTCAGAGGACTGTTCATTACCAACATCATGATTGTTGGTTCCAGAAGCATGCAGGTCCAACAGAGGATTTGACTGTCAGCTTCCACCCATGCTGGGACGTGCCTCGCCTACCCTCGGTGCTTCTTGGATTCGTCTGGGACTGTGCCGAGGCTCAAGGGCACACAATCCCCTTGAGTGGGACCGCTCCCTCAGAGCTCCTATAACAAAAAATTCAAGGCCATGACCTTGTTGAGACTCTTCTGTAAGAATGTCAGAATATCTCCTATTTGTAACACCATGGCGAACAGTTAATCTGTCTCAAAATTGCAAAATCTTGCCAGATCCTCAGAAACTCTTTGTGGAATTCTCTTTAAAAAACTTAACCTCGTTCTAATAACTAATGGTTTGTATCCCTTCTTGGCTAATCTTCTTGGCTAATCTCGTCCACCGGCAGGCTAGTCCTCTCAGGAGTACTGCATCTGAGGGACCCCTGGCCTACCGGACCAGAAGGCTCGAGAGCAAAGACGAGGCATGGAGTAGGAAGGAACATCATGGAAGGCAGGAACACCAGGACATAGAGGATCACGAAGACACCTGGACATGGACCTCAGGCACGAAGACTTGACTTGGCATGGCATGGCATGGCATAGCATAGCATGACAAGACAAGACGAGACAACATCACGGTGAGGACCTCCACAAGATGAGAAGACCTTACAACCGGCTCTGGCAGGCAGGAGCCTCCAGAGCGAAGACTCATGATGATGCAAGGCCAGGAACAGCAGACAAAGCAGCCCTTTATAGGGCTGGTACAGGAAACAGTCCGCAAGGTGGGGCCCAGACACTTCCTGTGTCTGGCCCTTTAAATATTGCAAAGAGACGCGGCCGCGTGCCTAGGAGCAGGAAACAGAGGCTGTGCAGGACCATGGCCAGCGGCCTGCACAGCGTCTGTGCGGAAGACATCAGCAGAGGCAGGGCTGAGCCTGAGCGCAGGCTCCAACGTCGGCAGCGGCTCCAGCCGCTGCAGGAGGCCCCAGGGGCAGCTCCAGCCACTACTCCAGCCCGGGGCTGTGGCCTGAACACCGCGAAGAAGAAATCAGCGTCGGGGGCGGTCTCAGCCCCGAGGAAGGCCACGGTTCCGGCCGCGGAAGACAAGATGGAGCACGGGCGGCCTCCGGGCTGTGTAGGCAGGCCGACGGTGGCGTCCGGCCACGTCGGTGAAGAAAGGCAGCGAGGGTAAGTGGCCTGCTCGTGGGGGAAACCCGCGGGCAGAGCAATTCATAACATTATATCTGCAATCGATCTCACCTAGAGCACATAGCTTAATCTTGAACAAATTACTTTTCAGCAGTACTTACATGGTATTGGTTACCTTTGTGACCCAATCGAATGTTACTCGTCTTAAGTATAAAAGGCGGGGGGAGGGAATGGGCTAAAGGATGGGGTTTTTGGGGTACGTAGGAATGTATTATTCTGTGGTTCGTATCAGGGTGACGCAAAGTCCACTCCCCCTGGCTTATGCTGGTCGTTATGTTCATGTTTCAATAAACAAATTTAAACATAAAATCAAAATGTTTGTGTAGAAGCCGCAACTCTGCACCCTCCCCCAGAACACCTCTCCTCAGCCCTCATAAAAGATACGCTCCCAACCATAACACAGAAATATAGAAATGACAGCAGAAAAGGACCAACGGTCCGTCCAGTCTGCCCAGCAAGCTTATGGGAGTTTCTACACTTATCAGTTTCCCAGACTGTCAAAGTCAGGGCTCTTGTTGGTTTCTGTTTGAGTCCAATTCCTTGTTACCTCCTGCTGTTGCACTTTTATTTATTTATTTATTTAGAAACTTTTATATACCGACAACCGTTTGCACATCGTATCGGTTCACAGATAACTAAAAACTTTAGGCATTGCCTTTACATGGAACAGTAAACTATGAACTAGGGAACAGCAAACATCTAACAGCTCATAAATAGTATTTACAAGGGAGGAGACAGAAAAAAGATTAACTACACGTGCAACGGCCACTGATTGATTTTCAAACATAAGAACATAAGAAATTGCCATGCTGGCTCAGACCAAAGGTCCATCAAGCCCAGCATCCTGTTTCCAACAGAGGCCAAACCAGGCCACAAGAACCTGGCAATTACCCAAACACTAAGAAGATCCCATGCTACTGATGCAATTAATAGCAGTGGCTATTCCCTAAGTAAAATTGATTAATAACCGTTAATGGAATTCTCCTCCAAGAACTTATCTAAACCTTTTTTGAACCCAGCTACACTAACTGCACTAACCACATCCTCTAGCAACAAATTCCAGAGCTCAATTGTGCGATGAGTGAAAAGAAAATTATTACTTACCTGCTAATTTTCGTTCCTGTAGTACCATGGATCAGTCCAGACAGTGGGTTATGTCCCCAATCCAGCAGATGGAGTCAGCCCAAAGCTTCGAGGGGGCGTCACCTTAAGTACTACTACCCCCTCTGCAGGAGTTCAGTATCGAGTATATCAAAGCCCGAGTAAACAGAAACCCCCTGCTTGGATCAAGTTGAAACAAGACGGCAACAATAAGCCGCTGAATGAAGAACTTAAGAAACTGAAACCGACCCACCAACGGGTGGGCGGGCACGAACATAGCGTGTCAACCTCAGGGGAACGGTGAAAAACAGTGACAAAGAGAAAAACTGGAAACACGTAAAAACAACCAACAGCAGTAAGGGCACTACTGTAACAGGAGACACAGCTGAACAGACTCAGCATCCACATACGGCCGAGCAGGAGTAGGCCCTAGGACCCAAATGCGGTGGGCGTCTGGACTGATCCATGGTACTACAGGAACGAAAATTAGCAGGTAAGTAATAATTTTCTTTTCCCTGTACGTACCTGGATCAGTCCAGACAGTGGGATGTACCCAAGCTTCCCTAACCCGGGTGGGATCCTGCGAGGCCTGCTCGTAGGACCTGTTCGCCAAAGTGTCCCTGGACGGACGAGGCGAGATGTAGTCTATAGTGTCTCGAGAACGTGTGCAACGATTTCCAGGTGGCCGCTCTACAGATTTCTTGCGAAGATACCGAGCGGCTCTCTGCCCAGGAGGCCGCCTGAGAGCGTGTAGAATGTGCTACGATGCCGGGTGGGGGAGTCCGCCCCACCCCAATATAGGAGGCAGCAATACCGGCCTTCAGCCATCTGGCAATGGTCGTCTTCGAGGCCTGAGATCCCTTCCGGGGACCGGACCAAAGGACGAAGAGATGGTCAGAAGTCCGGAAATCATTCGTAGCCTCCAGGTAGAGCCTCAGGGTGCGCTTGACGTCAAGAAGACGAAGAGACCGCGGCTCCGACGAAGAGAACGATGGAAGTTCCACCGTCTGATTCACATGGAACGCGGACACCACCTTCGGAAGGAAGGAGGGGACAGTACGAAGGGAAACACCCGAATCGGAGAACCGGAGATAAGGTTCTCTACACGACAGGGCCTGCAGCTCCGAAATACGCCGAGCGGAGCAGATGGCCACTAGGAACACCGCCTTGAGGGTGAGATCCTTGATCGTCGCAGTCCGCAGCGGTTCAAACGGAGGTCCTGACATGGAACGCAGTACCAGATTGAGACTCCAAGAGGGGCAAGGGTCCCGCAGTGGAGGCCGCAAATGCTTGACCCCCTTGAGGAAACGGGCGATGTCCGGGTGTCGCCACAGAGATCCGCCGTCGCGCAGGAGGGAGCCAAGAGCGGCCACTTGAACCCGAAGTGAGTTGTAAGCGAGCCCCTTGTCCACCCCCGCTTGCAGGAACTGGAGGATCTGCGGGACAGACGCTTCCGAGGGTCTTGTGTTCAGGCCAGTACACCACAGCTCGAACACCTTCCAGACCCGCACGTAGGCCACCGACGTCGAGGTCTTCCAAGAACGCAGCAGCGTGGATACTACCGCCTCCGGGTATCCCCGTCGTCGAAGGCGACGCCTCTCAAAAGCCAGGCCGCAAGACAGAAGAGTTCTGCCTGGTCGAAAAATACTGGTCCCTGGTGGAGGAGGCGGGGAAGATGTCCCAGCCGTATGGGCCCGTCGATTACTAGGTGAAGAAGGTCTGCAAACCAAGGTCGTCTCGGCCACTCTGGCGCGACGAAGATGACAGTCCCTCGATGAGCCTCTATCCGTCGTAGACGGGATAGAAGGTAAGGTTTGTCTTTTTGCGGATGACACTAAGATCTGCAACAGAGTGGACACGCCGGAAGGAGTGGAGAGAATGAGACGGGATCTAAGGAAACTGGAAGAGTGGTCAAAGATATGGCAGCTGAGATTCAATGCCAAGAAGTGCAAAGTCATGCATATGGGGAGTGGAAATCCGAATGAACTGTATTCGATGGGGGGGGAAAGGCTGATGTGCACGGAGCAGGAGAGGGACCTTGGGGTGATGGTGTCTAATGATCTGAAGTCGGCGAAACAATGCGACAAGGCGATAGCTAAAGCCAGAAGAATGCTGGGCTGCATAGAGAGAGGAATATCGAGTAAGAAAAGGGAAGTGATTATTCCCTTGTACAGGTCCTTGGTGAGGCCTCACCTGGAGTACTGTATTCAGTTCTGGAGACCGTACCTTCAAAAAGACAAAGACAAGATGGAGGCGGTACAGAGAAGGGCGACCAGGAAGGTGGAGGATCTTCATCGGATGACGTATGAGGAGAGATTGAAGAATCTAAATATGTACACCCTGGAGGAAAGGAGGAGCAGAGGTGATATGATACAGACTTTCAGATACTTGAAAGGTGTTAATGATCAAAAGACAACGACAAACCTTTTCCGAAGGAAAAAAATCAGCAGAACCAGGGGTCACGATTTGAAGCTCCAGGGAGGAAGATTCAGAACCAATGTCAGGAAGTATTTCTTCACGGAGAGGGTGGTGGATGCCTGGAATGCCCTTCCGGAGGATGTGGTGAAGACCAGAACTGTGAAGGACTTCAAAGGGGCATGGGATAAACACTGTGGATCCATAAAGTCAAGAGGCTGCCAATGAAGAGTGGGTGACTCGCCAGAATGACGGCTACTGCCTGGAGTCAATACCCTTATTAAATAAACATACACAGGCTTACTGTGACTCCAAAATCGCTCTAAGCTTCAACAGCAAGAGGAAATGTGGAAAAAAGGATTCACACTCACAAAGAGGGGAGTAGCTGACTTGTTACGGCGGTTACTACCCCAAATCAAATAAGCCTGATACTTCACTTTCAATGCATATACAGCATAGTTCTCTGATTCAACGGCAGGGGAGAAGAAAAACTGATACTTCACACATCCAGAAAAGAGGGTTCGCACTCGCAAAGCAGGGAGTAGCTGGCTTGTTACGGCGGTTACTACCCCAAACCAAATGTGCCTGATACTTCACTTTCGATGCATATCCAGCATAGCTCTCTGCTTCAACGGCATGGGAGAAGAAAATCAACCAATAAGGGCTGTATAACAGTCTGGGTAAAACAAATAAACATGGGTACAGATTGCTTATTGCGGCGGCTTCTACCCCTAACTAATCAAGCTAGATATTTCACTTGGATGCAGCTCCATCACTGCTCTCTACATTAAAGGTGGGGGTGGAAGGGAAATAGAACCAAGAGCTAAGAGAAACAGATAAGTATGAGAGAGAAAATTTGCGGGGCAGACTAGATGGGCCATTTGGTCTCCTTCTGCCGTCATTTCTATGTTTCTATATGTTTCTATGTAGTAGCCTTCCCACCAGTGGCCACGGGGGGAACGCGTATAGTAGTAGATCGGCCGGCCACGGGAGCGCGAGGGCATCGACGCCCTCCGCCCCCCGTTCTCTCCGGCGACTGAAGAAACGAGGCGCCTTGGTGTTTTGAGCGGATGCCATAAGATCGAGGTGGGGGGGACCCCACCGCCGAACGATGAGCTGCATGGCCTCGTCGGAGAGGGCCCACTCTCCGGGATCCAGGAGCTGGCGACTGAGGAAATCCGCCTGGACGTTGTCCACGCCCGCTATGTGCGAGGCCGCCAGACGGGCCAGGTGCCGTTCCGCCCACTGCATCAACATCGCCGCCTTGAGCGCGACCTGCGGACTGCGGGTGCCGCCCTGTCGATTGATGTAGGCCACCGTGGTCGCGTTGTCCGACAAGACTCTGACTTCCCGATTCCGAAGGAGTGGCAGGAAGTGAAGGAGTGCCAGCCTGACCGCTCTGGTCTCCAGACGATTGATGGACCACGTCGACTCCTCCGCGGACCACGTCCCTTGCGTGGCGCTGCGGTCGCAGACTGCCCCCCAGCCTACGAGACTGGCGTCGGTGGTTACCACTACCCAATTTGGTAGATCGAGGGACACGCCTCGAGCCAGATTCTCCGGGACCATCCACCAGTCCAAACTGTTCCGTGCAAACTGGGGCAGCGGGAGTATCACCTGGTAGTCCTGCGAAAGTGGTTTCCAGCGGGATAGAAGTGCCCTTTGTAGCGGCCGGAGGCGCGCAAATGCCCAAGGAACCATGTCGATGGTGGAACCCATCACCCCCAGGAGCTGTAGATAGTCCCAGGAGGTGGGAGCTGGTAATGCAGAAAACCGTTGTATGTGCTCCCGCAGGGCGTGCACCTTGTCCTGCCGTAGAAAAACCGCCCCCAGACGGGTGTCGAAGGTCGCCCCCAAGAAATCCAAGCGCTGCGAAGGCACGAGGGAGCTCTTGGAAAAGTTCACCACCCATCCCAGGGACTGCAAAAACTCTATCACCCTGGCCACTGCCGCCTGGCCATGGCGGAAAGACTTCGCCCGTATGAGCCAGTCGTCCAAGTAAGGATGAACTAGAATACCCTCCTTCCGAAGGGCAGCCGCCACGACTACCATGATCTTGGTGAAGGTGCGTGGGGCTGTTGCCAGGCCGAATGGAAGCGCCACAAACTGGAAATGCTGGTCCAGAATCTTGAACCGTAGAAGACGATGGTGTTCTTGGCGAATGGGGATATGCAGGTAGGCCTCCGTCAGATCCAAGGAGGCCAGGAACTCCCCTCGGTGTACCGCCGCGATCACCGAACGCAGCGTTTCCATGCGGAACCGGATCACCCTGAGGGATTTGTTGACTTCCTTCAAGTCCAGTATGGGGCGGAAGGAGCCGTCCTTCTTCGGTACCACGAAGTAGATGGAATAATGGCCCGAGCCCACCTCTCCGGAGGGCACGGGCACAATGGCGCCTATCTCCCACAGTCTGTCCAGCGTCGACTGCACCGCCCTTCGCTTGATGGCCGAGCCGCAGGGCGAGAAGATGAACCGACCCTTCGGAGCGTGGGCAAGTTCCAAAGCGTAGCCGCGTCCTATGGTGTCCAAGACCCACTGATCCGAGGTGATCCGCGCCCACTCCTCGTAAAAGAACGCCAGCCGCCCCCCAATCTTGGGGACGGCGGAGTGGGCGAGCTGAACATCATTGAGAGGACTTGGGCGAAGGTTGTCCCGCCGTGGAAGCGGGGCGCGTGGGGCGGCGCCCGCGAAAGGAGCGAGACCAGGGCTGAGACCTGGGGGCAGAGGGCCGAGCCGCCGCCGGCCTGTAACTCCTATAGCGCCTTTGCGCTCTGGCTCTGGTCCGGGAGGACGAAAACGCCCTGCTGGAGCGATATCTGTCTTCCGGCAGGCGATGGACCGCGTTTTCCCCCAGAGACTTGATGATCTGGTCCAGATCCTCGCCGAACAGGAACTTACCCCTGAATGGCAGGGAACCCAGACTCGACTTGGAGGACGTGTCCGCCGCCCAGTTGCGAAGCCATAGGAGTCGACGTGCCGCCACCACCGAGGCCATGGAGCGGGCAAGGACCCGAAACAGATCATAGGAAGCGTCCGCCCCGTATGCCACTGCAGCTTCCAGCCTATCCGCCTGGGCGGCTTCTTCGGGTGGCAACACCTGAGACGTGAGCAGTAGCTGCACCCAGAGAAGACTGGCCCGCTGGGCAAGCGAGCTGCACATCGCAGCCCGCAGTCCCACAGCGGAGACCTCGAAGACCCGCTTGAGGAAGACTTCCAACTTGCGATCCCGCGTATCCCTTAACGCTGCTCCACCTGTCACCGGTATGGTCGTCCTCTTCGTGACCGCTGACACCGCGGAGTCCACTCTGGGTACCTTGATGAGCTCCAGAAAATCTTCCGGCAGCGGATACAGCCGCTCCATGGCGCGGCTGCCCTTCAGAGCGGCTTCCGGGGCATCCCATTCCCTGGTGAGAAGCTGCAGGAACGACTCGTGAATGGGAAAAGCCCGAGCCCTCGGGCGAAGGGCTGCCAGCACCGGGTCTCCCTTCTTGGAGGAGGTGACTACAGCGGGCGCGACGGGAGCTGGCGGGTCCGGCGGGGGATCAAGGTCCAACCCCTGAATGATCTGTGGGATCAGGTCATCCAGCTCGTCCCGCTGGAAGAGACGCAGGGTGCGTGGGTCCTCACCCTCTGAAGTGGAGTCTCCTTGTCCTGCCGCCGCGGGGTCCGACCCAGGGGAAGCCGGTGCCGACCCAGGCCCCCCCGAGCCCACAGGGAGCCGTGGTTGGATGGGGGGCTGTGGGGCCCCCACGCCCGCCGGGGCGGGGGGGGCCGGATAGGAGGACGAAGGTCGCAGCAGCTTGGGTGGTGGTGGATCCGCGGGCGCAGCCAGGTCCTGTAGGTAGGCTGTATGCATCAGACGGATGAACTCCGGGGAAAACCCCGGCCTAGTTGGGGGGACCTCCGCGGGTGGGGGCCCCGGGGGACCCTGCCCCCGCGGGCCTTCCTCCGGGTCTGTCTCCGGTAATAACCTCGGGGGAGAACCCTCTGAAGCTACCTCGTCACCCCGCGCTGCCTGGGCTCCTTCAGGGCGCAGCGCCTGCAAGATGGCCGCCGTTCCCGCCAGGAATGGGGGAGGGGCCGGCCCGCGCCGCCCGGGCAAGGCTGTCATGGAGGACCGATGCGTGAGGGGCTGAGAAGTGCCTTCCCCCCCGGGGAGGCACCTAGCACAAATCCCCTCCCTTGACACGCGCGATCCAGGCTCTCCGCAGGCCGAGCAACGCGCCGGCCGCGGCATCCGGAGCGCCAGAGAAACAGCCCCCGACAGCCAAGAACGCCTGGAAAACCCGGGGGGGGGGGGCCGCGAGACGGATCGCCGCTGCGGGGGGGCCCAGGTGGCCTGCGCTACCCGCCGAAGACAAAAACGGCGCCGCGGGGGGGCCTTCCTGGCCGCACAACCCGCCGGTGATGAGCAGCCCTCTCCCCGGTGCAGCCCACGTGGAGCCGCAAAATGGCCGCGGGAGAGGGGAAAAATGCTAGGAGGCCGGAGCACCGGCAGTCGCGTTCAACCTAGCTGCAAGGGAAGAAGAGAAAAAAAAATCACACTTACCCCGAAGCAGCCACGACCAGCGCCGGTAATAGGAAAGGGGAGAGACAGAGCACAAGAAGGAAGCCACGCCTCCCCAATTAAACAATTAACTGCTTCTTTTTTTTTTTTTAAACACAACTTGATCCAACCAAAAACATACAGACAATAAAGCCCCAGAACAGGGACGCAAAAAGGACAAAGGAAATAGGCAATCGGGAGCAAGCCCAGATTCCACTACTCTCATCTGCTGGAGTCAGAAGATACTGAACTCCTGCAGAGGGGGTAGTAGTACTTAAGGTGATGCCCCCTCGAAGCTTTGGGCTGACTCCATCTGCTGGATTGGGGACATAACCCACTGTCTGGACTGATCCAGGTACGTACAGGGAAAAAGAATTTTCTCCGATTAGTCTTAAATGTGCTACTTGTTAACTTCATGGAATGCCCCC
Source organism: Rhinatrema bivittatum (assembly GCF_901001135.1). Taxonomy (NCBI): domain Eukaryota; kingdom Metazoa; phylum Chordata; class Amphibia; order Gymnophiona; family Rhinatrematidae; genus Rhinatrema; species Rhinatrema bivittatum. The sequence goes on along the minus strand of NC_042618.1, from coordinate 52,085,691 downwards.
TAGTCCTTCTATTATTGGAAAGTGTAAATAACCGAGTCACATCTACTCGTTCAAGACCTCTCATGATCTTAAAGACCTCTATCATATTCCCCCTCAACCTTCTCTTCTCCAAGCTGAACAGCCCTAACCTCTTCAGCCTTTCTTCATAGGGGAGCTGTTCCATCCCCTTTATCATTTTGGTTGCCCTTCTCTATACCTTCTCCATCGCAATTATATCTTTTTTGAGATGCGACGACCAGAATTGTACACAGTCTCACCATGGAGCAATATAGAGGCATTATGGCATTTTCTGTTTTATTAACCATTCCCTTCCTAATAATTCCTAACATTCTGTTTGCTTTTTTGACTGCTGCAGCACACTGAGCCGACGATTTTAAAGTATTATCCATTATGATGCCTAGATCTTTTTTCTGGGTGGTAGCTCCTAATATGGAACCTAACATCTTGTAACTACAGCATGGGTTATTTTTCCCTATATGCAGCACTTTGCACTTGTCCACATTAAATTTCATCTGCCATTTGGATGCCCAATCTTCCAGTCTTGCAAGGTCCTCCTGTAATGTATCACAGTCTGCTTGTGATTTAACTACTCTGAATAATTTTGTATCATCCGCGAATTTGATTGATCTCTTCATATTCCTTTCCAGATCATTTATATATATATATTGAAAAGCACCGGTCCAAGTACAGCTCCCTGAGACACTCCACTGTTTGCCCTTTTTCACTGAGAAAATTGACCATTTAATCCTACTCTGTTTCCTGTCTTTTAACCAGTTTGTAATCCACGAAAGGACATCGCCTCCTATCCCATCACTTTTTAGTTTTTGTAGAAGTCTCTCATGAGGGACTTTGTCAAACCCCTTCTGAAAATCAAAATACACTACATCTACCGGTTCACCTTTAACCACATGTTTATTAACTCCTTTAAAAAAAATGAAGCAGATTTGTTAGGCAAGACTTCCCTTGGGTAAATCCATGTTGACTGTGTTCCATTAAATCATGTCTTTCTATATGCTCTACGATTTTGATCTTGAGAATAGTTTCCACTATTTTTCCAGACACTGAAGTCAGGCTCACTGGTCTGTAGTTACCTGGATCGCCCCTGGAGCCTTTTTTAAATATTGGGGTTACATTGGCCACCCTCCAGTCTTCAGGTACAATGGATGATTTTAATGATAGGTTACAAATTTTAACTAATTGTTGTGTCCATCGCTGTCCGACGTCTCTGCTCCGCCCACCTTACCTCGTTGGCGACTCCCTCTGGGGTTGATGGAAGGCTAGCTGCTGCGGCATCTCCAGGCCGTCCTCCTCTGGCGTTCCTGGACCGGCTCGACACTGCAAGCCGCCATGTTGATCAGATGCCTAAGGGCGCGCGCGCAGCCCGACTGATGTACTGGCGTTGGCGCAAACCTCAGGGACGTCCCCCTGAGATTATGTCATCAGCTCCAGATATTTAAGGTCTCAGTTTTCGCTAACAAGATGAGTTAGCAAGGGGATTCGCTACCTCTGGGTATCCTTGCGGATTGGATTCGCTCTCCGCAAACCTAGCTACTCTGCCTCCTCGGACTTCATTAGAGGTACCTGCTCCTCGGGGGCCTCACTCTCTCTTTTTCTTTTCAGGTCGAGGTCCGGAACCGGTACTCGCTCCTCGAGGGCCCACGTCCTGGACCAGCTCCTGAATACCACTTCTGCTAAGAAGTCATCGCTGCTAACAACATTAGTGAGTTTCCATCTATCTCTCAGAGCTTTCCCTGGGACCAGGTACTCACTCCTCGAGGGCCTACTGCATTCCAACTCCTGGGCTGCCTCAAGAGACTATGGTGTGAGTGTTATCATCAAGGACTTGTTCCAGAACTATGCATATCCTGTCTACTCACTTTCTTAGTTTCTCTACAGCTCAGCCTTGGGATTGCTGTTCCAGTACCTGAGGGACTACAGCCCAGCCGGGCACTCCCAGCTCACTACTGCCACCTTTGGTGGTTTAATATATTGTCTAATAAAAGAACTAGTGTGTGTCTGTCTCCTACACTAAGCCTGACCAGTGGTCCTTCTCAGGAGCTCCCCCGAGGGCATGGTCACCTGCCACTGGTCCAAGGATCCACCCACAACTATTCTAAATAATAACAGATTGCTATCTCCAGCAACTCCGTTAATAACAGATTGCTAATTCCCAGCTTTAACAACAGAGCTTTAATAACACTAATAGATCAGAAATTTCATTTTTTAGTTCCTTCAGTACTCTAGGATGCATACTGGTCCAGGTGATTTACTATTCTTTAATTTGTCAATCTGGCCTACTACATCTTCCAGGTTCACAGTGATTTTGTTCAGTTCGTCTGACTCACTTAGATGCATCAAATAGGATTTTGTGCCCATGAGTTGTTTTGACAATCAAGTCTTTAAAGTCCATTTCCATTTTAGTCTCCACCACCCGATCCCAGAGGGTATTCCAGATATCTACCACCCTTTCTGTGAAAAAAATATTTCTCAAGATTGCTTCTGAGTCTACCTCCGCAGTCTCATATCATGACCCTATTTTCTAAAACTTTCCTTCCACTGAAAAAACTTATGTCTTGTGCATCCTTAATACCATTTAGATATTTTAATTTCTCTGTCACATCTCTCTTGTCTCTCCTCTCCTCTAGGCTATACATATTTAAATACTTCAGTCTCATTTCATAGGGGTTTTGATGGAACTCCTGCACCATTTTGGTATCGAGTTCCACTCTCTCCTTCTGGAAATATAATATCCAGAACTGGACACAATACGCCAGGTAAGGCCTCATCAGTTACCTGTATAATGGCATAATCTCTTCCTATTTTCTACTAATTATGCTTCTCTCTCTGCACTATAGCATCTTTCCAGCTCTGGCCACCATCTTGTCATGCTGTTGCACTACACTGATGTCATTGGATATTATCACCTGCTTTGTACCTATAAATGTCTCACCTTCTGTCATATACTGCTCCCTCAAATTTCTGCATCCAAAATGCATAACTCTGCATTTTTTAGTCCTGAAACTTAGCTGCCAAGCAACCAACCACTCCTCAAGCTTCCTTAGGTCTCTTCTCATACCATCTACTCCTTCAGGTGTGCAGGGCCAGTGCTAGCTTTTCTGCTGCCCTGTGCAAAAAATTACTGTGCTCCCCCCCCCCCCCCCCCCCCTGCCAATTCATTCAATGTCTGTCCCAGGCCCATCAAATAAAGCCCAGCTCTGTCCTGCAATCTATATTTTAAAAAATTGACACACACACACCCCCATGGATAGGGAAGGGTATTAGGTACCCTAGGCAAACCTACAGCCTTGCACACACACACACTCCCACACCCTTTATAGACACACACAATTAAATTATGCCTTTATAACAAATTTTACGTGAAACAGAACATTCAAGAGCACAGTCTTCTGAGGCAACAATATCACTTACAACATGAATATTATATTTACTTGCACTACTGTGGTGCCATTCAGAAAACTCTGCAAAAAAGACACTTGGAACTCCTATGGAATTAGACTTTTTGTACTGTGTATTGGATGTGAGCTTGACCCTCAGAAAGCCATGAAAAAAACAGAATTACCATTAAAATATAGTAAACCTCCCACACCAAAACAACCCTAACATCCTTATCTATAAAAAGACAACACTGCACATATTACACCAGGCCCTAGTGTTGCGATCCTGCCCGCTATCTTCTTCGCGGTGGGTGTGCCGCCATCAATGGACTCCTCCCTGGCTGCCTCCGGCCCTGCGCAGCAGGGACGGGCTGCCAGGAGATCCCTCATGTGGCTGGGGACTGTCGCTGCCGCTCCTGCTTCCCCGAATCAGCTGGGGCCGTCCCCGCAGCTGTTCCCACAAGGCTGGGGTCTTCAGCCGGCAGGGAGGCTGTCCCTGCCGGTGCCTGCTACAATTCGGGTCCTCGCCCGGCAGGGAAGCCGTCTCTGCCGGTGCCTGCAGCCTTCTACAGCTCCCTGCTTGTTCTGCAGCCAGCCCTTCTTCTGCTTCCTGCTTCTGTCTTTGCGGCTGGGAGCCGCTCCTGCAGCCTGCCACCTCTCCAGCTTCAGGGCAGGGCTGCTCCGCTACCTACCTTGTTCCTCGGGCCTTCCAAGTGGCTGATGACGCCACCAGCTTCCAGCTCTCTCTTCTCCAGCTTCCTAAGACACGGGCATACGCCTCTCGCCTGTTCTTCAAGGGCCAGCCAGGTGTGACCCTCTGCTGAACCCTCCCTGGGCGTTGTCCTCTTCAGCCCTACAAAAGGGCTCAGCGTTCATTCCAGCTTTGCCTTCGCAAGGAGTTGGTCACTCCTGGGATCCTGCTGTCCTTCGTTCCAGGAGTCAACCTTGTTCCAGCACTTCTTCAAGGTCCTGTGTTTCCTGTTCTTCGTTGGAGCTCCTCATCTTGTCCAGATGTCCACCTGCTGTTCCTGTAAGCTATGTTCCAGTCCAGATGTCCGCCTGTTGTTCGTGTGTTCCAAGTCTAAGTTCTGTCTCCTGATCCAGTATCCGTGTTCCAGTCCAGATGTTGTTTCTCCTTATCCTGTTTTCCATGTTCCTCTTCAGTTGTCCTGAACCCCTGGCAAGCCATGTTGTGGTCCACGACTAGCCCCACGGGTGGGCTGAGTAGGGCGCTTCATGATGCCAGCCTTGTACCTCGTTCCTGAGTCTTCTGAAAGCCTGGTACCCCGCGGCAAGCCATGTCGTGGTCTGCGACCAGGCCCACGGGCGGGCTGAGTAGGGCGCTTCATGATGCAAGCCATGTACCTCGTTCCTGAGTCTTCTGAAAGCCTTGTACCTCATTCCTGAGTCTTCTGAAAGCCTGGTACCCCACGGCAAGCCATGTCGTGGTCCGTGACCAGCCCCACGGGCAGGCTGAGTAGGGCGCTTCATGATGCAAGCCTTGTACCTCGTTCCTGAGTCTTCTGAAAGCCTAGTACCTCATTCCTGAGTCTACGTCTGTGCATCCAAGTACCTTGTTCCTGAGTCTACGTCTATTCTTGAGTCTACGTCTGTGCATCCTAGTACCTCATTCCTGAAGTCTACGTCTGTGCATCCAAGTAACTCGTCCCTGAGTCTCGTCTGAATCTCCATGTTCCAGTCTTCGCTGTCCTGGCCTCCATCCGGCCTGCCGCTTCTTGCCGTACCCTGCAGCAGGTCCGAAAGGGCTTGGAACGGTCGGAGGACTGTTCATAAGACCATCATTGCGTTGTTGGTCTTCTGAAGCATGCAGGTCCGGAGGAGGGTCAGTATCTCCAGTCTTCAGTCCAGCCTCGCTCCCGTCCAGCCCATGCTCGGGCATGCCTCGCCTACCGCGGCACCTCTTCGGAGTTCCTCTGAGGTCGAGCTGTGGCCCAAGAACACACACCTCTTGGTAAGCGGGACCACTCTCCTAGCACTTCACAACACCTAGAACACCAATAAAAGCTCTTATTAGGAAATCAGGTTGCTATAGATCCCTACACAGAAATTACATGCCAGCAAAATACCTCACATCGGTCACATATGCAGAACAGAGAGAGACCCTGACCAAATACAGAATAAAGAGATCAGAAAGTATAAACAGAAACGTGCTGAGAAGAACTGAATTGGAACCCACAACAAGCCTGCCTCTTCATGCAAAGCAACATTGGAAAAATAGAAACATTAAACAAAAAATGGTTGCCGCTGACTACATTTGTTGTAAGAAAAGTGGAAACAATATCATACAAGCATGGATAATCCTCCTTGTCTATATTTCAAAATAATAATAGCAGGAACATTCAAACAATTTTGATGCATTATAAAATGACCTTCATAATAGGCGTCATCGGTATGCTTTCACATGTATTGCTCTGCCTTATATATAATCACTGGTCATTTATCAGTAAATCTTTTTGTATGAAAAAAAGTTTTAGTTGCAGATAAACCACCATATGTGATAATGAGTTAAAGTCACTATTTGAAAAGATGAAAATCACTTATCTGGCTTTCACTACATCACAATCGCCATGAATGAAAATCCTAAAATGAAAGTCCATCCGACACAGGACTGTGTTTTAAACTGTATTAGTTCTTCTTCAGGGTATAATTTTCAAAAATGCATCTAGATGAAAAAACATAAAATCAATGTCCATAAATCAATATCTAAGCAAAAAATTAAAAAAAAAAGGATTTACTGATAAATGACCAATGATTATATATAAGGCAGAGCAATACATGTGAAAGCATAACGATGTACGCAGGCGTGTATATTTGCACATGAGATGATTACAAATTTAACAAATGCAAAATAATTCCAGAGCATTGCTTCAACTGTTAAGAATCAGAAAATCCCAAAAATCAGAGAAAGCCAGCAAAACCTCAGCAAAGCATAAGGCTGCTACCAAACTTCAGATGGCAATTCCACACTTCTTCACTGCAAATTAAAGTTACCAAGGCCAAGATTGGCCAGTTCATTCTGTCATTAGACAATCAATTTGTTAGCCCAGGGAACCTCTCAAATGTAGCAAAATGCTACACAAACCTATGCTAGGCTTTCAGCACCTTGGCCAGCCGAAAATCCCTGAAGCTGTGGTGCTATCAGTCCTGCCCAAGTCTGCATCAGACTTGTTTTCAGGAGGTGGAAGACTGCCAGTTTCCACCTAGCCCAAGACAGCAAAGTCTAGCCCCCAAGCTTTAAGCAGCGGAGGAGAAAAACATTTTTTTCTGCGTGCGAGTATGTCCGAGAGAAACAAATCCCCCCTTATCCCTCTGTACTCTAACACCATAAATCGCACATGGAAACATCAAACCGTGTTGATCCTTATGTGGCCCCTAGCACACGTCCGCACACAGCTTCAGCTCCCTCCCCCTGCCGATCTTCCTGCTTGGGGGGGAGAACGCGGAAGCTGAGAATGGGCTGCCACTGGCCCGCCACCTCCCTGGGTGTGCCGCTCTGTGCAAATGCACAGTATGCACACCCGGTCGCGCTGGGCCTGCAGGTGTGTTCACTCTTGCAGATCTTAGTGTCAGCCCCCAAAAAACAAAATTTCTCTTCTTAACCCCTCCACAATACTGTTCACAAAAATACTTAACAGAACCGGGCCCAAGATCGATCCCTGAAGCACTGCATGCATCATATTTCTTCAAAGCAAACTCCATTTACCACCACATACAGGCTATCAACCTGTTTCTAAGCTACCACTTCAGGTCCTATCCCTAAACTGCCCAGTTTATGAGACCCTGTGTGAGACAGTATCAAAGGCTTTGCTAAATCCAAGTACACCACATCCAGCACTTGCCACCGACCTAATTCTATACTCCCGCACCCCATTCCACACCCTCACAGTTAAGAGTTATGCATTTATATTTTACATGAAAAATATCAAAGTACAGTATTCTGAGATAGAAATATCACTTACATTATATTTACATGCACTGCTGTAATGCCAACCAGAAATCCCTACAAAAAAGACACTTGCAACCCAGATAGTATTAGGCCTATTATGATGTATGTTGGGTGTGGGATTGGCCCTCCAAAAACCCTAAAATGCTAATACACTTCCTATTAGAAGAATATCTCACCTCAGTCACACATGCAGAACATGAATAGACCCTCACCAAATACAGAATAGAGCAACCATAAAGTAGAAATACAAACGTGCAGACAAAAACTGAACTGGAAACCGCAAGAATCCAGACAGCAGAGTTGCTTACCTGTAACAGGTGTTCTCCAAGGACAGCAGGATGTTAGTCCTCACACATGGGTGACATCATCAGATGGAGCCTGGCATGCTGTTAACCATGCGTTCATGTGGGGTGCCTCTTCAATCTTATAACATAAGAGTTCGCGAAAAAATAAAATAACAAACCGCGAGAAACCCAACTCTGCGGGGTGGCAAGCGGGTTTCGAGAGGACTAACATCCTGCTGTCCTTGGAGAACACCTGTTACAGGTAAGCAACTCTGCTTTCTCCAAGGACAGGCAGGATGGTAGTTCTCACACATGGGTGATTATGTAGCTCCAGGCCGATCCCAACATGTGCAGCAGAGAACAGGTGCCAATGTGCATAACTAGAGCTGCAATAACCAGAGGAGCAGGCCTGCACCCAAGGGCAGGGCCCATGAAGGGAGAGTTTGGTTTTCATGGCTGAAAGAGATTACGGAGAACGGACTGGCTGAAATGACTGTCCCGCTGTCTATCCTTATCCACGCAATAATGTGAGGTGAATGTGTGGATGGAACTCCAGGTTGCCGCTCTGCAAATCTTGTGAATGGAGACTGTACACAAGTGAGCCACTGAGACTGACATGGCCCATTCGGAGTGAGCCTTGACATGACCTTCAAGCCATAAGTCAGCTTGAGCGTAGCAGAACGAAATACAGTCTGCAAGCCAATAGGATAAGGTCTAGTTAGATACAGCAACCCCCAATCTGTTTTTGTGGAAAGAGACAAAAAGTTGAGTGGATAGGCAGTGAGGTACCGTCTGTTCCGAGTAAAAGGCCAGCACCCTTTTACAATCCAAAGTGTGCAGAGCCCGCTCACTCTGGTGAGCGTGCAGCCTTGGAAAAAAAGAAGGCAACACAATGGATTAATTAAGATGGAACTCCATGACCACCTTAGGAAGGAACTTCGGGTGAGTACGCAGAACCACCTTATCATGACAAACTTTTGTATAAGAGGGGTATGACACCAGAGCTTGCAGTTCACTCACCCTGCGCGCTGAAGTAACTGCAACCAAGAAGATATCCTTCCAAGATAGTTACTTCAGGTCGCAGGACCGCAATGGCTCAAACGGTGTTAGTGATCTGATGCCTGATGGGAAGAGCAATCAGATAGGAGTAGCAATCTGTTATATATCTGTTACTAGTTAGACTGCGGAGTCGCAATCTGATAATATTGGCTCCTAAATAAGGAGGAATCAGCAATCTTGTAGTGTCTCAGATATCGTCTTGCTACGTAGTTAGCAATCTGTTCAGGATCTGATATAGTTGTGGGTGGATCCCTGGGCCAGTGACAGATGACCACGCCCCTGGGAGGATATCCCGAGAGGGACCACCGGCTAGGCTTGAGTATGGAGACAGACACACATAGTTCTTTTATTAAACAGGTTTTTGAAACCACCAGAGGTGGCAGTAGTGAGCTGATATGCCTGGCAGGGCTGTAGTCCCTCAGGTACTGGAACAGCGATCCAGGATGGCTGAGCTGTTGAGAAACTGTAGAAAGTGAGTAGGCAGAGTAGACAGAGTTCATGAACAGAACTAGATGACAAAACTCACATAAGGTCTCAAGGAAGCTCAGGAGCTGGAAAGATTTAGGCCCTCGAGGAGCGAGTACATAGTTCCAGGGAAAGCTCTGAGAGAACGATGGTAACTCACAATTGTTTATAGCAGCGACAGCTTCCAGGCAGTAGAGAATCTTCAGAGTGTCCAAGAACATGGGCCCTCGAGGAGCGAGTACCGGTTCCTATCTGTATTCTGAAAGTAAAGAAAAAGAGCGAGGCCCCCGAGGAGCGGGTACCTCTGGTAAGTCCGAGGAGTCAGAGTAGCTTGGAGGAATCTGTATCCGTTCGTTATCCGTTCCCTTATCCTTGATCACTCATTAGATAGTAAAATAGAGACCTTTAAATATTGGAAGCGGGTGACGTCATCTCAGGGGGACGCCCCTGAGGTTTGCGCCCTTGCTGGTACTTCAATCAGAGCACCCGCGCGTGCCCTAGGTCTTCAGGCAACATAGCGGATCTGCAATATCGAGCCGGTCAGGGGACGCCGGAGGGAGATGGCATGGAGATGCCGCAGCAGCCAGCCATGCATCAGACTCAGAGGGAGTCGCCACAGAGGTAAAGAGGGCGTAGTGAGGACATCGAGCAGCAACGGTCACAACAAATGGAGCTTTCATGAGCTGAGACAGGACAATGTTGAGATCCCAGGAGCCCAGGGGGGCTTAAGTTGTAACAGACCCCTCATGAACCGCCCCAAAGCGGATGGGTGGAAATGGAGGCACCATCATTAACCTGATGATATGCCCCAGTGGCATTCAGGTCCTCACCGACATGATCTGTAGATCAGACTCTGAGAGGGACAACAGGTATTCCAAAAGCTGTGGTGGGGATCCAAACCACGTTCCACACACCAATCCAAAAACCGCTTCCACTTGAGATCATATAACTTCCTCGCAGAGGGTTTTCTGGACTCCAGCACGACTCGTGATACACCCTCCAAAAGCCCCAGAGCCTGCTCAGTCACCCAGTCAACATCCAAGCCATGAGAGACAGGACTCAGAGGTTGGAGTGGTGGAGCCTGCCCTGGTCTTGAGAGTTCAGGTCCAGAGCAGTCCCCAGCCGGATCGGGGAGCATAAGGCAAGCTCCCATAGAAGTGGGAACCAGACTTTCCGAGGCCAACAGGGTGTAATCAGGATCATGGTGCCCCTGTCCAGCTGGAGCTTTTGGAATGTTTTTGAGATGAGCGGAAGGGGAGGGTATACATACAGCAGCCTGGTGCCCCAGTCAATCGAAAAATCATTCCCCGTCAATCCTCTGCTCAGTCAGCCAAGGGCGCAGAAACGATCCACCTTCCTCTTCTCCGAAGAAGCAAAGAGGTTTATGTCCGGGGTCCCCCACAAGCAAAAGATGCAGTTCGCTTCCTCTTGATGGAGGGACCACTCATGAGGCTGGAAGGCACAGCTCAAGGCAGCAGCCTCCTGGCACAGAGTGTAGGACCCAATTCCTCCCTGCTTCTTCAGATACCACATAGCCACCTGACTGTCAGTCTGAACAATGACCACTTTGTTGAGAAGTTCCTCTCTAAATACCTGTAGGGTGTACCGGATCACCCGTAATTCCAGGAAGTTGGTCTGAGACTGCATCTCCTGCAAGGACCAAAGGTCCTGAGTGTGGAGGCCTGCAACATGGGCTCCCCAACCCATCAAGGATGCGTCCATAGTGAGGCCAATCTGAGGCTGTGGGTTCCAGAAGGGCATCCCCCTCTCCAGATTTGATGGGGTCACTTCTGCAGCAGTGGTGGTCAGGGTGGATCCGGAGTCTCAATCCCCTGCAGGGCCCGGCCAACCATCAACTGCATGCGCCTTTCCAATTCCTCCTCAAAACCAGCCTTGAGGAGAAAGAGGCAGCGGAATCGGAATGTCCACCAGAACACTGGGCGACACCAAGCCCTCCACGGTGTCAGTGGAGGACACCAAGAGGCCTGGATCGCTCTGGATCACTTCAGGGGAGGCAACGATGCGGTCGATGCCTGTTCGCAGTCCAGCTTGGAGGAAGATGACCAATGCCTTCTTGACTTTCCCCGATAGCCCCCTCGGCCCCTGGCCGGAACCAAGGGAGACGGAGAAGAACCCGATCTGGAACGGAACGACAAAGATGGCGCTCGGTCCCCTGCTCCCACCTCAGGACCGGGGAGCGTCAGCGAGGGCTAGGCTGGGACTTCCTTCCCGAGCGGGGTGGAGGTCCCCGATGCCGATGACAGATCTGAACGCTTAGGGCCAAACAACTTCTCCATTTTGTCCAAGCATGCCTGACAGCCCTTGGGGGTCATCTGGGTACAAAGATCATAACTGCAGACATTGTGGAATGCCCTCAGGCAGAGGACACAGACTTCATGGGGGTCCGTGATGGACATAGTGAGGGGACACTGGGAGCACGGGCAAAAACCAGACAATATCATTGGAAAAAGAACATGGCATGTTGGCGGCCACTGGAGGGCGATACTGTTGGCGATTGACCATGAAAAAAATGAGGTACTTACCAGATCAAAGGGGAGAGGAAAAATCCGAGAGCTGCAAGGGACCCTATGCGAGGTGAAACAAGTGTGAGCTCCATGATCGCGAGGCGAAAGCTTCGCGGAAAGGAAGAGACTGAAAAGGGACCCTGCGTGGACATGTGGTTAGCGGCATGCTGGGCACACAAAAGTTTTCCGTGCCGGGCTCCATCTGATGATATCACCCATGTGTAAGGACTACCATCCTGTTTGTCCTTAGAGAAACTCTATGCAGTCCAACAATGAAAAAACAGAACCATCACCATTCCTCAAACATCAAACAATAAAATCAAGTAATAAAATAAATACATAATCATAATACTATAAACATAATAATAATATTATTTTAAAAAATGCTGATGAATAAAAGATCAAAGAATTAAAAACTCATATGTAAGTTTTTTAAATGGCCCAAACACAATAAAATATTTCAAAACAGCAGACACATCAAATAACACCTGAAAATAAAACTAAAAAGGATTTATAAAATTCACACTCTACTTACCTGGGAACCTTTGATTTCCAATCACCCTGAGATGGTCGTGGATTAGTGGGATTAGGATGCACAAACTTTCTCCTCTCTTTCTTATATACACACATACGCTCCCTCTCAGACAAACTCACAGGAGTCTCCAGTTCTTCTTTGGTTGGGATCTACCAGCAGCCCCAGGCCCTCATCTTCATTTCAGCCGTTGGCAGGCTGGAATCCACATGCAACCCCCATTCTCTCTCTCTCACACACACATACACTCCAGAGAACCTCCCATTTAGACCCCCACACTCCAGGCATGCTCCCATTCACATGCACCCAAATCCCAGGCAGGCTCCCATTCTGTCACACACACACCCTGCACATCCCAGGAAGGCTCCCCTGCATGCATGTACACACGCCCACCCATCCCAGGCAGGCTCTCATTCACACACACACCCATCCCAGGCAGGTTCCCATTCACACAACACTCATGCACCTATGGAACCCAGGCAGGCTCCCATTCATACACCCTCCCATCCCAGGCAGCCTTCACACACACACACTCATCACAGGCAGGCTTCCATTCACACACACACACACACACACACACACCCATCACAGGCAGCATCCCTTTCACTTACACACATACAGGCAAACCAGGCAGTCAGGGTCCACGGGTCATTCCTCCTCCTCTGCTGCTACCAGACTGTACCTTCTTCTTTGTGGAAAGCAGCCATTCTGTGGCTCCTCTTCATGTGCTGGCCTGAGGTAATTCAACACTCGTGGTTCTAGCACTTCCTTTACTCTCATCACGTGCATGGCGAGATAAGAATACAGGAAGTGCTAGCACCGTGAATATTGAATACCGTGGGGCCAACACATGAGGAGCTGCCAGAAGGGCTTCCTCTTCTACTGTGGCCTCCTACTTCTCAGCCGCCAGTGGCATCAGGTCCACCTGTGGCAGCAAGGATCTCTTGCTTCTTCTGCCACCAGTGGGATTGGGTCCACCGATGGCACCATGGGCCTCCTGCTTCTTCCGTCGCCTGTGGGATCAGGTCCATTGGCAGCATCACAGACATCCTGCTTTATCCGCCGCCGGTGGGATCAGGTCCACCAGTGGCACCACAGGCCTCCTGCTTCTTCCGCTACCAGTAGGATTAGTTCCACCGATGTCAGCACAAGCCTCTCCCTGCTTCTGATGTCGCTCCGCCGGGTGTGCCACCATGTGCAATTGCACGGTTTGCACACCCGGGGTTGCCTGGCCTGCTCTTCAGAGACATATTCAGGGGCAATATCATCTCTATTTATTCTGTTGACCTTTCCTCTCCCTATACATTCAAACATTTTTCTGGCTTTTGCCTTATCCACCTGTTTGGCCACTTTAAGATCATCAGATATGGTCACCCCCAGATCCCACTCTTCTATCATGCTTAGAAGAATGTCACCCCTAATTCTGTCTCGCTCCCTTTGGATTTTGAGCTTAAATGCATAACTTCCTTTTTTGCATCAAATCGTAGCTTCTAGACCATAGACCATTCCTCAAGCTTTACTAGATCCCTCCTCACGTTTTCCACACCTTCCTGTTGCAGATTTTGATTTCATCAGCAAAAAGATGCACTAGATGACCCACATTGGGCGTGCACAATTGCAAGAATGTTGCAACATTAAAGACAGGGAACGGACTCAGTGATACCTCTGTTACCTGTTTCCTACAGTTAGTAGCAGACACCACCTGGAATGAGCCTGCTCAATGGCATTAATTCTGCATGGGATTAAGAGATGACATCAAGGGTGAACTATCCTAGATGAATCTGCTAGAGACAATGGATGTAATCATGGACCTGTGCATCAAAACAGACTATCAGCTGGGTGAGTGTAATAGGGGAAAGTTCTAGAAGCAGCTAGGAATGCCTTAGATAGAGAAACCTGGAATCTGATGTGCTAATTCACTGCAAACCAAAGGAACTCTAGTGCTTGGGGCTACATCGTGCTATCTGCCCCAGAAATGTGAGTAATGGGCAGAAACCTGGATGGCTGTGAGCAACCAATCAGGCTGAAATGTCCTGGGTGCAAAACCAATGGAACAAAGAAAAGGAATGGATTTTTCCAAAAATCAAGAGCAGAATGAAAGAATTTATCAGGCAATTACAGGAAGATGAGATGATATCCTTAATCCTCAGAGACCTAGAACAATGTGAGAGCAAATATGGGTCAAGTGCAGGTGGACTCAGGATGAGAACCAGAAAGAATGAATTGGGAGTGCTACTAGTTATTGCTCCCCTGTGTATCTGTTTCTGAATAACTGTGGTTTCAGTATTGTCAGGCTGAGAACCTGGCAAATCTATAGCATAATAATGAATATCAGAGGGAGGGGTTGCATAACACATTAGTATTCAACAGTGATTTACTGACACATCCATTTTTTCATTGTGTTAGTGGACAGATATTGAAATAGTATCACTATTTCAAAGCTACAAGTTTTGTGAGGTTTTTTTTCATGCCCTGGCCATAGGGCACTGCTTTCCTTTTCTTCATGACAACACACTTGGTTTTATTTTAAGGTCGCTCAAGGTTGTTCAGATGCAATGGGGCCTTCCATATTCCAATTACAAGGACATTGTGCAACAAGTTCCCCAGCACATCGGTAGGTTTCAAAACAGAAACTCCTGCTGCAAAACTCAAGAATAACTAAACTGAATACATCTTCTCTTGAAAGCCTAAGGGTGTTTAACTTTACCTTTGTTACTAGAGCCATCAGAGGATCTTCGTGCCCCTTTACATCCATGTTCAAGCAAGAAGAGAGCTTCACAATGGCGTCGGACATCTTTTTCTCCAAAGCACTTGCCCTTTGCTCTGCGTTCTCTCTCTCAGTCAGATGTATCCTGCATGCAACATGTTCATATACACCAAATGCAAAAATCACTGCTTAAAGAATGTGCTGGTTATAGTGCAAAACAAAAAAAAGACAGGAATTCATTAATGTCTACCCACTTTTCTAGCACTTTTCTGGTATGGCACTGAAAACCAAAGAAAGCTGAATTTTAACATATTTCTTGTTTCCCTGTGCAATCTGACAGGAACCCAGCACTACTAATAATAAACTCACCTGGTTTTTCATCTGATCTACAAGGGGACTGAATACATCAAATTGATAACGAGACTATTAAACTAGAATTTCTTTTAAATAAATATAAATGTAACCCCAGGATTATTAATGGGTGAATGGGCGGGTAGGTAATAAATCTCTGAGGCCCTCCAGGGAGTTGTAGACGCTTTAACCCACTTCACTTGCATTATGAGGACACAGTACAACGGGTATTTGGTTCCCAAAACAAAGTCCTTTACTTGAAGAAAGTGGCAAGAAAAATATTTAGTCTGTTTAAATTTCTTCCAGAGAGCTATATCAAGCAGATGGATAGCCACAGCTCAACTTATTTATTATTTGAATGTATTGCCCACTCTTTTGAATAAGAAATTCAGTGATAGGAAAAAAAAAAAAAGTTCTGTATTGGTGCAGACAATTATTTGCACGCCTTTCTTCATTACAGTGCCACTCACTGGGTTGCTGGCTGCAACGATGGCTCGGTCGCGAGATGACACTGCAACCGGCTGACTCACCCCAGGACACCATGAAGCTCCTCAGTGGCGGGGACACCACCATGATGCCAGCTACCTGCTCCTCCTGCAGGCTTCCCTAGGCGTGCACAGCATACCACCACTTAAAGGCTCTGCAGTGGGAAACAGAGCTGTAAGCGCACTCTGATGATGTCACACGGCTGGATATGTAAGTCCCAGCCATGCTCCTATACCTTGCCTCAGCAACAGGTCCTCCTGTTTATCTGCAGTCCATGTTGCTCCAGCTTTCCTAATCCTCCCTTGCTTCCTGGTTCCTGATCCTGCCTTGCCTCCTGACTCTTGAGCCTGCCTCGCCCAGCCTGCCCTGCTTGGTCCCATACGTCCTGCCCTGTCCTATTTTCAGCCTTGCCTTATCCTAGCCCCTCTCCTGTCTACTTTGGATTTACCTCTGCTACGGACCCAGACTACTCGCTTGCCTGCCGCCTACCATTGATCTCTGATATGTACCACGTCTACTCCTTGTCTGCTGCCTGCCCTGACTCTAGGCTTGTTCCTGGTAATTGTCTGTCTGCTGCCCATCCTAACCTTGGTCCAGCCCCGGACTCCCTTACCCTGTACGTCCTATGGGATGTTAGCCTAAATCCTGCCAGCCCCTGGAAGCCAGAGGCTCAACCCGTGGAAAACGGAGCTGGTATAGGTGAAGCTCCAGTCTTGTCCCAGTCCAGGGCGCCTTTGCCAGCCGTCGGCATCGGCATAGGCCTAGTGGGTTCACCTACTAGGCTGTGTCAACCACCCCACAGCACAAGGGTCCACTATCCTTACACTGACTCCTTCATAGCTGTTGCTTTCACAACCTCTCAGCTTACAGGGAAGACAAAATCCCATGTAGGGATTCGCTCACTTGAAAAGTTTCAGATGTTTGCTGCTGTCTGGCAACTTATACATGTAATCCTTTTCTTTGGAGGGGCATATTCTCCAAGGGCACACAAAAACATTTTACCGGTATATAGCTGGGACTGCCACTTATCTCCTCCTTCTGAGTATACCCCAGTATGAGTCCTTTCTGTGAGGGGCGAGGGGTGGGGAGAGCTAATGCTTATAGCTCAGTTGGTGATGTGCTTTTCTAAAAACCTTGTTTGTAATTCCCTCTGCAATCTGTGTGGCTGTAGTGCTGCAGGGTCAAACAGAACTGGGTGTTCAAATAATAGTTTACTGATTCTTCCACAAGTTAAATCAATGTCCAATTATAAATAAATAAAATTAGAGCTGAATGTCTTTCTGCTGGCTCAGGTTCCTGATGGAAATCTTACCACTCCTGCTCTGAGTGTATGAGTCCAGTAATTGGGGAAAATCCCACTCTATGCACAGGTCTCCATAGAACACAGAAAAATCCTGAGTCCACAGCCTGTGCCTGGGTCCCTGGGGATGAAGATTCTGTTGAGGGTCTTCAGATTTCTTCACCTTCTTTCAGGCCCTCCTTATAGTTCATGAACCTCTCAGAAGGAGGGGTCAGATGGTAAAGTTTATAACTGCACCTTCCAGTCCAGCTCCAAGCAAGGAGGGATGGACTAGGAAAAAACCTTCTGCCAAACCAAAATAGTATAAATCTTTTACAGCCAAAAATCTTCTCTGAAGGGGAATCACTGCCTTGCAGAAGTCTCTCTCCTAGACAGGGTTCTATCAGGCCTTCAGTGCCCTGGCATCCAGATCAGGGGAATGCCATCACCAAAAAGACCAGGATTCAACTTCAGTGATCTTCTCTTGAAAAATAGCAAAAATCAGAAAGAAAGTCTAGCTAGAGGCAGATCCAGACAAGCAGGAAAGGCTCAGAAATATGTACTCAGTGAGAGAGTAGGCCTCACTGTGAAACAAAACTACTAGAGCTCCTCACGCCTCAAAAGCTGAACTTAAATACCACATCTCCTATTGCTGTAGTCCAAGGGTGGGAAAACTACAACCTGTGGGTCAAACCTGGCCTGACACATTTTTTTCAGACCCTCCTCCTCAATTTGCCCCATTAGATCCAGTTCACCAGCACCTTCAATGTCATCAACAATGGCGTGACCTCACAGGCCTTTGTTGATGACTTCAACCTGGATGTCGGCTTCTGGGGGTGACGTCCCCCTCAGAGGGAGCAGCAGGGCAGGAAGAGGAGGAGCATCGCCCATGCAGCCGCCAGTGGACACCAGATGGCGAACAAAGGAAGAGGCCCATCTCTTCAGTTCGCCCGGTAAAGCAGAAGCTGCGCATCTGTGTCACCGGGCCAACTGAGCCTGTCTTATCTGTGCAGGCCTTGCGGTATTAAAAGCTCGCAAGAGCAGCACTTCCTGTGAGCTTATCTCGTGATACATGAGATCAGTAAGGAGGAAGTTCTACACCTGCAAGCTTTCAATACCATGTGGCCTGCAGAAAGGAGGAGCAACAGAGCAGGCTTAGACAATGGATCGGCTCCTCCTGGCACGCGGCAATGCTGACCGGCAGCAGAAGAGCAAGAGAGGCTACAAGGCTGCAGTGTGTGTGTGTGAGAGAGAATGAATGGGAGTCTGCCTGGTGTGTGTGTGTAAAAGAATAATGGATGCCTACCTGAGGGTCTGTATGTGTGTGTAAGAATGAATGTCTGTGGGGGCGGTGTGTGTGTTTGTGTGTATGTGTGAGTGTGTATGTGTGTGTTTGTGTGGTAAGAATGAATGGGTGGCTGCCTGAGGGTCTGTGTGTATGAGAATTAATGGGAGCTTCCTTGGGGGGTGTGTGTGTGTGTGTGTGTGTGTGTGTGTGTGTGAGAGAGAGAGAGCCAGAGTGAATGAATGTGTGTGTGTAGGTGAGGTTGTCCGTGAGAGTGAGTGCATGTCTGTATGTATGTGGGTGGGTGAGAGAGCACATTGTGTGTATGGATACATTGTGTGTGTGTGTGGATGAGAGAGAGCATGTATATTTGGGTGGGTGAGAGAGCATTGTGTGTATGGATGAGGATAAGAGAAAGAAAAAGAGAACAAATGTGTATGCAACACTCCCCTTCCTCTCTACCTCCTAGTCCAGGACAATCTTGGGGCATCTAGAACTCAAAAGATCCCAGGTATGGAGAGCAGGGAATTTTTTTTCAAAATCCTTATTAGTTTTAATTATTGGGAATTATTTGATGTGTCTGTTTTGAAATATTTTATGGATATTTGGAACTTTTTTATATGAGTTCTTAACTATTTGATGTTATTCTATTTGTTATGTGTGTAGAATTATTCTTTTTATTGGTATGGTTGCTGCTTTAGTCCTCTGATTGTGGGGTATAATTGCCACCCCCTGCTTACAAAGTTTTAAAGGGGGGGGGGGGCTCCCGACTCTGATAAGCAAAAGTAATGTGGCCCGCTTTTAAAAAACATTTGCCCGGCCTGCTCTAGTCCCTACTTATAGGCAAGGTCCACCCACTCAGGCAGCCTCAGGTGGAGGAGCTGAAATATGGTATCCTGCCAGCTGGTTCGTGGGCTACTAGGGACATCTAGTGGCCAACCTGTAGGTGGGGGGGGGGGGGGGGGGAGCCATATACAATTTTCTTGGGCTGTTACTTTTCCAAGTTTAGGTTAAATCTCCACCATTTCTCTACTTGCATGGCCTCTCTCTGGGCCCCTGCTCCCAAGAATTCTTCTTACCTCAGATGACAGGGATTCCACTCTAGAGGGCCCTGCTTCTGCGGCAGGAGAAAAGAAATACAAAGCTTCACAAACTTCCTCCTGATTCTTCTGGCATAGTGGAGAGGCCAGCGAGCTACTCTTCTACTAGCTCTCAACCACCCTCTCCTCTCTACTAGGGAGCTGGAACGTGCTTCCTCTCTCTTTTAGAACAAGAGAGAAACTCGAAATACAAGTAAGCTGTGTTTCACTTTTGCAGCTACCCAGCACACTGAAGTAGGCTGTGGGCGAGGGGGAGGGGGAGTCTCTTCCAATGACATGGCACTTCATGCAAGAGCACATCTTGCCTGTCTCTTCTGGGCCCTGCTTGCAAATGTAGAAAGTAGACTTCTACTACAAAGAGGTGAAGTGGTTTGTGAAAGAGTTTGGAATACTATAAACATACTACATCAGCCACATAGACACCAAAAGACATCTACATTCTGATCTGCACGAAGGACACTTTGGAACCCATGAGCCATCTACCCCAAGGTGTGGCAGAACATCACATCCAGGAGACTTACAAACAAGCACAGAGATGATATATGGATGGCCATAGAGGGCAGCTTGCCTAAAAGGGCATTCATGTATGCAGGAGTCCTTAGCAGCTACAGGCACTGCTTGAGAGGTTGCACAGCTGAAGATCCTATGCATAGGATTTACTGAGGGCTGTGGACAACGAACTCACAGACTATATCCCAAGGGCGTACCTTCTACACACATTTCAAGAGCCCATGACTTGCAGGCCGAGTTAGATTATTTATTGCTTTCCAGGAGTAGCTTCTCTGAAGGGGTGGGTACAGAATTTGATCCTCTTGAAACTTCAGATCACGCACAGTATGGCCAGATTTAGAGGGATTTTCTAGTAGAAGTCAGGGATGGAGATGGAGATTTTCTACATATTTATATCATGACAATTCCAGAAATGTGTAACATTGAAATTGAATATCCTGTGCACAGCGTCAGAGGAGGGGACAGAGACGGCTGCAAAACCAATGAGGGTAGCTTCGAAGCTGAGAGGTATGACGAGGCCTGTGCTCCTTAAGGAGGTTGTACCAGCAGGAGGTAACAGCGAAGTTGTGAGCCAAAGCGGCGCTACTTCATTAATACCTGGAAATGTTTTTTCTTTGAAGAAACCAGTTATTGTGGCTTTAGATACAGTTTGGAATGCCTTGGTATCCATAGAGTCGGCAATAACTTCCTTAACTCACGCATTTTTGGAATCCAATAAAAGAGGAATAGATACTGAGAAAACCATGAGTTTACAGCAAGAGAGATTGGAAGAGTTGGAGAAAAAAATTATTCCAATTGAAAAGATTCAAACGAATTTAATTCAATTTGAAAACTCTTCGGTGAAGAAATTTGAGAACATTGAGAATACATTAAGATTCCTGAATCTTAGAATACTTAATTTTCCTATAGTGCGTAAAATTCCTGTGGTGGACTTTAAGTCATATCTTGCAGAAAGTCTTAAAATTCTAAGGGAAGCAATGTCTGTGATAACTAAGGCCTTTTATATACCACGGAAGACACAGAATTCTAATGGAATAGAGTCACAAGGTCGACAATCTTTGAATATAACTGAGATTTTAGAAATGTCTTTGGAAACAGAAATTTCATCTAGAGGATCTTTATTAGTTTCATTTGCTTTTGAATATGATTGCAACTTAGTATTGAAGTTTTTCTTTAGACATAGAACAGCTCAATTTCATGGGCATAAAGTATGGGTTTTCCCAGATATTATGAGACCCACACAAGATCGGAGAAAAAAGTTTCTAGAAATGAGACCGGAGGTGTTAAATAGTGGTGCTAGATTTCTTTTGAACTACCCTTGTAAATGCTTAATAAGATTTCAAAATGAAAATTATGTATTTCTTGAACCAGTACAACTAAGGTCCTTTCTAGATGCGCACGCCCAGGAAGCTCAAACTTGACAGTAAGGTTGTGGAAATTCTCTAATGTGTCTGTTCCTATGAGATATCATGTTTATTTCCTGAGAATGTAAGAGCTCTATTTTTTCCTCTCTTGGCTCCCCCCTCATATTTCCTATAACATTTGAGATTATAGAATATTTCTTTATGATTTTTATTGTAATAAGTGGTATCTTACTGAAAATCTCTGTTGCTTGGGTATTGTGATTTATTGTTATATATCTGAAACTTTAAAAATAAAATTATATAAAAAAATGAATATCTACAATTTTTAAATGCTCCATTAAATCTCATGGAGGTCCATATTGCCATTAAGCTCATGCCCTAAGGCTGGATGAGTTCCCAGGAGAATTTTATAAAATCTTAATAGTTCACATTGCCTTATCTCTGGGATATGTATTCAAAGCTTTACTTGAAAAAAAGGAAATTTGCTTTTGGGGCCAATACAGCGCTAATCACTGTGTTACCTACATCTCACCTTGACTCTATGTTACCAGGCTCTGAGAGGCCTATCGCTATTAAATTTTGATGTTAAGTTATCAGCAAAAATAACGGCAGATTAACTTGCAAAAATACTCTCTGACCTAGTGACCAAACAGCAAATTATGATCGCCAACTGGATCCAGATTTTCAGGACAGGTTGATCCAGTCCAGATTTTACCCCATTGCATGCTGGGACTTATTCTGCATTCCCTATTGCATTCCCTAAGAAAAGCAAGACTATAAGTACCTGTATGCAGGGGAGTAAAGCCAGGACTGGATCATCCTGTCCTGAGGGGGCGGCCTGTTACTAGCCACCAAGAAAGAACTCAGACTAACATCTCATACAATCAAGACAGAATCCAAATTAGAACTAGGTTTATTCAAATCTAATTATCTGCAAGTCTTACTAGTTTATGCCCCCCAGGAGTATTGGAAGCAGACGCCTCCCCCCTTATTGAAACCATCGTTAAACATATCAACACTGACTCTCCTACCATAATCTTGGGAGACTTTAACATACACTTTGAAGCCACTCACCATGCACCCAACTGTGAAGCCCTTCTTACCGCCCTCAATGCAATGGGATTCACCCAGATCGTCAACGGACCCACACATAAAGCAGGACACACCTTGGACCTTATCTTTATCAACTCTAATTTCTCCATTACCAAGGATCCGGCTTGTACCCCCATCCCCTGGTCAGACCACTATCTGATAACAACCACCCTCACTTCAAAAAAACAGACACCCACCACCCAACACCTCTCCTCCATTCACTTCAGGAAATCATGTGCTTCCGACACACTCAGCGAACAGCTCACTAAGGATCTCAAAAATATAGATCTATCCAACCCCAACACAGCGGTGCTCTCCTGGCACAAGATCACTGAAGCTGTAGCAAATAAGCACTGCCCATCTATCTCGAAAAGAATTAATCCTTTAAAAAAAGGAAATCAACCTTGGTTCTCCAATGAACTCAAACAGATAAAACAAGAACTACGTCATAAGGAAAACAAATGGCGTAAAGCCCCTTCCCCCTCTACACTTTCATCATACAAAGGAACCTTACATCATTACAGGTCATCAATTTTAAAATCAAAAAAAGTTTTTTACGCCAATAAAATCCATGATCTCCAATATGACACGAAGGCTCTCTTCTCTTATGTGTCTCAAATCACAAAGTCACTACCACCACCGATCCCAGACGAACAAGCTCAATCCAAGGCAAACGAGCTAGCCATTTTCTTTCAGCAGAAGATATCAAACACACTCTCACTCCTTCCACCCAATAACAACACCCTCGCTTCATTTACCAATACCCATATGCTTAAGGGAGCCAAATTAGACAACTTCGAATTAACTTCATCTAAAGAGATCGAATCCATTCTCAAGAAGCAGAAACCATCCAGCCACCCCACAGACAACCTACCAACCAAGCTACTCCTACTCATACCAAACACAATCTCCGGACCACTGGCCAACATCATAAACTGCTGCTTAACCCAAGGTTTGTACCCAAAAATCCTAAAAAACGCCTCTCTCAAACCTCTCCTTAAGAAACACAACTTAGACCCTAGTGAACTAGCTAATTTTCGCCCTATATCGAATCTTCCATTCTTAGCCAAAATCACAGAAAAGGTGGTTAACACCCAGCTCTCAGAGTATTTAGAAGATTACAATATACTATATCCTTCACAGTATGGTTTCCGCAAATCACGCAGCACAGAAACCCTGACCATATTATTATGGGACGGACAAAGGACACTCTTTTCTTCTAATCCTCTTAGACATATCAGCGGCGTTCGATACTGTCAACCACGCCATTCTCCTGAATCGTCTATTAGACATAGGCATCTCAGGACAAGTCTACAACTGGTTCAAGTCTTTCCTTAGCGATAGAAGCTTCAAGGTCAGAATAAATAATAAAGAATCACCACCAACAAATTCATCACTAGGAGTACCTCAAGGATCCTCCCTGTCCCCCACCCTTTTCAATATCTACCTCCTCCCCCTGTGCCAACTGTTAACAAGTCTCAACCTTATTCACTACATTTACGCAGATGATGTGCAGATCCTGATCCCCATAACGGAATCCATTAACAAATCACTCTCGATCTGGAACAACTGCCTACAATCTATCACTAGTCTCCTCAACAGTTTAAATTTGGTCCTCAATGCTAACAAGACTGAACTCCTCCTCATTTCCGCCAACCAAGACAACTACCAGTCACAGACCCAACATAACCACGCCCTCATTCATACTCAGGTTAGAGACCTTGGGGTAATACTTGATAACCGTCTTAACCTAAAGAGTATGATTAACACTATTACCAAAGACTGCTTCTTCAGACTACAGGTATTAAAAAGACTCAAACCTCTCTTATATTTCCACGACTTTAGGACAGTTCTTCAATCCTTGATATTTGCCAAAATAGACTACTGCAGCGCGCTCCTCACAAGACTACCCAGTTCAACCATTAAGCCACTTCAGATGATACAAAATGCTGCTGCCAGAATCCTAACAAGCACCAACCGGAGTGATCATATTACACCCATCCTCCGAAATCTACACTGGTTACCAATCAACCACAGAGTCCTTCACAAATCTTTATCATTAATACACAAATCCATCTACGATCTCCTTTATCTCGACCTTGAAATCCCATTAAAACTCCATACTTCTAATAGGCCAATGAGAGAAATATCCAAAGGAACGCTACAAGCCCCTCCAACCAAAGCCACACGACTCATTGCATCCAGGGACCGAGCATTTTCGACAGCAGGCCCAGCCATCTGGAACAACCTCCCCGCTGAACTCAGGCTGGAACCTTGCCTGCTAACTTTTAAGAAAAAACTCAAAACGTGGCTGTTCCGCCTAGCCTTCCCAGAACCCTGGGATACACATTAGACGTTATCTACTCCTCTGATTACCTGGACAGCATGGATACCAACTCTAACATGTGGACTAACTCTAATCCGAACTATCTCTAGTCCGGAATTTGTTATTTCTCCTTTTAACTTAACTTTATCTTTTTTCTTCCAGCTACCTAAGCTTCCAAGTTCACGGTCCTCGTTTAATGTAACTTTGTTTCTTCCTTTACCTAGTTATTTTTTACCCCTGTTCGATGTAAACCGTCCTGATATGGTATTTAACCATGAAGGTCGGTACAGAAAAATGTTAAATAAATAAATAAATAAATAAAATCTGGAGCCAGTTGGCAACCCTAAGAGCAGTCAGGGTTTGTCAAGGATAGGCATGCTGTTTGAATGTTCGGAGCATAATAGCCTTCTCAGAGTATTCTTCCCGGTGTCATTTAAAATCTATCAGGTCAATTTTAAAAGCATTCCTTGCACAAAAATGCCCACATATACACATGCAAGCAACGTGGATTTTAAAAAGCTGCAAAATACATGTGTATGTACACATAGGCATGTAAGGAATAAGGAGGCAAGGCATGGCCTTTCTGGGATGGGCCAAGACCTGTGTGCGCAACTCCAAATCGTAAAACCAAAAACCGCAGGATGTGTACTCTAGATATCTGTGTAACTTTATTGCTGCTCCTGATGAGGAGCAAGCCTGTAAATCTTAAGTTTTAGGACTTATAGAACAGGGTGAGGGGTCTGGGTCAGCGGGGGGGGGGGGGGGGGCGTGTAGGATTAAGATCCAGAGAGTTCTGAAAGATCTCGCTATTAACTGAGCAAATTGGTGGACTAATTGTACAACTGGGAATGTGGCTCGCGCGAGCATGTTTTAAAATCTGCTGACATACGAGCGTAAAAGCCGACAAGATCCTGTGGTAGACACACACGCGCTAGCTGTACCCGAATAACCTCTTAAAATTAGGAGTTTATTTATGTGTGGTTGGTGCATTTTAAAACATATGCATGCAAGTGCGTGCACAATTAAAAATGCCAGTGTATCCTCAGTCGTGTGCCGATATGTGCCTGTACGGCCCGCGTGCTCGTTTTACAATTGACTTCTTTGTTAGTAAGTGAATGGGGCCTTTTTATTATTATTATTTATATACTAAAGAGGTGTGGCTTTCACGACAGGTTTTCATATTTTATTTATGCCCTATACAAAAACCTCACTGCAGCAAACTTGACGGATAGCAGCTTCTCAGAGGCTTTTTATTTATAAAGGGGCACGAGACAGCTGTGTCCCCCATCTCCATCACTTTTTCTTCTCTCTCTGGAGGACTTTTTTATGAACGATCAAGGCAAATGAAACTATTAGGGATGTATCTACTGGGGAAGAACAATTTAAAGTAGCGGCTTTTGCTGATGATATCATATAACCAAGCCCCAGGAATCTCTAAATTTAGATTTGGAAGAAGTGGGTATGTATGACAAAGTGGCTAGTCTAAAATTAAATAAGTTAAATTTAGACAAATCCGAGTCTCTGCCAGTCAGAGAGGATGTGGGAGGGTGATTTTTCCCTCAAATGGGCTAAAGACTCACTGAATTACAAAGGTATAAAATTCCCAAGAGATTTCTCTCATCTTTATAAGTCGAATATCACAAGATTGTTGCAACTTGCACAAAAATCTTTGCAAAACTCGATGTTTCTTACACTTTCTTTACCTGGCAGAATCCACCTATTTAAGATGATAATTCTCCCTAAATAGCCCTGTGTTTTTAGTATGCTCCCAGTCTAGCTTCTCAAAAAGGTTTAGACTTACTTCAGAGATTTCTGAGATTTCTTTGGTGGGGGAAGAAAGCACAGCTGCTGAGACCCTGGAATAAAAGGGGGTTGGGCCTATCTAATCTCAAATTCTATAATCTGGCAACAAACGTGCGCCATATTGGAGATTGGTTGGTGCATAGTGTTTTTTATTCTCCCTAGGCCATAGATGTTTAAGATCGCATTGCCCCAAAATGGGGTAGGCTTATGGAATTGTTTGATCCTGAATGTCCCAGTAGACATAAAATTTCAACATTGCATAAATCATTATTATCCTTAAAGGCAGACTGGGATTACAATGCATTCAAAATAAGAAGAGAATGGTATAATTCGTCCATGCTGGTCAGAAGAGAACAGAAGCTTTACACATGAATATCATTTTCCACAGTACTGCAAACTTTAACAGGAAGTATCTAAAGGCAATCATCTCAAACTTTGAAAAAGGAACATTTATGTTGAAATAATCATGCCACTGCTACTGTTTCAAAAAAACATCAGATTATAGAAGGCATTCCGGTACATCCGAACAGGTGTATCTGCAGATGAGAAATCGCTTCTTCCCCACAATACAAGCTTTCCTTACTAACAACTTGGGCCCTTTGGCTCAAATAAGACCCCTTCAGGAGAAAAATTAATAATTTGCCCCATTATTGATTCAAAGTCATGAATTTCATCCCAAAATTTACCTATAGTCACACTAGTCCAGAAACCGGGTTCTAGAGTACCCCATGAATTCCTACAACAGAGATACATCTGTGTCCATGAATCCAGAGAGATAAGCATGGGCTAGAGAAATATAAGCCCATTTAAAAAATGTATATTATGATTCCCGCAAATTAGAATTTGACATATGGGTTGGAGTTCTCTTGAAGCTTGAGTGTAATTGTTGATCCGTGAGAGTGAGGGCTAGATCTCTCTTCCAGTTTTCAAGTAAGGAACTAAGATCATGCAGTGGGTCAAGTAATAACAAAAATTTATACAATCTAGAAATTGTGACTCTCTCAAACTCCTCGATACAAAATAGTTCATCCAATTTATCATAGAAAAAATGTGATACTTGAGAGGTTGTTAGGCTCAGAATGTAATGTCTTAATTGTAAGTAAGATCAAAGGTTTGCTTGATAGCCTGAAATGACAACATACAGCCATCTCTATCAACCACTTGCTGAAGTTGAGGGAGCCCTTAGACCAGCATGAGTTAAATACTTCATATGGGAACCTGGTGAAAAATGTGCATTACCTGCTATTGGTAAACAGGGGGACGTGGACCAGGAATAACCTTACAACTCCCACAGGCCTTGCCAGGTTTTCCCTATAGTTGTTAACAGAGTATCCATTTTCACTGAGAGATTCAAGTCTACATGCCTTACGTGCATCAAAAAATGTAGATGGAGCGGAGAAGCTAAATGCTTCTCCAGTGCTACTGGAGTATAGTAGGAAGTGTCCCAGAGCCAATCTTTCAAGACGTAATTGACATGCCTAATTGTATTTTCCCATATCAGGGAGTGCCATCCCACCATCCGCCCAGATTCCTATTGCACTCTAGTTTAAATTGGCATAATGGAAAGAAATGGTGCAGCCAACTTTGATGCACTGAAATCATTTCTTCAGATATGAAGTAAACCAACTAAACACAATATCCAATACTCCTAAATTTTCCTGTCCAGCCAATAAAATACAATGGTCAATTGTACCAAACACAGCAGAAATATCAAGAATTACCAGAATAAAGTTGGTACTTGCATCAAAGCCACACTGAAAAACATTCAGACTTGAAAGCAATAAGGTGTCAGTGCTGGGCCTGGGTCAAAAGCCAAATTGGAAGTGATCAAGAACATGACTGGCATCAAGAAAATCTTGTAACTATATGAACGTCTAGCAATTTAGAGACCAAAGACAGTGAAGACATTAGTCGATAATTTGCAGGGATTGTAGAATCTAAAGCAGGTTTCTCGAGACAAGGACAGACAGTAGTCAGCTTTAGTAAAGCTGGCATCCTACCAGCAGATAAGAAAGACATTAAAAGCTTGTCAAGAAAACCAGCAACATCAAATTGTATAGCTTTCATTACAACTGTAGGACAAAAATTGTTTTTTGTTCAGTGTTGTTCAGTGGACAAATCAGTTGACATACTTCCTCTGAGGACATAGTATCAAAACTGGGCTAATTATCCAGATCTGGGTCAATGGACAATGTATGTAGCAAAACTTGCTCAGAAAAGGTTGCACAGATATTGTCAATTTTATCTTAAAAAAAAAAAGCAAGCAAAAGATTCACAAGCAATTGCTGGACAATAACTTGTGGCATCTCCCAAGTGGCATCTCCTGTCAACAGTTTAACAGTCCAAAACCATTCATTGGATTGCTTCAATGCAGAGTTTATTCGAGCAGAAAAGTATTGTTTTTTTACAACTTCCAATAGTTAACCTATATGTGAAACATATCAAGCTTTGACAACTAAGCTCAAGGTTTTATGCCAATGGTGCTCAGTACGACATAATAAACATTTAGCAACCTTGAGTTGAGGTGTAAACCAGGGCATAATATGTGAACAGTTTATGGGAAGGGAGAAGGAATAGAAGGTGATTATGGCAGGGGACTGGACAGGAGAGGGAAGGGATGTTGTGCTTTTATTGAATCCCCTACTTTGAATGTCACTGCACGCAACTGGGTATTATATTCCGTTTTCTACCACATTCTCTCCCGAGTCTATGTCCACCACTTCGGTGGTGACCTGCTGCAGCTACTAGGTTTTGCCAGCAGAGTAATATGTGGTTCAGCCCCCTCTCAAAGGCTAAAAGTAAGTCTAAGCACATTTCCTGCGTTGGCTAATCTGCAGAGCAGCGGCTGAACCCAGGTCTCCTTACTTAGCAGGAGAGTTCTAATCATTGCCCTTCAGTTTAGCGTACTAAATAAATTATCTAGAAAGGATAATTGTGGTTGCACCAAGGTAACTGCACTTAATGGAACAAAACTCAGAAAACAGTATTTTTTTTTTGTATATATGTGTTGCATTAAAATCTATTTTTAAGGATTAGAGGGTCATTTTCAAAAGGTTTTATGTGGGCAAATACGTATATACCTACGTAAAACAGATTTTGAAAACTGCCTGACATTACTGTGGGTGAAATAATCTGTACTTTTACATGCAGGTGTGAGCTAGGTCCCAAATTCTGGTCCATATGATACCAGTAGTTGTATCCTTCAATTTTTCCTCAAATTCTTGCTTAACCTCTACCATGTTATCCATGGGTAATAGTTGTGTAGAACAGGGTGGCTCTGTTTGGCTGTTCATTTAAGAAGTGTGTTGAGGGGGTTGACCTCTATATAACTCTAAGTTCTCAGGGGAGAAAGGAATTAAGAAGGGATTGCAGAGGAATCTAGGCTTGGGAGTTCAGAGGCATAGGACCTTTCCTGTTTATCTGGGGATATCCTTGCTGGACTAGCAGAACCTGCTGGTTCTGCTAGTCCAGCAAGGTCTCTTTTACCATTGTTGTGGATGGGCCAAAGGATTACTCCTAGGCATTAACATCTAGTGGCTTATTCCAGAACACTAGGAGGGAAAACTGGACAGTTCTGATTATCATAACAGTTTCTAGCTAGGGGGCCATTTAAACTGATGGTCTCAGGGCTTCAAGTGAATAATGGCTGGTTTTATCACGGGTTCATACTGGTGGTATTGGTAGGTTTTTCTTCTTTTGTGTTTTCTTAGAGCTGCTGAAGTTCTAATGGCTGTGCTGCCATAAGGAACTGGGATTGATTTTACCCAAGGCCGGATGTCTGATTGTTCTGTAATAGGATCCTGAAACTTACTCTATTGTTTTGCTGATTTTTTTCTGCTGGAACCTCCAAAAGGTTAAAGTTACAAGCTGGAACTATACTATACTGTGTGAGACTACCTTTGTGAATCGCAAGGGAATGAGTTCAAAAGAAAGGAGATGCTCTGAAAAGGGTCTAAGAGGGAGAACTGAAGTTCCACAGTACAGAAAGCAATGTAGAAGATCACAGAAGAGAAAAGTGTTTGTTTCTTTTTCCCTATCCTGTCCTCTGAGGCAGGTCCAATACAACATCTTATCCAACCTTTGTGTTCTGAACCCACAGAACTGATGCTGGGCCCATAAAACGCAGCATCAGACCTCTATTTTATGTGTTCCAAACAGGGGGTTACCTAGGGAAAAGGGGAGTTTCCAGGGGTGGCGAGCGATTGAGTGGGGTGAAAGTACATTCACATGGAGAGAACAATTTTCAGACATCACATTATTATTTACACACGTAAATCGCTATTTACCTTCCTAAATGACTGAAAATTGTCCTCTATATTTTTCTGAACTTCAAACCGTTTAAAATTTTATAGAACTGCATCATTTTGTCTGAATAGTGCTGTCCTTTTACGGCAGCAGGTAGGATGCCAATTGCCTAGTACAGGCTGAGGAATTTCTCAGAAGAACATAAGATATGCCATACGTACTATTGCTCATATGCCTTAAACCACCCAGAACAGGTCCTGGAAATAGGAGGTATATAAGTCAATGCAATGCAAATAAATAAATAAATAAATAAATGAATAATGAATAAAATGCTGGGTCAAACCAAGGTCCATCAAACCGAAAATCCTGTTTCCAATAGTGAACTGTCTTAGTTGCAAGTACTCAACAAATCCCCTAAAGTAGATTTATTTCTTGTTACTCACTTCCAGGGATAACAATAGCTTTTCCCAACCTATCTGTCTAATAATGTTTATGAACCTTTCCTCAAGGAACGTGTCCAAACCTCTTTTAACCTTCACCATGTCCTCTGGTATCAGATTTCTGTTTGATTGTGTACCGAGTACAAAAACCTACCTGCTAAGATTTGTTTTAAATCTGCTGGTTGTTAGTTTCATCGAGTGTCCCCTTGTTTTAGTATTATTTGAAAGGGTAAATACAGTTCTTTATTTACCTGTTTCAACCCACTGATGATTTTATAAACTTCTATCAATACTCTCTTTTAGCAGTCTCTTTTCCAACCTGAATAGCCTTAACCTTTGTATGCTCTTGTGAGGGAGTGTATCAGAAACTGCCCGAGAATATTTTATAGGACCGGCCACAGCTATCTGGCCCAGTCCTCCTTAAGAGCCAACCCAGCAAGGGATTCTGGGCCAGGGAGGATCCCTGAAACCTTGGATAAAGAGGCAGGGCCCACAAGGCTAGGGAGGAGCCAGCCTATCATGAACTGCATGTTCTTGATTGTTGTGAAACTGCTGAGGTAAGCAGCCTTTATACTGTATTTCGGTTTTACTTATAAATAGTTGTGACCATATATGGTGTTAGTAGTGGGATCTCTGTTCTAAGCAGGGGCACAGACAGGAGCCAACAGAGACAAAAGAAAAAAAAATCACTTTCCTGGGACCTGACCACAGGAAGAGCATGGGACTTTCTTATGTTATGACTCCTGCCCACAGAGCTACTCCCCGCGAGCAGGCCTCTCACCTCCTGTGCTGCTCTTCCCATCGTGGCACGGAGCCGCCAACGTTCTTCATGGCAGGAACCACAGTCAGCTTGTCTTCTTCACCGCGGCAGAAGCTGCGGACTTCAGGGTGCCTCTCCAGTACGGCGGGCCCTGTTGCTGTGTTTCATCGCGGCTGGGGCTGCTGCCGACATCTCTTCATCTTCGTGGCCCGGAGGCCGCAGTCCCTGGTCTCTCCTGGCAGCCAGAGCCGCCTTCAATCTCTCCTGCAGCGGCAGGAGCCGCTGCCAACAATATGGCCTGCTCCGCAGCCCAGCTCTGCTCGCCAGTGATGCAGCAGCAAGCATGGCCGCTGTCCTCGGTGCTGACTTCCTGTTCCTGTCTTCCTAGGTTGCGGGCCGTGCCTCCTTCTGTGATTTAAAGGGCCCATGGCTGGATATGCCCCGGACCCCACCTGATGATGTCTTCCTGTCTCAGCCCTATAAAAGGGCTTCTCCTGCACTCCTGCCTTGCAATGGAGTTCTTTGCTCCTGGAAGTCTCATCTTCCAGCACTCCGTCAGGTTTTCGTTCTTCGTTGGAGCTTCATGTCTCATCTTGCTTCCTGAGTCTTCCTTGCTTCTGTGGTTTCCTGATGTTCCATGTCTTCATGTTCTGAGGTTCCTAGTCCAGGCTTCCTGATGTTTCACTTCCTGATGTTCCAGGCTTCCTGATGTTCCACTTCCTGATGTTCCGAGGTTTCGCTCCTCCTTTCCTTGTTTCGAGTCCTCTTGACCCTCCAGCTCCTTTGGTTCTCCAGATGACACTTTGTTGGGGTGAATCCGTCTCGTCGGTTTCTGTTTTCGTCATTGGAGTTTCGTCTCAGCTGGATTCCCTTCCTGTGCTTGTCCCACTCTCCGCGTGGTCTGTGACCAGCCTCTTCAGGTTGTGTAGGGCATGCAGTGGGACAGGGTGGTCTGTGACCAGCCCATTTTTTCCACCCATGTCGGTGGGCTGTATAGGGTGCCCTGAGAGACAGTGCCAATGTCCGAACCTTCTAAGCTTCTCATCTCATCCAGAGTCTTCCAAGTTCCTCGACTCGTCCAGAGTCTTCCAAGTTCCTTGCCTCGTTCAGAGTCTTCCAAGTTCCTTGTCCACATCCAGAGTCTTTTCTTCCATGTCTTGAGTCTTCTGTGTCACAAGGCCTCCGACTGTCCTCATCCTCAGTCCGGCCTACTGCTTCTTGCCGATACCCAGCGGCAGATCCGAAAGGGCTGGGAATGGTCGGAGGACTGTTCACTAACCAACATTGTGTTGTTGGCTTCCAGAAGGATGCAGGTCCAGCAGAGGGTCAGACTTTGTCTTCGCCCATGCTGGGACATGCCTTGCCAACCCTCAGTGCTGTCTTGGATTTGTCTGGGGTCATGCCGAGGCTTAAGGGCACACAATCCCCTCAAGTTGAGATCGCTCTCCTAGCAGTCCCCAACATAACAGAATGCAAGGCCATGTGTCCGGTGAACGTGTTCCTGTGATGGACTTGCCTTGTTTCTGGAGTTCTGCTTCAGAGTCTTTATCTTTGTTCCTGGACTTGTACTTGAAACCAAAAAAAAAATACATTTTTTTGGTTCAGGAATTTTCTCACGACCTACTGGAGGCGCCAGCTGTCTGGATTCCACTATCTGCAGGAGGCGCCTGCGTCCACACATTTTTTCCACCTTTTTCCAGGTTGGGGTTTTTACGACCTGCAGGAGGCGCCTGCACTCCACCTGGTTTGCTGGTTCCAGTTGTTCCCACCCTGGGTCCCTCCCAGGTCTCTTCTGAAGTTTCCTGTGCTTTTCGTTTGGTTTCTTGTGCTTCTTGTGTGTTCTTGTGCTCTTTGTTTTTGTTTGTTTGCTTGTGTCTTGTTTGTGCTGTTTTCGTCTTGTTTGTGTTGTTTTTGTCTCTGTGCTGTTTTGCTTCTTTGTGTTGTTTTGCTTCTTTGTGCTGTTTTCCCCTTGTTGTGCTGTTTTTTTGTCTTTTTGCTCTTTTCTGCTGTTTTTGCTCTTTTGTGTTGTTTGCGCTGTTTTGCCTTTTTGGCTCTTTTTTGCTCTTTTGTGCTGTTTTTTTGCTCTTTTCCTTTTGTTTCTTGTTGGCTGTTGCTTGTCTTTTGTGGCTTGTATTTCTGCAGTTTCTTGTTCTGGTTTCGCTTCAGTCCCCAGATATACCAGCTTCCGTTTTTGGACCCTTGATCTCGGTATGGACTGATATCTTGTCCCCTCTAGCTGTTGATATGAGGCTTGAGGAGGGGGTCTTTGAGGAGGGGGTTATGTTATGACTCCTGCCCACGAGGCTACTCCCCGTGAGCAGGCCTCTCACCTCCTGTGCTGCCCTTCCCGTCGTGGCACGGAGCCGCTGACGTTCTTCGTAGCAGGTGCCGCAGTCAGCTTGTCATCTTCACCGCGGCAGGAGCCACGGACTTCAGGGTGCCTCTCCAGTACGGTGGGCCCTGTTGCTGTGTTTCATCGCGGCTGGGGCCAATGTCTCTTCGTTTTCACAACCTGGAGGCCGCAGTCCCCAGTCTCTCCCGGCGGCCAGAGCCGCCTTCAATCTCTCCTGCAGCGGCAGGAGCCACTGCCAACGACGGGGCCTGATCTGTGGCCCAGCTCTGCTCGCCAGCAATGCAGAAGCAAGCATGGCCGCTGTCCTCGGTGCTAGACTTCCTGTTCCTGTCTTCCTAGGGCACGGGCCGCACCTTCTTCTGTGAATTAAAGGGCCCGCGGCCGGATATGCCCCGGGCCTCACCTGATGATGTCTTCCTGTCTCAGCCCTATAAAAGGGCTTCTCCTGCACTCCTGTGTTGCCTTGCATTGGAGTTCTTTGCTCCTGGAAGTCTCATCTTCCAGCGCTCCATCAGGTCTTCGTTGGAGCTCCATGTCTCGTCTTGCTTCCTGAGTCTTCGTTGCTTCTGTGGTTTCCTGATGTTCCATGTCTTCATGTTCTGAGGTTCCTAGTCCAGGCTTCCTGATGTTTCACTTCCTGATGTTCCAGGCTTCCTGATGTTCCACTTCCTGATGTTCAGAGATCTCGCTCCTCCTTTGCTTGTTTCAGGTCCTCTTGACCCTCCAGCTCCTTTGGTTCTCCAGATGACACCTTGTTGGGGTAAATCCATCTTATCGGTTCCTGTTTTCGTCATTGGAGTTTCATCTCAACTGGATTCCCTTCCTGCGCTTGTCCTGCTCTTCGCATGGCCCGTGACCAGCCTCTTCAGGTTGTGTAGGGCACGCAGTGGGACAGGGTGGTCCGTGACCAGCCCATTGGGTCCGCCCATGTCAGTGGGCTATGTAGGGTGCCCTGAGACAGTGCCAATGTCTGAACCTTCCAAGCTTCTCGTCCCATCCAGTCTTCCAAGTTCCTTGCCTCGTCCAGAGTCTTCCAAGTTCCTTGTCCACATCCAGAGTCTTCTCATCCACTTCTTGAGTCTTCTGTGTCACAAGGCCTCCATCTGCCCTCATCCTCAGTCCGGCCTGCTGCTTCTTGCCGATACCCAGCGGCAGGTCCGAAAGGGCTGGGAATGGTCGGAGGACTGTTCACTAACCAACATAGTGTTGTTGGCTTCCAGAAGCATGCAGATCCAGCAGAGGGTCAGACTTTGTCTTCACCCATGCTAGGACACACCTCGCCAACCCTCAGTGCTATCTTGGATTCGTCTGGGGTCGTGCCAATCCCCTCAAGTTGTGATCGCTCTCCTAGTGGTCCCCAACATAACATGTTATATCAGGCCAAGGGACTGAGCCCCACCTGAAGCAGCTAGGGAAATAACCAATTAGTAAGGGCCGGACAGGCCAGAAAAGGTTTTTTTTTTTTCTGTAACCCTCCCTGAAAATTCACCAAGCTTGCGGCTTGCGTAGATGGAGGAGCAAAGAACATGGAATGGCTGGTACATGTCCTGCCAGAGTGCCAGCAGCAGCTATAGAAAATCGTGCAAAATGTATATGAACAGTTCACCCAGGGGATGCTGGCACAGATTGCTCAAGCCATGCAAGCTGCTACAACCCAGGTGAATCCATTAACTCATGTCCTCTTTAAGATAAAGGCAGGAAGGACCTGGAGATCTTCCTGAAAATCTTTGAAAGGGCCACCTACCTATCAGGTTGGCCAGAGGCCAACTGGAACACATACCTGCCAGATTTACTCACAGGCAAAAGCCAAGCAGCTTTTCAAGCAGCCAACCCAGATAGAAGGGCCACCTATGTAGAAATCAAGACTGCCATCCTAGAAAGAGATAGGTATAACTCAAACATACTGGCAGCAGATATGGAAGAGGGTCCAACAACCCAGGAAAAGTCCCCCAAACCTGTTTCATAGTCTGAAAAATGCCAGCTGGAAGTAGCTGCAGCTGGAGGCAAAGACCAGCCTCAAGGTAACCAAATAGAATTAGATCTGCCGACACCCAGGGCTCACTTTGGAAAAAGCACTAGAAGTGGCAGAAGCCTTCCACCATGCACAATTAATGCTCAACAGGGTACAGAGGCTAGAAAGACAGTCTGCACAGCTTCCCTGGTGCAGCAATGAGAATGGAGGACCCCCAACAATGATCCTCTGAGGCAAACAGCTCATCTTCTGTACCCAGACCACCGGTATAGTCTCTCCCACTTGGAAATTATTTATTTATTTATAAAATGTATTAAGCGCATTCCAATTTTTCATAAAATTTCCAAAGCAATGTACACGTATGTCGATAAAAAATTATACAAAACATTAAAATAAGCCAAAATTATAAAATTAATTAATATATTAATAACCATCCCAAAATAGCAGCCCTAAAAAAAGGTATCCTTCCTCTGGCTCATTACAATAATTCCATATGAACTAGTACTCCATATACATCTATCTGATTTTTAAATTATACACCAACATCATCAACCCCTTGAGCCTAAATAGCTTTCCTGAAGAGTTAATTCAGCAGCTCTGTTATCATCAGATAAGTTTTTACTTTGCGCCAAAATTTCATCAGATCCATTTCTTCTCCAACTTTCAATGCAAGACTGTTCCATAATTTAGGGACAGACATGGAAAAGGACCAGTTAGAGGTCATTTGGCAAGGGACTGTTGATTACAAGCGGATTATGATAAATTGCAGGAGGACCTTGTGAGATTGGAAGACTGAGCATCCATATGTCAGAAGAAATATAATGTGGACAAGTGCAGGGTGATGCATATAGGGGAAAAACCCCATGCTGTAGTTACATAATGCTAAATTCCATTTTAGGAGTTACCACCCAGGAAAAAGATCTGGGCGTCATAGTTGATATTACATTGAAATCATGGGCTCAGTGTGCAGTGGCAGTCAAAAAAGCAAACAGAATGTTAATTATTAGGAAGGGAATGGCAAATAAAATGAAGGATGTCATAACGCCTCTGTTTCACTCGATGGTTAGACTACACCTTGAATACTGTGTTCAATTCTGGTTCCCACATCTAAAAAAACATATAGTTGCCCTGAAGAAAGTAGAGAAGAGTGACCAAAATGATAAAGAGCATGGAATGGCTCCCCATAAGGAAAGACTAAAGAGATTAGGGTTATTCAGCTTGGAGAAGAGACGGCTCAGATGGGATTATGATAAAGGTCTACAAAATCATGAAAGGACTTGACCGGGTAAATGGGAAACAGTTATTTACTCTTTCAGATAATACAAGGACTAGGGGACACTCCAAGAAGTTTGCAAGTAGCTCATTTAAAACAAATCAGAGAAAATTCTTTTTCACTAAACGCACAATTAAATTCTGTAATTTGTTGCCAGAGAATGTGATTAAGGCAGTTAGTGTAGTTGGATTTAAAAAAGATTTAGATAAGTTCCTGGGGGAGAAGTCCATAAACTGCTTTAATCAATAAGGAATAGCCACTGCTTGTTGCCGGCATTAGTAGCATGGGATCTATTTAATGTTTGGGTACTTGCCAAGTACTTGTGACTTGGATTGGTCACTGTTGGAGACAAGATACTGGGCTTCATGGACCCTTGGTCTGACCCAGTATGGTATATCTTATGTTCTTATGATACGAGGGAAGCAAAGTTATGGACCTCAGTTTAGTGATGCAGCCAACACTAGAGGATAAAGTCCGCATGGATAAAGATAAATCCCAAAAGCAGGGTCGGTCCTCAAATCAAAGGGAAAAAGGAGCCTCAGAGATACTGGCACAACCCAGGAAGGAGCGTACAAATTTTCTCCTTCTGTTCCCTTTGTGCAGAAAATGGACATGAGGAGAAGAACATAAGAACATAAGACTTGCCATAATGGGTTAGACCAAAGATCCATCAAGCCCAGTATCCTGTTTCCAACAGTGGCAA
The DNA here is from genome assembly GCF_901001135.1 of Rhinatrema bivittatum. NCBI lineage: Eukaryota > Metazoa > Chordata > Amphibia > Gymnophiona > Rhinatrematidae > Rhinatrema > Rhinatrema bivittatum. The sequence continues at coordinate 52,047,415 of NC_042618.1, read as the reverse complement.
TCCAGATCAAAAGTTCCTGGTAGGGTTGCCCTTATAGGGGAGGAAAAACTGACAATCCTTTGCGGGCGTCTTCTGAGAGTAAAGTAGAGGAGGAGCCAAGGGTGTGTTCCCACTGTGGACAAAAGAGCAGGTTGTCAAGGACTGTCCCTGTGGAGGGGATGATGAGTGGGGAGTGCAAATGGGCATGCACTTTTTCAAAGCTCCAAAGTTGCAACTTTATGAACATCCCTCATTCAGGATTTAAGGTATCTGTGATCCCAGTGGAACTGGATGAAGTTCCCACCCAAGCTTTGGTGGATTCGGGATCTGGCAAAACTCTCATTCATGAGGTCCTGCTCCAAAAATGTCACATCAACCATGAGAGGAAAGAGACACTTGCCTGTATAAATATAGACAAAAGAAGTATCCAACTAGTCAAGTCCTGCTCACAACCCCAGCAGGACAAGCCATTATGGAAGTAGGATTCCTTCCCGAGCTCCAGTACCCAGTCATTCTGTAACATGATTGTCTCCAGTTTGCAACCTTGTGGGGCCCATTCTCAGGTAGCTGGGACAGTCCACTTGGAGGCAGGAGATCCTTGAGGACAGCTTGTTCATGGATCAAGATACTCCAGTCACAGAGAAGGAGCCTAGAGTTACCCAGGCACAGCTGGACTTGACCTGGCAAGGCTGAGCTGAGGGGGCAGGTATGTGAGGGAGTATATAAGAAACTCCTTCATGCCTCAGCTATCTGGGCTGGTCCTCCTTAAGAGCCGAACCAGCAAAGGATTCTGGGCCAGGAAGCATCTCTGCAGCCTTCGATAAGAAGGCAGGGCCCACAAGGCTGGGGAGATCCCAGAGAGAAGGCAGGAAGCCAGCCCATACAAGAACTGTGTGTACTTGATTATTGTGAAACTGCTGAGGTAAGCAGCCTCTATGCTGTATTTGTTACGGTCCCGGGCCATGCCCCGGGACCTCCACTCACCTCCTGGCCCGGGCCGGCCGCAGGAGTCCATCCACTTTGGCCCCAATGGCCCGAAACGCAGCCTATCACAGCGCTCTCCCTGCGAGGGAGACGCCGCCGACGATCCATGGCTGGCCCTGCCCCCTAGGCGCACGCGCGTGCCGGGGCTTCAGTCTTAAAGGGGCCAGCGTGGGAAACTCAGGGACAGCCATTGGAAGTGCCGTCGCCAGCTGTACAGATCACGGCCCGACAGTTGCGACAGGTCTGGAAATCCACTCGGGAGAAACTCTTCCGCACTGCAGTCATTGTGAAAAGATTTGCGAACCGCCTACGACGGCCAGCCCCGGTATTTCTGCCCGGGGAGAAGGTGTGGCTAAGCACCAGACACTTGCGCTTGCGGCTTCCTTCGATGCATCTGGCTCCGAAGTACATTGGCCCGTTCGCTATCAAGGAAAGGATAGGGGCAGTTTCCTACCGCCTCCATCTCCCGGCCATGCTCCGGGTACACAACGTCTTCCATGTTTCCCTGTTGAAGCCATTGGTTCTCTCTTCCTTCCATAGGAAGATGCCTGCACCAGCCATTCCTGAAGCATAAGAAGATACTGTTTATCAGGTTAAGGAGGTATTGTCCGTGCGGTTCCGCCTAAGACGTTGGGAGTACCTCCTCTCGTGGGAAGGTTATGGCCCCAAAGAAAATTCCTGGGAGTCTGCCGTCAACATCTTGGACAAGGACCTTCTCCACCATTTTCACGTGGCTCATCCAGGTAAACCCAGGCCTCCAGGAAGGGGGCGTAGGAGGGGGGGTACTGTTACGGTCCCGGGCTGTGCCCCGGGACCTCCACTCACCTCCCAGCCCGGGCCGGCCGCAGGAGTCCCTCCACTTTGGCCCCAAAGGCCAGAAACGCAGCCTACCACGGCGCTCTCCCTGCGAGGGAGACGCCGCCGCCGATCCTCGGCTGGCCCCGCCCCCTAGACACACACGCGCGCGCCGGGGCTTCAATCTTAAAGGGGCCAGCGTGGGAAACTCAGGGACAGCCTCCCACTGACGTCAGATGCTGCCGGGTTATTTAAACCCAGCAGTCACTGACATGCCTCGCCTTGCAACGAGGTTCACTCAGTCCCCTGAGTTGCTAGTTGCTGCGTTGGATCTTGGATCGTCTCTTCTACTTCTGGCTTCTGACCCGACTTCGTCCATTGACTTCGCCTTCGCTCCCGCTCCTGGTTTTGGTTTGGACTTCTGACTTCTGGCTTCTGACCCGGCTCCGTCCACAACTCTGTTTCCAGCTTCCGCCCCTGGCTTTGACTTCGAACCTCTGACTTCTGGCTTCTGACCCTGCTTCGTTCCTGGACTCCGGACTTCTGTTCACTCCGCCTCTTCAGGTATCCAGTTCTTGCTGGCCCAGGGGATTCTCCTAAGTCCCAGCGGCTCGGGCTCTTACGGGCTCCTCCCGGGGGAGCCGCGGGCTTCCGAGGGTGAAGACTCTTCCAGTTTCCTGGGCCCTACCGTCCTCATCGATCATCTCTTCGACCACTTCCTGGATCCTTGGTCGCAGAGGGTTCCACCTAAGTCCAAGAGGTCTGGGTCCTTACGGGCTCCTCCTGGGGGGACCTTGGACTTCCAGTGGTGAAGTCTTCTCCGGAGTCTCTCGTCAGCGCTGCCTCCCGGCGGCGACACTCACTGTGGGTCCCCATAGTGCAACATCTGCAGTCTCAGCCAGCCCAAACGTCCACGACCATAACAGTATTTTGGTTTTGCTTATAAATAAAGAGTTTGTTTGTATGGAGCCAGCCAGACTTTGGCCTCCTATTCCATTCCTGGCTGTTTCCCAAATCATGGGCACTCCCGAGCAACCACACCTCTCTTCATAGGGGAGTCATTCCATCCCCTTTATCATTTTTGTCTCTCTCCCCAGCCCCTTTTTCTCATTCTGCTATGTCTTTGTAGAGTTGGGGCAACTGGAACTGCACACAATATTGAAGGTGCAGTTGCACCATGGATCAATACAGAGGCAATCTAATATTTTCTGTTTTATTCTCCATTCCTTTTTGGATCATTCCTAACATTCTATTTGCTTTTTTTGTCTTCCTATGAACACTGAGCTGAGAATTTCAATGTATTGTGCACAAGGGCTCCAAGGTCTTTTTACTGGGTGGTGACTCCCAATACAGAAGCCAACATTATGTACCTGTATTCGGGATTAGTTTTCTCTATGTGCATCACTTCGCACTTTTTCATATTTATTTACTTACAAATGTATAAATTGTGTTTCCCAAAGTGGCTATAAAGCATTGTACGGAAAGAACCATACAACCAGTAAATTTAATCTGCTATTTAGATGCCCAAGGTCCTTCTGCAATTCTTCACAATCCACTGCTGCTTTAACAAGTGACTGTCTGTTTATTTCATGCAACTTACTGTCTGTGACTGCACACCTCTCACACTAGGCTAATCTTTTTGGACAACATTGCAGGGGTAAATGCTTTTATTTTCCCACTATTAAAGCTGAATAATTTAGAGATTAAAAAAATCTGGGTACATTTTCAAAGTCAGTTGCGATTTACAAGGGTTTATGCAGGTGGAATGGCTGAACACACAACTGGATTTTCAGCCGCTCTAAGAGCACGCATGTACTTTGAGTCTTGTTAAAGAGGCATTTCAGTGCACGTACTGGAGGTGTATTTGAAAACTACATGCATACATTTAGTTTTAAAAGAAATGCACACATGTATCTAAAGTACATACGTTACTCCTTCACATGACAAAACTCAAAGAATGCACATGCTTTGTATCCTCATAAACTGATCTTCGAACACAAGTGGATGGATGCTTTGCGTCTGGATAACAGGTTGGTTTATGCGGGCTGAAAAGTACGCATGTATGTTGCCCGATAGGCACCTTATTGAAAATTTAGGCCACAATTCCTCAGATAGGAAGCCATCTTCATCAGGATTTTCTTCTGTTCTGGGCCTATGAGGCTTCTTAAGACCCAACCCAGACAGAAATCTCAGCCTAAACAAGCGTGCTTTACATGTTCAGAATCAAATCAGACAAAGTAATAAAACCAACTGATTCAAGCATTCTTCAGTCCAGGATTTCTGTCTGGGTTGGATGCAAGGTAAAAAAAAGGTTGGTCCAGCAAATAACTGTTGCCCATGCTCACTCAGTAGCCTACCATCAACAAGAACGAGGTTTGCTCAGTCCTTTATGAAATTGTTGTGATGTAGGACCACTGCACATCTGTACTATGAAAACATTGTCTTTGGTTACATCATGGGTTGGAAGAATCTTGGAGAGCTTCAGACAGCACATGGAGCAAGTCCATTTGAAAATAAAACCTATACTATATATTGCCATATTTCTCTGGTATGGGGTTATGCTATTAGCAAGCGACCTGTGCACTTTAAAAACTTTTCTAGCAATCCTACCTGACTCGGTTTTCCAGCTCCAAGACTCTTTCATTCAACTCCTGATTCCCCCTTTTCAGGGTGTAAATACCCGTGTTTTTCTGTGACTCGTCACTGGTCACAGATACCATAATTTCCTCTAGCTCCTTTATACGCTCTTTCAGGGACAGAACGTGGGTGGCCTGTCTGGCATTATTTTCCTTGTAGGTTTCCAGCTCTGTTTTCATTGTTAGTAAAGAAGCATCATTTTTTGCCAGTGCATTTTGGAGATCCCTTATCTGAAAAATAAAGTAGTGTGGTTGCTGCTAACTTATGCATTAGTTCTTTTATGTCTAAATACATAGAAATAAGTCAACAAAAAAAAAATAACATTATTACCTAATTATTGGATTAATTTAATATATTTCTTGACTAGCTTTCAGCAGCCTGCTACTAATGGGAGTGGAAATCGTGCAATTGCACAAGGTGGCACACGTGGAGGAGTGACAGCGTAGAGCGGGAGAGGTTCGTGGGCCACCCTGGCTGACGAAAGGCAGGTGAGGGAGAGACCTTGGTGCAGCCCCCAGTAGAGCCTATCCTGCCAGCGCCAGAAGAAAGAAAGGCTGCTGTGTGCTAAGGAGGCCTGCTGCATCTTCGGAGACACCACCTACATGGAGCTCAAGTGCTACAAGGTGCTCTTCCACACCTTCCTGGATAATGGGGGCTGGTTTATGCACAAGCTCTCGGGGCTCCTCTTTCTGCTCGTCATTTTCCCCACTGGAGATTTCCTGCAGTGCATGCACATCATCTGCCCCAGTCTGCACAACTGCTGGCATCCTTGCCACAATCACATGCAGGATGAGCCGGCCCTACTCAACAAGACCAAGGCTGATTTACAGACTCCATGTTGGACAGCAGCTGCTTTGCCGAGCAAGAGCTACAGGCCTGGCCCCAGCCTTCTTGCAGGTGCCCAGCTACAAGGAGTCCCTGGGCACTGTTTTGCCAAACTCTCCAGGACAGAGCTCAGGTCAAGATACTGACAGTGCCAGTGCCCTGGGGAGAGGAGGAGAACCAGTTCTATTCAGGCTCCAAACTGGTTCCAACCACGTTACACTTCAGATCCTCCATTGACAGCACTTTCACCTCGCATGGGAACCTTGCCTGACCCATTTTCTGCTGGCTGGGTAAAGTACCCTCTTTCATCTGTCTGCCAGTAATGCCCTCTCTAGGCTGCTGTACAGCATAATAAGGAGGAGCTGACTTCCCTCAATATGGTATATTGCACAAAATGGATCAACTTGCACCTAAGTTGATGAGAAAAAAAAATCCAAATTCCAAACAGCCTTTTGTAAGCCTCAACTGCATATGTTTTAGCTTACAGGATTTAGAGGAGGGCCTCAAATGCTCACAGAATTATTTGTGGTAACATATTCATGTGTGTGTGTGAGAGAGAAAGATGGAGTATGTGTGTGTGTGTGTGTGTGTGTGTGTGTGTGAAGGTAAGAACGAGTGTGTGTATATATGAGAAAGCATGTGTGAAAGAGAGGGAGTGTGTGTGGGAGAGGTTTTGTGTGTATGTGAGTGAGCATTTGTGAGAGCATGTGTGTGTCTATGAGAGAGTATATGTGAAAGAGTGGGAATGTGTGTGTTTATGAGAGATTGTGAGAGATGGAGTGTGTGTGTGAGAGGGCATTTTATTTTATTTATTTATTCACTTTTTATATACCGATATTCATAAAAGCTTCATATTGGTTTACATTATAAGACATTAAAACCAAAGAACAAAAAACATAACACAAAGGTAAAACATCTAAAATAACAGGTAATGCATTTAAAATACCTTTAAATAATACAATCAATAAATTTTTTAACATGTGTGTGTGAGTGAGAGCATATGAATGACAATGTGTGTGAGAGAAAGTGTATGTGTGCAAGAGAGAAAGGCAGTGTGGGTGTGTGAGTGCGAGAATGTTTTGTGTGAGAGAAAGGGAGTGTTAAATGAGAGAGGGAGTGTGTGTGTGAGTGTGGGTTTGTGAGTGCGAGATTGTGTGTGTGTGTGTGTGTGTGTGTGTGAGAATGAACATGTGTGTATTAGAGAGGATGTACCCTCCCCTCACTATATTGTTCAGATCTTCAGAGGGATAGCTGTGTTAATCTGGTGTAGCAAAAATGGCAAGAGGCGAGAGGCACTCATAGACTAACCAATTTATTGAGGCATGAGCTTTCAAGGACACAGCCCACTTTGTCAGATGCATGTTTTTAAAGTGCATAATTTTGAATTGTGCATGGGGAGGGCTGGAGAGGAAGAACAAGCCTCTAAGGTCCACCTAGGATGTCCAATACACTTGCACTAGCCTTGATAAGAAAAACAATAAAAATTAAGTGAAAACAAGAACACAGAACGAGAAGATGGCAGCACAATAATTATTTGCACAGGATAGCAAAAAAGCTAGTATTGGTCCTGGCTTTCAAGAGCTATACTCCTTTCATCAGATCAAAACAGACTGAGCAGGTAAATGGGTGAGAAAATTCATGTCCCTTGCTCTTTTTTGCAGGCCCTGCACCACTGCTTTTTCTGCCGCCAGTGGATTGGGTCCACCGGCTAAAAAAGCAGGAAGCAGTTTCGTACCAAGAGGAGGGGGCGGGGGGCATATTACTTTGATGCTATGTGTGGGAGCGAGCCTGTATGATCAGAGAGACAGCATGTGAGACCCTCTGTGTGTGTGTGTGTATGTGTGTATGTGAAACAGCACGTGAGAGTGAGAGCCTGCATGTGAATTTTTCTTTGGGCCATGGTGGGATGAGCTGCCCCACCGATCTTCCTGCTGTGCGCAGCTCTCACTCTCACATGCTGTCTCTCACACATACACAGGCTCACTCTCACATGCTGACACATATAAACAGGCTCTCTCTCACATGCTGTGTCACACAAGCATGCAGGCTCTCACTCTCACGAGCTGTTTCACACAAATACACAGGCTCTGACTCTCACATGCTGTCTCACATACACACATACACACACACACACACACACACAGAGGGTCTCACATGCTGTCTCTCTGATCATACAGGCTCACTCCCACACACAGTTTCTTAACTCACTCTTTCTCACATATAGTCTCTCAACTCACTCTCATATGCATACATACTTTACAGGGCCTCAACCTCTCTCTGATCTCTTGGCCTCCTCTTCGTGGGTTACTGCAGGATGGTTTCCGCGGAGGCCCTGATTGTCTCGTGCCGCCGTGAGGTGGGATCCGCAGCGGCTCTGCCTTACAATCGCTACTGCTCCTCTGCACGCAGCCAATGCTCCTCCTCCTTCCTGTCCGTGCAGCTCCAGAAAAGTTTTTCTTCCAGGGCTGCGCAGGCAGGAAGGAGGAGGGGCACCTGCATGTTTGTGTGACACAGCATGTGAGAGAGAGCCTGTTTATATGAGTCAGCATGTGAGAGTGAGCCTGTGTATGTGTGAGAGACAGCATGTGAGAGTGAGAGCCTGTTTGTTTGTGTCAGACAGCATGTGAGAGTCAGAGCCTGTGAGAGACAGAGCCTGTGCGTTTGTGTGAAACAGCATGTGAGAGTCAGAGCCTGTGTTTTTGTGTGAGACAGCATGTGAGAGAGAGCCTGTTTGTGTGAGACAGCATGTGAGAGAGAGCCTGTTTGTTTGTGAGACAGCATGTGAAAGTGAGAGAGCCTGCGTGTGTGAGAGACAGCATGTGAACGAGAGACAGTGTGTATTTATGTATGAGAGAGAGCATTTGAGAGTGAGAGCTGTGTGTGTGAGACAGCATGTGTCTGAGAGCCTGTGCCTGTGTGTGTATGTGTGAGAAACATCATTTGAGAATGAAAGCCTGTGTGTGTGTATGTGTGTGTGAGAGAGAGAGACAGCGTGTGAGAATGAGCACCTGAGTGTGTATGTGAGAGAGAGACAGCATGTGAGAATGAGAGCCTGAGTGTGTGTTTGAGGGAAGAAAAGAAAGACAGGTGGATAGAGAAGAAACAGAAAAAAAAAGAGACCCTATAAAAGGAATTGGCAAAGGCCAAGAAAGGGAAGGTGGAAACAAAAAGCCTGTGACCAACCAATTAGAAAACTAAGATCACACAGCAAAGGTAAAAAAAAATATCTTTTTTTAATTTTTAGTGATTGGCATATGTTATCTTTGGGAATCTGCAAAATTAGCACTTTCTCTATGCCGATCTCACAATGAATGAGATCAGCATGGAGGAACTGGAAGCCCCACAAATTTTTCATACTACAGGGCCTGCACAGAGGAGGCAGCAAAACAGGCTTCAGTGCTAGTACCGGTAGCAGCGATCAGCGCCTCCCCAATAGCCACGCTGCAGCAGTGACAGTGGCAGCAGAGGAATGAGAGAGGCTGCGAGGTTGCTGGCAAAAGAAAAAGAGAGAGGTCTGCCTTTAGTGTGTGCATGCGAATGGGAGCCGTGTGTGTGTGTGTCTGTCTGTCTGTCTGTCTGTCTATGTGTCTGGGTATAAGATTGGGTGCTGCAGGTGGATTCCAACCTGCCAGCAGCTGAAATGAAGATGAGGGTCTGACGCTGCTGGTAGATCCCAACCAAAATAAAACTGGAGACGCCTGCGGGATTGTCTGAGAGGGAGCGTATGTGTGTATGAGCTTGTATGTGTGTGTGATTATAAGAAAGAGAGGAGAAAGTTTGTGCATCCCTCTTCCACTAATCCATGACAATCTTGGGGTGACTGGAAATCAGACTTCCCAGGTATGGAGAGCGTGACTTTTTAAAATCCTTTTTAGTTTTATTTTTCAGGTGTTATTTGCTATGTCTGCTGTTTTGAAATATTTTATTTATTTATTTATTTATTTAACACTTTTTTATACCGACCTTCATAGTAAATAAACCATATCGGATCGGTTTACATAAAACAAGGGTATAACAGAAGCAATAAATAAAAGTAATTAACAAGAGAAGAGAATAAGATAAAGTTACATTTAACAAGGAGTAAAAAACTTGGGAAGCTTAAGAGCTGGTTTGTGTTGCGACCGTCGCTGCCCGACGTCTTCACTCCGCCCTCTTTACCTCTGTGGCAACTCCCTCCGGGGTTGAAGGATGGCTGGCTGCCGCGGCATCTCCCTGCCGACTCCCTCCGGCGTCCCGGGGCTGGCTCGACGCTGCAGATCCGCCATGTTGCCTGAAGCCTAGGGCGTGCGCGCACGCGCGCTCCGATTGAAGTACCAGCAAGGGCGCGAACCTCAGGGGCGTCCCCCTGAAATGACGCCATCCGCTTCCGATATTTAAAGGTCTCTGTTATCGCTAACAAGCTGAGTTAGCAAGGAAGGGGATTGCTTCGGCTACATCTCCCAAGCTACTCTGCCTCCTCGGACTTACCAGAGGTACCCGCTCCTCGGGGGCCTCGCTCTCTCTTTGCCTTTCAGGTTACAGACAGGAACCGGTACTCGCTCCTCAAGGGCCCTCGTTCCTGACTCTCTGCTGATTCTCTTCTGCCTGGAAGCTATCGCTGCCTACATCATTGTGAGTTGCTATTGCTCTCTCAGAGCTTTCCCTGGAACCAGGTACTCGCTCCTCGAGGGCCTATCCTTTCCAGCTGCTGAGCCTCTCTGAGACCATTATTGTGAGTGTTTTCATCTAAGTTCTGTTCATGAACTCTGCATACCCTGCCTACTCACTGTCTACAGTTTCTCAACAGCTCAGTTATCCAGGATCGCTGTTCCAGTATCTGAGGGACTTCAGCCCTGTCGGGCACTTCAGCTCACTACTGCCACCTCTGGTGGTTCAGTATACTGTCTAATAAAAGAACTAGTGTGTGTCTGTCTCCATACTCTGAGCCTGACCGGTGGCCCCTCTCGGGATCTTCCCCCGGAGGTGTGGTCATCTGCCACCAACCCAAGGATCCACCCACAACTAACACCAGTATTTACAGATTGATAACTCCCTTATCTGATTGCTCCTCCCATAAGCATAGCGGATTATTACAGTTTGGGACATATACAAAATTTGTATATGAGTTTTTAATTGTTTTATCTTTTATTCATCAGCTTTTTTAAAATATTATTAGTAGTATGTTTTTAGTATTATGATTATGTATCTATTTTATTTCTTGATTTTGTTTGATATTTGAGGGATGGTGATGGTCCTGTTTTTTCATTCTTGCACTGCACAGAGTGTCTGACTTCTTGCAGTTCCCAGTTCAGCTTTTGTCTGCACGTTTGTAGTTCTACTTTATGATTGCTCTGTTCTGTATTTAATGAGGGTAAATGTATGTTCTGCATGTGTGACGGAGGTGAGGCGTTCTCCTAATAGGAAGTGTATTGATGTTTTAAGGCTTTCGGAGGGTCAAGTACACACCCAACACACATCACAATAGGCCTAATACCACATGGGTTCCAAGTGCCTTTTTTGCAGTGATTTCTGGTTGGCATTACAGCAGTGCATATAAATATAACCTAAGTGATATTTTTACCTCAGAATACCATACTTTGATATTTTTCATGTAAAATATAAATAACTCTTAACTGTGTGTGTGGAATGGGGTGGGGGGTGTTGTGCAAGGCTATAAGGTTCGCCCTGGGCACCTAATGCCCTTCCACCAGCCATGGGTTTGGCAGGGGCTTGGGGGGGGGGGGGGGGAATGTGTCAGTTTTTAAAGTTTGTATCACTGGAGGGAGCTTGGCTTTTTTTTTTGGATGGGCCCAGGACAGAGAATGAATGATCCTTGAGCACAGTAATTGTTCACACAGGGCAGCAAAAAAGCTTGCACCAGCCCTGCGTTTTTTTGACATAAGATAACATATCCCAAAGAGCAAGGCAAGATCTTCCTGTGGGAAACATTTTTTAGGTCAGACCACTGCCCCAAGGGCCTTACGATCAGGACACTAAAAGGGAAATTCAGAACTATCCAAACCTATTTATTTATTTATTTACTTACATTTGATTTCTCACCCTACCCTTTCAGCCCAGAGCGCGTTACATAGCACTAAATCTGCCTAAAACAGAAAACAATGCTTACAGCATGCAAATAACATCCCACAATGTACAAAACTGGACACTTCAAAACAAACAATAAAGGGCTCACTTGAGAAATGGGTTTTCTCAACCAGGATCAGATATAATCCTGTCTCCCTGTCGGTCTTCTCAGCCCTCTGTTAACACATCACCACCTCCCTTCCCGCCCCTGCCCCACCCCCCACACGGTAGCAAGGTATCATATGCACCCTATTTATTTATTTATTTATTTAAAATCATTTCTATTCCATCAGTCCATTAGTGAGATCTTAGCAGAGTAGAGTATAACCGTGATCAACAGCAATCATTTGAGAATTCCACTTTGGTATCTAATTCTTCCTTGTGGGAAGAGTTGGAAATATCTTATGTACCCGCTCTAGGAGATGCTATGGACAAAGCTGTTGCACAAATAGCTACATCAAGTGTGGCTAACTAGGAACTGCTTTCAGAACCTTTAAACACTAATTTTGATGGCTGCATATTGGATTAAGTAGAGGACTTGTATGTACCGAAAGGAAGACCACGAGGCCCAAAATAGCCTCCCAGCCGAGGTGGAAGCCAGCGCTGTAACAGAATTTAAACATGAGTGAGACAGATAGAGAACAGGGCTGAGACTGGATTTTGGTTTAAATATAGAACTACCCTTAATTGTAGAAAACCAGAGCGGAAGTCAAACAGGCAGACTGGATAGGCCAATTGGTACTCATCTGCCATCATCTACTGGGTTAATATTATTCACTGCATTGCCAGAGCCCAAATCTCCCTAAATGTACTTCCTCCTCCCTAGCTACTCCATCCCTATCCCACCTCAGAAATGTGAATCAGATAATGTGCCTGCTTCCTACACAAATATAAACACAGAATGTTCCACCCACCATAAGCTTTCACTGGCACTAGCACATACTAAATCGCAGAAAACATAGACTTGATTACATAAATGAGAACATTTCAGTAGACTTTCTAATCCCAGTTAAAAATCTGTTATTTTAGAGAGGTTGAAGGACTGAAGATATAGTCTAATTTCTAATCGTTGAAATTTCTTATCAGGTTAGACGGTGTATAACTGCATCCTTCAGAGCCAGCGAGAGAAGAAGAGACAAATTTGATTTTACTTGACATAGTAAAAGCACATTTGCTTTGTGACCAGCAAAAGGTCAGGAACATTTTGTTATTGCAAGAAATTGCACCTATTACAAGCAGTACTATCCCTATCTGCAAAATCGAGAAGCACTACTCCAGCCACCTTGGGACTTAGATTTCTTACTACCAATTTATTTGGTTTTTCTCCAGCAAACCTTTATTTTTGTTAAAAGAACATTAGTAAAACATTATTTAAATATTTCACATTCTTTCCCTTTTTGCTCTCCCCAACAAAAAACATGTGTAAGTTAACACAGTCACCTTTGCAAAAAAGTTAAAACAGCTTTCCTATGTCCATCTCTTCCTCTACTCCATTTCTACTGTGATCCTTTTCATTACTTCTGGTTCTCTCCATCTCTGTTTTGTCCCCCTCTCTCTTGGTCTATTTCATGCATCAGATTTTTTTTCTATTTCTCTTTATTATCTCTTCCTCCTTTGCAGTGGTGTAGCCAGAATTGATTTTTTTGGGTGGGCACAAGGTTAACACGGGTGGGCTGTAGGCATGCAGGTCTGAGACCTACTAGTTGTTTTCTTATTGATAAATGATGCCATATACTGCACCCTAGAATGGCTTTCTAAGTAATTTGCCACAGCCATAATGCATCATGCGTGAAACTTTAAAACATTTTACCTCAATTATTTCAAGCACTTACCAGCATTAAAAACTTCCTGCAGGGGTATTTTGGGGGTGGGGGAGCGTTGCTGCTATGCACAGGGCTGGTGCAAGGGTATTAGGCACCCTAGGCAAACCTTACAGCCTGGCGCCCTCCCCCCACCTCCCCATACACAATTTTAAATTATGCATTTATAACATATTTTACATGAAAAGTGACATTCTGAGGTAAAATTAATATACATGTTGTGATAATTTCATGCACTGTTGTGATGCCAACAAGAAAACTTTGCATCTTGGAATTCATATGGCATCATACCTATTGTGATATATTTCGGCATGGTCCTCCCGTATCAACACAGTACTATTTGCCAATACTCAAAGAATAACAACCCCACCTATGAAAAAGAATACCACAAATATTACACCAGAATGTAAAATATCAATACACCTCCTATCAGGAAAACAGAACAGGCCAAGCTACTACAGATCCCTACAGAGAAACCACATGCTAAAAGAATGCTTCATCTCAGTCTTTGCATGCAGAACACAAACCATCACCAAATACAGAATAAAGCCACATAAAGTATAAACAGAAGTGTGCAGACAAAAACTGAACTGTAAAATGCATCATGCCAGACTCTAGACAGTACAACAATGGAAAAACAAAAATTTCACCATTCCTCGTGAAACAAATCAATGAAATCAAGATATATAAATCATTAATCATAACTATAAAATCATACAAATAAAATAATTTCAAAACAGCTGATGAATAGAAAATCCAATAATTAAAGACTCATGCAAATTTTGAAAGCTTTACCAAACATCAATAAAATATTTCAAACAGCAGACACATCACATATTACCCAATAATTAAAATGGTAGTCAATCAAGAAAAATGAACTTAAAAAGTCACCTTTACTTACCCTCTCCAGCAGTTCTCCTACTCCTTTCCCTTGCAGGCCACACCAGAAGCAGCAGTAGCTGCTGAAAGTGTCCTCACGGTCCTGTTCCTTAGGGACCACAACCAGTCTCTTCTCTCTCACACACACACACACCAGTCACACCCTCAGGACCAATTTCTGTCTCTCACACACCATTCATCTCCCCAACCAGTCTCTCTTTCTCTCACACACACACACACAAGCACATACATACCAGTCATCTCCCTGATCAGTCTCTCTCACATATACACACGTCACCTCTCTGGCCAGTCTCTCTCAATCACACAATGCTCTCGCTCTCTCTTACTTACACACAGGCTTTCAATCACACACATGCTCTCTCTATTTCACTTACACACAAGCTCTCAATCACACACATAGAAACATAGAAATGACGGCAGAAGAAGACCAAACGGCCCATCTAGTCTGCCCAGCAAGCTACGCACTTTATCCATTTTTTCCCCTTTTTTTTCTCTCCCACCTGTTACTAATGGCTTCCAGTACCCTCCAGCCCTAATTCCCCTCCACCCCACCACCAATTTAGAGAGCAGCGCCATATCTGCATTCAAGTGAACGTCCAGCTCAATTAGGGGTAGCAACTGCTGTAACAAGCAGGCCACACCCTTACCCCATACTCTTACCCACCCCTGTTTTTATTTTTTTATTTTTTTGAGATAGCAGCCCTCCATCCTTCCGCTCCGTGAAGGTAGAACACCAACTACTGGCCACTGGCATCCCGCTCCGTGAATGCCTCTGTGGCTACTGCCGCTCCGTGCAGTGTTTGAATGCCTCCTCTTTATTCACGCCCTCTAGACTTGATGGATCCACAGTGTTTATCCCATGCCCTTTTGAAGTCGTTCACAGTTTTAGACTTCACCACTTCCTCCGGAAGGGCATTCCAGGCCCATCTAGTCTGCCCAGCAAGCTACGCACTTTATCCATTTTTTTTCCCTCTTTTTTTCTCTCCCACCTGTTACTATTGGCTTCCAGTACCCTCCAGCCCTAATTCCCCTCCACCCCACCACCAATTTAGAGAGCAGCGCCGTATCTGCATCCAAGTGAACGTCCAGCTCAATTAGGGGTAGCAACCGCTGTAACAAGCAGGCCACACCTTACCCCATACTCTTACCCACCCCTGTTTTTATTTTTTTATTTTTTGAGATAGCAGCCCTCCATCCTTCCGCTCTGTGAAGGTGGAACACCAACTACTTATAAACAGGCTCAATCACACACATGCCCTCTCTCTCACAGCCACAAGCCAGCCAAAAACATGCGCCATCTCTCTCTCGCACACATTGACACTCACATATATACCACATACATACAGAAGCACCCTCCCTGTCTCACATACACATTATACTATCACAGAAGCACTTTCCCTGTCTCACACACAGAAGCACCATTCCTTTCTCACATACACACAACATACACACACACAGAAGCACCATTCCTTTCTCACATACACCCCACATACACACACACAGAAGCACCATTCCTTTCTCACATACACCCCACATACACACACACAGAAGCACCATTCCTTTCTCATATACACACACACACAGAAGCTCCATTCCTTTCACACATACACACACACAGAAGCACCATTCCTTTCTCACATACACACCACATACACATACACAGAAGCTCCATTCCTTTCTCACATACACACCGCATACACACACACAGAAGCTCCATTCCTTTCTCACATACACACCACATACACACACACAGAAGCTCCATTTCTTTCTCACATACACACCGCATACACACACACAGAAGCTCCATTCCTTTCTCACATACACACACACAGAAGCACCATTCCTTTCTCACATACACACCGCATACACACACACAGAAGTTCCATTCCTTTCTCACATACACACACACAGAAGCACCCTTCCGATCTCAAATACATATACACACAAAGGCTTCCAGCTGAACAGCTCATCTCCAGCAGCGGCTAGCAGCACCGGTCTTCTTTTCTTCAGCTCTGCTGGCCTGGTCTCCGGCGGCAGCTGGCTGCGCTGATCTTCATTTCCTCGGTCCCTGCTAGCCTGGTCTCTGGCGGTGGCTGGCAGCACCGATCTTCATTTCTTCGGCCCCTGCCGGCCTGGTCTCCGGCGGCAACTGGCAGCGTCAATTTTAATTTCTTCGGCCCCACCGGCCTGGTGTCTGGTGGCGGCTGGCTACGCCAATCTTCTTTTCTTCGGCCCCACCGGCCTTGTCTCTGATGGCAGCTGGCAGAGACGGTCTTCTTTTCTTCAGCCCCGCCGGCTGCGAGTAGCATGTGACACACCGGTTGAGAATCGCTGGCCTAGGTCCTGCTCATGCTGCAGGGCTCATCACTGCGAAACAGCCACGCGGCGCCCTTAATGTGAGCAGGAGCAGAGGAGGCCACGTGATCACCTAGACTGGCCCACTAGGGAAAGCCCGATCCCCCAATAGGCCAATCCGCCCCTGGATCCCGCGACGGCCTTGCAGGTCTGGTGCTCCACTCCTGGTTCCAGTTGGGTAGGCCTGGGTCCAAATTGGGTGGGCAGCTGCCCACCCAGGCCTACCTGTGGCTACGCTACTGCTCCTTTGATGTATTCAGATTC
This sequence comes from Rhinatrema bivittatum, assembly GCF_901001135.1. NCBI lineage: Eukaryota > Metazoa > Chordata > Amphibia > Gymnophiona > Rhinatrematidae > Rhinatrema > Rhinatrema bivittatum. The sequence continues at coordinate 52,030,793 of NC_042618.1, read as the reverse complement.
CTCTTTATATTCATTCCTCCCATACCTGAGCCTCCTGCAAATTATTTGATACAAGGACACTGGAAGGGCATCAACATGAGTTCCTTGTCACAGGCAAATTGATCATTTGGTACCCTTTTTGAGCAGCCTTCTATCACTGTGGAGTGCAAGGTGCAGGGTACAAGTTAAATAAAAAAGATAGATGTGAAAGACAGAGGATGCAAGAGGGACTGAGAGCTGGAAGTGTACGGAGGAAACTTTGCACAGCAGAAGCAGGAGTAGGAAAAGGTCAGCTGTCCTTGGCAATTAAAATTAGCAATTGGATTAGTCACCTATAAACTAACTTTAGCGACATCACAGGGCTCATAGCTCCACAAAGATGGCACGGCCTGGAAAAGTTTTTGATCTAACTAAGCGAAAGCAAACCTTTGTACATCTCCGCAGATTGCCTTGCTTGTACACATTTTTATAAAGCGGCGTTTCTCAACCGGTGTGTTGCGACAACCAGTGTATCGCCAAGCACACGCAGGTGTGGTGCCACACTTCTCGGTCCCCCACTGGTCCACTGCTCCCCTTTACCCCAGCGAGATGCAAACTCTTCTTCCGCCCGAGTTTGAAATGCCGATAGCCCGGGCGCTACGTGGCAGGATAGCTGGAGTCAGCAGCACTAGCAGCATGGTCTCTTCTTCCCAACCCCCACAGTCCAGAAGAGGAAGTGGTTTGCAGCTGCCGCACACGCAGGAAGAAGAGACCATGGTAATTTACAAGTGCGGGCAGCATAGGCTGGAGCAAATAGAGGAACAACGACAGCCCCCACGGCCGATGGGACCTCTTTCTTGAGGTCATGAGGATGGAAAGAAGAGGAGGCTGCTGCCACCAGTTGTTCTTCGGGGGGGGGGGGGGGGAGAGTGAGTAAGCAAGCGAGCATCTGAGTTTGTAAGTGTGTGAATGAGAGCCTATTTGTAAGTGAGGGAAAGAGACATAACATGTGTATATCTGTGTGATTGAGAGCCAGTGTGAGAGAGAGAGAGAGAGGAGAAAGTTGCAAGCAAAACCATCCCTCCTCCTGCTAATTCAAAACAATCTCCGGGGCACCTGAATATCAAACGTTCCTAGGTATGCAGAGCAAAACATTTTTATCTCATTATTTTTAATTATTTGGTCTTTGTGTCTGCTATTTTGAAATATTGTATTGGTGTCCGGATATTTTTTTGAGTTTTTAATTATTGGATATTCTTGGAAATAATCTGTTCTTTTTGTTAGTATGGTTTTACTGCTATTGATTTTATATTTCTTGATTTGTTTGAGGACTGGTGAAGTTTCTCTTTTTCTTTTGTTGCACTGCATACAGTCTCTGTGGCTTGTTGCGGTTTCCAGTTTTTGTCTGCATGTTTCTATTTATGCTTTATGGTCTCTTTATTCTTTGTTAGGTGAGGATCTGCACGTGACTGAGGTGAGGTAGTTTCTGAGTAGGGCTCTATAGCAGCCTGACGTGGTCTGTTTTCCTAATAGGAGATGTATTGGTATCTTAAGGCCTGGTGTAATATTTTCAGTGTTGCCTTTTCTTAGGTAAGGTGGTTACTATTTGAGTGCTGGAAGTTGATGCTTTTGGTATGGGAGGTTTACTATTTATGCAATTTCAGTTCAGACAGAGTATTTATCTTTCCCTTGTGTCATTCTTAACATAAAAATAATACTGGACCTTTAATTTTTATTTCCGTTGTGGATTGTAATGAGTAGGGTGTCACACATGTGAGCGTTGTCTGTCAGGTGGGTTACAATGGGAAAAATGTTGAGAACCACTGTTTCAAAGTAACATAGAAACATAGAAATGACGGCAGAAGAAGACCAAACGGCCCATCCAGTCTGTCCAGCAAGCTTCACACACTTTTTTCTCTCATACTTATCTGTTTCTCTTAGCTCTTGGTTCTATTTCCCTTCCACCCCCACCATTAATGTAGAAAGCAGTGATGGAGCTGCATCCAAGTGAAATATCTAGCTTGATTAGTTAGGGGTAGTAGGGGTAGTAACCGCCGCAATAAGCAAGCTACACCCATGCTTATTTGTTTTACTCAGACTATGTTATACAGCCCTTATTGGTTGTTTTTCTTCTCCCCTGCCGTTGAAGCAGGGAGCTATGCTGGATATGCTTGAAGTATCAGTTTATTCTTCTCCCATGCTGTTGAAGCAGAGAGCCATGCTGGATATGCATCGAAAGTGAAGTATCAGGCACATTTGGTTTGGGGTAGTAACCGCCGTAACAAGCCAGCTACTCCCCGCTTTGTGAGTGTGAACCCTTTTTTCTTCTCCCCTGCCTTGAAGCAGAGAGCTCTGCTGGATGTGTGTAGTATCAGTTTTTTCTTCTCCCCTGCCGTTGAAGCAGAGAACTATGCTGTATATGCATAGAAATTGAAGTAACAGGCTTATTTGGTTTGGGGTAGTAACCGCCGTAACAAGCCAGCTACTCCCCCCTTTGTGAGTGCAGATCCTTTATTCCACATTTCCTCTTGCTGTTGAAGCTAGAACGATGTTGGAGTCACAGTAAGCATGTGTACGTTTATTGAATAAGGGTATGGTCTCCAGGCAGTAGCCATCATTCTGGCGAGTCACCCACTCTTCATTGGCGGCCTCTTGACTTTGTGGATCCACAGTGTTTATCCCACGCCCCTTTGAAGTCCTTCACAGTTCTGGTCTTCACCACATCCTCCGGAAGGGCATTCCAGGCATCCACCACCCTCTCCGTGAAGAAATACTTCCTAACATTGGTTCTGAATCTTCCTCCCTGGAGCTTCAAATCGTGACCCCTGGTTCTGCTGATTTTTTTCCTACGGAAAAGGTTTGTCGTTGTCTTTGGATCATTAAAACCTTTCAAGTATCTGAAAGTCTGTATCATATCGCCTCTGCTCCTCCTTTCCTCCAGGGTGTACATATTTAGATTCTTCAATCTCTCCTCGTACGTCATCCGATGAAGATCCTCCACCTTCCTGGTCGCCCTTCTCTGTACCGCTTCCATCTTGTCTTTGTCTTTTTGTAGATACGGTCTCCAGAACTGAACACAGTACTCCAGGTGAGGCCTCACCAAGGACCTGTACAAGGGAATAATCACTTCCCTTTTCTTACTCGATATTCCTCTCTCTATGCAGCCCAGCATTCTTCTGGCTTTTGCTATAGCCTTGTCGCATTGTTTCGCAGACTTCATATCATTAGATACTATCACCCCAAGGTCCCTCTCCTGCTCCGTGCACATCAGCCTTTCCCCCCCCCCCCCCATCGAATACAGTTCATTCGGGTTTCCACTCCCCATATGCATGACTTTGCACTTCTTGGCATTGAATCTCAGCTGCCATATCTTCGACCACTCTTCCAGTTTCCTTAGATCCCGTCTCATTCTCTCCACTCCTTCCGGCGTGTCCACTCTGTTGCAGATCTTAGTGTCATCCGCGAAAAGACAAACCTTGCCTTCTATCCCGTCCGCAATGTCGCTCACAAAGATATTGAACAGGACCGGTCCCAACATCGATCCTTGCGGTACACCACTTAAAACCGCTCTCTCTTCAGAGAAGGTTCCATTTACCATCACACATTGTCTTCTGTCCGTCAACCAATTTGCAATCCAGGTCACCACCTCGGCACTCACTCCCAAGCTTCTCGTTTTATTCACCAGTCTCCTGTGTGGAACCGTGTCAAAAGCTTTGCTGAAATCCAAGTATATGATATCGAGCGCTCTTCCTCGATCCAATTCCTTGGTTACCCAGTCAAAAAAGTCAATCAGATTTGTCTGACAGGATCTTCCCCTGGTGAATCCATGTTGCCTCTGGTCCATCAATTCTCCGGACTGTAGATAGTTCACTATTCTCTCTTTCAGCAGTGATTCCATTACTTTTCCCACCACCGAAGTGAGGCTGACCGGTCTGTAGTTGCCAGCCTCCTCTCTGTTCCCACTCTTGTGAAGCGGGACCACCACCGCTCTTCTCCAATCACTCGGCACCACTCCCGTTTCTAGGGATCTATTGAACAGGTCACACAGCGGAGCTGCCAGAACATCTCTGAGCTCCCTCAATATCCTTGGATGAATCCCATCAGGCCCCATGGCTTTGTCCACTTTCAGGTTCTTTAGCTCTTCCCACACATTTTCTACTGTAAAAGGATTTTCATCTATTCCACTTCCCACCAGTTTTTTGTTGTGTAGAGATGGTCCTTCTCCAGGGTCTTCTTTAGTGAACACAGAGCTGAAGTATTCGTTTAATATTTCTGCCATTTCTTCGTCTCCCTCCACACATTGATCATTACCACCTTTCAATTTCACTATACCACTTTGGATCTTTCTCTTTTCGCTGATGTATCTGAAAAACGTTTTGTCACCATTTTTTATCTCCTTGGCAATCCTCTCTTCCGCTTGACTTTTTGCCAACTTGATTAATTTCTTTGTCTCCCTCAGTTGATACAAATATTCTTCTTTGTGTTCCTCCCTTTGGGATCTTTTATATGTCTTGAATGCTGTTCTTTTAGCTTTAATTTTGTCAGCCACCTCCTTTGAGAACCAGATAGGTTTCAATTTTCTTTTGCTTTTCTTTACATTTCTAACATATAGAGCAGTTGCCTTGGTGATTGCACCTTTTAGATTGGTCCACTGCTGATCCACATCTCTCTCGTTCTCCCATCCTTTAAGTTCTTCCTCCAGGTACTTCCTCCAGGTTCTTCCTCCAGGTACTTCCCCATTTCCTCAAAGTACACTGTGCGCTAGAGGCCCATTCGTTGGAGCTCATCCAGGTTATCGTTGACCAGTTTCCCCAGGCAGCTAGATGCTTAAGACTCGCTATCAGTTTGAACTAAAACAAAGATCATATACCAGCCAGCGCCCCCTAAGCCTTATGTCAAGCATACAGTTTTCATTGAAGGTTCTTAACTGGATGCAACTGACAAATTCTGTTATCTAGGAAGCTGTCATATGGGTGCAGATTGGAATGCGAGTGCAGACTGGAATCCAGGTGCACCCTCTTGTCTTCTGGGGGTCGGTAGGGCTTGGCTTCTTCGACAGAACATCATTGTAGGTCAGGCTGGATGAGGCAGGAGAGGTTGGACAAGGCAGGGCAGGCATAGGCAGGAGCTGAGGTCAGGCACAGGCTGGACACTGTGAACAGACGCAGGCTGGAACTAAGGACTGGATTCTATGCACGTGCTAGGACAGGATACAGACTCAGATTGGGGACCGGATGCAGGCTCAGACTGGGAACTAGATACAGGGTCAAGCTGGAGACTGGATATAGTGTACAAGCTAAAACAGGGATAAGGAAAAGAACTGAGAAACAGACAAGAAATTGGACAGGATGGCACAAGATAGAACAAAGACTGGACAGGGTGACGCAAGACAGAACAAGGACTGGACAGGATTGGACTAGACAAGGACAGGACTGGACTAGACAGATCAGACAACAATGAACAGGGAAGCCCAACAGGACTCAAGGCTGGGTTTGAGAACCTAGCAGACCTGGAGGCTGTAAGGTAAAGCAGAGGGGGTTATAGAATAAAGCAAGGAGGCTGCAAGGCCAGAAAGCAAGGCAAGGAGGTCTGGGAGACCAGAGAGCAAGGCAAGGAGACCTGGGAGGCCACAGGGTGAAGCAGGAGGCCAAGAGATGCCACTAGTCAAAGCAGAAACCCTGGGTAAGCTGCAAAGCAAGACAGGAGGCCTGGGTAGGCCACAAGACAAGACAGGAGGCTTGGGTAGGTCTCAAGACCAGAAAGGAATGAGAGAACGAGGTGGCCAGGTCAGGGAGCCAAGGTGACTCAATGAAGAGGCAACTAGGCAATGAAAAAGCAGGGTTAAATGGGGCTGAGGCTTGGTGTAATCAGTGAGAAGGTCCTTGGCAAAGCTACAGGAAAGATTGGCTGAGGACTCCTGGTGGAGGGAAGGCTCCGCAGAAGCTGAACTTTGGCATGGAGAGCTGGTGTAATAGGCGAAACTGTGACAGAAGCATGTTTCTAACACTGCCAGTGCTGATGATTAAATTATACAATGTGTTTTCAAGGCAAGTTCTTCCTTTGGCAGAACCCAATATGTCTACAGGATGAAAGAAGGGTGAGATTACTCTCTAAAGTCAAAGTGTGCCAGTGTAATATTGTCCATGCTGTTATATGAATGCGAATTCTAAACGCTATACCATAGATACCTCAGGCAACTCAAGCAATCCCATCAGCTCTCCATGAGATCCATCTGTAATATAAGGTGACAAGATGATCTCCCACAGAGAAGTTTGGTATCACATTACTAATGTGGAGAGAATAGTGAGTGGTAAAAGCCCAGCTTTGATGGACCAGTCATGCTATAAGGATGGAGAGCATCAGAATTCCCAAACTTAAACTCAATGGCCAAATGAAAATTGGATACAGATTACAGAGAAGACCACACCTCAGGTTCAAGGACACCCTCAAGTACAACTTTAAAATCTTCATGGTAGACTTCAACAGTTGAGAGGACATGACCAGGATCAGGGATAGGATAGATGGAGGCAACTCAATCACTTAGCTGTCCACAACTTGAAAACCAAGCGAATGCAAGCACAAAAGGAAAAGAATGAGAGAGGAAAGCCCAACTCTGCTACTTCATCAACTACAGGTTTCACCTGTGTCACCTGTGGTCAAGGATTGTCTTACATCAATAGCGAGGTGCTGAAAACACATACTACGTCATTATTAGGATATTATCATCATTATCAAGAAAGTAGTTTCTTCTACTGGGGATAGAAACTCAATGTCTAGATCTTGATGGTGGGTTAAGAGGCCAGTGCTTCTTTTACTGCCAGAGATCATGGTGTTCACCTTGTTGGCCTACTCTGATAACTAAATGTAACCCTATCCCAGTGTGCGTGTCTTCCACAGGTGAGGCCATAAAATTATTTATTGTTCATTTGGGCTGGATTTACTCCTGGCTAGCTCTAACTTGTTTCCCTTTTCCCCAGGGTCAGGATCCATTGTTGGGGGGGGGGGGGGGGGGGGGGGGGGGAAGTTCTGCTTTCATGACCCAGAATAATAGGGGTGTCCTTTAAACTCAGTTCTTTCCCTTTGTGTTCCCTCAGGAGAAGGGACTTGTCCTAATGGTGGGTACAGTAGGTGCAAAAGAAATACTCTGGAATCACTGAGCTAGTGTTCAAAAATAAAGTCTTTACTGTTGAAATCCCTGATGGATTATGGCACAATTAACAAACTGCAGCACCACAGAATTCACAGATGTAGTCCTCTCTTCTCTATCTGTGCAGGAATATCTTAAACCAGGCAAGGGAACTTCTACCTTCCAAGATGTGGACAAATAGAGTTCCCAGGTGGGCAAAGAAACCCTTTGCTGGGTGGGCAACCAATTCCAGATTGGTGTGGCAGACCCTCTTGGTCACTGTCCCTGTAGTATAACACTCCAGTAAGAAGTCATCCACTCCCCTCAGTCCCTCCCACTTGGAAGGTCTGGATTGGATGCTTGAACATTATTCAGCCCAGCCATTTTAGAACACTTTGGGATCAGTTTGAGGAAGCAGTTGAAGAGTCAGGATGTCTGATTTGTATACTCTGGTGAGGCCTCCCAGCATCACCCAGATGGAGTTTCTGTTAGAAGTGACACCTCATCGTGCACTCCCTGCCAGAGGGTCCTTCTCCTTCTAATTTACAGCGAGAGAGATTGTTAAGCCTGATATGTTTTGGGGGACGAAAGGGCTCTCACCGGGGACCAAAGACCTGTGAGCCTACTCTAAACCCTAGGTGGGCAAGCACCAGTGATGGACCCTGCTGCGAGAGGCAGTGCGGGCAGAAGATGGATTTAAAACAGTTTAAACTTTTGAAGTATGTTTTGAACTGAGCAGACTGGGGAGGTTTTTGGATCCCCACTGGGATTGAAGTGCTAAGAACTATCCTGATCCCATTGACTTTTCCCCAAGAAAAGTCCCCTAGAAATATGAATTAATAAAATATGGAAAAAGACAGGAGACCCTGCCCTTCTTCCAACCGTATCTCCCCCCACCAACACCAAGGGGCCAGGATGTGCTGGGTATCCGAGGAAGAAGATGAACTAAGGTAGGATTTTTGCAGTAAAGTTGGGGACCCCTCCGCTAGGATTCCCAGACAGCTGCTGCGGGAGTTAGCGCATTAAAAGTCACCATGGGCTCTACCCAGAGATCTGTAT